>NW_028317935.1:600000-1200000 GCF_062004578.1 Staurois parvus | reverse complement strand
ATATATGTAAAGTACTGCATATGTTGATGGTGCTATATAAGTACCCAAAATAAATAAGTTGTGTGCACCTAGCTATAGGAAATACTGTGTACTTGGCTGCAGGAGAGGATCTGGGGAAAGCCTGGGAGAAAAACCAAGGGCTCCTATGAGGGTAATGCTACATTACCTTTACAACCACTTTAAGTGGCAAACTGATGGGCACTTCATTTTGCAGTTTTAAACAGCAATGCAAAAATCACTCTCAGCAGCTGTTAATGGCCATGAACTAAGCCATTCTTGATTATGAGTAGCTTCGTAGCAAGCAATCTGTCTCCTCTATTCCCAAACAGCAGTAGGTATGTTGGTACATGTAGTTACATGGCTTTAACTTGCAAGGTTCTGCTGTTACTTGTTATCCCATAAGACTTGTGCTCAAGAATAATTAAACACATGCTGTGGATTTAATTATCTAAACACCCATCCCAGTCAGGCCATCTCACTCTATGAAGCTTGACTCATTCCATCAGGCTTTACCTAAACAACAGCTAATTTTCCTAGCATCTAACCCCCAGTGATTTCCAAGACATGCTACTCACTCTTTGTCCACCTGTGTGTCCGTGTACACCTCTTCTGTGTTTTTATGCATACCTACCACCTTGGGTTGGGCTGGGCTGTGAGAGGACATGAATAGTCTGCTTGGAGCAGGAATGTTCTTCCCCAGGAGGAGAGATTGCCAACCAGAAGGGCTGCTGCTCTTCCTGGCAGTCCAGCTGAAGATTCTGCTAGTCTCATGAGATCCCAGCTGTGCATAGCTGGAGTACCTATTCTGCTGCAAAATCTTCAGGAACTAAAAGAGTGGTTCCATTGAGGATATGGTCTGGAGGTTTTACTGGGGAGACTACCTGAGTCTGAAGAGAGACATTCAAGTCCTATTGACACTGTGAGTGCAGCCCTGATAGAAGGATCCTAGAAACTGTTGCTGCTGTTTACCCCTGGTGGACTAATATTAAAGCTTGTCTTCAGGACCATGGATAAGGGGGTACCACCAGTCCTCCTGTATGGGACCCAGGCAGTAAGCAGGGAGGATGATGGGTGTGGCGTGAGGGGGTAATTACTGGAACTGACTCCCTGTATGTCTGCAACAGCTGAATGCCAGCAGCAGGGAAAGGAGAAGAAGCCAGCTTTCAGCTGCTGCACCTATCACCCTGCCTGTGCACCATATGCTTCCCCCTGCTGCTCAGGCCTCCCTGTGTGCCGCCAGCTCCACAGTACTGCCAGCTTCCCACCAGCAGCTGCAAGCACACAATAGGATCCTTCAGGATGGAGAGTAGAGGAAGGGTCCAGTAAATATGTCATGTTTACCAGCCCCTTCGTTGCCTGAATGAACACAATGAGTGACTGCTACCAATCACTCAATGTGTTCATTCATAAGTGAAGAATAATAAACTGTGGGGGGAGGGCCCTCTCAGATTGGCTGTATGTCACCCATGGTTTCTAACAGCAGCCCTGCTTGTCTTGCCTGAGACATTACTGATGGTTTCCCAGTGCTGTCCACTTTATGTCTTACTGCTCAAGGGGCTGCTCTGAGAAGTAGCAGCAAAGGGAAGAGTGTCCTAACATTCTTGTTCAGTGTTTTGGAGTATCCCACAGCTTCCCTAAGCCCCATGCAAGTTAATTTGCAATAAACTTTAAAAAGACAATTCCTAGACTTTTTACTGAGCCAAAGGAGTGAATGCTGTTTTTTGCCTGGCTGCCACTACACTAGTGGGAAAAGAACGTGGGACACAAATCAAGTGCTGCGTCCACCTTCAGGAGGACTGGTTGGTCATTGGACTCTGCTCCTTGGCCCTTCCCTCACCTTTGCTTTACATGAGGGCTTGCTGTGTTCTCCCCAGACAGTACCAATAAGTGGCCTCACTGTCCTAGACTCTTCGTGTACCTCAACTATCTATCCTGTGCTCCTACATTCCTTGGGACCTCTGTGTATCTTAGTGTTTCTCATACATATTCTTACTGCCATGTTCCTGTAAGCTCAGCATCCCACTGCTGCTAAGATACTCTTGTACTCCTGCCTGCCTGGAAGACCAGAACCCCAGTGTTGCACCATGCTCCTGCCATTCCAGTGAGTCCTGTATTCCCACCTTTCCAAGATCCTTGTCTCTGTGCTTCCCTGTACCAGGTCAGATGTAGCCTGCAAGGGTGTGCTCACACCACCATCCAGTATGCAGGTTGCACGGAGGATCCACTATCTCAACCATATTGGACAGTCCCTTTCATGACATGATTACTGTGATGACCAATCACATTGATCTAAACAGTGTAATGTTTACATTGGTAGTCCTGCCCTTCATCTTACAAGCCCAGTCTTTCCTCTTATCTCAATATCAGCATGTTTCTTCAAGTACAAAAACTGTGGCAAAAAAAAAAAAGATTACCTTGGGGTGTCTACTTTGTAAAGGTGGGTATTTGTAGGGGGTTTTTTTTATGTTGTGGGCATTTTTAATTTGTGATTTTGTTAACAAAGTAAGGAGGATATTTTTTCAGTCTTTCCCCGTTATTCAATAAAAACCCTGGTGGCTATTAAATAACATTAAGGGCCGGTTCACACCTGATTCCCATGTGTCATGGAAATTTTGTATTGTTGGTTGAACTTTAAATGTGTCATATATGAGTGTTATTCATATGTCTCTCGTGTGGCTTAATTAAAGCTCTGAAGGCTGCAATTGGGCCATGCGCATCTACAATGTATGTATTACAGTACTCAGCTCGGTAATGGATGAGATGGCAGATCTGCGCTTATAGACCGGCGTGTATACCACCATGGCATTCGATGCGAATGCCGCCGGCGGTAGGCCGCGGGCCTGTATCCACATATCAGCAGCATAGTACCACATGGACTTCATAACGCAAGGCGCCAAGCGGTGTGAACTCCGCGTGTAGGCTTATGCATATCTTACAAACCATTACCGACCTGAAACTGTATCTGGATGGATGTGTTTTAATAAAGATCGTATCGGGCCCATCCAGGTACAGACTGATGTTTCTAGGGGATGCTTGTACAGAAAAGTTACATACCAATAGGAGCTACTAGGACAGGAAGTATGCTCTCCATAGAGGGCTCATGGGGGGAAGGGGAGGAAGTCTGCTGACCTCAGAGGGCTCATGGGGGAGGACCAGTGACAGATAATAGGAAAGGCTATGCTCCAATCGGAATGTACATCCTGTGTATAGGCACTCCCCATTGCATTGTTCTGTGGGAGGGGATTGACCTTATTCATGTGGGGGGCGTGTGTGTGTTTGTAATAAAACCAGAGGCTGAGAAAAAAAAACTTCCTCTATGTGAATTCCAACAGCAACCTGAAAGTGTCGTGTGATCATTTCCAGGTATAGGGAGCTCCATTCCCCACATCTCAACAGAGCTAAATCAGTTGGAAGGGCAGGAATCGTGTAGTTTAGCTGCAGTCGTGGTAAGCGAGATTCGCACAGCTTTATGGGGGATTTCTGCGCATCCAACTGCGAGTACTCACGGTAAGGAGAAATTTGTTAAAGCGAATTTCCAAGACACATGCAACTCAGTGCAGTGCGATTTTCAGTCATTACGTGTATGCACCACATTTAGAAAACACGGTGCAACAAAGTGCACAGCACCGAAGTACCATATGATCTGGTGCAGGCAACCATGTTTGTGATCTGCATTTGGGGTGTTGTTAGGATCATATTGAGACCCCTTAGCAGATTGCACACACAGTTCAGGAAACACACACGTAACGTTCCATTGTGAACTGGAGTGCCCTGAGGAAAAGCTCTGTCTCAAAAACTACATTAACTCTAAGAGCTGTGGGCTCTTGCTGCTACCCTATACATGGTGTGTCCCACCGTTGGGTGTTATCCCTCCACCACCCATTATGTTACTACTATGTCCCGTAATAACAAACAATTGCATTTTGTTCCAGTGTTTTTACTTGGTGATAGTGTCACTTTAAAGTGACTGGCTGGGGACAGAGAGCTCTGAGCTTCTCCCCACCAAATGCAAATGAACGTCCATTACTATTGATGCTTGTTCATTAGTAACTATCCTGTTTATACTGTACAGTACACAATGTTTGCTCATAATAAGTCACATATAAATAGGTCTGACTGAGTGTGTATTGTGTTCTAAAATCTTGCAAGTTTAAGATGTATTAGTTAATCACTAAAAGGTATCAGGTTGACCCTATTTATCCTTACCTATGTATTTGTGCCAGAATGGAATAGTAAAATACTATGTCTTGCTTAAGAAAAGCCATCCATTACTATGAAATGCCAAGCTTTAACACTGAAAAATGTCAAACATGATGAATATTGCCAATATTTGCGATCTTAATCTGTTTTCAGCATCAGATGACATACTTTGAAAATGTTCTAGACAGCGGAATTTGGGTTATCCACAACCTGTGGTGTGTAGACACAGACTATTGCAGAGATCAGATAGAAGTAAACTAGAGCAATAGGAAGTGTAGATAGAACAGCCTTTGGAACGTATGTTTCATTCCAGATTTGCTGCTGTGAATAAAATGAATTCCCTGAACATACTAAGAAGCAAACTTACGTCTCTCTGGCACGGTTGACAAAGGGACTCTGTTTCTCTATCCCAGAGCTATCATGCAGCTACCGAAATGGTGAGGCCTTAGAGAGTGCTATGTTATTTAAAAAGAGATCACAGTAAGGAAGAAAAATAATAATTGGAGTATAAGGCCTCATGCACACTGAGTAGAGATGAGCGAAGTATTCAAAAATTCGATTCGACTGATTCGGCGAATTCGTAGAAAAATTTCGATTCGAGTCGAATATATTCGCTGTGAATTTAACTTAAAAAAGGGTGTTTCTAGGCTTCATAGAGACTTAATATTAGTGCTGAACACTGTACCTTTAATTTAAATGCCCTTGGAGTCTGCTGGGGAAGAGAAATAATACTGTCAGGCAGTATGACATGCAGATGAGTGCCGTCGATCTTAGAATCACCGCACACTTCACTCATTTGGGCAGTCACGGGGCCAAAACCAGAGTGTGGAGCCACAGTGTGGCGGTGGAGGCAGCAGCAATGGGAGGCCATACAGCACCCTATGACAAAAATGGAAACCACCAGCAGTGTGAGGAGACCTGAAAGTGGCACATGGCAGAGTGTGGCGATAGAGACAGCAGCAATGGGAGGCCGTACAGGGACCCATGACACACTCTGGACCTGGCAGCAGCATGAGGAGGCGGTACAGGGGCCCATGGCAGATTACGGGCCTGGCAGCAGCATGAGGAGTCGGTACGGGGGCCCATGGCAGATTACAGGCCTGGCAGCAGCAATGGGAGGCCGTACAGGGACCCATGACACAATCTGGACCTGGCAGCAGCATGGGGAGGCGGTACAGGGGCCCATGACAGATTACGGGCCTGGCAGCAGCATTTGGAGTCGGTACGGGGGCCCATGACACACTCTGGACCTGGCAGCAGCATGAGGAGGCGGTACAGGGGCGCATGACAGATTACGAGCCTGGCAGCAGCAACTTGGACAGGAGGACGTTCAGTTTCTGCACCGTCTGGTGCGTGCTCGCAAACTGTTGTCTCTTGGAAACGGATTCCAAGAAAGACTGCTGACGGAATCCGTGAAGAGGAGTAGCAGGAGAAGGAGCATCTGAACGAGCGGAATATGCCAACAAGCGACAACAGGGGCCCATGGCAGATTAGGGGCCTGGCAGCAGCTATGGGAGGCCCGTAATCTGCCAGCACCCTATGACAAAAAATGGAACCCACCAGCAGTGTGAGGAGACCTGAAAGTGGCACATGGCAGAGTGTGGCGATGGAGACAGCAGCAATGGGAGGCCGTACAGGGACCCATGACAGACTCTGGACCTGGCAGCAGCATGAGGAGGCGGTATATAGGGGCCTATGGCAGATTAGGGGCCTGGCAGCAGCTATGGGAGGCCCGTAATCTGCCAGCACCCTATGTCAAAAAATTCTACACACCAGCAGTGTGTGAGACCTGAAAGTGGCACATGGCAGAGTGTGGCGATGGAGACAGCAGCAATGGGAGGCCGTACAGGGACCCATGACAGACTCTGGACTTGGCAGCAGCATGAGGAGGCGGTATAGGGGCCCATGGCAGATTAGGGGCCTGGCAGCAGCTATGGGAGGCCCGTAATCTGCCAGCACCCTATGACAAAAAATGGAACACACCAGCAGTGTGAGGAGACCTGAAAGTGGCACATGTTTGGGGCATGATTCATGGCGGATTTAGTCAGTTGTGTCAGGAACTGGTGGTTTGAAATCCAGACTAATCCACGCCTGATTCATTTTCACAAACGTCAGTCTCTCCACACTTTGGGTGGACAGTCGTGTCCTCCGCGGAGTTGCAATACCTCCTGCCGCACTAAACACGCGCTCCGATGCCACGCTACTGGCCGGGCATGACAGCCTTTCAAGGGCAAATTCAGCTAGTTGGGGCCAAAGGTCAAGTTTCGTTGCCCAGTAGTCAAGGGGATTGTCTACCTCGGTTGGCAGGGTGCTGTCCAAGTAGGCCTAAGCCTGTTGTTTGAGGTCCTGCTCCAGGTCCACCTGATGCTGCTGCTGCTGCTGCTGCTGCGGCTGGTTAGTAGTTTCCTCACTGCGCTGGTGAAGAAAGCTACTCATCATCGACTGCAGACTGAGGCAGCCGCTGCTGGTGGAGCTGCCACTGCTCCTACCACCCCACCCCTCCCCTGCTGCCATGGCAGCGGAACGCGAGCGCACAGGGCCCACAGTGTCTGAGGATGGACGTTGGCGCAGACAGGCAGAGACCAGCTGACTACATAGGTGGTTTTTATAGTACGTTATTTTGGCCTCCCTCTCAGCAGGTGTGAAAAAGGCCACCATTTTTGAACGGTAGCGAGGGTCCAACAAGGTGGACAGCCAAAAGTCATCCCTCTGTCTGATGGTTATTATTCGGCTGTCGCTACGCAAGCAAGCGAGCATGCTATGGGCCATTTGTGCCAAGGAATGCGAGGGACTCCCTGCCTCCATCTCCACAGCATACTGCCACGGTGCGTCTGGGTCCTCTGTCTCCTCCTCCTCTACCAGATGCTCCTGCTCCTCCACTCCTGTCCGCTGAGTGGAAAAACCACCCATTTCACTCAATAATTCCTGAGCACCAATGTCCTCCTCTACCTCCTCCTCTTCTTCCTGTCCTGCCCCCACAGGGGTCATGTGGCGTTGAGATCTGTGCGCCACGTCTACCGCACCCTGACCAGCCATTGTTAACAGCATTTGTTCCAGGACGTGCAACAGAGGAATGACGTCGTTCATCCCATAGTCCTGCCGACTCACGAATAGCGTGGCCTCCTCAAAGGGCCTGAGCAAGCGCAGGTGTCACGCATGAGCTGCCAATGGCTGACATCTAAGTTACACAGGGAATACCTTTATCCGCTTTTAACATCAGGAAATCTGTAATGGCCTTTTGCTGTTCGTAAAGGCGGTCTAACATATGTAGGGTTGAATTCCACCTTGTTGCAACGTCACAGCATGAGGAGTCGGTATAGGGGCCCATGGCAGATTAGGGGCCTGGCAGCAGCTATGGGAGGCCCGTAATCTGCCAGCACCCTATGTCAAAAAAATTCTACACACCAGCAGTGCGAGGAGACCTGAAAGTGGCACATGGCAGAGTGTGGCGATGGAGACAGCAGCAATGGGAGGCCGTACAGGGACCCATGAGAGACTCTGGACCTGGCAGCAGCATGAGGAGGCGGTATATAGGGGCCTATGGCAGATTAGGGGCCTGGCAGCAGCTATGGGAGGCCCTTAATCTGCCAGCACCCTATGTCAAAAAATTCTACACACCAGCAGTGTGTGAGGAGACCTGAAAGTGGCACATGGCAGAGTGTGGCGATGGAGACAGCAGCAATGGGAGGCCGTACAGGGACCCATGACAGACTCTGGACCTGGCAGCAGCATGAGGAGGCGGTATATAGGGGCCTATGGCAGATTAGGGGCCTGGCAGCAGCTATGGGAGGCCCGTAATCTGCCAGCACCCTATGTCAAAAAATTCTACACACCAGCAGTGTGTGAGGAGACCTGAAAGTGGCACATGGCAGAGTGTGGCGATGGAGACAGCAGCAATGGGAGGCCGTACAGGGACCCATGACAGACTCTGGACCTGGCAGCAGCATGAGGAGGCGGTATATAGGGGCCCATGGCAGATTAGGGGCCTGGCAGCAGCTATGGGAGGCCCGTAATCTGCCAGCACCCTATGTCAAAAAAATTCTACACACCAGCAGTGTGAGGAGACCTGAAAGTGGCACATGGCATGAGAGACTCTGGACCTGGCAGCAGCATGAGGAAGCGGTATATAGGGGCCTATGGCAGATTAGGGGCCTGGCAGCAGCAATGGGAGGCCCATAATCTGCCAGCACCCTATGTCAAAAAATTCTACACACCAGCAGTGTGTGAGGAGACCTGAAAGTGGCACATGGCAGAGTGTGGCGATGGAGACAGCAGCAATGGGAGGCCGTACAGGGACCCATGACAGACTCTGGACCTGGCAGCAGCATGAGGAGGCGGTATATAGGGGCCTATGGCAGATTAGGGGCCTGGCAGCAGCTATGGGAGGCCCGTAATCTGCCAGCACCCTATGTCAAAAAATTCTACACACCAGCAGTGTGTGAGGAGACCTGAAAGTGGCACATGGCAGAGTGTGGCGATGGAGACAGCAGCAATGGGAGGCCGTACAGGGACCCATGACAGACTCTGGACCTGGCAGCAGCATGAGGAGGCGGTATATAGGGGCCCATGGCAGATTAGGGGCCTGGCAGCAGCTATGGGAGGCCCGTAATCTGCCAGCACCCTATGTCAAAAAAATTCTACACACCAGCAGTGTGAGGAGACCTGAAAGTGGCACATGGCATGAGAGACTCTGGACCTGGCAGCAGCATGAGGAAGCGGTATATAGGGGCCTATGGCAGATTAGGGGCCTGGCAGCAGCAATGGGAGGCCCATAATCTGCCAGCACCCTATGTCAAAAAATTCTACACACCAGCAGTGTGTGAGGAGACCTGAAAGTGGCACATGGCAGAGTGTGGCAATGGAGACAGCAGCAATGGGAGGCCGTACAGGGACCCATGACAGACTCTGGACCTGGCAGCAGCATGAGGAGGCGGTATATAGGGGCCCATGGCAGATTAGGGGCCTGGCAGCAGCTATGGGAGGCCCGTAATCTGCCAGCACCCTATGTCAAAAAATTCTACACACCAGCAGTGTGTGAGGAGACCTGAAAGTGGCACATGGCAGAGTGTGGTGATGGAGACAGCAGCAATGGGAGGCCGTACAGGGACCCATGACAGACTCTGGACCTGGCAGCAGCATGAGGAGGCGGTATATAGGGGCCCATGGCAGATTAGGGGCCTGGCAGCAGCTATGGGAGGCCCGTAATCTGCCAGCACCCTATGTCAAAAAAATTCTACACACCAGCAGTGTGAGGAGACCTGAAAGTGGCACATGGCATGAGAGACTCTGGACCTGGCAGCAGCATGAGGAAGCGGTATATAGGGGCCTATGGCAGATTAGGGGCCTGGCAGCAGCAATGGGAGGCCCATAATCTGCCAGCACCCTATGTCAAAAAATTCTACACACCAGCAGTGTGTGAGGAGACCTGAAAGTGGCACATGGCAGAGTGTGGCGATGGAGACAGCAGCAATGGGAGGCCGTACAGGGACCCATGACAGACTCTGGACCTGGCAGCAGCATGAGGAGGCGGTATATAGGGGCCCATGGCAGATTAGGGGCCTGGCAGCAGCTATGGGAGGCCCGTAATCTGCCAGCACCCTATGTCAAAAAATTCTACACACCAGCAGTGTGTGAGGAGACCTGAAAGTGGCACATGGCAGAGTGTGGCGATGGAGACAGCAGCAATGGGAGGCCGTACAGGGACCCATGACAGACTCTGGACCTGGCAGCAGCATGAGGAGGCGGTATATAGGGGCCCATGGCAGATTAGGGGCCTGGCAGCAGCAATGGGAGGCCCGTAATCTGCCAGCACCCTATGTCAAAAAATTCTACACACCAGCAGTGTGAGGAGACCTGAAAGTGGCACATGGCAGAGTGTGGCGATGGAGACAGCAGCAATGGGAGGCCGTACAAGGACCCATGACAGACTCTGGACCTGGCAGCAGCATGAGGAGGCGGTATATAGGGGCCTATGGCAGATTAGGGGCCTGGCAGCAGCTATGGGAGGCCCTTAATCTGCCAGCACCCTATGTCAAAAAATTCTACACACCAGCAGTGTGTGAGGAGACCTGAAAGTGGCACATGGCAGAGTGTGGTGATGGAGACAGCAGCAATGGGAGGCCGTACAGGGACCCATGACAGACTCTGGACCTGGCAGCAGCATGAGTAGGCGGTATATAGGGGCCTATGGCAGATTAGGGGCCTGGCAGCAGCTATGGGAGGCCCGTAATCTGCCAGCACCCTATGTCAAAAAATTCTACACACCAGCAGTGTGTGAGGAGACCTGAAAGTGGCACATGGCAGAGTGTGGCGATGGAGACAGCAGCAATGGGAGGCCGTACAGGGACCCATGACAGACTCTGGACCTGGCAGCAGCATGAGGAGGCGGTATATAGGGGCCTATGGCAGATTAGGGGCCTGGCAGCAGCTATGGGAGGCCCGTAATCTGCCAGCACCCTATGTCAAAAAATTCTACACACCAGCAGTGTGTGAGGAGACCTGAAAGTGGCACATGGCAGAGTGTGGCGATGGAGACAGCAGCAATGGGAGGCCGTACAGGGACCCATGACAGACTCTGGACCTGGCAGCAGCATGAGGAGGCGGTATATAGGGGCCTATGGCAGATTAGGGGCCTGGCAGCAGCTATGGGAGGCCCGTAATCTGCCAGCACCCTATGTCAAAAAATTCTACACACCAGCAGTGTGTGAGGAGACCTGAAAGTGGCACATGGCAGAGTGTGGCGATGGAGACAGCAGCAATGGGAGGCCGTACAGGGACCCATGACAGACTCTGGACCTGGCAGCAGCATGAGGAGGCGGTATATAGGGGCCTATGGCAGATTAGGGGCCTGGCAGCAGCTATGGGAGGCCCGTAATCTGCCAGCACCCTATGTCAAAAAATTCTACACACCAGCAGTGTGTGAGGAGACCTGAAAGTGGCACATGGCAGAGTGTGGCGATGGAGACAGCAGCAATGGGAGGCCGTACAGGGACCCATGACAGACTCTGGACCTGGCAGCAGCATGAGGAGGCGGTATATAGGGGCCTATGGCAGATTAGGGGCCTGGCAGCAGCTATGGGAGGCCCTTAATCTGCCAGCACCCTATGTCAAAAAATTCTACACACCAGCAGTGTGTGAGGAGACCTGAAAGTGGCACATGGCAGAGTGTGGCGATGGAGACAGCAGCAATGGGAGGCCGTACAGGGACCCATGACACACTCTGGACCTGGCAGCAGCATGAGGAGGCGGTATATAGGGGCCCATGGCAGATTAGGGGCCTGGCAGCAGCTATGGGAGGCCCGTAATCTGCCAGCACCCTATGTCAAAAAATTCTACACAACAGCAGTGTGTGAGGAGACCTGAAAGTGGCACATGGCAGAGTGTGGCGATGGAGACAGCAGCAATGGGAGGCCGTACAGGGACCCATGACAGACTCTGGACCTGGCAGCAGCATGAGGAGGCGGTATATAGGGGCCTATGGCAGATTAGGGGCCTGGCAGCAGCTATGGGAGGCCCGTAATCTGCCAGCACCCTATGTCAAAAAATTCTACACACCAGCAGTGTGTGAGGAGACCTGAAAGTGGCACATGGCAGAGTGTGGCGATGGAGACAGCAGCAATGGGAGGCCGTACAGGGACCCATGACAGACTCTGGACCTGGCAGCAGCATGAGGAGGCGGTATATAGGGGCCCATGGCAGATTAGGGGCCTGGCAGCAGCAATGGGAGGCCCGTAATCTGCCAGCACCCTATGTCAAAAAATTCTACACACCAGCAGTGTGAGGAGACCTGAAAGTGGCACATGGCAGAGTGTGGCGATGGAGACAGCAGCAATGGGAGGCCGTACAGGGACCCATGACAGACTCTGGACCTGGCAGCAGCATGAGGAGGCGGTATATAGGGGCCTATGGCAGATTAGGGGCCTGGCAGCAGCTATGGGAGGCCCGTAATCTGCCAGCACCCTATGTCAAAAAATTCAACACACCAGCAGTGTGAGGAGACCTGAAAGTGGCACATGGCATGAGAGACTCTGGACCTGGCAGCAGCATGAGGAAGCGGTATATAGGGGCCTATGGCAGATTAGGGGCCTGGCAGCAGCTATAGGAGGCCCATAATCTGCCAGCACCCTATGTCAAAAAATTCAACACACCAGCAGTGTGAGGAGACCTGAAAGTGGCACATGGCAGAGTGTGGCGATGGAGACAGCAGCAATGGGAGGCCGTACAGGGACCCATGACAGACTCTGGACCTGGCAGCAGCATGAGGAGGCGGTATATAGGGGCCTATGGCAGATTAGGGGCCTGGCAGCAGCTATGGGAGGCCCTTAATCTGCCAGCACCCTATGTCAAAAAATTCTACACACCAGCAGTGTGAGGAGACCTGAAAGTGGCACATGGCAGAGTGTGGCGATGGAGACAGCAGCAATGGGAGGCCATACAGGGACCCATGAGTGACTCTGGACCTGGCAGCAGCATGAGGAGGCGGTATATAGGGGCCTATGGCAGATTAGGGGCCTGGCAGCAGCTATGGGAGGCCCGTAATCTGCCAGCACCCTATGTCAAAAAACTGAACACACCAGCAGTGTGTGAGGAGACCTGAAAGTGGCACATGGCAGAGTGTGGCGATGGAGACAGCAGCAATGGGAGGTCTCCCATTGTCCCAACATGGCCCAAATAGTCCCAACATGGGCCCCCTGGCCACGCTTGACTTTCTGGCCACATAGTCGACATACGGCTACGTTTACTTCCTCGGGCGGCTTGACGAAAAATTGCCACACCGCCGAGTAGGAAACTTTGCCCCCGATACTCCTCACTGGCTGACTGCTGCTTCCTCCGTGCACACCGGCACCACTACTGGCCGTGGTGGTAGGCTGCAGTGGAGCTGGTGCTCTACTCCGTGGCCGTTTGGCTCCACTGACACTGCTTCCACTGACACTGCTGCGACCCTCCTGCTGTCTCCTGGGCAACCCACCGACTGTTTCGCTCACTGCCAAGCTGCCACCCTCTTCTCCTGATGATGCGGAAGAAATTGCCTGATGACGACGAGGCTGCCAAGTGCGATCAACCTCCTCATCATCAAGTAGGGTCTCCGCCTCACTACTAGCCCCCTCGGCTGCGTCTGGGTCAGGAGACAGACCTGTCTCTAGACCGGCTACCGGGCCACTCTCCTCGCCACTACTTCTTCGCCTAGCTGCTGAAAAGGCGGATGTCTCCCCCCGTTCCTGACCGCCCTCTGTTAGCTCTTCCTCACTGTACAGTGGGGCTGAGCCCACAGCATGCGATACTTCGCTTGGTGAGGGAACACCAAAGGACAGGGGCAGGTAGAGGACACGTGATTTCAGTGGGCTAGGTCCCGGGCCATGCCAACTAACGGTTGTGTCTGACGTACCCACCGACCGTTGGCTGTAGGTGTCAGAGGTGACCTGGGAAGAGGAAGACGACCGAGCCAACCAATCGACGACGGCAGGGTTGTCGGTGGAGACACGACCGCTGGATGACACCGGGAGCACTGGCCTC
The DNA here is from genome assembly GCF_062004578.1 of Staurois parvus. Classification (NCBI taxonomy): domain Eukaryota; kingdom Metazoa; phylum Chordata; class Amphibia; order Anura; family Ranidae; genus Staurois; species Staurois parvus. The sequence goes on along the minus strand of NW_028317935.1, from coordinate 1,186,287 downwards.
TGGCTGCGAATAGTGCTGCCTCGACCCCTTCCTCTGCTGCCACGTCTGCTCGCTCCTAAAACATTGCCTCCTCTGCCACTCCTCTGCATGTTGTCTGACATACTCTTTAATTAAACGATTATGTGTCCCTGAGTAACAATTCTGTGTCCCTGAGTAACAATTCTGTGTCTGTGCGAGTAACAATTCTGTGGCCCTAAGTAACAGTTCTGTGGCCCTCAGTAACAATTCTGTGTCCCTGATTAACGTTTCTGTGGCCCCAAGTAACAGTTCTGTGGCCCTCAGTAACAATTCTGTGTCTGTGCGAGTAACAATTCTGTGGCCCTAAGTAAAGTTTCTGTGGCCCTAAGTAACAATTCTCTGGCACTCAGTAACAATTCTGTCTGTCCCTGAGTAACAATTCTCTGGCACTCAGTAACAATTCTGTCTGTCCCTGAGTAAAAATTCTGTGGCCCTAAGTAAAGTTTCTGGGGCCCTGAGTAACAATTATCTGGCACTCAGTAACAATTCTGTCTGTCCCTGAGTAACAATTCTCTGGCACTCAGTAACAATTCTGTCTGTCCCTGAGTAAAAATTCTCTGGCCCTAAGTAAAGTTTCTGTGGCCCTGAGTAACAATTCTCTGGCACTCCGTAACAATTCTGTCTGTCCCTGAGTAACAATTCTCTGGCACTCAGTAACAATTCTGTCTGTCCCTGAGTAAAAATTCTGTGGCCCTAATTAAAGTTTCTGTGGCCCTAAGTAACAATTCTCTGGCACTCAGTAACAATTCTGTCTGTCCCTGAGTAACAATTCTCTGGCACTCCGTAACAATTCTGTCTGTCCCTGAGTAAAAATTCTGTGGCCCTAAGTAAAGTTTCTGTGGCCCTGAGTAACAATTCTCTGGCACTCCGTAACAATTCTGTCTGTCCCTGAGTATGAATTCCGTGGCCCTAACTAGCGTTTCTTTGTCCCTAAGTAAAGTTTCTGTGGCCCTCAGTAACAGTTCTGTGTCTGTGCGAGTAACAATTCTGTGTCTGTGCGAGTAACAATTCTGTGGCCCTAAGTAAAGTTTCTGTGGCCCTAAGTAACAATTCTCTGGCACTCAGTAACAATTCTGTCTGTCCCTGAGTAACAATTCTCTGGCACTCAGTAACAATTCTGTCTGTCCCTGAGTAAAAATTCTGTGGCCCTAAGTAAAGTTTCTGGGGCCCTGAGTAACAATTCTCTGGCACTCAGTAACAATTCTGTCTGTCCCTGAGTAAAAATTCTGTGGCCCTAAGTAAAGTTTCTGTGGCCCTAAGTAACAATTCTCTGGCACTCAGTAACAATTCTGTCTGTCCCTGAGTAACAATTCTCTGGCACTCAGTAACAATTCTGTCTGTCCCTGAGTAAAAATTCTGTGGCCCTAATTAAAGTTTCTGTGGCCCTAAGTAACAATTCTCTGGCACTCAGTAACAATTCTGTCTGTCCCTGAGTAACAATTCTCTGACACTCCGTAACAATTCTGTCTGTCCCTGAGTAACAATTCTCTGGCACTCAGTAACAATTCTGTCTGTCCCTGAGTAAAAATTCTGTGGCCCTAAGTAAAGTTTCTGTGGCCCTGAGTAACAATTCTCTGGCACTCCGTAACAATTCTGTCTGTCCCTGAGTATGAATTCCGTGGCCCTAACTAGCGTTTCTTTGTCCCTAAGTAAAGTTTCTGTGGCCCTCAGTAACAGTTCTGTGTCTGTGCGAGTAACAATTCTGTGTCTGTGCGAGTAACAATTCTGTGGCCCTAAGTAAAGTTTCTGTGGCCCTAAGTAACAATTCTCTGGCACTCCGTAACAATTCTGTCTGTCCCTGAGTAACAATTCTCTGGCACTCAGTAACAATTCTGTCTGTCCCTGAGTATGAATTCTCTGGCACTCGGTAACAATTCTGTCTGTCCCTGAGTAACAATTCTCTGGCACTCAGTAACAATTCTGTCTGTCCCTGAGTAAAAATTCTGTGGCCCTAATTAAAGTTTCTGTGGCCCTAAGTAACAATTCTCTGGCACTCAGTAACAATTCTGTCTGTCCCTGAGTAACAATTCTCTGGCACTCCGTAACAATTCTGTCTGTCCCTGAGTAAAAATTTTGTGGCCCTAAGTAAAGTTTCTGTGGCCCTGAGTAACAATTCTCTGGCACTCCGTAACAATTCTGTCTGTCCCTGAGTATGAATTCCGTGGCCCTAACTAGCGTTTCTTTGTCCCTAAGTAAAGTTTCTGTGGCCCTCAGTAACAGTTCTGTGTCTGTGCGAGTAACAATTCTGTGTCTGTGCGAGTAACAATTCTGTGGCCCTAAGTAAAGTTTCTGTGGCCCTAAGTAACAATTCTCTGGCACTCAGTAACAATTCTGTCTGTCCCTGAGTAACAATTCTCTGGCACTCAGTAACAATTCTGTCTGTCCCTGAGTAAAAATTCTGTGGCCCTAAGTAAAGTTTCTGGGGCCCTGAGTAACAATTCTCTGGCACTCAGTAACAATTCTGTCTGTCCCTGAGTAACAATTCTCTGGCACTGAGTAACAATTCTGTCTGTCCCTGAGTAAAAATTCTGTGGCCCTAAGTAAAGTTTCTGTGGCCCTAAGTAACAATTCTCTGGCACTCAGTAACAATTCTGTCTGTCCCTGAGTAACAATTCTCTGGCACTCAGTAACAATTCTGTCTGTCCCTGAGTAAAAATTCTGTGGCCCTAATTAAAGTTTCTGTGGCCCTAAGTAACAATTCTCTGGCACTCAGTAACAATTCTGTCTGTCCCTGAGTAACAATTCTCTGACACTCCGTAACAATTCTGTCTGTCCCTGAGTAACAATTCTCTGGCACTCAGTAACAATTCTGTCTGTCCCTGAGTAAAAATTCTGTGGCCCTAAGTAAAGTTTCTGTGGCCCTGAGTAACAATTCTCTGGCACTCCGTAACAATTCTGTCTGTCCCTGAGTATGAATTCCGTGGCCCTAACTAGCGTTTCTTTGTCCCTAAGTAAAGTTTCTGTGGCCCTCAGAAACAGTTCTGTGTCTGTGCGAGTAACAATTCTGTGTCTGTGCGAGTAACAATTCTGTGGCCCTAAGTAAAGTTTCTGTGGCCCTAAGTAACAATTCTCTGGCACTCCGTAACAATTCTGTCTGTCCCTGAGTAACAATTCTCTGGCACTCAGTAACAATTCTGTCTGTCCCTGAGTAAAAATTCTGTGGCCCTAAGTAAAGTTTCTGTGGCCCTGAGTAACAATTCTCTGGCACTCCGTAACAATTCTCTCTGTCCCTGAGTAACAATTCTCTGGCACTCAGTAACAATTCTGTCTGTCCCTGAGTATGAATTCTGTGGTCCTAACTAGCGTTTCTTTGTCCCTAAGTAACAGTTCTGTGGCCCTGAGTAACAATTCTGTGTCTGTGCGAGTAACAATTCTGTGGCCCTAAGTAACAGTTCTGTGGCCCTCAGTAACAGTTCTGTGTCTGTGCGAGTAACAATTCTGTGTCTGTGCGAGTAACAATTCTGTGGCCCTAAGTAACAGTTCTGTGGCCTTCAGTAACAATTCTGTGTCTGTGCGAGTAACAATTCTGTGTCTGTGCGAGTAACAATTCTGTGGCCCTAAGTAAAGTTTCTGTGGCCCTAAGTAACAATTCTCTGGCACTCAGTAACAATTCTGTCTGTCCCTGAGTAACAATTCTCTGGCACTCAGTAACAATTCTGTCTGTCCCTGAGTAAAAATTCTGTGGCCCTAATTAAAGTTTCTGTGGCCCTAAGTAACAATTCTCTAGCACTCAGTAACAATTCTGTCTGTCCCTGAGTAACAATTCTCTGGCACTCAGTAACAATTCTGTCTGTCCCTGAGTAACAATTCTGTGGCCCTAATAACGTTTCTGTGGCCCTAAGTAACAATTCTCTGGCACTGAGTAACAATTCTGTCTGTCCCTGATTATGAATTCTGTGGCCCTAACTAGCGTTTCTTTGTCCCTAAATAACGATTCTGTGGCCCTCATTAACAAGTCTGTGTCCCTGAGTAATGGTTCTCTGTCCCTAAGTAACTTTTCTCTGTCCCCAATTATCGTTTCTGTGGCCCTAACTCTGTCCCTGTCCCTAGTACAGAGCGGTCTGCCTCTGTTCAATAACTGCAGGCAAATGAAGAATTCCAAAATGGCCGCTATTTATAGCTCGACCATTACACAGTGCTGGCTGGCTGGCTGCTGATAGGCTGATGCGATCACATGTAGTTGAGGAATGCATTATGGGTCAGCGCGCCTTGTCTGCGCGCCTTCCCAGACATCCCCGCTCCGTCGCCGCACATGTCAGCCGCCATTTTCTGAAAAATTTCGATTCGCGCGTCCGAATTAGGCTATTTTTCGGATTCGGCACGAATCGAAATTTTTCCGATATTCGACTCGAATTCCACTTCGGATACTTCGATTCGCTCATCTCTAACACTGAGCTTTAAAAAAACGCAGCTTTTACAGGTGTTTGGTATTGTTTTTTTTGGCCTATAAAAGCACCTCTATGTAAGCCTATATGTACACTATATTGCCAAAAGTATTGGGAAACCCCTCCAAATCATTGGAGTCAGGTGTTCTAGTCACCTCCACAGCCACAGGTATATAAAATCAAGCACCTAGGCATGCAGAATGCTTCTACAAACATTTGTGAAAGAATGGGTCACTCTTGGACGCTCAGTAAATTCAAACCTGGTACTGTGATAGGTTGCCACCTGTGCATCCGTGAAATTTCCTTGCTACAAAATATTACATGGTCAACTGTTAGCGGTATTATAACAAAGTGGAAGCAATTGGGAACAGCAGGAACTCAGCCATTAAGTGGGGTCAGCATGTGCTGAAGTGCACAGTGCGCAGAAGTTGCCAACTGTCTGCAGAGTCAATAAAGACCTCCAAACTTAATTTGAACTTCAGATTAGCACAACAACAGTGCGTAGAGAGCTTCATTGAATGGGTTTCCATGGCTGAGCAGCTGCATCTAAGCCTTATATCAAAGCATCAGATGCAGTGATGTAAAGCATGCCGTCACTGGACTCTAGAGTAGTGGAGACGTGTTATCTGGAGTCAGAAATCACGCTTCTCTGTCTAGACACGTCTGGGTTTGGCAGTAGAGCGGTACTTGCCTGACTGCATTGTGCCAAGTGTAAAGTTTGGTGGTGGGGGGATTATGGTGTGGGGTTGTTTTTCAGGGGTTAAGCTTGGCCCCTTAGTTCCAGTAAAGGGAACTCCTAAGGCGTCAGCATGCCAAGACATTTTGGACAATTTCATGCTCCCAACTTTGTGGGAACAGTTTGGGGATGATCCCTTCCTGTTCCAACATGACTGCACACCAGTGCACAAAGCAAGGTCCATAAAGACATGGATGAGCAAATTTGGGGTGGAGGAACTTGACTGGCCTGCACAGAGTCCTGACCTCAACCCAACAGAACACCTTTGGGATGAATTAGAGCGGAGACTGCGAGCCAGGCCTTCTTGTCCGATATCAGTGCCTGACCTCACAAATGCGCTTCTGGAAGAATGGTCAAACATTCCCATAGACAAACTCCTAAACCTTGTGGACAGCCTTCCCAGAAGAGTTGAAGCTGTTATAGCTGCAAAGGGTGGGCCAACTCAATATTGAACCCTACGGAGTAAGACTGGGATGCCATTAAAGTTCATGTGCGTGTAAAGGCAGGCGTCCCAATACTTTTTGCAATATAGTGTATATGTACACATAGCGGTTTACAGGCATATTAGAAGAGAGATGTTTACAGGCTGAAAAAAAAACACCTACAAGTGTCTAAACACGCCTAAATGTGTTTAAACACTAGACATGTCTAACATTTGGGAGTTAATGCATTCCAATGGCCAGAATAAACAAATGGAATCCAGTGGAATCTATTAACATTCAAACACTCGATGCGCCTAAACGAGTGTGCAATACGCAGTTTTAGGCGCGTTTTGTAAGCTGCTTTTTCCTGCCAGGAGTAAAAGGCATTCAGAGGAGAAAATAAAATGCCCTGTGTGCATCAGGCCTAATAAACGTATAAGAGTATGCATACCTTTAGCTTTAATTAGATCAATAATATACAAATAATCAACAGACACAGTGATAAAATGGAATAACATTGTTTCCAAAAACCTGGGACATGTACTCCTCTTCAGTGTCACATGGCAGAGCTCTGATTTCCTAAGCAGGAGAGATTAGGAGGGAATATAAACATTCCTGTGGTAGTTATGTTACTGGGGGAAACATGTTTTTTACCAGAAGGTTACACATTGGGGTTGATTTACGTAGCCTCCCTGGCGGTATTCCTGAGTGTAGCTCGGGGTAAAGTTTCAGTACCAAAAGCGGTAACCCCGAGCTACACTCGGGAATACCATGCGGCGTTGCTCCATCATCTGTCCTTGACTTACCTTGTCCTGCGCTACCGCGATGTCACTCCTGCAGTGTCCCCGGCAATGTAATCCAACGGATGCCGGCATCTGTCATCTGGGTTCCGTCCCCTGCAAACGTCGGGACGTACGGGGGACGGAACTGGCGGGAAATTTGAAAATGAACAAAAGGGACATTCACTAAATACACTAAAATCACATAGTAAAACATTACTGTATCAAACCATTTCACATACATTTTGTCCCTAGTGCTTTGTCCTGTGCCCTGCCTGCATTTTTACTGTTCTTATTGCCTGGAAACTGAGAAACGTCCATGGCGTCCAAAAAGCGTCCCTTTAGGTCAAAATCGGTTTTAGACCAGCTAGAGGACAGCAAATCAGTAAATCAGAACCACTTGCAGAATTGAGTGATAATGATTCGTGGGGAAATTCGTCGTCAGGCACTGAAAACGATTTTGCGACTTTGCTCAGTGATGTGCGAACTTGGCGCTATATTTCAAATTTCAGTGTTTTTGGTTTGATTATATTATTGAATTAAATTTATTATTATATTATTATTTTTTATGATTATTTACTAAATTATAATTTATGATTTCGTGTTTCAAATTCTATCATTCCCATGATGTTTACTAGACTCTTGTTCGGACAGATTTCAGTGAGTTATTCCTAAAAATTACAGGCCTACAATAAAAAAAATACATATTTCTATGAAAAAAAATGTACTGCTTTGAGCACAGAAATATGGACATAATCAGACCGCTAGGGAGGTTAACCTCTTCCCACTGCCCCTGATGGCTTTTTAAATAGTTGTTAGTGGTGGGAGGTGGAGACAGTGTCCCAATCACACGATTGCTGCGATTGTCTCACAGCTGTCACGTGCTTGGGAGCTCATCCCACAGAATCATGATTACAAACAGGAACTGAGAGCTGTTGGTGACTGCTTAATCAGTGTGCTGGGAGCATACAATGAGCTTGCACTCAGAACACAACCTCGAGACCCAATGGATGCATATATTTGGAGACTGGCAGCATATATGTGATACAGTAGTGGAAAGAAGTCTAGAAGTAGAGACTGTGTAGCAGAGTGCCCAATTATTTGCCATGCTCATGCCCAGCCCTTTTAACTCCTTCCTCCACTCTTCCATGGCTTCCTGGACATACCCAGGGAAGATTAGCTTCTCACCCTCAGCAATGCAGGGAGGCCACAAATGATGAGGCAGAGGTAGCTGGGCAAGTGATCTGAGATTGATCTCTGAGGAAGAAGGAATCTCCCTTCGAAATGCGTCATCTTCACTCTGAGAGTCTCCCCTCTTGGTGAGATTCGCATGTGTCTCCTACTCCAGTGTTCCTATTTTAGATTTTATATGCCTTATATTCTGCCACTTTTGTGGTATACATCTTATTTTAATAAAATTACACCTTTTTACTGAGGTAATGTGCAAGGTTGGTGCGCTTTCTGTTTTTGTTCTTCATTGCAAGTGATCTGCAGCCAGGTGAGAGACTCACCAATATCAGAAACGGTGTGTAGTCTGACAGCCCAGAGCTACATTTCTCTGGTAGACCCAGCTGCTGTGGGAAGCCCCTCCTCGACTGCTACAAGAATACTCAGTGATTCTGCATAAAGAAGTGGATATCCTATCTGACCATATACAAGATCTGATCTCTGATGCTTGTTGGCTCCTTTGTTGGGCAATTTGATTTGGTGAGTGCACAGTCTATCCAAACAGGTTGTTGGAGCATTGCTGATTTCCAAAGAAGTGCTGGTCACTTTAGTTCCATTTCACAAGAATATGGCATTTGGGGACTTTTTACTATTTATCGTTTGGACTTTTTAGCACATCATATCATATTATTTTATATGTATATGTTTTTAAATTTTTACTATATACATTATTTGGAGTTTTCACATGTTTCTTATTGTTAAAGGCCAGTGCCTACTTTTACTGATTTGTTCACAGAATTTTAGAAATATCTGTGAATTTACTAAAAAGAAAAAAACTAAAATATTACATTGGCATAAGTATTTAGACCCTTTGCAACAACACTTAGCTTAGAAATGATCTCAGGTGCCTCCCATTTCTCTAGGTTGTTGCTGAGATGTTTCTACACCTTAATTGGAGTCCACCTTTGGTAAATAAATTGATTGGACATGATTTGGAAAGGCATACACCTCTCTATAAAAGGCCTCACAGCTGACAATGCATACTGTATCAGAGCAAAAGCCATGAGGTCAAAGGAACTGCCTGCAAAGCTCAGAGACAGCAATATTGCAAGGCACTGATCTGCGGAAAGATAAAAAAAAAATCTGCTGCACTGAAGGTTAACAAGAGCACAGTGGCCTCCATAATTCTCAAAGTTTGGCACAACCAAGACTCTTCCAAGAGCTGGTAGCCCAGACAAACTGAGCAATGGGGGTAGAAAGGCCTTAGGCCTTAGTAAGACAGGTGACCAGGAACCTGATGGTCACTCTGATGAAGCTCCAGAGATCCTGTGTGGAAATGGGACAAAGTTCCAAAAAGACAACCATCACTGCAGCCCTCCAGTAATCTGGGCTTTATGACAGAGTGGCTAGATGGAAGCCTCTCCTCAGTGCAATGCTCGATTGGAATTTGCAAAAAAAGCATGTGATGGATTCTCAGACTGTGAGGAACAAGATTCTCTGGCCTGATGAAACCAAGATTGAACTGTTTGGTCACAATTCTAAACGTTATGTCTGTGGGAAACCAGGCACCATTTATCACCTGCCCAATTCCATCTCAACAGTGAAGCATGGTGGTGGCAGCATCATACTGTGGGGGTGTTTTTTAGCAGCAGGGTCTGGGAGACTGGCCAGGGCTGGGGGGAAGCTGAATGGAGCAAAATACTGATATATTCTCAATGAAAATCTATTCCACAGTGCTCAAGACCTCAGACTGGGACAAAAGTTCACCTTGCAACATGACACCACAGCAGTGGCTTAGAGACAACTCTGTGAATGTCCTATTGTGGCCTAGCCAGAGGCCAGATTTGAACTCTCTCTGGAGAGACCTGTAACTTTTTCTAAATATAGCAGGATCTGCTTGGCTACAAAACGAAAAAAGATGACAGAGAACAATATTAAGGGATTTGTGTTTAATGAAGACAGATATTGTAGGCAATTTGCAGTTGTACCACCATGTGTCACGTCAATGGGATACCATCTAATATGAAGAGAGAGAAGAGGTGTGGGGGATGAAGGGGTTTCAAGTGAGATTACTGTGAATCAATATCAATATTGTGCACAGGACAGTTTTACAGTTTTACAATTGTTTTTTAATTTTTTCCAAATCATGTGATTGGGAGAATAGCCATGATTTCTGCAGCGTTCTCCTGGGAGAACAGCCTGTGTGATGATGAGCCCCTGGTGTGTCCAAAATAGTCTGGACTCACAGGAATAGAACTGAATGGTACTAGTCTTTATTCATTCCAGAAAAGGACTGGTGGGCAGTGCTGGAGTATGGAGAATGTGCATAGAGCCTAGATGCCTAGTCCAAACTTAGCAGAATCAATACGCATTGGTTAACATTATACACTACGAGTGACGTTCAAGTCAAACTGGGACTTTCAATTTTATAGGTATAAAAAGGGATTGCTTGCGTACTACACAAAGTAGTGACAAGTGTGTCCTATTACTGATAGGTGAAGCACATGTCACCGGCCAGTCCAGAGGCCGTTAATCAAGATGGCAGACAACAGTGTTGGTGCGTGCATGGAACAGCGTGTGGTGATGAAGTTTCTTGTGAACAAAGGCATAAAGCCTGTGTATATCTACAGAAGACTTCAAGCACAGTACAGTGTTGAGACTCTCAGCTGCAGTAAGACATTTGAAAGGTGTAAACGTTTCAAATGATTCAAAGGTCATACATTCATCAGTGACAATCCCTTCCGTGGTGGTTCCCAGCCCACAGCAGTCATTGTGAACATTCAGCGCGTGGAACGCCTGATCCTGGATAAATGACACATAACCTGTCTTGAAATTGCATAAGAGACAAATCTTTCTGTGGGAATGGTGAACACAATCATTCACGAAGTGAAGCAGGCTGTCCTAGGATGGTTAAGGCATACTGAAAAATGTTTCTATGCCAAAGCTTTACAAGCATTAGATAATGCTGGGATAAGTGTATAAATGTATCAGGGGAGTATGTCGGAAAATAAATGCAGTTTCCACTCCTTGAAATGTATTCTTTTCAATAAATAAACTCAAAAGTCCCAGTTTGGCTTGAACGCCCCTCGTATTATAACTCTATAAGTAATTTGCCCACTCAAAAAATGTTTACACATTTATAGGCCATATATGGATTTCATTTGGTTTGCAATAAATGCGGGGTTTAGCTATAACAGTATATGCAAATAACTCTCGCCAAATAGAGAAATTACTTTAGGTAATGCCATTTTTTTAATACCAGATCTTCTAATAGGTCACAACTTTCCATTATATATTTGCAATGGTTTCACACTCAGTGGTTCTATTTAATAACAGCTCTTATATAAATCTCCTTTTGCTTAATTTATGCTTCTTTTTTTCTAGGATTACAGCAACCTATGGTCATTTTATCTTTAAAAGCTCAGGTTTACCTATCAAAATTGAGACAGGATATTAAAAGAATTAAATAGTATGTAAAAGTGATATGTTCTTTAGGTTCTTAAAACAGCCACTGTAGCCTCGGGCATATATACATTTTTTGCTCATTATCATAGGGCAGCTGCAGAAACTGTTTTAATTCAGCTTACAATACTTTTTTGGGTGCTCAGATGTAAAATACATGGATTTAAAAATAAACACACAAACTGAAGAAAAAGATTATATTACTTTTCAAATATACATATTTTATGAACCATGAAATGAAAATACACGGATGGTATAAAGCATTAGCAAGTAAAGGATCTTAGCTGTGAAAATAAATATGAAAAGAAAAGAGAATATTTGAAAGGAAACTCATAAGCATGACCCAAAGAGGAAAGCAAAATTTCCCAAGACAAAATAATAGCCAAGTAAAACAGTAGATTGAGTAGGGTAGAGTAGATTGCAGAATTTTACAGCTGTTGTCCTAAGATAAGGACATTCCACCCAATGTAGTCAAAAAGTCTTCTTGGAAATCACATATGCAATCACATGCTTATTCTTTTCGTACATTGGACATCAAGAGAACATGTCTGCAGAATGTTTGTTTTTTTTTAAGCTTTGTATAGAGTGAAAAAGACTCCATTTGGACTTTAAAGAGACCCTGTCTCCAGACTATTCAGACAATTCAAAGAGCTTCAGACTTAAATGTGATATCACCAGCCCAAGCAGGCCAAGAGCTCTCATTTAAGTGACACTTTATAGTATTTTTTTTTTTTTTTTTGCTTCTACCCGACTACTTTGGCTGATAAAACAATATGGAGCCTTCAAAGCTAGCCAATTTCTGATTTGGAATCACAAGCAATAACGTGTTGGTATGTTCATTAACAAACACAAACTGCCCAAAACTAAAAAAATCTCACTTAATGCTATTGAAATTGAAGTATGATATGAAACTATATAGATAGATATTAGTGGCGTGTTTTGTAGCCACACCACCACTAACAGCTGCACCTAATAAAGCATTTCTAGTCAGCTGTTCATCTCTAGTTGCTATTGACATGCATACAGTTGCAAGAAAAAGTATGTGAACCCCTTGGGATTACGTGGAGTTTTGCATGAATTGGGCATAAAATGTGCTCTGAACGTCTGGCAAAATATACTGTGGACAGATGAAACCAAGATTGAGTTGTTTGGGAAGAACACACAACACTTATGTGTGGAGAAAAAAAGGCACAGCACACCAACATCAAAACCTCATCCCCACTGTAAAACATGGTGGAGGGAGCAACATGGTTTGGGGCTGCTTTGCTGCCTCAGGGCCTGGACGGATTGTTGTCATTGATGGGAAAATGAATTCCGGAGTTTATCAAGACATTTTGCAGGAAAACGTACGACCATCTGTCCGCCAACTGAAGTCCGCAGTGGATGGGTGATGCAACAGGACAATGACCCAAAGCATACAAGTAATTCAACAAAACAATGGCTGCAACAGCACAGAATACGCCTTCTGGAGTGGCCCAGTCAGAGTCCTGACCCCAACCCGATTGAAATGCTGTGGCATGACCTTAAGAGAGCGATTCACACCAGACATCCCAAGAATATTGCTACACTGAAACAGTTTTGTGAAGAGGAGTGGTCCAAAATTACTCCAGATCATTGTGCAGGTCTGATCTGCAACTACAGGAAACGTTTGGTTGAGGTTATTGCTGCCAAAGGAGGGTCAACCAGTTATTAAGTCCAAAGGTTCACATACTTTTTCCTCCCTGCACTGTGAATGTTTACATGTTATGTGCAATTAAACCATGGCAACATCTAATGTTTGTGTAGTATTATGTTCAGCAGACTGTGTTCTTCTATTGTTGTGACTTAGATGACGTTCAGAGCACATTTTATGCCCAATTCATGCAAAACTCCACATAATCCCCAGGGGTTCACATATTTTTTCTTGCAACTGTAGTTGGTGTGGAAGCAGCATATTGGCCCTACTTTCAATATATGTGGCGACATACAGTTGCCCATACCAACCAATACGATTTCTTTCACCTCTGACTGAAATCTGATTTGGTTGTTATTGATTACTGTACTTTAGCATCATCATTGTTTTCTGCACAGCTTAGTGGGTAAGCTTGGATGTGTGACACAACCGATGGTTTTATTACCTTTAAATTTAATTTAAAACATATAACAAAGTGAATCAGATTTATATCATATGAAAAAAATAATTAAATCATCTTTAAAAAGCAAAGCCAATTAGGTAACACCAATAGAAAAATAAATAGGTACAGTCAATTAGAACATGGGGGATGATGTCATTGTATCTAGACCAGATGTAGGCAACCTTAAAGAGGTGGATATCTACCTGAACAACATGGGAAAAGTCAAAGATCCCCGGGCACAGTGTTACCTCCTCACACCTGATTTAAACCTAGAATTGCCATACTATCATAATGCATTTGCTTGCCTTGTACGGCAATCATGGGTTTAAATCAGGTTATGGGGAGGCAACATATCACCTCCTCAACACCTGCCAAACCGCTGACAGCCACCTTATGTTAGGAGCTTCTTGACCTGCTGGGAGATGCTGGAGAGAATGCTGCAGAGAACATACCACTTAGGTTAGGAGTGGAGGATCGGAAATAGCACCATTTACGGGGACCCCTTCGGCCCACCTGCAGTGAGAAGGTTACCTTCTGGAGTGGGGTGGTGCTAGGATCGGAGGGGACAGAGGCTGCAGAGGAAGATGTGGAGAATCTCGCGAGAGGTGCCATGAGGACACTTGGGAGATACATGGCTGAGCGGAGAAGGGAGAGGAAAGCCCACTGGAGGTCATCCCTGGTTATCCCCACAGCTGCAGGAGGACAGGAGAAAGGCGCTGCACAAGAGGTTTGGATCACCATATGGGCTAAAGAAAGTGATGTGATGAGTGCCCATAATTAAACAAACATTCAGTGGATGGTGAAAGTGATTTGGGAAGACAGTGGCTGGTGGATGCAGTATGCAGTACCCTGAGAAATTATAAAATGGGGAGTAGACACAGGGGGTTACCTAGCCGGCATAAAAGTAAAATACTAAGGAGAAGTAGCAGGTGAATCCATTGAGGAGTGTGGACATCAGAAGTATTAAGTACTAAGAAGGAAAAAGCAGGAAGCAATATAACACTGGGTCTCTGACGGGACGATAGTGTGAAAACAAAAAGGTCAGAGGCGCAGGAATCTATGTATTTTCTTATGTACCTACCTATCTATCCATCTGTTTGACTATCTCTATAGCTGCACAATCCCACGCTTATTGAAGATAGAGAAGGAATAAGAATAAGAACATACTCCAAGTTCAGAAACAAAACGAAGTAATATGAAGAGCAGATCGGTGAAAGGAGGAGGTGTAAAGAACCCTAAAATAAGTATAAGTGCAATTAAAAAATAAATGCCTCCACAGGAGAAAAGTCCATGGGGTTTAACCCCAGAGAGACAATGGGAAGCTAGTGGAAGACAAGAATTTGAAAACAATAGTGGAGATCAATCCAGATTGAAATTGGAAACATCTGATCTGAATCAATGCAGAGAAGGCCCTAATGTAGACAAAAGAAACACAGAAGAACAAACAGGAAGATCACAAATATGTACAAAGATGGAAATGGCAGATATATTTGCGAAATTAGAACTCTCAATAAAAAATGATGTGGCAATTTTGTATAAGGATTTAGGACAAGCTGGAAGAATGGGTGGAAATAAATAAGGACCCAATGCCCTATTTAGAGGATACATTAAGGGAATTAATGATTGTGGCAGGGGATTTTAATTTCTACATGGATCCTACGTTTGATGCTTCATCGCATGTGCAGAGGGATGGAGGTAAGCATTTAAGGTCGATAAAAAAGAAATTACATCAATGCCAGTTGGTAGATGTGTGGAGAATTAAGCATTTAGGAGTAAGAGACTATAAATTCTATTCCTCGGTACATGCAACATATTCTAGATTGGATTATATAATGATAGAACATAGATTATTGGACTCATTGATTAAATCCAATATCGAGGTTACATCATTATCAGACCATGCACATCTCACAATGAGGTTGAAAGTGGGGTGGGTGACAGAATAAAACGTATGCTAGAATGAGACACTTATACAAGATCAGGAGATGGAACTAAGATTTCAAAAAGTAATTGAGCAATACTTTCAGTTAAATGAAATGGAAGGAGTCTCAATAGCTACGGTATGGGAAGCCCATACGGTGTATATAAGAGGTATCCTGATTTCCATAGGGGAGGAAAAAAGGAAAAAAAGGTTGGAAAAGATAAAAACAATAACAGAGGAATTATATGAATTAGAGCAAATACATATAAAAGAGTAGAAGCTGAAGTATGACAAAAGATAATATTTAGAGATGAGCGAAGTATTCAAAAATTCGATTCGACTGATTCGGCGAATTCGTGGAAAAATTTTGATTCGAGTCGAATATATTCGCTGCGAATTTAACTTATAAAAGGGTGTTTGTAGGCTTCAGAGAGCCTTTATATTAGTGCAGAACACTGTACCTTTAATTTAAATGCCCTTGGAGTCTGCTGGGGAAGAGAAATAATACTGACAGTCAGTATGACATGCAGATGAGTGCCGTCGATCTTAGAATCACCGCACACTTCACTCATTTGGGCAGTCACGGGGCCAAAACCAGAGTGTGGAGCCACAGTGTGGCGGTGGAGGCAGCAGCAATGGGAGGCCATACAGCACCCTATGACAAAAATGGAAACCACCAGCAGTGTGAGGAGACCTGAAAGTGGCACATGGTGTGGCGATGGAGACAGCAGCAATGGGAGGCCGTACAGGGACCCATGACACACTCTGGACCTGGCAGCAGCATGAGGAGGCGGTACAGGGGCCCATGACAGATTACGGGCCTGGCAGCAGCATGAGGAGTCGGTACGGGGGCCCATGGCAGATTACGGGCCTGGCAGCAGCAATGGGAGGCCGTACAGGGACCCATGACACACTCTGGACCTGGCAGCAGCATGGGGAGGTGGTACAGGGGCCCATGACAGATTACGGACCTGGCAGCAGCATGAGGAGTCGGTACGGGGGCCCATGACACACTCTGGACCTGGCAGCAGCATGAGGAGGCGGTACAGGGGCGCATGACAGATTACGAGCCTGGCAGCAGCAACTTGGACAGGAGGACGTTCAGCTTCTGCACCGTCGGGTGCGTGCTCGCAAACTGTTGTCTCTTGGAAACGGATTCCAAGAAAGACTGCTGAGGGAATACGTGAAGAGGAGTAGCAGGAGAAGGAGCATCTGAACGAGCGGAATATGCCAACAAGCGAAAACAGGGGCCCATGACAGATTACGGGCCTGGCAGCAGCATGAGGAGTCGGTACGGGGGCCCATGGCAGATTAGGGGCCTGGCAGCAGCTATGGGAGGCCCGTAATCTGCCAGCACCCTATGACAAAAAATGGAACACACCAGCAGTGTGAGGAGACCTGAAAGTGGCACATGGCAGAGTGTGGCGATGGAGACAGCAGCAATGGGAGGCCGTACAGGGACCCATGACAGACTCTGGACCTGGCAGCAGCATGAGGAGGCGGTATAGGGGCCCATGGCAGATTAGGGGCCTGGCAGCAGCTATGGGAGGCCCGTAATCTGCCAGCACCCTATGACAAAATATGGAACACACCAGCAGTGTGAGGAGACCTGAAAGTGGCACATGGCAGAGTGTGGCGATGGAGACAGCAGCAATGGGAGGCCGTAAAGGGACCCATGAGAGACTCTGGACTTGGCAGCAGCATGAGGAGGCAGTATAGGGGCCCATGGCAGATTAGGGGCCTGGCAGCAGCTATGGGAGGCCCGTAATCTGCCAGCACCCTATGACAAAAAATGGAACACACCAGCAGTGTGAGGAGACCTGAAAGTGGCACATGTTTGGGGCATGATTCATGGCGGATTTAGTCAGTTGTGTCAGGAACTGGTGGTTTGAAATCCAGACTAATCCACGCCTGATTCATTTTCACAAACGTGAGTCTCTCCACACTTTGGGTGGACAGTCGTGTCCTCCGCGGAGTTGCAATACCTCCTGCCGCACTAAACACGCGCTCCGATGCCACGCTACTGGCCGGGCATGACAGCCTTTCAAGGGCAAATTTAGCTAGTTGGGGCCAAAGGTCAAGTTTCGTTGCCCAGTAGTCAAGGGGATTGTCTACCTCGGTTGGCAGGGTGCTGTCCAAGTAGGCCTAAGCCTGTTGTTTGAGGTCCTGCTCCAGGTCCACCTGATGCTGCTGCTGCTGCGGCTGGTTATTAGTTTCCTCACTGCGCTGGTGAAGAAAGCTACTCATCATCGACTGCAGACTGAGGCAGCTGCTGCTGGTGGAGCTGCCACTGCTCCTACCACCCCACCCCTCCCCTGCTGCCATGGCAGCGGAACGCGAGCGCACAGGGCCCACAGTGTCTGAGGATGGACGTTGGCGCAGACAGGCAGAGACCAGCTGACTACATAGGTGGTTTTTATAGTACGTTATTTTGGCCTCCCTCTCAGCAGGTGTGAAAAAGGCCACCATTTTTGAACGGTAGCGAGGGTCCAACAAGGTGGACAGCCAAAAGTCATCCCTCTGTCTGATGGTTATTATTCGGCTGTCGGTACGCAAGCAAGCGAGCATGCTATGGGCCATTTGTGCCAAGGAATGCGAGGGACTCCCTGCCTCCATCTCCACAGCATACTGCCACGGTGCATCTGGGTCCTCTGTCTCCTCTTCCTCCTCTTCTACCAGATGCTCCTGCTCCTCCACTCCTGTCCGCTGAGTGGAAAAACCACCCATTTCACTCAATAATTCCTGAGCACCAATGTCCTCCTCTACCTCCTCCTCTTCTTCCTGTCCTGCCCCCACAGGGGTCATGTGGCGTTGAGATCTGTGCGCCATGTCTACCGCATCCTGACCAGCCATTGTTAACAGCATTTGTTCCAGGACGTGCAACAGAGGAATGACGTCGTTCATCCCATAGTCCTGCCGACTCACGAATAGCGTGGCCTCCTCAAAGGGCCTGAGCAAGCGCAGGTGTCACGCATGAGCTGCCAATGGCTGACATCTAAGTTACACAGGGAGTACCTTTATCCGCTTTTAACATCAGGAAATCTGTGATGGCCTTTTGCTGTTCGTAAAGGCGGTCTAACATATGTAGGGTTGAATTCCACCTTGTTGCAACGCCACAGCATGAGGAGTCGGTACGGGGGCCCATGGCAGATTACGGGCCTGGCAGCAGCAATGGGAGGCCCGTAATCTGCCAGCACCCTATGTCAAAAAATTGAACACACCAGCAGTGTGTGAGGAGACCTGAAAGTGGCACATGGCAGAGTGTGGCGATGGAGACAGCAGCAATGGGAGGCCGTACAGGGACCCATGAGAGACTCTGGACCTGGGAGCAGCATGAGGAGGCGGTATAGGGGCCCATGGCAGATTAGGGGCCTGGCAGCAGCTATAGGAGGCCCGTAATCTGCCAGCACCCTATGTCAAAAAATTGAACACACCAGCAGTGTGAGGAGACCTGAAAGTGGCACATGGCATGAGACACTGTGGACCTGGCAGCAGCATGAGGAGGCGGTACAGGGGCCCATGGCAGATTAGGGGCCTGGCAGCAGCTATGGGAGGCCTGTAATCTGCCAGCACCCTATGTCGAAAAATTCAACACACCAGCAGTGTGAGGAGACCTGAAAGTGGCACATGGCAGAGTGTGGCAATGGAGACAGCAGCAATGGGAGGCCGTACAGGGACCCATGACAGACTCTGGACTTGGCAGCAGCATGAGGAGGCGGTATAGGGGCCCATGGCAGATTAGGGGCCTGGCAGCAGCTATGGGAGGCCCGTAATCTGCCAGCACCCTATGTCAAAAAATTCAACACACCAGCAGTGTGAGGAGACCTGAAAGTGGCACATGGCATGAGACACTGTGGACCTGACAGCAGCATGAGGAGGCGGTACAGGGGCCCATGGCAGATTAGGGGCCTGGCAGCAGCTATGGGAGGCCCGTAATCTGCCAGCACCCTATGTCAAAAAATTGAACACACCAGCAGTGTGTGAGGAGACCTGAAAGTGGCACATGGCAGAGTGTGGCGATGGGGACAGCAGCAATGGGAGGCCGTACAGGGACCCATGAGAGACTCTGGACCTGGCAGCAGCATGAGGAGGCGGTACAGGGGCCCATGGCAGATTAGGGGCCTGGCAGCAGCTATAGGAGGCCCGTAATCTGCCAGCACCCTATGACAAAAAATGGAACACACCAGCAGTGTGAGGAGACCTGAAAGTGGCACATGGCAGAGTGTGGCGATGGAGACAGCAGCAATGGGAGGCCGTACAGGGACCCATGAGAGACTCTGGACCTGGCAGCAGCATGAGGAGGCGGTATAGGGGCCCATGGCAGATTAGGGGCCTGGCAGCAGCTATGGGAGGCCCGTAATCTGCCAGCACCCTATGTCAAAAAATTCAACACACCAGCAGTGTGAGGAGACCTGAAAGTGGCACATGGCATGAGACACTGTGGACCTGGCAGCAGCATGAGGAGGCGGTACAGGGGCCCATGGCAGAGTAGGGGCCTGGCAGCAGCTATGGGAGGCCCGTAATCTGCCAGCACCCTATGTCAAAAAATTGAACACACCAGCATTGTGTGAGGAGACCTCAAAGTGGCACATGGCAGAGTGTGGCGATGGAGACAGCAGCAATGGGAGGCCGTACAGGGACCCATGACAGACTCTGGACTTGGCAGCAGCATGAGGAGGCGGTATAGGGGCCCATGGCAGATTAGGGGCCTGGCAGCAGCTATGGGAGGCCCGTAATCTGCCAGCACCCTATGTCAAAAAATTCAACACACCAGCAGTGTGAAAAGACCTGAAAGTGGCACATGGCATGAGACACTGTGGACCTGGCAGCAGCATGAGGAGGCGGTACAGGGGCCCATGGCAGATTAGGGGCCTGGCAGCAGCTATGGGAGGCCCGTAATCTGCCAGCACCCTATGTCAAAAAATTGAACACACCAGCAGTGTGTGAGGAGACCTGAAAGTGGCACATGGCAGAGTGTGGCGATGGAGACAGCAGCAATGGGAGGCCGTACAGGGACCCATGAGAGACTCTGAACCTGGCAGCAGCATGAGGAGGTGGTATAGGGGCCCATGGCAGATTAGGGGCCTGGCAGCAGCTATGGGAGGCCCGTAATCTGCCAGCACCCTATGTCAAAAAATTCAACACACCAGCAGTGTGAGGAGACCTGAAAGTGGCACATGGCATGAGACACTGTGGACCTGGCAGCAGCATGAGGAGGCGGTACAGGGGCCCATGGCAGATTAGGGGCCTGGCAGCAGCTATGGGAGGCCCGTAATCTGCCAGCACCCTATGTCAAAAAATGGAACACACCAGCAGTGTGTGAGGAGACCTGAAAGTGGCACATGGCAGAGTGTGGCGATGGAGACAGCAGCAATGGGAGGCCGTACAGGGACCCATGACAGACTCTGGACTTGGCAGCAGCATGAGGAGGCAGTATAGGGGCCCATGGCAGATTAGGGGCCTGGCAGCAGCTATGGGAGGCCCGTAATCTGCCAGCACCCTATGACAAAAAATGGAACACACCAGCAGTGTGAGGAGACCTGAAAGTGGCACATGGCAGAGTGTGGCGATGGAGACAGCAGCAATGGGAGGCCGTACAGGGACCCATGACAGACTCTGGACCTGGCAGCAGCATGAGGAGGCGGTATAGGGGCCCATGGCAGATTAGGGGCCTGGCAGCAGCTATGGGAGGCCCGTAATCTGCCAGCACCCTATGTCAAAAAATTCAACACACCAGCAGTGTGTGAGGAGACCTGAAAGTGGCACATGGCAGAGTGTGGCGATGGAGACAGCAGCAATGGGAGGCCGTACAGGGACCCATGAGAGACTCTGGACCTGGCAGCAGCATGAGGAGGCGGTATAGGGGCCCATGGCAGATTAGGGGCCTGGCAGCAGCTATGGGAGGCCCGTAATCTGCCAGCACCCTATGACAAAAAATGGAACACACCAGCAGTGTGAGGAGACCTGAAAGTGGCACATGTTTGGGGCATGATTCATGGCGGATTTAGTCAGTTGTGTCAGGAACTGGTGGTTTGAAATCCAGACTAATCCACGCCTGATTCATTTTCACAAACGTGAGTCTCTCCACACTTTGGGTGGACAGTCGTGTCCTCCGCGGAGTTACAATACCTCCCGCCGCACTAAACACGCGCTCCGATGCCACGCTACTGGCCGGGCATGACAGCCTTTCAAGGGCAAATTCAGCTAGTTGGGGCCAAAGGTCAAGTTTCGTTGCCCAGTAGTCAAGGGGATTGTCTACCTCGGTTGGCAGGGTGCTGTCCAAGTAGGCCCAAGCCTGTTGTTTGAGGTCCTGCTCCAGGTCCACCTGATGCTGCTGCGGCTGGTTAGTAGTTTCCTCACTGCGCTGGTGAAGAAAGCTACTCATCATCGACTGCAGACTGAGGCAGCCGCTGCTGGTGGAGCTACCACTGCTCCTACCACCCCACCCCTCCCCTGCTGCCATGGCAGCGGAACGCGAGCGCACAGGGCCCACAGTGTCTGAGGATGGACGTTGGCGCACAAAGGCAGAGACCAACTGACTACATAGGTGGTTTTTATAGTACGTTATTTTGGCCTCCCTCTCAGCAGGTGTGAAAAAGGCCACCATTTTTGAACGGTAGCGAGGGTCCAACAAGGTGGACAGCCAAAAGTCATCACTCTGTCTGATGGTTATTATTCGGCTGTCGCTACGCAAGCAACCGAGCATGCTATGGGCCATTTGTGCCAAGGAATGCGAGGGACTCCCTGCCTCCATCTCCACAGCATACTGCCACGGTGCGTCTGGGTCCTCTGTCTCCTCCTCCTCCTCCTCTACCAGATGCTCCTGCTCCTCCACTCCTGTCCGCTGAGTGGAAAAACCACCCATTTCACTCAATAATTCCTGAGCACAAATGTCCTCCTCTACCTCCTCCTCTTCTTCCTGTCCTGCCCCACAGGGGTCATGTGGCGTTGAGATCTGTGTGCCACGTCTACCGCAGCCTGACCAGCCATTGTTAACAGCATTTGTTCCAGGACGTGCAACAGAGGAATGACGTCGTTCATCCCATAGTCCTGGCGACTCACGAATAGCGTGGCCTCCTCAAAGGGCCTGAGCAAGCGGCAGGTGTCACGCATGAGCTGCCAATGGCTGACATCGAAGTTACACAGGGGAGTACCTTTATCCGCTTGTAACATCAGGAAATCGGTGATGGCCTTTCGCTGTTCGTAAAGGCGGTCTAACATGTGTAGGGTTGAATTCCACCTTGTTGCAACGTCGCAGATCAGGCGATGCTGTGGAATTCCGTTCTGCCGCTGCAGCTCAAGGAGGGTGTGCTTTGCGGTGTAGGAATGGCTGAAATGCATGCAAAGTTTACGTGACATTTTAAGGATGTCTTGCAGTGGGATGGTGGATTTTAGGAACCGCTTGACAACCAGATTGAACACGTGAGCCATGCATGGCGCATGGCACAACCTTCCTTGACGCAGAGCAGACACCATGTTCTTTCCGTTGTCGGTCAACATGGTTCCGATTTTGAGTTTGCGCGGAGACAGCCATCTGTCGATTTCTCTGTTCATTACACTGAGAAGTTCCTCCCCTGTGTGACTACGTTCGCCAAGGCATACCAGGTGCAGCACAGCGTGACACCGTTGCGCCCTGCACATGTGATATGCCGGTCGGGTAATGGGACTTGGCACGGGGGTGGCGGCTGAGGACACAAAGGAAGAAGAGGTGGTAGAGGCGGACATCTTTTGTGGACCAAGGACGTGCAAACGTGGAGGCAAAAGCGGCGTGAGCTGTCCAAGTTGTTGGTGCGGCTGTGACGGCACCACGTTCACCCAGTGGGCCGTAAATGACATGTACTGTCCCTGACCGTAGTTACAGCTCCGCAGAGACCGACATGCTCAAAGACTGGCCCACCATCTCTTCTACATGTGAATGCAGGGCTGGCACTGCCTTTTTGGCGAAGAAATGACGGCTTGGCACTCTCCACCGCGGCGCGGCACAAGCCATCATTTCTCGGAAAGGTGCTGAGTCCACCACTTGGAAAGGGAGGGACTGCAGCACCAGCAACTTGGACAGGAGGACGTTCAGCTTTTGCACCGTCGGGTGCGTGCTCGCAAACTGTTGTCTCTTGGAAACGGATTCCAAGAAAGACTGCTGACGGAATCCGTGAAGAGGAGTAGCAGGAGAAGGAGCATCTGAACGAGCGGAAGATGGCAACGAGTGACAACTCCCCTCGGCAGAGGTGTTGGAGCCTTGACTGGCTGATAGAGGGCGATTGACGTCGGGTGACGGAGCAAGTAACGGAGCGGGTGATGGAGCGGGGGCTGGGGCGGGCAGAACCGCCGTATCTTTATCACGGTTTTCCCAGGCCACCAAATGGCGACGCTGCATATGCTGCCGCAACGCTGTAGTCCCAACATGGGCCCCCTGGCCACGCTTGACTTTCTGGCCACATAGTCGACATACGGCTACGTTTACTTCCTCGGGCGGCTTGACAAAAAATTGCCACACCGCCGAGTAGGAAACTTTGCCCCCGATACTCCTCACAGGCTGACTGCTGCTTCCTCCGTGCACACCGGCACCACTACTGGCCGTGGTGGTAGGCTGCAGTGGAGCTGGTGCTGTACTCCGTGGCCGTTTGCCTCCACTGACACTGCTGCGACCCTGCTGCCTCCTGGGCAACCCACCGACTGTTTTGCTCGCTGCCAAGCTGCCACCCTCTTCTCCTGATGATGCGGAAGCAATAGCCTGATGACGACGAGGCTGCCAAGTGCGATCAGCCTCATCATCATCAATTAGGGTCTCCGCCTCACTACTAGCCCCCTCGGCTGCGTGTGGGTCAGGAGACAGACCTGTCTCTAGACCGGCTACCGAGCCACTCTCCTCGCCACTACTTCTTCGCCTGGCTGCTGAAGAGGCGGATGTCTCTGTTAGCTCTTCCTCACTGTACAGTGGGGCTGAGCCCACAGCATGCGATACTTCGCTTGGTGAGGGAACACCAAAGGACAGGGGCAGGTAGAGGACACGTGATTTTAGTGGGCTTGCTCCCGGGCCATGCCAACTAACGGTTGTGTCTGACGTACCCACCGACCGTTGGCTGTAGGTGTCAGAGGTGACCTGGGAAGAGGAAGATGACCGAACCAACCAATCGATGACGGCAGGGTTGTCGGTGGAGACACGACCGCTGGATGACACCGCGAGCACTGGCCTCTGTCTGCGAATAGTGCTGCCTCGACCCCTTCCTCAGCTGCCACGTCTGCTCGCTCCTAAAACATTGCCTCCTCTGCCACTCCTCTGCATGTTGTCTGACATACTCTTTAATTAAACGATTCTGTGTCCCTGAGTAACAATTCTGTGTCTGTCCCTGAGTAACAATTCTGTGTCCCTGAGTAACGTTTCTGTGGCCCTAAGTAACA
The DNA here is from genome assembly GCF_062004578.1 of Staurois parvus. Taxonomy (NCBI): domain Eukaryota; kingdom Metazoa; phylum Chordata; class Amphibia; order Anura; family Ranidae; genus Staurois; species Staurois parvus. The sequence continues at coordinate 1,161,884 of NW_028317935.1, read as the reverse complement.
GTTCTGTGGCCCTCAGTAACAATTCTGTGTCCCTCAGTAACAATTCTGTGTCCCTCAGTAACAATTCTGTGTCTGTCCCTGAGTAACAATTCTGTGGCCCTAAGTAACGTTTCTGTGGCCCTAAGTAACAATTCTGTGGCCCTCAGTAACGTTTCTGTGGCCCTAAGTAACGTTTCTGTGGCCCTAAGTAACGATTCTGTGGCCCTCAGTAACAATTCTGTATCCCTCAGTAACATTTCTGTGTCTGTCCCTGAGTAACAATTCTGTGTCCCTAAGTAACGTTTCTGTGGCCCTAACTAACGATTCTGTGGCCCTAAGTAACGTTTCTGTGGCCCTAAGTAACGTTTCTGTGGCCCTCAGTAACAAATCTGTGTCCCTCAGTAACAATTCTGTGTCTGTCCCTAAGTAACAATTCTGTGGCCCTAAGTAACGTTTCTGTGGCCCTAAGTAACGGTTCTGTGGCCCTCAGTAACAATTCTGTGTCCCTCAATAACAATTCTTTGTCTGTCCCTAAGTAACAATTCTGTGGCCCTAAGTAACGATTCTGTGGCCCTCAGTAACAATTCTGTGTCCCTCAATAACAATTATGTGTCTGTCCCTAAGTAACAATTCTGTGGCCCTAAGTAACGTTTCTGTGGCCCTAAGTAACGATTCTGTGGCCCTCAGTAACAAATCTGTGTCCCTCAGTAACAATTCTGTCTGTCCCTAAGTAACAATTCTGTGGCCCTAAGTAACGATTTTGTGGCCCTCAGTAACAATTCTGTATCCCTCAGTAACAATTCTGTCTGTCCCTGAGTAACAATTCTGTGTCCCTAAGTAACGTTTCTGTGTCCCTAAGTAACGTTTCTGTGGCCCTAAGTAACGATTCTGTGGCCCTAAGTAACGTTTCTGTGGCCCTAAGTAACGTTTCTGTGGCCCTCAGTAACAATTCTGTGTCCTTCAATAACAATTCTGTGTCTGTCCCTAAGTAACAATTCTGTGGCCCTAAGTAACGTTTCTGTGGCCCTAAGTAACGATTCTGTGGCCCTCAGTAACAAATCTGTGTCCCTCAGTAACAATTCTGTGTCTGTCCCTAAGTAACAATTCTGTGGCCGTAAGTAACGTTTCTGTGGCCCTAAGTAACGATTCTGTGGCCCTCAGTAACAATTCTGTATCCCTCAGTAACAATTCTGTCTGTCCCTGAGTAACAATTCTGTGGCCCTAAGTAACGATTCTGTGGCTCTAAGTAACGTTTCTGTGGCCCTAAGTATCGTTTCTGTGGCCCTTAGTAACAATTCTGTGTCCCTCAATAACAATTCTGTGTCTGTCCCTAAGTAACAATTCTGTGGCCCTAAGTAACGTTTCTGTGGCCCTAAGTAACGATTCTGTGGCCCTCAGTAACAAATCTGTGTCCCTCACTAACAATTCTGTGTCTGTCCCTAAGTAACGTTTCTGTGGCCCTAAGTAACGATTCTGTGGCCCTCAGTAACAAATCTGTGTCCCTCAGTAACAATTCTGTGTCTGTCCCTAAGTAACAATTCTGTGGCCCTAAGTAACGATTCTGTGGCCCTCAGTAACAAATCTGTGTCCCTCAGTAACAATTCTGTGTCTGTCCCTAAGTAACAATTCTGTGGCCCTAAGTAACGTTTCTGTGGCCCTAAGTAACAATTCTGTGGCCCTCAGTAACAATTCTGTATCCCTCAGTAACAATTCTGTCTGTCCCTGAGTAACAATTCTGTGTCCCTAAGTAACGTTTCTGTGGCCCTAACTAACGATTCTGTGGCCCTAAGTAACGTTTCTGTGGCCCTATGTAACGTTTCTATGGCCCTAAGTAACGATTCTGTGGCCCTAAGTAACGTTTTTCTGTCCCTAACTCTCTCCCTGCATACAGCCAGGTCTGCCTCTGTTGAATGACTGGAGGCAAATGGAGAATTCTAAAATGGCCGCCATTTATAGCTCGACCATTACACTGTGCTGGCTGGCTGGCTGCTGATTGGCTAATGCGATCACATGTCATGAATGAATGCATTATAGGTCAGCGCGCCTTGTCTGCGCGCCTTCCCAGACATCCCCGCTCCGTCGCCGCACATGTCGCCGCCATTTTAGGAAAAATTTCGATTCGCGCATCCGAAGTCTGCTTATTTTCGGATTCGACGCGAATCGAAATTTTCCTAATATTCGAAACGAATTCCACTTCGCCTACTTCGATTCGCTCATCTCTAATAATATTAAAGAGAGAAGAATTAAGTCATCTAATGGAACAGGAGACAAATAGTGCTTTCAATATAGTGTCAAGGGAGAGATATCAATGGGAGAATAGACTGGAAAAATATTTGGCAAGGATGGTAAGGAAAAAGAAATTAGTAAATTTTATTCAGAATATTACAAATAATACAGGAGAAATAGTATATTCCACTAAAACAATAGCTAGTATGTTCCAAAAATATTATAGCTCCCTATATGCGGTTACATCTAAGAACCCAAAAGAATTGGAGGGGGATAGAAGTAAAAAAAATCCAGACATATCTAGAAACAACAGCACTACCCACGCTAGAAGAAGAAAGACTGTCAATGTTAGAAAGACCAATTTCACAAGAAGAAATACAAGAAGCACTAAGGACTACAACTGCTGGGAAGAGCCCAGCGCTGGATATACTGTAAGATAGAAGACATTTTCTTTTTTTTTGTTATTATACCTTTATTGATTTTTAAAAGTACAAATCCATTTCATACCAACTTCATACAATACAAAAATCTTTACTTAATTTTTTCCCCTATCCCCCAGCTTGTCTCCCCTTTCCCTCCCCCATCTCTTCATCCAAGTTCTTCCATTTACTTAATTTTTCTTATCACTACCCCATCTTGTCTTTTCCTCTTTCTTTTCTATCTTTTCCAAATTTTTATTTATTTTCCTTTACATTTATTCCCCTAAACTCCAACCACTTCCTAAAATCTTTTAGTTTTTTTGAAAAATACCATTTTTCCCAGGTCTTCTTAAAATTTTCCATTTTGTCCTCATCATTATGGTATATTTCTTCCATCCTATGTATATACTCAACTCTGTCCATCCAGTCTTTTATTTTTGGGGGTTCTGCCATTTGCCAATATTTAGGAACAAGGCTATTGGCCACATTTAAGAGATGAAACAATATCATATTTTTTATTGCTTTGCCGAAAGCTCTGATCTATAAGCTTTTCCAATATTGCTTCCTTTAATATCCTAATTCATTTCCCTCATTCTTTCTTTATCTCTGCCCCTATTGCTATCAGTATGTGTCAAGGTCCTACCTTTTCCCTGAGGTTATGTTACTCCATGTGCTGGCGTCCATCTTGGATTCTGCTGTGCATGGTGGGAATCCTTTTTATGCCTTCAGGTCTCTGAGGTCCACCCCCCAGAGGGGCGTGGCTGATGACATATAAGCCTGTGGCCCGCACATGCTCTTTGCACTTGTGTCTTGTGTCTTTGTGTTACTATTACTCTGTTCTGACTCTCGTGACTCTCCTGGTATTCTGATTCGGCTTGTGACTTGACTATTCTTTGTATTCTCCTTTGATCTGACCCTCTGTTGCTGAACCCGGCTCGTGACCTGTGATTCTTGTCTGCTGTACTGTTTTGTCCTGTTGTTGTTGACCCTGGCCTGTCTGACTACTCTTTTGTCTCTTCCACCAGCTACACGCCATTGGCGGCGGCCATTACCGCAGCTGAGGTGTCTCGGGGGCCGCGACCTGGTTCCTGGCTGCGTCAAGTCCATCCCCACCATCAGGGGCCCTGGTGAAGGGCATTCAAAAAAGGGGATTTGTGAAAAGAAATTCACAGAAAAAGCGGCTACATTATGAACAGAATGTGACACTCAGAAAAATTTCCCTACGAAAGGTGGTGTGTAGTCCACATATAGTGGTGAAGATACCATTTCAAGCAGAGTGTTGCTTTTTGCATCTTTTCTTCCACCCTGGGAATAAACGGGGCATATTTTCATTCAAGAGCTCTAGGATACAGCTGTTTATATTACAGATGAATGGGCCCCAACCACGTGTGCTGGCACAGGAATGTATTGCATCATATATTTGACATTTATGTCTCCCTCCATACAGGCCTAGGCTTGGTGTTCTCTTTTTGACGCATATTGTGCTTGCTGCTTTGCATACATGTGATATCTATATCCATAGTACAATTTTTGGATTCCCTGATCGGGATTCACCATAATGGTATTGTTCTATTTATAATATTCAATATTATGGTATGCCTATGGTATAATTTTTGGATACACCTCTTTTGGGAAGTGTTCACCTTTGTGTCTGTGCTACAGGGACATTAGACTCTTGCAGTCATTTTTTCTGTTGCACATGCATCTAGACCGGTCTTGGTGTCATTTTATATGGTTTTAGGTCTGTCTGTGTGTATTGTCTCATACTGAGGTGATGGTAAACCAGGGCGAATGCCCATATGTCATATTTATATATGTGTAATAAAGCATAATTTTTGGAAATTTTTCTGAGTGTCACATTCTGTTCATAATGTAGCCGCTTTTTCTGTGAATTTCTTTTCACAAATCCCCTTTTTTGAATGCCGCTTTTGGCTACTGAATGGAGACCGAACCTTGGGTGACATGATAATTCATTTGTCAACCTCTTAATAACTATCTTTAATACATGCCCTGGTGAAGGGCAGCCTGGGACTTAGACTCCGCGCCCTGAGGGACTTTGGTCTGTGGGTGGTGGTTGTCGTCAGCCAGTGCGTTACATTGTTAGGCCTGCCTGTCCATTCCTCGGCTCCTGCCCTGACAGTATGCCCCTTATATAGGCATTGTACACTTCCCAAATTGTGGCAATAGACACCTCCTCCTCCCGTTTGGGTTCCACAACAATATCGGACATTGTCTGAAAACACTAGCAAGAACAAAATTCTAACAAGAAATGTATTTAGGATATGGTATTTAATCAATAAACAAAATGGATGGGGGTTTAATTCACCACTAATAGGAGGAGGGAATTAATAAAATGACACATTTTATGAGTTAGGTGATTAGCGGTATTGTCAATTAAAGCATTTCACAGCCATTGAGAGGGGTTGAAAATATGTACCCATCTGAGTAATTGCTAAACTCAAATGGAATACAAAAACACGGTACTTCACGCATTTATAAGATACTGACTATATCTGAATTGGCACTTCCAGCGTAAATGGGTAAATGGGAAAAAGAGTTGAGCATGCAGTTAAGTGAACGACAGAGAAGGAAAATATTTAGAATTGCACATGGGACAATCGATATGAATACAGTGGAGATGAATTACACATTTTTAGCAAGATGGTATATTACCCCCAGTAGAGCTCATAAGCAACACCCGGAGAACTCCTTGTATTGGATGGATGGTACAATAGTACACATATGGTGGGATTGTCCCAAAATACAGGATTTTTGGCAGGAGATAGTACAACCCATAGTTAAGATTACAAGAGATGGAATATTAAAAAATCCATGGGTGTGCTTATTCCATAATACTGATTTAACAGTGAAACAATATAATAGCACAATGATACCTCACTTAATTAATGCAGTAAAAGGATTGATCCCTACATTTTGGAAGGCCCAAGAGACCCCTAAACTAAAGGATTGGATAAAGAGGGTAGAAGATACACTGTATACAGGAAGAAATAATTATACCAAAGCGGAGAAGATAAAATGGGTAAATTTACAAAGATATGGGAAAGATGGTGTGAGTTTAAAACTACCCAGAGATTTTCAGAATTAATGCTGTAGAAGAATAAGGAGGGATGAGATGCAGAAGAGATATGTTGATATAAAAATAAGAACACTCAACGGGGTATACTGTATGTCAGATAATAGGAGAGAGGGAAAACTACTAGTCAAAGACGTAAGAGAAGGAAGGGGGGAGGGAGGAGGGTTATTTTTGGGAAATTGTAATAAATGATTGATAAGTATGTATTAAATGATATGTTGGTTTTGTAAGAAACAATAATAAAAATATAATTAAAAAAAAAAACAATCCCTGCCAAACACACTTGGAGCGCTTATCAGAGGAGTAGTAGTGCCTTCTGCACTTGAGACTTGAGAATGAGCCCTTAGATGCATTCGGCAGAGTCACTCTTACGGCTCATTCGCACGTAACATTGCGTGTGTGTGTATGTGTGTGAAGGGTAAAACCCTGTGGTTGAGTTTCAGTTTTACCACTCCAAATCCCTACCCCCTTTAGCTGCTGAGGCAGCATCCAAAGATGTACACATACCGCAGCAGGAATTAAACTCCCTTTTGCTTCTAGTGGGTGCTACCACTCTGGGGCCACTCTGCAAGCGCCTGGCAGCTGCATATGTCTGCGGGGTCCAAGGGGTTAAAGCAGGTGGTGAGAAAGCAAAACGATGCTGCCTGCTTTAATCACTAGTTTGCTGTACTGCACCAGGTTACAGGGCGCTTGCATTGGGGCCTTTTTCACTTCAATGGGTCATACTTGGCATCTGCTACACCCACCAACTATGACAGGGCATAAAGCTCCTGCGACATGTGTACACCCTTGGACACTGCAGCTAAAGGGGGTGCGGTTGGGGCAGGGGTGGTATAAAACACATCTTAACTATGGGGTTTTACAACCTCCCAAACTGCAAATGTAAATGATCCCTTACTGTTCTGAGCCCCTATAAGGTGGCTTTCACACTGATGTGCTGTGGTTTACTTGGACCGTGGGTGCAGTGCAGTGCATAGACTTCTATTATATCCTGTATTCAGGAGTTTTGTGTGCTTTCGAGAAAGTGCACCAAACCCGTAACAAAGGTGCAGGTACGCTTCACTGCACTTGCGGTGTTAAAGCAGCCCTATACTATTATGCCCAGTGTACTGCTTCACACTGACCTGAAGATCTCTTCTTTCCTACTGCTGGAACCACTCTGAAGATTGCTAGTCTGGATAAGAGGTGGAGTGCAGTTGGTATCACTCTGCATGGGACAGGGGCCAGCACTCATGCGGCTCTTGCTCCCTACTACAGCTCCAACTTTACAAGTAGTCCTTCTGCATTGCACTCTGCTTGATGCTCGGGCATGGAGGGTCAGCAAGTCCAGAGCATGATCTACCAGTCATTTGGCCGCGATCTACTGGTTGCTGATCTCTGATCTAGACAGTGTTCTATTCCACTTGTATTTATTATTCTGTTATTGCATTGAACTGTATTTGGTTGTGCAGCCATTACAACATGTTTGTGTCTGCACTGCTGCATTCCTCTGTTTCACCCTCTTGTTTAGTGCTGGACTCTCCGTTTTCTCTTTTTCATTCCATTAGGGATAAGGTGTAGAAGTCATGGTCTTCTTACACTTCTAAAAGATGGAAAAACATCCTCTGTGCTGTACTTTGAGAAGAAAAATTATGCTACATTCAACCTCTGTGTCTTATTGAAGAGTTAAATGGTACCACGTTAGCAGGTGACTATACTGTCTGGACATACTTGGGCATATGGAAGTATGTCAGTGCATATAGTGGCATTGAAACAAATCAGACAGACTGTGATAAACACAACTTTAAAGCTGAACTTCAGGCATACAGCTAAATACATACATGAAACACATATGGGAACAGTTTTACATGCCAAAGGGTTTGCAGTTCTGTCCATCAAGTTATGAGATTTAAAAAATTCTGCCACGCAGCACAACACTGTGTGGCAGGGCAGGACACCTTTTCTCTACTGCCTGCAACTGGACAGTCAATCCGTTCTTTCCTATTGGTATGTCCCTTGTTAGTACATGAGCACTGCAGTAAACTTGATTGACTCCTTATGCTGCCTATACCTCTTCCAATATTAGCTCTGCTGTATGGGTGATGTCAAGCAGCTGATACCAAATCAATTACAGGCACCTACACAGCTTCAAAAAGTATTAATGAATGAATTATGTATTAATGAGTACAGAGCTAATAATTTGTTTGCCTTGTATCTGCCTGTAGTTCAACTTTTCTTAAAAAGCTTGATATCCAGTCTGTGTTTTCATAGCTTCTCTCTATAGAGCAGTGACATAAAACAAGGAGCAATAAGGAGCTTGCAATGGCTTTTTATGGATAGATATTGCTTAAGCAATAGAAATGATATGGGTCACTTCAAAGGGTTGTTCCAAAGGGCCTTCAAAGAAGGATTTCTGGGCAGGCTGTGAAGACTTTCTGCTTGAGTTTTCTATATATTTTAAGATGAAGGTATTATGTTATTATTTTACTCTTTAATCTATGTAAACATCTTTTGGCCGTTTCTGCAGTCTCAAGTGCAGAAATGGCCAAAAGATGAGTTTTTAAATTTAATAAAAAAAACAGAGATTTCAATCTTAATGCTTTGTTTTCTGTTGTTTGGTTGCTAACTTTTTAAGTCAAACAATATGTCCATGCATTTTATAAATGTTATGCAAGGTTCAAGAACAATATTAATCCTTACTATGCGTAGCTAAAATTAGACATTTGCGTAGTATTCATAATCGCTGTGTCAATAAGCTGCTGAGGTGGTAGGAATGTAGAGCTGGAGACTTGTTCAACTAGAAATATACCCTATGTTATACCTTTGTACATGTACAAAAAAAAAAAAAAAAATATATATATATATATATATATATATATACACAGTTGTGTTCTAAATAATAGCAGTGTGTTGAAAAGAGTGAATAAAGCTCAAAATCCTTCTAATAGCTTTTATTTCCATACACACAAATGCATTGGGAACACTACACATTATATTCCAAATCAAAACATGAAGAAAAATATATCAAATTTGTGTTGTTCCTCTAAAAAAAATTAAGAAAAGTGAATATTAGACTGTTCAAAAAAATAGCAGTGTTTGTATTCTTCTTTACAAACTTAAACATTCACTATATAAACTGAAAAATGTTTGAAGATTTTGCTTTCCTTTGAATCACTTAATGAATATTTAGTTGTATAAGCACTGTTTCTGAGAACTGCTGTACATCTGTGTTGCATGGAGTCACCAACGTGAACAGGTATTCCAGCCCAGGATGATTGGACTACATTCCACAGTTCTTCTCTATTTCTTGGTTTTGCCTCAGAAACTGCATTTTTGATGTCACCCCACAAGTTTTCTATTGGATTAAGATCCGGGGATTGGGCTGGCCACTGCATAACGTCAATCTTGTTGGTCTGGAACCAAGATGTTGCACGTTTACTGGTGTGTTTGGGGTCGTTGTCTTGTTGGAACACCCATCTTCCTGGAGCTGATTGTTGGCTGAGTCCTTGCCATTTTGGCTATTCTTCTATCCATTCGAATGGTAGTTTTTCGCTTTCTTCCACGTCTTTCAGGTTTTGGTTGCCATTTTAAGCATTTGTGATAATTTTAGCTGAGCGGCCTATCATTTTCTGCACTTCTTTATATGTTTTCCCCTCTCCAATCTACTTTTTAATCAAGGTACGCTGTTCTTCTGAACAATGTCTGGAATTACCCATTTTCCTCAGAATTTCAGAGAGAAATGTACTGTAACCAGCATGTACAACATTTGCTGCCTTCCTTCCTTAAATAAGGGCAATAATTGCCACCTGTTTTTCAAAGAATGAATGACCTCACTAATAGAATTCCGCACTGCTAGTATTTTGAACATGCCCCTTTCAATTAGTGATTCAATTACACAGAATCAGCAGCATGCATGTCATGACTGTTGGGTCTGTTGGATTTCTATTACTCTACTACACCTGCTAGTAAATTATTTGCCATGTAGAAATATCATTTCTACCAAAAACAGTGATTGATCAGGTTAGTGATGTCTGACTGCTATTATTTTGAACACAACTGTGTATATATATATATATATATATATATATATTATATTGCCAAAAGTATTGGGACGCCTGCCTTTAAACGTACATGAACTTTAATAGCATCCCAGTCTTAGTGCATAGGATTCAACATTGAGTTGGCCCACCCTTTGCAGCTATAACAGCTTCAACTATTCTGGGAAGGCTGTGCACAAGGTTTAGGAGTATATATATGGGAATGTTTAACCATTCTTCCAGAAGTGCATTTGTGAGGCCTGGCACTAATGTCGAACGAGAAGGCCTGGCTCGCAGTCTCCACTCTAATTCATACCAAAGGTGTTCTATAGGCTTGAGATTAGGACTCTGTGCTGGCCAGTCAAGTTCCTCCACACCACACTCGCTCATCCATGTCTATATGGACCTTGCTTTGTGCACTGGTGAGCAGTCATCTTGGAAAAGAAAGGGGCCATCCCAAACTATTCCCACAAAGTTGGTAGCATGAAATTGTCCAAAATGCCTTAGTATGCTGACACCTTAAGAGTTCCCTTCAATGAAACTAAGAGGCCAAGCCCAACCCCTGAAAACAACCCCTCACCATAATCCCCTCTCCACCAAACTTTACAATTGGCATAATGCAGTCAGGCAAGTACCGTTTTCCTGGCAACCATCAAAACCTAGACATGTCCATCAGATTGCCAGACGGAGAAGCATAAGTGGTCACTCCAGAGAACACGTATCCACTACTGTAGAGTCCAGTGGCAGTGTGCTTTACACCACTGCATCCAAAGCTTTGCATTGCACTTGGTGATGTGAGCCTTGGATGCAGCTGCTTGGCCATGGAAACCCATTCCGTGAAGCTCTCTATGCACTGTTGTTCTGCTAGTCTGAAGGCCACATGAAGTTTAGAGGTCTTTAGCTATTGACTCTGCAGATAGTTGACGACTTCTGAAAACTGTGCGCTTCAGCATGTGCTGACCCTGCTGTGTCATTTTACGTGGCCTACCACTTCGTGGCTGAGTTGCTATTCTTCCCAGTTGCTTCCACTTTGTTATGATACCACTAACAGTTGACTGTGGAATATTTAGTATCAAGGAAATTTAATGGATAGACTTATTGCACAGGTGGCAACCTATCACAGTACCACGCTTGAATTCGCTGAGCTCCTGAGAGCAACCCATTCTTTCACAAATGTTTGTAGAAGTAGTCTGCATGCCTAGGTGCTTGATTTTATATACCTATGGCCATGGAGGTGACTGGGAAGATGAAACAGGAAGGCGCTTCTAAGTGCAGTATTCCAATGTCAATTTTTAATAAAAGTGGTTAAAAACACTTACAATGTATAAACAGGCTCTAATGTAATCCATCAATAGCAGGGCTCTATCCTCTAAGCGATGAAGCCACTGTGCCAGCCAGCAGCCGTAGGGGAGCTTGAGAAGAGGTGTTAAAGATGGCGGCAGCTCTAACCAGACCGCTGGAGCACACGCTGGAACACACGCTGTCCATAGACCAGAAGTGACGTGAGCATGGAACAGGTGACGCATTTCGGAGCATGCGCAGAGCTCCTTCTTCTGGTATTGACAGATTACATTAGAGCCTGTTTATACTACCACATTGTAAGTGTTTTTAACAGCTTTTATTAAAATTTGACCTTGGAATACTGCACTTAGAAGCGCCTTCCTGTTTCATCTACTTCTGCACAGCGTTTGCTTCCACTCTTAGAAGTGCTGCTCAGTACCAGTTTTCCTATACATCATCCATCATTGGCTGCCATATTTCCACAGCACAGTCCACCGACATGCCCTGCTACCCAATTTACATGGAGGTGACTGGAACACCTGAATCCAATGATTTGGAGGGGCATCCCAATACTTTGGTAATATTGTATATATAATGGAGAAGGACACACACACACACACACACACACACACACACGTATTTGTTGGTACCCTTTCAGGAAAAAAAATGTTTATTCCATATTATATAAAAATCCAAGTTTGCTTTTGAATTTTAATTGAAAAATAATAGGTCCCTTAACCTTATGATTTGTTGCACAACCTTTGAAGGCAATCACTGAAAAACAAGTGATATAAATTTTTCTCAATGGAACATTTTGCACCTGCCAACAGGTAGTTCAGCCCACTCTTTTGTTTTGTTCTTAGCCATTCTTGGGTGTTTTTAGCTGTGTGTTTTGCGTCATTGCCTTGGAGGACACATGACCTGAGATTGAGGCAGAGCTTTCTGACACTGAGCAGTATGTTCAGCTCCAGAATTCCCTGCACAGATTCAGGCTAGTTTCAGACTAGTCCGCACACTGCGGGCTGATTGTGGGTGCAGGAATCACATCTATTCCCATACCTGCAACCACTCGCAGCTGCATTGTGTATCACATTCTGAATGGCACTACTATGTATCTCATCCCGTGGCGCAATCACAGGTGCAGGAACTGCACCAGTATTGCCAACCATCAGTATTTCAATACAGGCATCCGGAACTACTATATACTGTATCTTCTAGAATACCCAATATACATTGCTTGGGGTCAGGGGGAAGATCAATTTGGAATGCTTTATTAATAGTAGTTAGAGCCAATTCCCAATACCTGTGAGCCTTGAGTTATATTTCACTTTAATTTTATTGTCTTTGAACATAGAGCTGGTGTGAAATACAAAATAAAAATAAAAAATTATTATGAATAATCCCACTCAAACAATTGTGAAATTAAAAAAGTGTCCAAAAAAATCAGAACAAACATAAATTCCTTATTCCCAAAAGGTTTTTTGATGTGTTGCCACCATAGACCAAGAAAAACAAACATAAAAGTCCTTATTCCCAAAAGATTTTTGATGTGCTTCCACCATACACCAGTGCTTAAACCAACATATTACGCACTCACCAGATACTGGTGAGATAAACGCCTGTCATGCACCGCCTGGCGGAGTCTCTAGCAACCCACAGCGCGGGGTTCCTCAGGGCGCGGGGTCTAAGTCCCAATCTGCTTATTCACCAGGGCCCCTGATGGTGGGGATGGACTTGGAGAAGACTGAGACTAGGTCGCAACCCCCGAGTACGTTCGGCAGTGGTAGAGAGCGCAGTCAGGGGTGTGTGGGAAATAGTGCCTGACGTGAAGAGGCTGGCAGGCCTGGTAACAGGGACAGATCCGTGTGGGATGAATGAATGGATAGCGTAAGGAGTAGTCAGGCAGGCCAGGTCAGCAACGTGCGGGCAGCGAGGTACCAGAGGAGCAGGCAGAGAATGGTCAGGGTCACGAGCCGGGTTCAGCAACTAACGGGCAGTGTGGTACAGAGGATCAGGCAGAAGAATGGTCAGGTCAAGCAGGAGACAATCAGCAGGGTCAGGATCAAATGCAGTGGTCGGCAACAGGAAGCTTCACAGGATCAGAATACAGGAACAGGACAATAAGACCAAACGGCAACTTGTGTCTGTGCAGGGCTGGTTTAACTAGCCCGCCCGGCGCTGACAGGTGTGCCTGGGTCCTAGTGCCTGCCAGCGCCGTCATAGGTGACAGGCGCGCCTGGGTCCTAGTGCCCGCCTGCCTGCATGTCTTGTCGGACACCTACGCATGTGCAGACTCGTGCGTCGCGGTGATCCCTGACAACGCCTTTTAGGAATTTTAGGGATCCTAGACCCTCCTTTACAGCCTCCAGAACTCCACTCCACCACAAGACCTTGAGTTCTCCTTCTACTACCTCCAGACTTCTCCTCACAGGCAGGCTCCGGAGTAGTGTAGGAAAAATAGACATATATAGTGTAATATTGCTAATACCAGCATATAATGCTATAAAAAACATCAGGCCACTCACATTTTAAAAGATAAAATTAAGCATTATTTATTGCCTCCAGTTGCGTAAGACGTTAGACGGCAGACCGGAAGTGCGTCAATGCGTTTTGCCCCTCCCACAGGGCGTTTTCAAAGCCTGTGGTGGAGTGGAGTTCTGGAGGTTGTAAAGGAGGGTATAGGATCCCTAAAATTTCTAAAAGGTGTTTATTTCACCAGTATCTGGTGAGTACAGTATATGTTGGTTTAAGCACTGGTGTATGGTGGAAGCACATCAAAAATCTTTTTGGACACTTTTTTAATTTCACAATTATTTGAGTGGGATTATTCATAATCATTTTTTATTTTTATTTTGTATTTTTTTTTCAGGTTTTGTATTTGCGCTGTTTATATTGATTTTATATTTTTTTGGTGCATTGCACTTGTGTACAGCAGCAGTTTATAGAAATATGTTTGGGGTATATATTTCTGTGGCGCTGGTGTTTGTGATTAATAGAGCTGGTGTGACTTGCCCAAAAAAATCCAGTTTTGTCTTATCTGTCCAAAGGACATTCTTCCAGAAGCATTGGACTTGTGAATATGCAGTTTAGCAAATTACAGTCTGGCTTTTTTATGTTTTCTTTCAACAGTGGAGTCCTCCTCTGTCTTCTTCCTTTGAGCACACTGTCTTTCAAAAAGTTATTGCTGGTCGGATCAGTAACTGACGCACTTTGATCTTAAAGTTCAGCTTGCATCACCAAGTTTTCCTTGGCTCCGTCTACCTTCTGTTCAACCTGGGGTCAATTTTCCTTATGTGTCCGCAGTCAGGGTGGTTGGCTACCATTCACACTATCCTTATGTTCAATCTGGAGTTGATTTTTCTAGTGTGGCCACAGCCAGAGCAGTTGGCTACACTCCCATGGATTTTAAACGTCTTAATAATACTTGCAACTACAAAATCAAGCCACTTGGTGATGGTCCTACAGCATTTACCCTTGATATGCTGGTATATAAATTTCTCTTTGGTCTGCTTTGTTTCTCTGGTTCATGTTCAATATAGTGCACACAATAATACCAAACAGCAGTGTGACCATTTTTCTCCATTTAAATAGACTGACTGTCTGGGTACAAGATTGAATTCATGTGTAATACTAATTACAGAAGTTATTTTGAAACATCAATGTGATCTAATTATTTATAATGATTTATAGAGGGATGGTTCTCATACAACATCTATATTTCAGCTCACCCTAATGTACCAGGATGTTTCTTTACCTTGAAATGTATTTGCAGCAGTATTATGAATATGTACACATATTTACCTTGTTAACCATCAATTAAAACTTTTGAATGAAAAGAAATGCCATCAACACAAGGAGATTTACATAAAAAGACAGCAGGGATACTATAGAGTACATGGCAGAGCCTCCAGGCTGACTATAACTCCATAAAGACCAAGGCAACACAGAAGTGGGCTTGTTAGGTCCTGTGTCCCCAGGGTTTGAGTTTTTGTCACTGGCATCAGTTTAACATCAGTTTAAGGTCCTTCTGAAATCATTTAAAATACATTGGCAGGTGCATTTGACATGAAGTTGACTTCCTTCAGTCCTGCAGACCTGCTTCAAGCTGGGTTTGCATTTATATAGACTTGTATGTGAATGCAAAACCAACTTGAAGCAAACAAAAGCCCATTGCCATAGGCTTCTGTTTGGCCACCACAGTTGGAATGTTGCTGTTTTGTGACATGTTTATATTGTACTTTAGTCTGCAGTTTTACACTTGATGACACTTTGCTATTGAAAACCACTTCCATGTATGTGTTTCCTTTTTTAAAACTTTATTAGCTAGTGGTGACATCATATTTTGGAGGATGGGTTATAGGTGGTTTGGTATATAGGGTTGTGTCCTATACTATGCTTCTTGCCTTGATAAAGGTGTGCTGCAACCTATCAACACTTCGGTTAACAAATACATTATATTTTTTTGCTGCAGTGCAGCATTGCATACTGAGCTGCTGGGCATGTGTTGTTGTACAGAAATAACAGTTCATTAGAGTGCTGTTTTGGAACAAAATAAATTATACAAACATAATGTGGGGTAGAGAGCCCAGGAGGAACATTGGCATTAGAAAGCACATGGAGGTACAGAATAAGAGGACACCCAAAAAACCCATATGTAACTCTAGTCTATAACAAACTACATATGAAGGGATACTATATGGTAGTAATGCAAACCTGGGGATTCATCAGATTTACTAATCTAGAAATACACTGGGGTGGATTTACTAAAAAGCAAATAAACTGTAAGGGAATTCCTGTGAAACGGCTGGTGAATAGACGTGCGCAAGTGCACAGAAATGCACGATCACACACACGCATGGTGAAGATTGGCACCAGACGCACTATTTAAAAGGTGCCTCTGCCTGTGCTGAGTGCTGACTGGTCTTCATCTGTTCCCCGTTTCCTGCTCGTTCCTGTGTGATTTCCTTGTTGCTAACCCGGCTTGTTCCTAACCTGACTCTGATTACTCTCCTGCTTGATACTGGTTCCTGACTTCGGCTCTGCTCCTGACTTTGGCTTTTTTCTGATTTGGTACCTCGCTGTCCGCCTGTTGATTACCCCGGCTATTCCTATTACATTGCTCCTGTCTTGCTCTGGTGCACACCTGACGACCTACCATACCAGCTCTGCATATCACTACTGTTCCTGAATCGGAGGTTCATCAGTCTTCCAAAGTCTCCAACTGCAAGAGCTGCAAACAACATCTGCTGGCGCTCTTGTCCCCCTGGTCCCTAGACACCTCTCTGTTCCACTTCCAGTGGGGTCAGGGCTAGTGACACAAGTGAGGCCGACGCCGACCTCATCATTTCAGTCTCCAATCAGGTACGTGACATAAACTGTGCATTTTGCAAGTGCAGTTGCACCAGAGCTTAGAAAATGAGGTGAAGCTTCACTTTGCAAAGAATCCCCAATCACATGCACGGAAAATTAAAAAAAAAAAGAGTTAGACTTACCGATAACTCTGTTTCCAGTAGTCTTCCAGGACAGCCCTGGAGAGATGGAGCTCCTCCTACCAGCACAGGAAACATATTACCACAGGTCTTTAAAGGCAGTCTGTCAAGAACATGGCTAGTCAACCCAAGAAAAGAAGGACAGAATTGATAAATATAATCACCAACAAGCAATTGACAATTGTAAGAAACATTGGGTGGGAACGTGCTGTCCTGGAAGAATACTGGAAACATAGTTACCAGTAAATCTATCTTCATTTTTCCCCCAGCTGTATTCCAGGTCAGCTCTTGAGAGGTTAACAAGTACTCACCAGATTAGGGCGGCCACAGCTTGGAGGACTTTCCTCCCAAATACCTGATCCTGCCTAGTCAGCAAGTCTAGATGGTAATGGTCCAGGAAGGCTTTGCATATCTGCTTCAGGGTAGCATCAGCTTTCTCTGCCCAAGATGCCAAAATAGCTCTGGTAGAGTGGGCATTTAGACTCTTTGAAGACTCTTTTTCCAAAGTTCAATAACTCTCAACAATGACCAATCTGATCCACTGAGCTATAATGCTGGCTGTTTCTCCATTTTCCAGTTAATATGAACAGTGCCTCTGAAGTCCTAAAATCCAAAGTGGCTTCAAGGTAGGCCTAAAGACACCACTTAACATCTAACAGATGAAATTCTTTCTCTTTAGTGTCTTGATTTTTATGAAAATTTGAGGCTACCATGGGAATGAAGTCTGGGTCTGTTCTTAGGATGACCCTGTCTTCCAAGATTTGTAAAAGGTTATCATGTAGAAAGTGCCTGAATCTCACTGATTCTACAAGCAGAAGTAATTGCTACCAACATTACCATCCTAAGAGTAATTAGTCTTAAGGAGGCCTCCAAGGTTGGTTCAAAAGGTACACTAAGAAAAGCTCTCAGAACTACAGACAGGTCCCAGGTCAGAATCCTGCCTCTCTGAATCAGCTAGCATTTTGCCAGTGCTTCACAAAATCTTGAAATAAGCGGGTCATCCTGTAGAGATCTTTACAGAAAAACACAGCAATCTGTACCTTGATGGTGCGAAGGGGTAAACCATTGTCTACCCTATCTTGTAGAAACTCTCTAGAATAGCAGACGAGTCCATACGAATCCTTTCTGTATCAATGAGCCACGCAATGAACTTCTTCCACGCCTTACTATAAATTGCCCTAGTAAATGATTTACGACTTTGAAGTAAGGTGTAAATTATTCTGTCAGATAAGCCTTTAAACTTCAAAATCTCTTCCTCAGACACCAGGCTGCTAATTCTAGAATGCCTACTCCTGGATGGATGAGGTGCCTCTGGGAGAGAAGATCCTGCCTAGGAGGAAGCATCAGGGGAGCTGGTCGGTCAGAGTATACATTGAAAACCATGGACTCTTGGACCAGTAATGTACCACAAGTATTAGTTTTGTGTTCTCCAGCAAGATCCTGGACAGGACTTTTGGGATCAGGTGAAGGGGAGGAAAAACATAACAGAGGCTGAAAGTCCAGGGGTTTGGTAGACCATCTACTGCTAAGGGCTGGTCCCTTGGATCCAGAGAGAAAAACCTTGTTGTTTTTGTGTTCTTCCTGGTCACAAACAAGTCAGCTTCCGGGTTTCCTAAAAAGGAAACTACTTCTTTGAACACATCCAAATATAAGGACCATTCCTGATTTTATATCTCTCAGATGAATAGCAGAGCAGAGATGGAACAGAGATTCTAATCTGCCCACTGAAATATACTTTGGGCAATCAGCCAGGGGCTTCTGGTTTCCCGTTGTCTGTTGATATACGCCACTGTAGTTATATTGTTTCGAGCGGACCTGGAGATGATGTCCCTTGACCTGATTCTGAAATGTTAAAAATCACCTGGCTACTGTCATCAGTTCTTTCCAGTTGGAAGACATGCTTCTTTCTTCCTGAGACCACCTGCCCTGAGACCATTGACCATCTAGATAAGTTCCCTAGCCCCAACTGCTGACATCTGTCATTAGAATGTGTTGTATCGGAAGTACTCAGTGTACTCTCCCTTCCCTCCCCCCCCCCCCCACAGGTTTCCCCGTAGGAATGTTTTAGAGCTTGGGATAATGGTAACTTCCTCTTCTAGGTCCTTGTTTTTGAGATTCCTTAGGAGTAACCTCTGTAAAGTTCTCTGGGGGAATCTTGAGTCTGGTCCACTGTACCACAGAAATAGAGGCTGTCATCAGACCCAGCACTGACATTACCTCTCTTACTGTTACGCTAGAATTGGATTGCAAACTAGCAACTCTTAGATGCAACTGACTCATCTTCTCTTTCAGGAGAATTATCTTCTATTCTCTGGATTGAAAGATATAATCAAGGAAGAGAATCATCTGAGATGGCAAAATATTCAACATCTTGCAATTTATAATCCACCCCAAGTCTTCTAGCTGTCAGGGCCTGGACTTGAACCTGGGCCTTCTGCGGTGGGAGGCAATGTTTCTTCTCACTGAGCCACCTGGAATGCTGGACAGCTCCCTTGACAATTCTTTGGATGATCCTGCCTTGGCCCTGCTTGTCTTGAACCTTGAACTCCTTGTTCCTCCCATGAACTTCCTATAAAGGCCATGTCCTTGCACTTCCTCCTTGCCAGATTATTGTGCCTTCCAGCCAATATCCCGCTTCTCTGTCCTGCTGCCGTCTACATCTTCGCTACCGACCTTTGGCTTTGTTACTGACTACGATTTCGTCTCATCCTCATCTGCTACCACTTGTGACCGACCCTTGGCTTGTGACTGACTCCGCTACTGTCTGATCCCTAAACGGTTTGATCCGCTATCGGTTTCCAGCTGGTTCATTCCCTGGTGGGGTGAGCCTGAGATCTGCGACCTGGTATTAACACGCAGCCAATTCCATCTCCACCATTAGGAGCTCTGGGGAAAACTGGTTAATACTTAGACCCCGCACCTCAGGTGAGCCTGCGTCATTCCCAGGGTGATCCACTGGTGTACCAACCCTGCTGGTTTCAGGTAAGCCTTACAAGTGCTGTAGCAATTGGTCTCTGAACCTGACCTTACACCGTGACACTAGCCAATGTTGTGCTTTGGGCAGATTCAACTGGAGTTCCTCCCTGACAGGCGCTATAAAAAACAAATCATCTAACTACAGAATGACCGTGACAGATTGGAGCCTCAGTGGGACCACAGCTTCTTATAACACTTTGGTGAATATTCTCAGGGCTGATTGAAAATGGTATATCTTCTCTCCAATCTGGATCGCCAGACGCAAGTACTGTACATTTGAGAACTTTCCTTTATGGGAATATGCAGATAGGCATCTTTCAAGTCATAAAGAAATTGCTCTGAAGAAGGTTTCTGATCGAATAAATAGATTACATCAAAAACTTCTGCAGTGAATGGCTGCATTCAAGGAACGAAGGTTTAGGATTAACTGGTACTTTCCGGATGGTTCCTTTATTAAAAATACATGCAAGTAGAAACCTCTTCCTTGCTCCTGAACAGGAACCGGTACAAACACAATCTGGTCCACTAGCTCTCCTTTTAGGATGGGTAAAGCGTGAGCCTGGGTTTCTTGGGAGTCTTGTAACTAAATATCTTGAAGGAGGGTTCCTGTGGAATATCAGGGCATAACTGTCTTTTATAATGTTTAGAACAAATTTGTTGGAGGCTACTTTTTCCCATTGTGGGAGAAACCTTCCCAATCTTCCTCCTACTGGGAATCTGGCGTTATTTTGGCTGGGAGTGGTAAATAGAATACCTCCTTTTGCCTCCCCCTTATGGCCTGTCCAGTGCTTCTTAGGCCTGATCTCTTTGCCATCTTTCAGTTGATACTTTTGAGGTAAAAAAAAATTCTTAGGAATGATCTTCTTTTTCACCAGAAAGGCCTTCTTCCAATCTGCTGTTCTTTCTAGAGTGGCATCTAGATCTCGGCCAAATAGTAGGTCCCCTGAGAATGGTACACTGCACAATCGTAATTTGGAAGCTGTGTCTCCTGCCCAGGTCTTTAACCATATTAATCTCTTTGCGGCCACAGACAGGGCAGCAGTTTTGGCAGAAAACTTAACTGCATCCTCTATGAATCCCATTGCCTTGAATAGCATTGGAAAGGATTTCAAAAGCTCTTCTCTGATAGTGCCAGCCAACAAATGTTCTTGTAGTTAAGAAAGCCAGTATTCAAAACTTCTGGTAACACCTGTTGTTGCCAAGGCAGGTCCTAAATTAGCCATGGATGTGTCCCAAGCCCTTTTCAAAATGATATAATCTCTTCTATCCATGGAATTGCTAAGATGTCCTCAAAAAAGCTAAGTCTGAATGCTTGGTGACCTTGGATAAGGGTGTGCCCAATTTAGGGCACTTAATAGCATCAGGACTTTCACAGAAAGGAAATCTTCTCATCAGGCTGTTTGAAAAGAAGGGTTTTTTGTCAGGCTCAGGCCATTCCTTCTGGATAATGTCTGACAAAACCTGATGTACTGGAAAAACGTTTACCTTCCTCTTTTCCAACCCTTGATACATCATATTGTGCCGTGAGAGCTGCATCGCCTTCTCCTGGATCTCCAGGGTATTGTAAATAGCACCCAGCAGATTCTCAACTTCCTCCAGGGATAATTATAATTTTGCAGCTCTGCTGGTTTCGGCCCTCTTCCTTTTCAGATTCTGTGTCAGAGGAATGCAGACCCACTGAATTAGGGCTTCGCGCTCTACCATGTGAGGCCTCAGTAGAAAATGAGGCTGCTAGAGCAGGAGATAGGGGCATACATTCTGTACGCCTAGCACTTGCAACTGGTGTCTTTGTGTCTGAGATATACTTGCAGAATGTCTTAAAGAAGGATGCTACCTCATCCTTAATGGAATTAAGGAATTTTGCCAAGGGTGCATCTAGCAGATTAAAAATGCATTGACAGCACAAAGGTTTGTTATAACCAGAAGAAAGCTTGGTGCCACAACAAGAACATTTCTTCCGTGAAGACTTTTCCTCCCTTGGTGTCTCCTTGCTCTGCAGACATAAGCAAAAACAAGGAGTGAAGAGCTTAATAACCAAGTACACTAGGCTTCTAGACACAGAGTGACACTGCAAACACCACCAAAGAAAACACTGCCAAGTGCCGCAGGGCTATGCAGTTATCCACAACCAAACTATCCCTGAAGTCTAAGCCCCGCACCGACCACCTCCACACAATAAGCACAGCCCCAGCAGCCTACCTGTGCGCTGCTGGTGCCTGAATGTGGAGCGTCCTGGGAGGAAGCCTCCACGGTCCCCCTCTGCTCTGGCTCCCACAGCTGTCTGCACATGCTGGACACTGACTGGGATGATATGGACCAGCCTGGCCCTCCCCTTCCTCCTTGTTCCCCCTGAGACCAGAACCCGAAGTCTCGGTGCACAAAGATGGCGTAATTTTCGCTGGAACATGACATCCGGCCTAGCGGTGCCCAGCCCCATCGGTAGTAAGCTCAGAAGCCACCTCCCCTCACAACTGGAGTCTTCTGCCACCAAGAAAGATCAGTCATCCCGCCTGGAAGGAGGTGGGAGCAAGTCTGCTCCCAAACATTTTGGGCAGTACTTGTGGCCACAAAACTATTGCTGAGGGTACAGCAGTACAAAATCCACCACTCTAAACACTGTGGAGAGAACCAGTCATCCAAACAGCCTTACTCCTTCCCCAAGGTCGCCCTTAAGATTAAGAGATGGAGCCCTCCCTGCTAAACTTAAAAGATGGTTCTTCAGGAAACATGCCTCCTCTGGATGGAGGAAACAAAAATGATTGGCCATGTTCCTGAGGGACCAGGTGCAGACTGAACATTCGGGTAATTGGGCACTGTTTCAGGGCCCGGGGCAGTGGGGTGCCCCATCAGGATTGCCAACTTAAATAAATTCAGGGACAAGGGGCGGACTGACCATTCAGGCACTTGGGCACTGCCTTAGGGCCCAGGGCCAGTGGGGAGACCCCTTCAGGGTTGCCAATTTCAGTAAGTTCAGAAAAAGTTTGTAAAAAATTGTGATTTCTGTCAAGTCTGTGATTTTAACATCTATTCCTGAATGTTCTAGGGATATCCATTGTCTGTAAAATTCTGAGGCTACACTTGTTCTGCCTCTTAATGGGAACACACTTGTAGTATATTGTGTGTAATATATATATTGAAGACATTAAAACACATACTGACAGGCCAGTGATAAGACCACCTTACACACCAAAAGGACTCCTTTCTATGTTAATGTATGCAGGAGGTAATTACCTTCCCTTTGTTGTGTTGGGTTAACCTGTTTTGGGTAAATATATGGAGAGTCAGGGGAAGTTTAAGAGCAGGTTAGTTGCAAATAGATTGGGAAAATAGATTGGAGAAGTTTTTGTCTTTCAGATGTTGGAGACCTGTGATTGGAAATGCTCATTTGCAAGTGAAGAACAGGATGCCATGAAAAGTTATGTTGTGTTGATACCAACTTACACGAATTACGAAGACTTTAAACTAATGGACTTATCAAGATCATTTTTTTTCTCTTTTTCCTTATTTTCATTATCCTTGTTTTAAAACCAGAGAGAGGCATTTAAACCTGATAATCATTTTAAAACCATCTGTACATATATATATATATGTAAGTAATGAGGTGAGATGCTACAAAATGACATTGCATAACTTATGGGATGTCTGAGTATTTGCACACTGATGCTCACACTGGGCAGAATAAATTAAAAATATATTACTTTGGGAGGTTTTCTTTAAAATTATAAAAGGGGTGAGTGAAAGTAATCACTCCAGTCAAATTAAATAACAGGGATATTATAGAGGCTGGTGAAGAGAGATGTAACCAGTTTCAATTTCATATTTTATATGAGCCATTATGAAGCATTCAATACCTCAGATCACAATACAACCCTGCTAGTTGATTATATGTGTACTATTTGTGAATCGTTTTTGAGTAAAAAACAGATTCAAGTGGGGGAATATGTAGTATATTGTGTGTAATATATATATTGAAGAAATTGAAACACATACTGACAGGCCAGTGATAAGACCACCTTACACACCAAAAGGACTCCTTTCTATGTTAATGTATGCAGGAGGTAATCACCTTCCCTTTGTTGTGTTAGGTTAACCTGATTTCCGTAAATATATGGAGTGTCAGGGGAAGTTTAAGAGCAGGTTAGTTGCAAATAGATTGGGAAAAGTCTTAAATGTTCATGATGTGCTTGTTTATGGTGAAGAGAGCAGATTTGCCATAAACAAGACAAGTAGTATCTGTTTAACTTTTTAATTAAAAGCTATGCATACAGCTATTAGACACATAAGATCAAACATGATAATAAAAGTGGCCAATCAGAGTGCTTGCCATTGTATTGAATGGGGAAAATGTGTATATTAACACAGGACACAGGACACAGGATAAGAATACAAAGATAACAGAGCACAAGTGAGGATACCTGGGCAGAGCATAAGGGAGAATACAAAGATAGCAGAGCTCAGGTCAGGATACGTGGGACAGAACACAGGTTGCATGGAAGCTACCTAGTTGCATATTATAGATTGGACATATGCTGGATGGTGCAGTATCTCTATGCTTGATTTGAAGTATCTTAAATGGGACTTTGAGAGCTGTTGTTCGTTGTAATCTTTACAAATATTCAACTGAATTTCTGTCATCTGTAACAAATATCTTTATCCGAATAAATGCATCTCTCTGGAAAAGGACTATTGGTTGCTGCGGGAATAGTACATATATAAATATACACTAGTCATACGTCCTCCATCATTCTAATAAGACAACAACACTGTACCTGCCCCCTTCCCCAGTGTGCCTTATTTGACTTTCACAGGAGATGCTGGGGTGGCATGGATGTATCTAGGGGGGTGCTGGGGTGGGATATGCCCCCCCAAAAAAAGGGCCCCTAAAAAAATCCCTTTGTCATGGGCTCTGACTGCCAGACTCTGATGTAAGGGGGCACCCTGCTGGACTCTGATGTAAGGAGGCACTCCGTCAAACTCTGATTTACAGTAAGTGGGCATTCTGCCACACTCTGATGTAAGGGGGCACTCTGCTGGATTCTGATGTAAGGAACACTCTGCTGAATTCTGTAGTAAGGGGTCACTCTGCTGGTTGCTGGTTTTAATGAAGTTCCTCTTTAATGTAGGCTCAGTAAGGCAGCCCAGGCAAAACAAAAAAAATTTACTCGATTCTCTCATCCACAAATTCAATGTGGATGGGGAATCACTCCCGCTGAGGTAATGTGTTCTGACAGTGAAGAGACTTCAATGCCACCAGAATACACTGATCAGTGCTGCCAGCTATAGCCAGCGGTGCTAATTGCATAGAAATTGTCCTAGAGGCTGACTGTACACACGTCGATTGGTAGATTGACTTCTGTACGAACAACCAACCCATACATGGATTAAATTCAACCAGTCCCTACTGAAGCAGATGAATTCTGATCCAAGTATTGTCACCTAGGGCAAAAACATCCTTTTTGTGTGCATAAAAACATGGAAACAATGAATAAAAAAAAAATGTTCCTTTGTCCTGAGGTTTATTTGTGTCTTTGAGACTGTCGGTTGTTGCACAGTATTTAGTATTTTGTGAGTGCGAGGAGTGTGGTATAGGTGTGCATTGTAAATAGCAGGTACAGATTCTGTTCAACCGCCCTTTTAAGACCCTCCCACTGGCTGGCCACAGAACATATTTCTCTGTTCTTTCCCAGGGTGCCCCATGTCTTTTGTGATCCCAGTCTTGCTCACATTTTGTCATCCTGTTTTGACGTTTTAATTGTAAAGCCAGTCAGATTACACGTTGTGAGTATTGTAAATACTGTCAATGTTTACATATTGTTTATACTGTTTAGAAGCTAAGATCGCCTTTAAAAACATATTATATATCCTGCGCACTACTGACCCCTGTACACTCCCCTGCTGACTGACCATCCTCTGCCCTGCTGACCCCCTGTACACTGGCCTACAAACTGCTGACCCCTGCAATACAGTACCATACTGACCCCTGTCCTCTACTCTGCTAACCACCCATTCTCTACCCTGCTGACCCCCTGTACACTGGCCTTTAAACTGCTGACCCCTGCAATACACAACCATACTGACCACTGTCCTCTACCCTGCTAACCACCCGTTCTCTGCCCTACTGACCCCCTGTACACTGCCCTACAAACTGCTGACCCCTGCAATACACTACCATACTGACCACTGTCCTCTACCCTGCTAACCACCCGTTCTCTGCCCTGCTGATCCCCTGTACACTGCCCTACAAACTGTGGTTCCCAGCCCTTTGATCTGCTAATTCCTATCCTCTGCCCTGCTGACCCCCAGTACATTCCGCTACTGATTCCTGTTTTTGTACACTGCCCTGCTGACCTCCTATTCTATGCCCTCCTGACATTTTTTACTGCACCCCCATATCAGACTGCCTAGATCCACCCTGTGGGGTGGCAGAGGGAAGAGTAAACACAGCCTGCAGTGGAGGACAAACTTCAGCCTTCTAGAAGTTAAGCTGGCTAGTCTTGTCGATGGCTTACCTTGGTGGGCAGGAGGTGGGGGGAGAGGCTGGGTTCCCCCTAGCAGGGCTCCTTTTTCTGAGGCTGTCAGATTGCTTTTCTGTGTGGGAAGAACTGCACTGCTTCTGGAGGAAGAACCTGTTCTGAACTTTCCCAATCTCTGCTACACCTTCCTACTTAGTACCTGCTTGCCAATAAACAGGCACGGCTTCCTCCTCTCATGCAATACCACCTCCTGTGTCCATGTGCTGGGGCACCATAAGTTCCAGCATGTCAGGAGATGAGGGCAGCAGCAATGTCTTAGATCAAGCTGATTTTTAGAAAAAAAGTGCTGGTGTGTGCGTGTGTTTGTGTCTGTTTGCATGTATAGTGTGTGTATACTGTGTGTGTATATGTTTACTGTATATGCAATGTGTGTGTTTGTATACTGTATGATCCATGTGTGCCCAGATGTACAGATTGACTTCTGTTGAATAGACATGTTAGAAAAAAGCCACTCGATCAGTTTCCAATTGTCCATACATGTCCATAGAGAGGAGAAATATGCCCATAAAAAAAACACTTGGTGCCATTCTGAGTCAGCCGAAAGGTGAACTGCTGAGCTTGGCCACAGATCTGGCATTAGGGCATGTTTGGGTGCTCACCTGTGCAATAACATCATGGCACCCATCAAACATAGCTTGTATTCACGTGCCCCACTGCCCGATCCGAGGCCAAGCACGCAGTTCACCATTCGGCTGGCTCCACAACTGCACACACGCATTTCAGAGCCAGCGACAAGTGGATTGTTTTTAAAAGCCTTTTACCGCCAAATGCCTGCTACACCAAGGACCAAGGTGAAAAGGTGTGTGTAAGGGGACACTGATACAAGGGGACTTTGCTGTAAGGTGGAATTCTGATGTAAGGTGGCACTCTGGGGGCTGTGCAGCAAAATTGCACTCTAGGAGTTGTGCTGTAAGCTGGCACTCTGGGGGCTGTGCTGCAAGGTGTCACTCAGGTGGCTGTGCTGTAAGGTGGTACTCTAGGGGCTGTGATGCAAGGTGTCACTCTGATGAAAGATGGGACTCTGATATAAGGGGGGACTCTTTGGGCTGTGCTGCAAGGTGGCATTCTGAGGACTCTGATGTAAGGGGGACTCTGCAGACTGATGTATAGAGAGAATTCTAAGGACTTTGATGTAAGGGAGGACTCTGATGTGAGCATGTCTCTCATCCTGACCACTGCACTCTATATGTTGTTCTGTTTATTACTTACTGAACTCTGCACTCTATACATTATACTGTAGATAGACCTGATGAAATTCTGTAAGGTAGGCTTAGCAAGACAGAAACACTTTTTTTTGTACATAAAAACATACGATGGAAATGTTTATTATAAAAACAAAAGATCTTTTGACTGCAATTTATTTGTGTCTGTGAGACTGTCAGTTGTGATACAGTAATTCGTATTTTGTGGTTAAAAGGATTGTGGTATATGTGTGCAGTATATACAGCATACAGATTCTGTTCAGTCCTCCTTTAAGACTCTCCCACTGACCATGCCCATTGTTCGCCATGGTACACTATGAGTGCCACGGGCACCCTCTCCTTAGCAGGGGCCCCAGAGCATTACTTTTTCCCAAGGGCCCATGATGCTGTTAAGGTGGCACTACCCATGAGAGGCTCCTGGTCTCTTTATTGGGTTGCTAGCTTTAAGTTTCTTGCCACTTTGCATGTCACCAAGCTTGGTGCCCCTCCATGCAGGCCTGCCACATTAATGTTGCTTCATAAAGATGGCTGCTGCATAGTAACAATCTTTGAAACTATGGGTCCCATGATCTCCTATTGCCCAGCAGCCCCATGAGTTGTCAGTCCACCCCTGTGATAGACCGCCATTTAAACACCTGTGGCAATGAGTTTCCTGTGTCAGAGGGAGATGCTGCATCTCTCAAGGGCTGTCCTGAAAGACAACTAGGGGAAAATTAAAAAAAAAAAAACACCATTTTTGTTTGCACGTGATTGGATGAGGATGATGGAAGTCAGCAGAGCTTCCCCTTTTCTAAGCTCTGGAGCAACTTCACTTGCAGAGTGTAACTGCACTTCCAAAGTGCACTGTCTATTTGCCTTTTAGTAAATCAATCCCACTGTCTGAGATAGATAGATAGATAGATTTGAATTATGGTCCCTTTAAGGGGCAATAGAGCATTAACTTACCTGCAGAAGGAGTTTATATTCAGGAAACTCCTGGGAACACGTGTGGAGTAGTCGAAGTTTGAGATGTCTGAAAGCGTTGTTTTGAGCTGCTGAGCACTGTTGACAGCGTCTCTGCTGGGGAGATACCCAAAAAGTTCTTGGACTGTGATATCACTTCTGAGGGTAAAGTCCCTTAGACATTGGGGTTGATTTAATGAAGGCAAAGAAGCTGTTCAATTTACAAGGGAATTCTCTCTCACCTTAATGAATGAGGTGGTGCTCTGCTGCCTTCCATCATCCCAACAAGCACAATCAAGAGTACAGTTTTTTCTTCTCTGCCTATGATTGAGTATTCTTTGCAAAGACATTCACTATGGTAAAGAAAAATTCCCTTGCAAAGTAAACATCCTATTTGCCTTTGTAAATCATCCCCTTAGTCTTATTTTATTTGTACTGAAGATAAGGTGACTGTTTCTTTGTTTTGCTGATAGAAAACCACTTTCTGTTTTTGCTGCTGGAAGCATTACTTGGTTTTGTGATCCCTGACCCCCTGAACTTTACAAATATACTTTATATATCTCACCGAAAGGAGGCACTTTTAAGATATTCCCATGAGAACAAAAGAGTAAAGCAGATGTTATTTTATGACTGACATCTTGGTGAGATTAAGCTCACCTTCTTCATGACGCCTTTGTGGTGACAACTACATAAACAGTTGGTTTAATAATAAACTAGAACCTACTTTGTTCATATGTAGACATTTGCTTGTCAGCACCCAATCCTTGAAAAAGATATATACAGTGGACATCAGCGGTGGACTGATAACACATGGGGCCCCCGGGCAATAGGATATCATGGGGCCCCTGTGTCCTTTCCCACACTCAAACCACGCCCAAAAAAACCCTTTAAAAAGGTACCAGGGGCATCTCATGGGGCCCCCTACTGACCCTGGGCCCTCGGGCAGTGCCCGATTGGCTAAATGGTCAGTCCGCCCCTGGTGGACATAAAAAGTCTACACACCCCTGTTAAAATGTCAGATTTCTGAGATGTAAAAAAATGAGACAAAGATAAATAATTTCAGAACTTTTTCCACCAACTTGACCTATAAACTGTACAACTCAATTGAAAAACAAACTGAAATCTTTTAAGGGGGGAAGAAAACATAAAAAACTAAAATAATGTGATTGCATAAGTGTGCACATCCTCTTATAACTGGGGATGTAGCTGGGTTCAGAATTAAGCAATCACATTCAAAATCATGTTAAATAGGAGTCAGTACACACCTGCCATCATTTAAAATACCTCTGATTAACCCCAAATAAAGTTCAGCTGTTCTAATAGGTCTTTCCTGACATTTTCTTAGTCGCATCCTACAGCAAAAGCCATGGTCCACAGAGAGCTTCCAAAGCATCAAAGAGACCTCATTGTTAAAAGCTATCAGTCAGGAGAAGGATACAAAACTATTTCCAAGGCATTAGATATACCATGGAACACAGTGAAGACAGTCGTCATCATCAAGTGGAGAAAATATGGCGCACCATTGACATTACCAAGAACTAGATGTCCCATCAAAATTGATGAAAAGATGGAGAAAACTGGGGTGGAAGGCTGCCAAGAGGCCTACAGCAACATTAAAGGAGCTGCAGGAATATCTGGCATGTACTGGCTGTGTGGTACATGTGACAACAATCTCCTGTATTCTTCATATGTCTGGGCTATGGGGTAGAGTGGCAAGACCGAAGCCTTTTCTTACAAAGAAAAACATCCAAACCTGGCTAAATTTGGCAAAAACACATCTGAAGTCTCCCAAAAGCGTGTGGGAAAATATGTGTTATGGTGGTGGCAACATCATGCTTTGGGGCTGTTTATCTTGAGATGGAACTGGGGCCTTAGCCAAGGTAGAGGGAATTATGAACAGTTCCAAATACCAGTCAATACTGGCACAGAATCTTCACCCAGACCTGAATGCAAAAATGTGTGGGGTGATCTGAAGAGGGCTGTGCACAGGAGATGCCCTCACAATTTGACAGATTTGGAGTGTTTTGGCAAGGAAGAGTGGGCAAATATTGCCAAGTCAAGATGTGCCATGCTGATAGACTCATACTCAAAAAGACTGAGTGCTGGAATCAAATCAAAAGGTGCTTCAACAAAGTATTAGTTTAAAGGCATGCATACTTATGCAACCATATTATTTTAGTTTTTTTATTTTTACTTCCCTCCACCTAAAAGATTTCAGTTTGTTGTTCAACTGAGTTGTACAATTTATAGGCTACATTAAAGGTGGAAAAAGTTCTGCAATGATTTATCTTTGTCTAATTGTTTTACATAACAGAAACCTGACATTTTAACAGGGGCGTGTAGAACCTTTTATATTCACTGTGTATGTGTGTATACTGTATGTATATATATATATTTTTTTTTTGTGTATATATACTGTATGCTCTCAATTGAGATATAAATATAAAACATAATTGTGATTGTTAATGTAATCCAAATGCATTTTGTATTTACCATTTCCACTACAGTCATCAATAAAAATATCCGTCACACACCATAAATCATCTGTAATATCCACACCAGTCGACAAGATTTCAGGTATTATTCTTTTTCTGTAAATGAGAACATGACAGCTTTCTCCAGTTTTTCTAAATCAGCACTAACAATCCCTATGGCACTGGAATCCAAGGGCAAGCTGGTTATGCAAGAACAGCTTTCTCAGTTCTTCTTCAGTCTGGAGTGGGGAAAAATTAGCCCATGGTGGACACATTCTTCCTAAAATCCATAATGGTAATAAGACCCCTGTAAAAGAGGCCAATTTTTGCTTCCATTTGTTTCCATTTTCAAAATCAAACAAATTAATCTACAAATTGGTGCTCATTAATTTACATATTTTGAATTCCACAAGAAAATTATCAGTTGGCTATTATGCTTCATGAAAATATGATTAAAGTTTTCTTTAATCACAAAGACATAGCATCATCAAAGCTTTTGCACTGAAAGAAAAAATAAGATTAAAGAAGTAAAATAGGCTTCTATATAGCTCCTCGTGCCCTTTCCTTTCACAGTGGAACCGAGCTGAAAGCTTTCTAAAGCTTACCCATTTTGTGTAAAACACTTTTTTCTAGTCAGCATTTTGTTACTTTGATACACAACAATGAGTAGGTGTAATAAAAGATCATGAGAAAATATGCTAGTTGTTACCATCTGTTTCTTGTCTTCTATTAAAGCCTTTTAAGTTTTTTTTTTTTAATCAGTACAATAGATGTTACTACATTTAATGAAGAGCATCCTTTGTGCTGGTGGCTGCTGTCTTAAACCAGCCATACATGAATCATAATTTGGCCAGTTCAGGAGGGGCCAGCCGAATTTAAATCCATGTATAGGCACCCTGGTTGTACACAAGTCAATCCATTGATCAACTTGAGCATAATCAGCCTGTTGCGTTTTTTTCATTGTGTTCTACCAACAGGAAAGGCTTCCCGCTGGCAGAACAAAATAGCTCTGTGGGAGGGATTCCCCCATCAACACTGTCTGTTTCGATGGGGGAATCGAGCAGAAAGAAGGAAAGTTAATTATATAATCTATGGCCTGCCTTAGTTGAAATCCACCATGCTCCATACATACCCAGGCAGCAGAAGTCTTCTAGTGATGTGGACGTTAATACAGCAGTTGAAACTGACAGACAGTTGTCAAGAGGACCAACTTTGCCTGCCGTTCAGCACCCCTCCCCCCCACTCCATTCGTGGCAACAGTATTATCATTTCCATCAATGAAACATGAAATAAAAAATGAGTGAATAAATAAAAGGTCTGCCTCCTCCATTCATAAAGTGTGTTTCATTGATGGAAGTTACAGTAAAGCGCAGCTTCTATGAATGCAGGAAGGAAGCGGAAAGGGCAGGCATATTCAGCACTCTTGATGAGTACTTATGACACCGACTGTATTGACCCCCGCACTGATAATCTTCTGGTGCTGCGAGGGTTAATACAATGGGAGTCAGAGAAAGAAAGATTTCAACAAAGACAGCATTCACCATCACAACGGACTCTTCTAATGGAATGTAAGTACCATCCTTGTGCTGATTTCTAAAATAAAGAAAAAAAAAACCAAAACTTACACCCATACTCAGGATCGTGTCGCTGGTGACATCTTTTCTACTACAGTGTCTCTGTCTTGTTGGCCAAACCAACATGATGATCATTCATCACTAGCAATCAAGATTCTGCAGAACTGCAGCAGAAGGCATCTTCCATTGGGTGGTTTGGTAGTTGTACCTCTGTGATTGTGCCAAGAGTAGGGATTTTATTTTATCTGGAATTAGTGGAACTCTGTTGCACCA
This sequence comes from Staurois parvus, assembly GCF_062004578.1. NCBI lineage: Eukaryota > Metazoa > Chordata > Amphibia > Anura > Ranidae > Staurois > Staurois parvus. The sequence goes on along the minus strand of NW_028317935.1, from coordinate 1,129,406 downwards.
CCTCTGGCTCAGGCCCTCTGCTCCCTGCTCACCTCTATCACTTGTAAACGCAGAGGTCTGGCTTCTGTGTTTACAAGTGACAGCTTGTCTCCCAACGGCTCCCATAGATTTGATCCCCAGAGCGGTTCCCACTGAATGCATGATTGAGAGAAAGGAGATGCAGGTGTCCATGGTGCAGTGCAGATGCTGGCACCCCCACTGGATGATCTTCCTGCAAGTGAGAGAGGCAGAGCCACCTACAGTGTGCAGGGATGTAATTGAGAAGATGGGAGTGAAAGTGAGATGTGGATAGGGTGAACAGAGGGAAGCAGTTGTGGATGAAGCCTGAACTCGGCATGTAGCACACCCCTAAACTCTGCATTCTGTGTGTAACCCCACTGAACTCTGCACTCTGTACATAATGCACTCCTGGTAATTGATGCCCCTTTAGGACCCTCCCACTGTTAATGGAATTTGACCATACCCACTATTTGATGTGGTTTGGATGGTGTGTGTGTGGGGGGGGGGAGGGGGTTTAGGGGTGTTATAATTAGGTTCCAGCACCTATTTTCTGAGAAAAAGAGCCCTGGCCAAGAGTAAATCAGCATTGACTTTGCCAAAAAACATCTAAAAAACATCTAAAAAAGCCAGACCAGTTCTGGAAAAGCATCCTTTGGATGGATGAAACTAGGATTAATCTGTTCCAGAATGACGGGAAGAGAAAAGTGTGGAGAAAGCTTGGAACAACTCATGATCCAAAGCACACAACGTCATCTGTAAAACATGGTGGAGGCAGTGTGATGGCATGGGCATGCATGGTTTACAGTGACACTGGGTCTTTGGTGTTTATGGATGATGTGACAGAAGCAGTCAGATGAATTCTGCAGTGTTTAGAGATATACTGCCAGCCCAAATTCAGCCAAATGCAGCAAAGTTGATTGGACGGAGCTTCACAGTACAGATGGGCAATGATCTAAAACACACTGCAAAAGCAACCCAGGAGCTTTTGAAGGAAAAGAAGTGGAATATTCTACAATGGCCGAGTTAATCACCTGATCTCAACCCAACTGAGCATGCATTTCACTTGCTGAAGGCAAAACTAAAGGCAGAAAGACCCACAAACAAAGAACATCTGAAGACAGCTGCAGTTCGAGCCTGGCAAAGCATCAGAAAGGAGGAAACCCAGTCTTTGGTAATGTCCATGGGTTCCAGACTTCAGGCAGTCACTGCCAGTAAAGGATTTTCAACAAAATATTAACAATGAACATTTTATTTATGATTATATTCATGTGTCCAATTACATTTGAGTCCCTGAAAAAGGAGGGACTGTGTATAAAAATGGTTGCAGTTCCTAAAATTTGTACTTGATATTTATGTTCAACCCCTTGAATTAAGGCCCAAAGTCCAAATATATATGGACCTAACTGTATATACACTGCTCAAAACAATTGGAAAAAATATCATGCTGGATTCCTATACTGATATGGACTGGGTAATGTGTTAGGAACGTAAGGATGTCCCATCGTTTGATGGAAATGAAAATGATCAACCTACAGAGGACTGAATTCAAAGACAACCCAAAAATCAAAGTGAAAAAATTATGCAGCAGACTAGTCCATTTTGCTGAAATTTCATTGCAGCAACTCAAAATGGTACTCAGTAGTTTGTATGACCTCCATGTACTTGTATGTAAGCTTGACAACGTCGGGACATGTTCCTAATGGAGCAACGGAGGGTATCCTGGGGTATTTCCTCCCAGATCTGGACCAGGGCATCACTGAGCTCCTGGACAGTCTGAGGTGCAACCTGGCGGCGTCGAATGGACTGAAACATGTTATCCCAGAGGTGTTCTTGGATTTAGGTCAGGGGAGCGTAGGGGCCATTTAATGACATAAATTTCTTCATCCACCAGGAACTGCCTGCATACTTTCGCCACATGAGGCCGGGCATTGTCGTCCACCAGGAGTTGGAGTTGGACTGACTGTGCAACCAAAAGATGAGCAGGGAAAAAAATGTCAGTGGCATCCACCTGTAAAACATTCCTGTTTTGGGGGGGTCATCTCATTGTTGTCCATCTAATGCACCTGTTCAATATTCCAAGAGTTTAAATGACTTGATTCTATACTCTGCTCAAAAATATTAAAGGAACATGTTTTTTTCAGTGTATATATACTGTATGTGTATGGGTGTGTGTGATATATATATATATATATATATATATATATATATATACACACACACACACACACACACACACACACATATATACAGTGGGGAAAGTATGTATTTGATCACCTGCAGATTTTGCAAGTTTGCCCACTTAAAAAAAAATGAAGGGTCTATAATTTTTATCATTGGTGCATTTTAAATGATGGAGACAGAATGTCAACCAAAAATCCAGAAAAAACACATGATACAAATGATAGACCCATCATTTCTTTGTAAGTGGTCAAACTTGCAAAATCTGCAGGGGATCAAATAATTATTTTCCCCACTGTATATGGAATAGAGGCAATGTGATCACCCATATAAAAGGAGAAAAAGGGTCTTAATTTTTTTTATATACAAAAATGTTTTACATTTTATTTCTATTTGAAACAAATTGGGTTGTTTTACAAGATGAGGGTTACAATCACTTTAACAAAAATAATAAGGGTTAACCAAAAATTTACCTAAATATTTTAGAGTAGAAAAAAATCATCAGCATTTTTTAAAAAGCTAAAGAAAGAAGGGAATATAAAAGTTGATACAAACTTAGGGTTCACTAAGAGTTAAAAAGAAACTAAAATGTTATTAACTAAAATAACTAAAAGTTATTTTATATTTTTGTTTTTATATTTTTTACGTGCACGTAACAGCATTTTTTAAATTAAACTTACAACAGTTGATAAATGAATGCAGGCCAAGCGGTCTGTTAGCTCAGTCCTGCAGATTTCTCACAAAGAACAGGGCTCCACTGGAGCTTATGTCCTGGGTGCTTTACCTTGTTTACCAGGAACACACAGAGCTCACGATAGCAAGCGAATATTTGTTGTATTGACAGTTGAGGAGTGCTGCTGGTTACACAGAGGGAGAGCCCAGTCTCTCCATATTTCAGTTCAATAGCTGTCCTACACAGTCCAGTACATGACCAAGCAATGCAAAGACAGAGGAGGCTCCTGCCCCAGCTGAATCCCTTCCCCTGCATGGCGCCCAAGGCAGGTGCCTCTTTTGCCACTTTTTCTTCCTCTGCCCTGTGTGTGTACAGAACCTCTAAAATGTCAAATGTGTCCATTGTAATGTTCTGAAAATAGGAAAAGTTGGGCTTTGAACTGCTAAGATTCTCATAGCTTCCTAAATCAAATATGTTCCATTATTTGGGAAAACTGGAGCATAAATGCAGTATCATTTATTTGAAACAGTTGGGGCTCTTGCCCTTCACAACCAATCTGGTTGATTCTTTCATTCACTGGGATTACAAAACTAAAATTTTACTCTTAGTGGCATTAACCTTGCTTTTCACTCAATTGACGTATGATTCATTACTCAAAAATTAGCCCTAAACATGCTATAGGAAAAAGGGCAATCTTTGCTTTTTACATAATTACACAATCATATACATTAATAGCATGAAATGCAAAACACAGACATCATGATTACTTGAATTCCATTTATTTTAAAGCAAAAATGATGGCATACATGCATTTTAAAGACATGCACTTGTAGTTTAATATTCAGATGACCCACCAAGATGTAAGAAAAACAGCAACTGGGGAAAAAGAAATCTGACATCTGCAATTTAAAGGCATAAAAATTATATTTTGTCAAAAAATAGATGGCCACCCCAAATCAAAAAAAGATGATTTGCTACAGATCTTTTGCCCTGTAAAAGAATGTGTAACTGACCTGTCATCATTCAGTTGCCAAATTGTGAATTTCAAACTGTTCCAATGGACTGACACAGACCCTGGCTTGCTTTGTGCTATCTTTTCTGACTTTCCTTGTAATTTCTATTGTAAAGCATTCAAACACCAGTTAAAGCTGAACTCCTTGCAGATACCAAACACATTTTAATCCTGATACATATTACATTGTAAATAAACATTATTAAGTGTATAAATTCCCAATTATTTTCAGATATCAGCATCCTGGAAATCAATTCACAGCAGCACCCAAAACTGTAATAGGGAAGTTCAGCACTCCTAGTAAACAAACGCTGTATTACTTTCCACTTTCAGCAGAGATAGCAAAGGGCTCATGGCTGTGCTACTTGTGCTTCACTGTCTAGTCACAGGCTGGAGACCAGGTTGTACTTTTCAACTTCAGTACAGAAAAGTAAGGTCACCAACCTGGCTATACTGTCTAGCAGGGGAATTAAGATCACAAGACTGTCTTTTAGCCATTTATATGGAGTTTACTCTATGCAATGTTCTGACAATGATATTGCTAATGACTCCACCTCCTGAACTCATTCACTGAATTTAAATACATGTTTAGTTACACTGCTGACTTTCATCCTGTTGCAGAGCTAAACTCATTTATCATTGTCCAGTATTAAAATCTGGATTTTAATAACATATAAAGCAAACTTGTTGGACTTTTTAAAGTTCAAAACTAAAGGCTTTTGAATAAGTGGAAACTGGCTTATGGTCATTTACGTTGTACTTTATTGTAAAGTAGGTTCAAAAACTGATCTTTGACTATTTTTTTGCCGTTGTATAAAACAGTTTTTTAAAATAGATATCTAATTATGAATGTTTTGCTTTAGTGTATGATGTACAACTTAAAAGAGAAATATTGGATTTATAATCCAAGGTGGATGTAGCATCAATCGGATGCTGCATCTGTCCCCTGCCAGCTCTGCTCAGAGAACTGAGTGATAAAACACCGCTGATCACTCAGTTCTCCCCTCTGCTCTGAGCAGAGAGCTGTGACTGTCAGTCGCTGGCTCTCTGCTCTGCCCCTCCAGAGCTCACTGGTTCGCCAGGCTATGGAGGGGGCGGAATGGCTGGCTCAGTTTCCTCAGCCAAGAGGCAAAGCCAGCTGCCGACCAGGCCTGTGTGGATCCCGTCCATATGGTCTGGATCTTTTCAGAGCCTAGAGTGACATCAGTGAACAGCAGGCTCTAGCCCACTGTCTGTTGAAAACGGTTCACAGGAGTGCAGAATGAACTGCATCCCTGTGATCCATAGGAGAGGTATAGCCAAAAAAGTGTTGCACATCGTTTTGGGCTGCAGAGTCATATGTCATGGAGCATTGTGATAGGCATTTTATCACAACACACAGCTCCCTTTTTTATTTGAAGTGTACAACATGACACTTCATTCTTGTGTGACAATGTGACACTTGGTGCATGGCACTTGTTGTGCAGTGACATGAGGGGCCATCCACAGCGGTGCAGTATTCAGGCTCATGTACACTGCAGCTCCTAAACTTACGTTCAGAAGCTGTTCTGCGTTTTTTTCACCAGCCCCTGAACTCTCCCTAATGTTTTCCTATGTGTCCATGTACACTGTCATTTACAGTCGTTTACAGGCAGTTGAGTTTACATTTTTTTTGAACGCACCAAACTTGCGTTCAGGAGTAGATTTTACCGGCATTTCAAATGCCAAACGCTTGTAAACGCGGTTAACCGTGTTTAAAAGTATTTGTGCCTAGAAACTTTTTTTTAACTGTTCAGTGTCCAGACGCTGTCCAGAGCCTTTTTTCATCATCAGAAATGCATGCGAAACATTTTCCATGTATTCAAATGGACCTAGTAACCAGCGCAGTCAGTTCCAGGTTTCGCGTGAAGGAAAAAAATGGTAGGACGTGCCGCATTATGCTCATGATGGGATCCATAGTGAATACAACCAGAAAAGACAGGTCATCTCAACACATACTGCTCTCTCTGCTTCAGCTCGCTCTATTCCTCTCAAAATGTCTGAAAGTTAATTTTTTTACTATTTTTCAGTGCATTCTGGGCATTTGGGAAGGTCTCCTGAGGTTAACTTTTAAAAACGCTTTTAAACACAAACGCACATAAATGCGGTATGCAAACGCTGCTAAACTGACATTTTTTAACCTATGTATTCCAGCAGTTAGTTTCCATCGTTCAGAAGAGTTTTCCAAACGCCCCGTGTACATGAGCCCTTATGCACACGTGTTGCATAATATCGCACAGCTCTGGAACGCAGAGGAAAAATGCAACTAATCTAGATGGCACCCTCTATACTTGCAGAGGATCAGGAAAGGTGTTTTCTCTCCTCTGATTCATTTAGCTGACCTCTTATGCTGTGCGTAGCCAGAGATCGTTCTATCAGAGCTGTAGCCAAAGCTCGGCAGTAAACCTTCAGCAAAACTTTGAAGCACCAGACTTACATTTGCACTCTGGCCATACAATTCAAAGACTGTATTTTTAATCCTGAACAAAATACAGAAATAAGAAAATATATATGGAAAACAGCATCCATTCCTAATGGGCAGAGGGAGTGCAGAGCTTAACTCCCATGTCAGGGAAGATGAGGCTGTACAGTACATGCATTCACATTCCAAGGGATTTTTTCCCCTTAACTTAGTGAATTTGGCAAAATTCACTTTGAAAAGATTATTCAATCACAGGCAAGGAAAAAAAAACAATCAATCATGTTTACTTGCACATGATTGGATGATGGAAGTCAGCAGACCTTCCCCTCATTCAATAAGATAAGGGAAAATACCCTTTGCAATGTGAACAGCCTATTTACCTGTAGTAAATCAACCCCATAGTAAGAGAAGCTCCACAGCATAGAGGGTTTTCAATATGTTTATTGTAATGTATTATTGGCAGGCACCTTGTGGACTTTTAGTTTTGAAATTTTAAAATGGTTGGCAGGTTTTCTTTAATGCTACACAATGTGATGAAAAATCCCAGAACTTTCTAAACCAGGAATGTGAGGAAGGGTTTAGAACTGCCAAAAGGAATTTACTGATTGGTAGCCCTGTGCAGCCATGAACACGTAGCCTGCCAGGCAATAGACAGCACTTTTCTTCTTTCAGCTTTGCAGGTTCATTTAACAATGGTTCAAATTCAATTTTTGATATATTGTCCAATAAGCAAATTTGCAAAAGCTGCAAAGATGGAATAAGTGTGAATCAATTTGTGTGAATCAAAAGCCAATACTGACTGAACAAAGTCTGCTAGTTCACAAGGTCTAACCATATATATTTCAACTGTACATTTAGTCTTTCACCAAGAAATCAGCTGTAATTAAAGTCGTATTAAACCCAAAATCAAACATACATTATACTGCAGCTTACCAATGCTTAGATATGATGGCCACATATTCTTTTTTAGGCGCTCTTTATTCTATTTTCTTTTGGTGATCTGGCCAGTAAGTCTTTTAAAAGAACAAGCTCTCTATCAGAATGTACAGAGATGAGACAAACCATTTAACACTAGCAGGGGTGCTTACAATATAAAGTGTTAGATGACGTTTTGCTTCAATTTTTTAGTGTATCTAAATCTGCTAGTTCTAAATCTGCTAGACTTTCCAGTGTTTACAAACGGTCTATGAACACACTACATTGATATAACATTTTAAGGCCTGTATTATCAGGCTTTGGGCTTGTGTTGATGATATCAGTTTAAGATGCTCCGGAGATCATTTAGAAGTCACGGATAGATGCTTTTGATCTATAGTTGACCTATTTTTGACCTGCTTGATGCGGATATTTGCATTCCCATAGACTTCTATGGGAATGAAAAACCCCGTCAGCACAGGCCTTAAAGCTGTTTGGTGTATTTTCACATTCTGACCTCTGGAAAGTTTTGCCGTTGAAGCAGTATTAAACCCAAAACCAAATGTAATATATTGCAGCTTACCAATCGTTAGATTGCAATAGTCCCCCCAGACTGACAATGCTGCTGTTCAAAGGTGCTCCTGTGCTCCTTCATACAGAGTGGAGGCACTCTAATACAGGAGGTGTGTTACTAGCCAGATCACCAGGTGAAAACAGAGGAGGAAAAGCCTAAAAAAAATGATGCAGCCATCACATCAAACGATTGGTAAGCTGCAATATATTACATTTTTCGTTTGGGTATAAAACTGCTTTAATGGCAAAACTTTCCAGAGGTCAGAATGTGAAAATACACCAACCAGCTTTAAGGCCTGTGCTGATGGGATTTTTCATTCCCATAGAAGTCTATGGCAATGCAAATATCCACGTCAAGCAGGTAAAAAAAAAAAGGTCAACTATAGATCAAAAGCAGTAAATCAGTAAATCTATCAGTAAATCTATCAGTAAATTCTAAATGAACTCAGGAGCATCTTAAACTGATATCTTTAACACAAGCCGAAAGCCTGATAATACAGGCCTTAAATGTTATATCAATGTAGTGTGTTCATAGACAGTTTGTAAACACTGGAAAGTCATTGGTTACTTATTTATAAACGGACATTCGGAATTAACATGCAAAAAACAATGTTCTTCTGCTACCTATTAGACAAATCAATGACAGCTTCTGCTTTACGGCCATCATTGCTTTATGCTCTGTGCTCATATGTGGTTTATTTAGTCTGGTGTACTATAAACTAGAAGAGAGGTGCTGAACACGGTGACTGAAATCTCAAACACTGTTTTTCAATAGACTGCTACTGAATAAGTATCATTTCTAGTCATCTGGGACCCCAAACATTTTTTCAGAAGCTCCACTTTGGATCAAGACTCGCATGCTGCACATGAAGAAACCAGAAATTCTGAAAGTAATTTTAGCCTTGGGAAATGGCTCTTATTAAAAGAAGCATCATCCACACATATAAACAAGTGTCATTTATTTCATGGATTGGCCTTCATCTATTGCTGAAGGATAACAACTGAATGGGACATTGCAGCTTTTATGAAACTGAGAACTTTTGATTGCTGTGGAATCAGGGAGTACAGCTGCACACGGTGTGACCATCACTCTCTGCCAGTGGTGAGAAGCTTCAAGGCCTTCTGGAGATTCTGCACTGCTGTATTAACATCCTCGTACTGTAAAGCACTGCCAGCATATTTGCAGTATTTCTGTGCTCTAGCAAAGTCTTCTGGTGTCAAACGAGATTCACCTAAGGAAAAAAAATAAATCAGTAAATGTATTCATAAAACACATACATACACTGAGCACTACGTATGGCATGGTGTACGGCAATAATTCTGGGTCTGATGCCTTTGTTCTATGAACTTGTAATAGTTGGATAAAATGTTTTTTAATTGTAGCTTTTTTATTTTAACAGCAGTGGGCTAAATTGTTCATTATGCCTAAGAACAGTGGATGTGAAATTCAGAGATTACATTTCTTATACCAGGATAGATTTTCTAATACGCAGCATCAAGATGCATTGGAGACCTGAAAAGTCACTACAGTGCAGATTAACCACTTCCCGTCCGGCCCATGTACATAAATAGCCGGATGGGAGCAGTGCAGGAGCAGGTGGCTGTTTATAAACGGCCTCCAGATTCACTGCCTGTGAGCGCGCGGCACCGCGATCCGGTGCCCGCTGTGTCCGGAACACCAATCGCTGTACGGGACCTCTGTGTGAGGTCACGATTCATGTGATTGGCCAATCAGTGATCACATGAATAGTAGTAAGCAATGATGTCACTTGCTGACATCATTGCTTACTACTATTGAAATCTGTGAATGATCACAGAGGTCACATGGTACAAGGCTATTCACAACAGCCTTGTACCATGTGACAAGCTGTGACCAATCACAGCTCACACAGTATTTCTCAATGGATGCAAAAATGCAGCCATAGAGCAGGAGAAGTGAAAGCCTTTATGGATATCAAAGCAATCAGTGTAAAAAAAAAAAATCTTCAACACCCCCCACAAGTAGTACAGTGTCACTATGGTGACACTTTACTGCTAGGGTGACAGTATGTTAAAAAAAAAACCAAAAACATAAAAAAACTAAAATAAAAATGTAAAAAAAAAAAAAGTTTGAAAAATTATAATTTTTGGTTATAAATGAATTTTGGGTTATTTTTTTTTTTACTAAAAAGATAGCTGAATACATTTTGGCCAAGATTTATGAAGAAAGATTATTTATTTATTTTCAAAACGTTTGTACTTTTTCATTTATATAGCAAAAAAATTAAAATCCCAGTGGTGAATAAATACCACCAAGATAAAGTTTTATATGTCTCAAAAAAAAGCTAAACAATTCATATGGGTACAGTGTTGCATGACCATGCAATTGTCAAAGTGTGATAGCGATGAAAGCTGAAAATTGGCCTGGACAGGAAGGGGGTGAAGGTGTCTGGACTTTAAGTGGTTAAGTAAAATTATTTATTGATATCACACTGAAAACAACTTAGCATTATATTTCACTTTGAACTGGCTTTCATATAATTTTGTCACAGCTATTTCAATAATCTGAACATTTTTTTTAATCGCAGCATCATTGCTATGATTATTTGCTATGTCACGTGAAACGCGTTGACGATCTCATTTCTCCTGCCATGCTGTACATTTTAGGGCCCTTTCAGACGAATGCAGTTTTGATACATTTTTGTTCAGAATAACCTCCCTAGCGGTATGATTATGTCCATATTCCTGTGCTTTTTTGCATGGAAATATGTCTTTTTATTGTAGACCTGTAATTTTTAGGAATAACTCACTGAAATCTGTCCGAACAAGAGTCTAGTAAACATCCCGGGTATGATCAAATATGAAACACAAAATCATAAATTATAATTTAATAAATATTTCTAAAAAAATAATAATATAATAATAATAAATTTAATTCAATAATATAATCGAAGCAAACACTGAAATTTGAAATAGAGCACAAAGTTTGCACATCACTGAGCCTAGTCGCAAAATCGTTTTCAGTGTCTGATGACGAATTTCCCCACGAATCATTATCACTCAATTCTGCAAGTGGTTCTGACTTACTGTCGCTGTTCTCTAGCTGGTCTAAAACCGCTTTTGACATAAAAGGGACGCGTTTTGGACGCCATGGACGTTTCTCAGTTTCAAAGGCAGAAAGAACAGTAACAATTAAGGCAGGGCACAGGACAAAGCACTAGGGGCAAAATGTATGTGAAATGGTTTGATCCAGAAATGTTATACTATGTGATTTTAGTGTATTGTGTGAATGTCACTTTTAAAATTTTTGAATTTCCCGCGGGTTCCGTCCCCCGTACATCCCGAAGCTCGCAGGGACTGGAACCCGGAAGACGGATGTCGGCATCGGCCGGAAGAGATGGCTGGGGACGCTGCAGGGGGGACATTGCAGGAGCAAAGGAAAGGATAAGTGAAACATGGATCCCGGAGCAACGCTGCGTCCCTTTATGTCAAGTGTAGCTCGGGGTTACCGCTTTTGGTATTGAAAGTTAACCCCCGAGCTACACTCGGGAATACCGCCAGGGGGGTTAGGAGCCCTTTCAGACTGATGTGCTTTTGATGTATCCCCATTTACTTACAATGGAAGGTGCCTTTTTTGGTGCGCTTTTGAAAAACTGCTTTTGGAAGAAAAAAAAAAACAAGCTTGCAGGACTTTTTAAAGCGCAGCACACCTGTAGTGTGAACAGTTACATAGGATTTAATGGGGAATATTTTTCATGCACTTTTGTTGGCCTGGAAAAGTGCAGCAAAAGTGCATCAGTATGAAAGGGGCCCCTTGGATTTATGAAAATAAAGGAGTGTTTTACTGGAGTGCGGTCATCCAATCAAGTTCTTTTGATGCCTCAGTTACGAGCTGGATGGATACCCATTGTGCAGACAGAGTATGTGGACCAACATGGAGCGGTAAATATCTTTACCTACTGTACGGGCAAGGAGAATTCTAAAAAACAAGATTTGGATAATGTCTGCACAACTTCACCTGAATCACTATGTAAATGAAAATTTAGGTTTGCAAAGAGAAAATAGAAAAAAATCTATTTTTACGTTTCCTTTGCACATAAACGGGTATTCTTTTGTAAAGTGGTCCTAGATGCTGCCACCTGTGCCAGTGACCTGTGCAAAGCCTATTGTTTATAAACACAAAACCTAAGCTTACTTAAATGTGCTATATGTCATACAAAACGTTTATCTTAAACATTTTTAGAAATAAAAACAGTTCTTAACTATAAAATTTGTTTTTTAGATAAAATGAGTGTCTGCTGTTGAAATACATATTTGCACATTAATCATGCCCCTACAAAAATCTTTTTGAATTGACTAGCATTATTCTTTTGTGCATTGAGACTGAAGTCTGTTCTTCAGAAGGTATGCAGGGAGCCAATAGGGGGTATTTAAGAGTATATCAGCTGTGTCTCTTCTAATTAGCCTTATGGATACTGCAAGGGTTCTCTTCCACTTAAATCATCTCTTTATTTTATTTCATGACACCAATGCCTTTCCTGGGATTTCACCAAGAGAGCCCTTAATAAAGATTATACGACTGATGTACAGCAACTAGAGACCAAAGAACATGCACAGTATCTCCAACGATGAACAACCTGCCATTCTCCGTTGAAAAGAGAACAAGATGGCGGAGTGGGGTCCAGACACAAATGTCATGCCCTGCCAGACCTAGATGCTGGTTAGTGTTCAGTATTGAGGCGTACATGCTTCTGCAAGGTATTACTTGCCCAAAAAATAAAATAATGACGCTGTTTAAAATACTAATAAACAAGAAAGTGCAGAGCTAAAAAATCAATATATGATATCCAAGTAAATCAAATAAAATCAATATCTTAATGAATATATAGATATCCCCTCTGGCATTCGATAATAAAGAAATGAATAAATACAAAAGTTCCAATGTGTAAACAATATGTAAGATAAAGTGACTCTTGTGCTTAGGTGACTCTGGACCTGGTATCCGTGCAATAGTGGTTAAGGTCATGCGCATTTCCGGACGTGCATATTAATTGTGCCTTATGTAAATAATCCAGATGTCATCAGACAGGAGAGGGTCAAGGGATGGATGGTCTTCCCTCTAAGGGATGGTGGGTCATCAGACAGGATACTATGAGGGTGGTATAGACGATCCTCGTCCTCTAGGGGTCCCCCTTTCCAAGACCCGTTGTTACTCTCTGGGTATGCAGGTATCCATTAGAGAGTAATGAGTAATAATCCGTCCTGGAGTAATGGGTCTGTGGGTTAAAGAGCTCCCCCAGGGGGTAGGAACAAGGATACTCCCATAGTGTAGGAAGTATTTAAAATTACTTTATTGTGATGCATCAAAGGGTAAAAAGTGAAAAACAGCAGACAGAGATCGATTAGGACTAACCATCTGATAATCAAAGATGGCCGCCGGAGCTCCACGTTGCTCCAGCGGCGTGACGTCACGGCGTGATGTGGCTCCTCCTGACGCGTATCGTGTTCAAACACGTCCTCAGAGGGGGGGGGGGTCGCCATTCACACCGTGTCGTCCGCCGTTCGCATTTATAGAAAATTTGGCACATGCGCATAGAGCAGCGGCCATATTGGAGTAGCGCAGAATATACTGCGCATGCGCGAATGTACGGACGCCATTTTCCGTTGGTTTCCCCATATGTGAAGACAGAACAAACTAACGTCTGAGTGTATAGGAAATACAATGCTAATGCGCACGCATATAGGCTTCGGCGTCATTTTCCGTTGGTTTATTTAGTATTTATTAGACAGAGCAGACGGCCGTCTGAATATCTGAACTTTTTATGTGACAAATGTAGACAACTATAAATAACCATAAATAATACTGACTAGTGCACCGAGACAATGGGGAATTAAACCAATGCTTTGATCATTAAATATATAGAAAAATAGTGAATATATAATCAAATTAATAGGTTGCTAATTATAAGGCAATGCCTAATGCGCATGTGCGAACCAACCATGGTTCTTACAAATAAAATTCATTAATGAGATATAAATCCCAACAGTGAAGGTGTTGGTAATATCTCACTGTTGGAATGTACTTAGCATTCATTCAGCAGGGGTTCATTTCTCCATTTGCAGAATTTAATATCAGCAGAAATTAGAACACTCTGGGATATATCCTTCCTGGAGAAATATGTTAAAGAGCATATGGTGCCTAGATCCCTAAGATGGAATGTGTCCCCTGACACGAATGATACTACTGATTTATCAGATTGGTTTAATTTCTTTAACAATGCTGGTAATGATCTCCTTAAATTTTTAATTGCTCGTAAGAAAAAGAAGCTTATATATTTAGATTCTGAAATTAACCAAATACATGATAAGCTTATTCCTCACAAGGAAAAAGAATACAAGCTAGAATCAGATAGACTCAAAGTGTATTTGGAGGGCATTGAAAAAGAACAACGCATTAAAAAAAAGAAATATAATAGAGATGCTAGAGATTATCAAGATCATCTAGTCTATAAATGGCAAATCAAGGTGGAACCAACAGGGGCACCTACACACAATCCTCTTAATCTTACACCAAAACCTACCAACTCTAAACTTAGGCACAAACCATATATCCCTCAACAACCTATCAGATCACCTGCTAGAGGAAATAAGAAACCGACTTATAATGTTCCTACACAGAACAGATTTGAACCCTTTATCGGACCCAAATATAGTGATGAGAGACTCCTGTTGGCACCCAAATAACAGGTCTCCAGTCAGGGAGCCACCCAGACCTTACCATCAACATAAGCCTTACATTAACAATTATAACAGTTATGGCAATACTAATTCCAGAAATAGAGAACCACAGCCCTCCCCCAACCGGCTCACAAGAACCACTTACAGACAGTACAATAAACCATATTGGAACAATCATTATGATTCATCATGTTCCAATTAGCCTAATACCCCCCCAACTACATCCTACAATCAGAACCCCAATAATGACTCCCAGGTTCGTTTTTAGAGGGAAAAAAAGCTCGGAAAAGAAGCGAGTCCACAGGGGAATTAGGGGAGGAAACCGTGTCAACAGACACATGGAAAAAAAGGAGAATGTAGTGGAAATTGGGATCTTTAATTTAAGCAATGCTTCCTTTTCCCAACAAGAATTACAGTTATTGGATAATGGCATTAAATAAGCACCTAGCAGGAAACTGGACAAATTCCAAACATATATAGATATTCAGAAGTTTTCCAGGAAACGTTTGTTAAAAAGATATTTTTATTCAAATCCAATTATACGGAATGATACAAATGGTTCTATACATTCTAACCTAAGAAACGCATCTACATATAATCCCCCTCCCCAAGCACAATCCTACATTCAATTATTTAAGGAATTAGCACTTAAAGACCTAGACAAACTGGCTATTAAACCTATTCCGAAACACAAACGACTAACGCCATGAAATCCCTTTTAGAACGTAAAGATCTGGTAATCAGACCGGCAGATAAGGGAGGGGGAGTGGTCATACTAAACAAATCTGACTATGTAAAAGAGGTTTATAATATCTTGGGTGACACAACAACATATGCAATTTTACCAAAGGATCCTTTATTGTCATTTAAGCGCATTTTAAAAGGTATTATTAAAGATGGTTTTAATAAAGGAATTATTAATAAAAAGGAAAGAGATTTTTATGCCCTACAGCTCCAAAGCTACCAGTCTTATATATCCTCCCTAAAATTCATAAGGACCCCGTCCAATCCCCGGGTAGACTGATAGTGAGCGGCATAGGCTCTCCGAGTTCGAAAATAGGAGAGTACATTGATTTTTTTTCTGCAGCCCCTGGTGTCACAGACCCTTGCGTTTTTACGAGACACAAAACAAATTTTAAATGATATTAAGGATCTATCCACCACTCCCCATACTTTTCTAGTTACCGCGGATGTGTCCTCGCTGTATAGCAACATAGCACACAAGGATGGATTGGAAGCAGCGGAATACTACCTGAGAACTCATAGCACTTTAACCTCCTCCCATGTGGATTTTATCATAACTCTACTTAATTTTGCCATTAATAAAAACTTTTTTTGTTTTGATCGTAAATATTACCTGCAAATCAAGGGCGTAGCAATGGGGGCTAAATTTGCCCCCAGTCTCGCCAATCTGTTTATGGCCCATTGGGAGGAGATGTTGATCTTTTCAAGAGAATGACCTGAACTCACATTTTACAGGCGTTATATAGATGATGTCTTTTTGCTCTGGAATGGTGAGGAACAAACCTTAATTAATTTCTTCATCACTCTTAATAATAATGATTTAAATATTGATCTGTCCTATACATATAGTGTGAAGGAAATTAATTTTTTAGATTTTAAATGTTAACGGTGGACTAATCACCAAATCTTTTTTTTAAAAAACGGATCGTAACAGTTTCATACCTAAGAATAGTTGTCACCACCCCTGATGGCTGTCAAACATTCCAAAAGGCCAATTTACACGGATACGAAGAAACTGTACGGATCTGGATACTTTTTATAATCAATCTCACATTTTAAAAAACAGGTTCCTAGAAAAGGCATATAGTGCAGATAATCTGGATAGCAAAATTGACCTTGTGGCACAACTTAACAGGGAGACCTATTAAAAGATAGAGTGAAAGAAAAGAAAGGTCAAATCTGCCCATTCATTACCACATATTCTACACAATATAGGGCAGTTAACCATATTATTAACAAAAACTGGAAAATACTAAAGACCGATACAGTCCTAACCAAGATATTGGCAGAAAAACATGAAATTGTCTTCCGCAAAGCTACCAGTTTGGGGCATTTCCTAGCACCAAATGTGATTAACCCGCCAGAAGACATATCCCTCTTTAAAGATTTGAAAGGGTATCACCCATGTAATAAATGCATGATTTGCACATGTGAAAGTAGCAGGAAACATAAACAAACCACGTTTATGTCACAAGTAACTGGGAAAACTTATAATATAGATAAATTTATTACATGTAATAGCAAATTTGTAGTCTACCTTTTAGAGTGTCCCTGTAAATTACAGTACATTGGTTGCACTACAAGGCGACTCAGGGACAAACTACGTGAACACGTTAATAATATTAAACGTGGGTACAAGGAGCATTGACTTTCCAACCATTACAAGCGGGTTCATAATAAAGACCCAACATCTTTAAAGTTCACTGGAATTGATGTAATTAAACCACATTGGAGGGGAATACATAAAAGAAGGGCAGTATCACAACTCGAAATGAGATGGATCCATGAGCTCCGCTCTTTGCACCCCAATGGTTTAAACATTGAGGATGATATTGTTTTATAGAGAATAGTTGAGCTCTTTTTATTCGGTATTATTCTTTTATAGGGACTGTTTCTAATTTCATTTTTAGGTTCTATTTACTTATTTTAATATAAGGGAACTTTTAATAATATTCTTAATTTTTATTCTTATTATCATGGACCAAATCTTAATATATTGGTTTATATATATTCAGATTTCTTATTATTTTCTACCTGGTCCATTTTGGCAGTTTTTCTATATTTTTGGGGGGCTTTTTTCATTATCCATTATTTTTGTTATTGTTTTTATCTGTCATTTCTTGGTATAGATTTTTCTGCATTTTGATTTAAGTATGTGGTTTTCTAATATTCAATATGAATTGGTATGTTTATTAATGAATTTATTCATATTTATGATCATGCCCATGCTAATTTTACACTATGGGAGTATCCTTGTTCCTACTCCCTGGAGGAGCTCTTTAACCCACAGACCCATTACTCCAGGATGGATTATTACTCATTACTCTCTAGTGGATACCTGCATGCCCAGAGAGTAACAACGGGTCTTGGAAAGGGGGACCCCTAGAGGACGAGGATCGCCTATACCAGCCTCATAGTATCCTGTCTGATGACCCACCATCCCTTAGAGGGAAGACCATCCATCCCTTGACCCTCTCCTGTCTGATGACATCTGGATTATTTACATAAGGCGCAATTAATGCAGTGAGTGCGCATTACCTTTACCACTATTGCACGGATACCAGGTCCAGAGTCACCTAAGCACAAGAGTCACGTTATCTTACATATTGTTTACACATTTGAACTTTTGTATTTATTCATTTCTTTATTATCGAACCCCAGACGGGATATCTATATATTCATTAAGATATTAATTTTATTTGATTTACTTGGATATCATATATATTGATTTTTTAGCGCTGCACTTTCTTGTTTATTATTATCGTTTTAGGGTGATATTGGTTACCTTTTTGTGCATAGCAGCTCTGTTTGGTCTATTTCTAGGCACTCGCACTTCTGTTTACATGTTTAAAATAATGTAGCTAAAATGGACTAAATTTATAACGCAGGAAAAGGGACAAAAGGCAAATGCCCTAGACTCCCTGAAAAAAAAAGAAGTCCCTCCGTCCCACTCCATACAAAAATATCATCATTTTTTTTTATTAAAATTTATCTTGGGAAGCAATTTTTTTTAAATATATGTTATCAGTTCTACATGAATTTTGGAGGCTAAAGCAGATGGTACGATTGCATGTGTGTATGTGCACATGACCTTATGATTACGTTGTTAGAAAACTCCAAAGCAACTACAGGCAAGGCTAGAACAACAAATAAAGGCTTTGATGAAAATTCAACGTAAGTCCTAAAGGAAGTTGTCTTTTCTTCAAGAGAAGAATTCAGCATGTAATTATTAGATGAGTTGCTTGTGCTTTATAAGCATTCAGGATACCGATCAGTGTATGACAGGTTTAAAGTCATAGCCAGCATACGCAGTCTACTTGATACAGACATAGGAATTGAAGCTGAGAAACATATCACTGCTTTTCCTGTGATTTCAGTAAGGTGTTCATAGACAGAATCGTCTAGTTTTCAGCCTTTGCCAAGCTCAGGTCATATATGCATCTTAACAAGCATTTTTATTTCATGATGAAGTCCTCGCTGATACCTTTGAAGTAAAGTATTTGGTGTGTTAACTGAAGTCTAAATGTAGCATTAAGAATATATCTGATCTCTTTAAAGAAGCCTATCCTGCTTCTACCTAGTAAACTGCCATTTATTTCCTCCATTAGCTCACCCCCCCCCCCCCCCCCCACAGCTATTACCTTTTGTATCACTCAACCCTTCCTCCTAGATTGTAAGCTCAATGAGCAGGGCCCTCTGTTTCCTCTTGTACCAAATTGTATTGTAACTGTAATGTCTACCTTCATTTTGTAAAGCGCTGAGCAAACTGTTGGTGCTATATAAATCCTGTATAATAATAAATAATAATAATCATGGTCACTAGGGAGAGAGATCAATCAGCAAATTGGCACTGATAAAAAATTATCTTGGAACTAGTGACCCATGCAAGACTAAAGCCGGCCATAGATGGATTGAATCTCAGCCGGATTAGCAGGGACTGGCTGAGATTTGAACTATCTGGGATGACTGATTGTATCCAATTCGATTGTGGTACGACTTGGGTACAACCAGCATGTTGGATTTTTACATGCCATTATTGCCAGTGGCTATACTTGCCACTGGCAAATAATAATTCTGTTCTCCTGGCAGGGACAGCTGTTCCCCATGCCCCCTTGCCGGAAGTACACAATAGCTCCATGAGAGGGATTCCCCCTCAACGCTGACTGTGGTGATGAGGGAATCTAGTGATTTTATTTTGTGCAACCACTGGCTGGAGGAAAGAAAATCACATTGTCTATGATCTGCTTGAGTGTTTTGCACCTATCGGATGCAGAGAGCAATGTTGTACAGATAGTAAAGTTTCAGGAGTTCATGAAAAAATTTCAGATGCAAAGTGTAGAAAGAAAGACTTTTGTTTACAGATATTGTAGTGTGGTTCAAATATCTAGGAGTTGGTAAAACTTTTTCTACTTAGTTTAGATAAACTTAAAACTTTTTAATTGAGAGGTTCAGAGTTTAATTTTGTTGGGTCATCCATTATACTCTATAGAAAAAAAGAGTTCTTAGCAGCATAGCGAAGTTCTTTGCAATGTGTCTTACCTAAGCGTTTACTTGGAGTATGGCTGGCATGTATTTACTTCTATGTATGAATAACTTGTCAGTTCCAATGACATGCAATAAGCAAACTTTGATGTGTAAATTAAGCGATTTGTTGTGCATTTGAATTCTTGTGTACAAAGGGCCCACTGAACCTGAAGTTCCCCAGGCCCTCCAAAAGGCTAAATCAGGCCCTGTTTTATGGTCTCACTAATCCCCCCATGGCTGGCAGGGCTACATAATCACCCACCTGCTAATCTGTAAAAGAGACACTAGAAGACCTTACTTTACAGTCAAAGTAATTGCTTTTGGTTTGTGAAAGGTTAACAGATTCAGTATTACTGTGGTGCAATGGATATCACTTGCTCAGATCAACGTTTATTGAAAGGTACGTGATCTTTGTTATCATCACCTAGGCAAGGTGGTTTTGTTTCTGTGCCACTCTCCTGTTACAGAATGACTTTTAAAACATAGATGCTCATATTGTCTACTTTTCTTTTATAATGAGAAAGCCAATACCTTTGAGAAAGGTTTGTCCTTCAGGTGTGACTGATGAAGGAAGCTTTTATTCACTAGTAAATGTTACAAGCAGCCCAATGCGGGGAAGCTCGGCCATGTGCTGAAGACATTACACCCTGGAATGGTTTTCTTTTTCTAGCTAGGTCTGTTCTTTTCTAGGGAAAAGCAAATATTTGGGATTCGAACAAACCCAATGCCAGAAAATACTTTATGTTTCCAGAGAGTTAAAGCTGAACTCCTCAGAAATAATAGAAAACACCACTTAATGCAGTTATGTATTCAGTAAAAACTATTCATTTTTACATGCAGCACAAGAACCAGAAACTGACTTGGTATCAGCATTCTGTGAAGAACTCACATTGGCAGAAGGAGGGGCACTACTAGGAGACAACCAGTTACTCTTCATTAACTTGTGATGATAAAAAAAAAATAATCATAATAAAGAGAGCACAGGAATGATCTCATTAGTGGGCGGCTCCTTCACTGTCCAATACAGGCTGGAGGTGGGAAGGTGACCCGGTTATACTACTTAACTGTAGTAGACAACATTCAGGTCACCAACAAGACTATGCTGTTTGAAAGGATTGTGTAATACCAAATAAGAGGAAATTAAATAAGATTTCAGAGGGAGCTCTGGGGTCTACAGAATGCTACTTTGTAATAACAATAATCACTTGCAGCTGGCCATACATATACAGTTGCAAGAAAAAGTATGTGAACCCCTTGGGATTACGTGGAGTTTTGCATGAATTGGGCATAAAATGTGCTCTGAATGTCATCTAAGTCACAACAATAGACGAACACAGTCTGCTGAACATAATACTACACAAACATTAGATGTTGCCATGGTTTAATTGCACATAACATGTAAACATTCACAGTGCAGGGAGGAAAAAGTATGTGAACCTTTGGACTTAATAACTGGTTGACCCTCCTTTGGCAGCAATAACCTCAACCAAACATTTCCTGTAGTTGCAGATCAGACCTGCACAACGATCTGGAGTAATTTTGGACCACTCCTCTTCACAAAACTGTTTCAGTGTAGCAATATTCTTGGGATGTCTGATGTGAATCGCTCTCTTAAGGTCATGCCACAGCATTTCAATCGGGTTGAGGTCAGGACTCTGACTGGGCCACTCCAGAAGGCGTATTCTGTGCTGTTGCAGCCATTGTTTTGTTGAATTACTTGTATGCTTTGGGTCATTGTCCTGTTGCATCACCCTTCCTCTGCGGAGCTTCAGTTGGCGGACAGATGGTCGTACGTTTTCCTGCAAAATGTCTTGATAAACTCTGGAATTCATTTTCCCATCAATGACAACAATCCGTCCAGGCCCTGAGGCAGCAAAGCAGCCCCAAACCATGATGCTCCCTCCGCTATGTTTTACAGTGGGGATGAGGTTTTGATATTGGTGTGCTGTGCCTTTTTTTCTCCACACATAGTGTTGTGTGTTCTTCCCAAACAACTCAATCTTGGTTTCATCTGTCCACAGTATATTTTGCCAGTAGTGCTGTGGAACATCCAGGTGCTCTTTTGCAAACTTCAAACGTGCTGCAATATTCTTTTTGGACAGCAATGGCTTCCTCCGTGGTGTCCTCCCATGTACTCCATTCTTGTTTAATGTTTTCCTTATTGTAGATGTGTCAACAAAAATGTTAGCATGTGCCAGAGATTTCTGTAGGTCTTTAGCTGACACTCTGGGATTCTTCTTTACCTCATGCAGCATTCTGCGCTGTGCTCTTGCAGTCATTTTTACAGGACGACCACGCCTAGGGAGAGTAGCAACAGTGCAGTTCAGAGCACATTTTATGTCCAATTCATGCAAAACTCCACGTAATCCCAAGAGGTTCACATACTTTTTCTTGCAACTGTATGTGTGGCAACACTATGGTGGGCTGTAACACTTGGCTGCCCATATATATACGTGCAGCCAGCACTGCTGTTTTGTGCTGGCAGAATGCGCCATTAGCACCCCCAGCACTGTGGGCGAGCTGTCACTGAAAGCCGCCAGTCACTGTATACGATTAGGGGGTGGTAGGACAGGCCTCTGACCACATGACGGACGTGACAGCAAACAATAGAGATCAAATGATCAGGAGCCTGCCTATGAAGCTCTAGCATTAACCATTTGCCATCCGCCCCAGAGCAGATGTGCTGCTACAAGGCGGCTTCGCTGTGCAAAATCATGTAAATATATGTGATTTTGCATTTCCGCCCTACCCGCGCTGCTATCGGCTCCTGAGGATTTCAACCACCGAGTCCCTTCCGGCGATTCCTGGCCAGGACTCGGTGATCGTCGGCAAAGCTGAGAGGGGAGAGATATGTGTGTAAACAACACAGATCTTTCTCTCATCAGCATGGACATGCTGCTTTCGATCTTTCTGCACAGCAAAAGCTCTTTAAAAAATCTAAAACAGCACAAACTACACAATAAAAACACCCTCTAACACACAGCTAACCCTTTAATCTCCCCAGATGTTAACCCCCTTCCTGCCCAGTGTCACTAGTACAGTGTCAGTGCTTTTTATTAGCATTGATCACTGTATTAGTGTCACTGGAGATGACAGTGGCAGTTAATCGGTTCCCACTCAGTATCAGAATGCTTGCCGCACTCCCGGTATGAGTTGCTGATCTCCGCCATTACTAGTATAAAAACTAAATAAATATTCCAGTATATATACACCACCATTTGTAGACGCTATAATTTTCATGTAAACCAATTAATATACACTTATTGGGATTTTTTTTAGCAAAAACATGTAGCAGAATACATTTTGGCCTAAATGCACAAATAATTTTTTTTTTGTGGATATGTTTTATAGCAAAAAGAGAGAAAGCTCTATTTGTGAGATAAAACTGACACAAATTTAATTTATGTACAGCATTACATGACCGCACAATTGTCAGTTAAAGTAACGCAGCGTCGTATCGCAAAAAAATGGCCTGGTCAGGAAGGGGGGTAAATCTTCCGGAGGGCAAGTGCTTAAGAACCCCTTTACCTGCATCACTGAACACCACTTTGATCTTGAGAAATGATCTCCTGATGTCAGCTGAGAAACAGACACTTCAATCTTTCCTCTGTTGACCACCACATGCTTACACAGTTGGTAAGGTTGAATAAAGACACAACTCCATCCAGTTTAACCTGGGAGTGCGTATCTATTTTTTCTATATCCCCGAACATTGCGCTCACTAAGAGACACATATAAAAGTGTTTTGAATTTATCTACAATCCCCCTTGACACCACCAACTGTGGAAGGGAATTCCACATCATTACAGGATCTAGTGCCGTTTTACAAGAGTATGTATAAAGGACAGATGTTTATTTTTAATTACAGGAATTATTCGACCACGTTGCTAAACTTAAGCTGGCCATAGATGATGTGATTTTCTTTCCTGCAACCACAGATTGCAGTAAAGAAAATCATTCAGTTCCCCATCAACACAGTGTTCATGGGAGAATCCCTCCCATGGAGCTATTGTGCTCTCCTGTAAAATCCATTTCTTGGAGTACATCGCTAGACACAGAGCAGGTTATTCATGACTATGTGGGTTATAGGCCACCTATATGTGAATGGACACTGGCCGACCAAACAGAGAGAATGCCTTCCCTTATATAACCCCTCCAACACAGGAAGTACTTACATTTTTGTAGCAAGCAATGAAATTCTAGAAATAAGGGAGGGACCTCTGTGTCCCATGATGTACTCCAAGAAATGGATTTTACAGTTTTATCGTACATCACGGGACACGAGCAGGCTATTCATGACTATGTGGGATGTCCCAAAGCAATAAGAAATTTGAGGGGAGGGTGACACTATGATAGTCACAGTCTATAATCCCTCAGGACCTACTCAGCTGCCCGTAAAACACTTTGTCCAAAGGCAGAATCCTCTGAGGCTCTGACATTCACCTGGTAGAACCTTGTCAATGTGTGTACTGAAGACCATGTAGCGGTTTTGCAAACCTGAGCCACTGACGCTTGATGGCGGATAGCGCAAGATGCCCCCACACTCCTGGTAGAGTGTGCCTTCACCCGAAGAGGTGAGGCCTTACCTTTCAAACCATAGGTTTGAGTAACCAATTGGCGGATCCAATGTGAAAAAGTCGCCTTGGATGCTGCCTGCCCCTTCCTAGGTCCCTCTGGCAGCACGAACAAAGCATCTGACCTGTGCTGTCACCTTTAGGAAGACCCTTACAGTGCGTACCACATCCAAGGTATGCAGAGATCTTTCTCTTGCTGACTGAGGCCTAGGAAAGAATGAAGGCAGAACGATGTCCTGATTGAGATAAAAACCAGAAACCACCTTTGATAAAATGGATGGATGAGGTCACAACACACCTTATTATGATGCAAAACCAGAAGTGATTGCCACTAGAAACACCACATTACAGGACCAGTGGAATCTCTCCAGTATGTCAAATGGTGGTTTTTGCAAAACCTCCAAAACCAAGTTCAGGTATCAAGGACACAAAGGCAGCCTGACAGGAGGAGCAATACGAATCACTCCCAGTAAAAGGTGCAAACCAAAGAGTGAGATGCAATGGGCCTCTGGAAAAAAAAACAGTGAATGCTGAAATCTGGCCCTTAATGGTACCAACAGCCAAATTCTTCTGCAACCCTGTTTGAAGAAACAACAGAATCTTACCAATCACAAACTTTTGTGGGTTCCATTTGTGAATCTCACACTAGGAAATGTAAGCCTTCCAGGTTCTGTAATAAATGTTACTAGAGACTACCTTTCTTCTTACAGACACTGGTCAAAAAACTGAAGTACTTTCTGTGTAGGAGGGGTTATATAGGAGAGGACCTCCTCTCTGATTGGTTGTCCTACAGGTGAAATAGCCTGCTCTGTGTCCCGTGATGTACGATAAAGAAAATCCAACATGCTGGCTGTACCAAAGTCATATAACAATTGAATTGGGTACAATCAGCCTGCCCATAGATGGTTCGAATCTTAGCTGGTCCCTGCTGAATTGGCCGAAATTCGATCCATCTATGGCTGGCTTTAAACTATTAAAAAAAAAAACTATTCCACAAGCCTTGACCCAGTGGATCACATAATTTTTAATCTAAAATGTCTTCAAGTGTCTGCAACTTCCTCTGCCAGGGTAAAAACTGAAATAAACCAGTATTGTGACCATTTTTGTATTCTGATAACTATTTGTGGATGCCGATATTTAATAATTTGGCATGCCTTGCTTAATATTTTTCTCCACATTTACATTCCAACTGGAAAAAGTGACAGAGTCAGTAGTTGGGACAAAATATAATACTGCCAGAGGTGCTTGAGCAGTTGTTATAGTTTTTAAAGCCATAGAATGGTATCTTTAATGAACTGCAAAACCTATTCTCAGTAGCAAATCAGCATAATGGCTACAGTTAAACAATGAACAGTTCTACTATATCAGAGAAGCTAAGGTCACCATGTACCGGACATCATCTATATTTTAGTTTTACAATTTCTACACAAATTTTAGACTTTACAAAGCAATTTCACTTTGATGTTACCAGGAAAAATGTGTCCAATTCTGCAAATAGTGAACACTGAATGAACTAGGTAAAAAAGCCAAGCAGAAATATTTCAAGATTAGCACATTTAACGGTCTATCCTAATATATTACGCTAGTGCTCAAAACAAACTTTCTTGAGAGTCTGCTTCACTGGCACCTAACTAGAAATAAGAGGAGTTGGTGGAAACAAAACAGCAATTCAGTGCTGGTACTGTAAAAATAAGATTAGTTGCTTCCAGTAAGAGTTGGACTGGAGCCCTGTTTGTTTTTCAAAGAATACGTTTTTTCAGCAGTCTTGGCTGCTGAGTTCCCAGCAGGTACGAGAGCACACTGGCTGCCCTGTTTTAGATGCTTAGACATGCAATAGCCCATATGTCAGTATTCTCCAGCCTCTTCTGTAGCAACATCTTAATGTGTTAATAGATTTAGATTATGCGCTCTGCTGCTGTGAAGGAAAAAAGGCATTTCTCTTTAACTCCTTGATGTATCAAGTAATGTAAACACGGGGGGACAATGCAATGTAGTATTAATAAAATTTTCTATAAAGAAGAAAATGAAATTTTCCCCACTGTGGACCTAGTTTAAGATATAATTTTAAAGTTAAAACTTCCACTCAAAATGATAGATACAGTAGATACAACTGCACCATGAGCCATTGTGTAGTTTGGTGTTAATAAAAATGACCTTTCTACTTCAGACCGAAGACCACTATGATTTTCTAAAACATTAAAAAAATTAAAACATGGCTTCCTTGTCTGGGAATGTTCTGTAGACAGGACTGTCCTCGAAATGTAATTTCCTGTTCGTTGATTGACTTGCTGCTCTCCCCACGAATGTTTTTCAAATTACAATATTGGGACTGATCATGTGACTACACCAGAAACACCATTCCACTCAAAGTAACAGTAAACCCTGTGAAAAAAAATAATCAAAAACTAGCCAGGCCCCTTGCAGGTTAATGCCATAATGTTAGTGCATACTAGCACATTATGCCAGACCTACCTTTCAAACGGAGCACTTCAGCGGTGCATTGTCACCGCTGACCGAACTTCCATCAGGACCTGGTCTTTCCTTCTGGGTTTTTGCTCTATAGCCATTTGAAGAACCAGGCCACGATGACGTCACTCCCTCAATAAAAGCACACAGCACTATAGCCTAGGATGGCAAGGCACTCCCCTGCTACTCTACGGTTGTGTGAAAGCCCAAGCCCCAATGATGTCACTCCCACCGATGTGCACTGGAGTCACAATCACGGCACAGCGCTTTCTGCTTTGACGATACACTCAGTGTGCTCTGAATGGGGTGCTATGTATGTGCAGGTGATGTCACAGGCTGCAGCCACAATGAATATCTTCTAAACCGACTCAAGTTTAGAAAGTATTCAAAAGTATCTTTACAAGTAATCCTTATTATAAACTTACATATAGGTACAAGTGTAAAAGAAGACTTACTACCACTTTAAAGTGATATTAAACTCTCAATATTTTAAGCACTTTCAGCAGCTGATGTCATCATTTACTGAGTATGAATCTTTTTAAAACTTTTAATCCTTGCCTATGTTTAAGCTGGTGCCATGACTGCTGCCCCAGGTTTCCTGTTTCAGGGTGGCTCCTTTCTCTTTCAGCATCCTATGGAGCCACTCTTGCATGCAGGGACTAGAGCTTTGTCCCCCTACATTATGTGCATTAATAGAAACACAACTCCATAGCCAAGGAATGCAAGGTAACCCCCATCCCCCCTCAGCTCCCTCCTCCTCCCCTTTCTCTTTTACAAATGAATAGACTGACTTGAGACTGCACTGTCCAATTTTAACTCATTCCTGTGAAGATTGGAAGTTCATGGAAGCAGCACTGAAAGGGCAGGAGCAAGCAGCATTGAAAAGCTGTAAACTACAAGTGCTGCGGTATGAATTTTCACAAATAGTTTACTGGGGAAAGTTTATTTTGCTGTGCTCAATGTGTTAAAAGTGAAGTATGGTCATATTTTATTTCTGGGCCATAGAACTGTACTTACTTTACTCTACTGTATTGAAATCGAGAATCTGCTGACAGTGGGCTACAGTTTCCTGTCCCAGATTCTGGGTTACAGCTTCTTGAATCCCAGAATCTGCTGACAGTGGGCAACAGCTTCCTGAATTCCAGAATCTGCTGACAGTGGGCTACAGCTTCCTGAATCTCAGAATCTGCTGACAGTGGGCTACAGCTTCCTGAATCCCAGAATATGCTGACAGTGGGCTACAGCTTCCTGAATCCCAGAATCTGCAGTCAGTAGGCTACAGCTTCCTGAATCCCAGAATCTGCTGACAGTGGGCTACAGCTTCCTGAATCCCAGAATCTGCAGTCAGTAGGCTACAGCTTCCTGAATCCCAGAATCTGCTGACAGTGGGCTACAGCTTCCTGAATCCCAGAATCTGCTGACAGTGGGCTACAGCTTCCTGAATCTCAGAATCTGCTGACAGTGGGCTACAGCTTCCTGAATCCCAGAATCTGCTGACAGTGGGCTACAGCTTCCCGAATCCCAGAATATGCTGACAGTGGGCTACAGCTTCCTGAATCCCAGAATCTGCAGTCAGTAGGCTACAGCTTCCTGAATCCCAGAATCTGCTGACAGTGGGCTACAGCTTCCTGAATCCCAGAATCTGCAGTCAGTAGGCTACAGCTTCCTGAATCCCAGAATCTGCTGACAGTGGGCTACAGCTTCCTGAATCTCAGAATCTGCTGACAGTGGGCTACAGCTTCCTGAATCCCAGAATCTGCTGACAGTGGGCTACAGCTTCCTGAATCCCAGAATATGCTGACAGTGGGCTACAGCTTCCTGAATCCCAGAATCTGCAGTCAGTAGGCTACAGCTTCCTGAATCCCAGAATCTGCTGACAGTGGGCTACAGCTTCCTGAATCCCAGAATCTGCAGTCAGTAGGCTACAGCTTCCTGAATCCCAGAATCTGCTGACAGTGGGCTACAACGTCCTGGATCCCAGAATCTGCTGACAGTGGGCTACAGCTTCCTGAATCCCACAATCTGCTGACAGTGGGTTACAGGTTCCCGCCAGATGACATCACAGACAATACTGTTGAGATCCATCCAACTGCCTGATTGACATCTGGCTCCGATTCTTAGCATGTGGCTGACATCTGAAGCCAGCCACTCCCACCCACTCTCCTGCCCAGTGCTCCAGTGAGCTGCAGGGGCAGAGTGGAGAGCAGTGACTGACAGCTGAGACGATCAGCAGTCATGTGATCACTCAGTTTTTGGTCTTACAGTCAACATGAGACAGCTGCAGCATCACACTGAAACTGCAGCATTAGGCTCCAAGCACACGGGGCGTTTTAATAACACTGGTAACGTTAGCTGTGTAAAGTCACGTTAAAAACATGAGTTTTTCATCGGTTTTTAGAGTTTTTGAATTAGCTTTTTTTTTTTCAAATTTGCATTTTTTATACATTTTTTTTGCTTAAAAAAAGTCCAAAAAAGATGGTTTGCGGCATTTTACTGCATTTTTCAGCGTTAGAGTGTTTTTACAGCTAAAAAACCCTAGAAACCCACTAGTTCTGGGGGGGGGGGGGGGGGTTTCCAGCCAAAAAATGCCCCTGCTAGAAAACACTGATTACAGCCTATGTGTGCATGGACACATAGGATAACATGCTGGGGAGTTTACTGGCTGTAAAAAAAAATGTCAAAAGCCAAAAACAGCAGCTGTAAAAACGTCCAGTGTGCATGAGGACTAAAGGTGAGTATTTTTATCATTGACTTCTTTTTTTTCTCTTAAGGCCAGCACAATTTCTGGATTCACTCAGGGTCAGCATCCACTTCCCAGACCAGGATAGTGGCCCATAGTAAATGTCCCAATCATGAAAATTCGGTTTCAATAGGTTTTCATTAAACCATTTTCAGACATACAGAACACCAAGTGTAACTTTAATCAAAAGGGATCCATATACAGGAATAGAAACACAAAACAAGAAAAAACAAACAATCACATGAATTCAATAGCCTTCATGTTCCAGACTGCAAACCTATTGATGACAGGGGAAGGGGAGACCAAGCAAATGCTTACTTGCACCTGCAGCAGGCTCACGATGATTTTTTAAACAGTAACTGTATTATGTAATACAGTACGTCTGCTAAGTGAATCTGACTGCACAGAAATACTTTTATCTGCACAATCGGATATGCTGTACTGAGTAAGACATGCATTCCATTCTTATTACAGCTTGCATTCAGGACTGGATTTTTGCATGCCTACTCAGACTGACATGGAGGCACAGCTGCCAGGGGCAGCATACATATTTATTATAATGCACAACCAATAAAAACCCTGTTTAAGAAAAGACACAAAATAATGTTGCAAGGATATTTTCTGTGTGTCCAGAGACACACATTATATCACAGACTTTTTGAGTGATGAACATTTTCAAGGAAAGACATTACTAAGGATACAAGTTACAAAGAACATTTCTTCTGTCATTAGGGACTTTTGGAAAGTGTGGGGTCCATCCTACATCTTTCTTTGTTGACGCATTAATGGATTTTAAATCACCCATCCAGCACTAGAACAGCATTGAACAGCTGCTAGTTTTACCAGAAATACAGAACCTTTCACAGGACTTCATTCAGAAAAGGACACATGTCATGGAGACTGCCACTGCTGGCCATTCCTTCAAAAATGTCAAATTTTAAAGCAGTATGAAACCCAAAATCAAACATTTATTATAGTGCAGCTTACCAATTCTTAGATGTGATAGCTGCATTCGTTTTCTTTCCTTTATTTTCACCAGGTAATCTGGCCAATAAGTCTGTTATTTTTCAACAGAACAAGCAGTTCTGCACATGTAGCAGTTAGAGGGTAGAGACAAGTCATTTCATACTGGCAGGGGTGCTTACAATGGTCAGCTTATATGTAATACCTTTATCCCAAAAGGAAAAAAAAACTGTTTACTGTAACTGTTTATAAAGTGTTAACTGGAGCTCAGCTTCAATTTGTTAGTGTATCTAAATCTGCTAATCCATCTTACCCTCCCCTCCTCTCTTCCCAGACTGAATACTGCTGTCCAAAGGTGTCCCTGTACTAATTCAGAGTTGTGTCTAATACAGGAAGTGTGTTACTGGCCAGATCACCAGGAGAAAATAGAGGGATAAAAAAGAAAACAAATGCAGCAGCCACATCTAATGACTGGTAAGCTGCAATATTTTACATTTCTGGTTTAGGTTTAATAGTGGCTCAATTGCCTGGATGCCATGCTGATGCCTGGAGTCACTAACCTGGAACAAGTATAGAGATACAAAACTCTGACAGTTTCTGACAGCAGAAGGCCAGCAATGGGAGCCATTCTATTTCCCCCATGACAGGGTCATTTTAAACCTCCTGCTGTTGCGACTGACAGAAAACGGGGGGCAGATCGAAGGAATATTATGTATCTTTTTAGGCCCCCTCCCCCAATTTTCAGTCAAGCACAAGATAGCTTTGACCCTAAATTTCCCAGTCATTTTTTTAATGATATCAGTACCGCTAAGTTTAACCTCCTGCCAACCGTTTAATTTACACATACAGCGGCAGAGCCGCTCTTATGCGCTGGACTACGTACCTTGTATGTAAGAAGCACTTCCAGGTAGGGAAAAAGGCAACAAGATCCCTTCTAAAAATCAGCATACAGTACACACATTAGTACTTTCTAGACACACAGTTAACCCTTTGACTAACCAGATGTTAACCCCTTCCTTCCCAGTGTCATATTATTAGCAATGATCACTGTATTAGTGTCACTGGTGATGTCAGTGGCAGTTAGTTCCCACAAAGTGTTCGTTAGTGTCAGATTGCCCACCGTACTGTCACAGTCCCGCTATAAGTCGCTGATCACCGCCATTACTAGTATAGAAAAATAATTCCAGTATATATACTGTCAGTTGTAGATGCTATAACTTTCACACAAATCAATTAATATACACTTAGTGTGATTTTTTTTTTTTACCAAATACGCGTAGCAGAATACATTTTGGCCTAAATTTATGAAGAAATTAGAATTTTAAATTTTTTTTACTGGATAGGTTTTATAGCAAGACTTGGATAACGCCCTGGAGGAGGGCGAAACGCGTGGACGTATTTCTGGTGGGTGAGTGGTGACGTCACTTCCAGGGAGTGGAACGCACACTGGTTTGCGGCTTTCCAGAGTGATTTCCTGCTATTTGGAAGGGATTTCTATCTATCTTTGCCAGTCTACTTCTACAAATGAAATAAGCCTTATAATATGAGCCTTTGTGCCTATTATGAAAGCCTGAGCACATTTTTAAACATGTGAGTGCATATAAGGCAGCCTTTTTTTTAACTATTAAAGATTTTTTACAGTATTGCACTATTTTTGTTTTTTGTTTTGTTTTCCATTGTCATCCAATCGTGGGAGTTGTTATTGGAGGATATTGAGTACAGTTATCTGGGAGGACATGCCCAGTCTCTTTAAGCTTGTTTGACTCTTGTGCCATACCAGCAAAGAGTCCACTCCATCTGGTGAGTGGGGATAGAGCATTAATCACGGATGGTGCGAGAACATTTGTTTGAAGAATTTTGGAGCACTTTTTTTGGGGGGGATTCAGCACAATTTATATATTTTGGAAAAACATTTTTTGTGTGGACTTTATTTTTTGGACTTTTATTTATAGTAAATTTAATTTTTATGTATAATTTATTTGCGCTGTGGAGTGTTTATATTTTTTTTATTTTTAGAGCAGCATTTAAATTTGTAAAACGCCAACAGATGGCAGCACAAGGCTGCATGCACAGTCAAAGGGAACACCGACCTTCATAAGCCAGTGTGCCAAAAGACATCATCTTGTGTACATCGGGAGCTTTGCAACTGGTGCTGTTCTGACAACATGCGTTACCATGTCTGCTAGTAGATCATGGACAGCAAGTAAAAACAAAGTGCAAATGTGAAATTCTGCGCAAAACTGGCAAACCCGTCAAAGTGACGTTTGGCAATGTTCGGCAAGTTTACAGAGATGCTGCAATGAGCTGCTCAAGGTGTTTTGAGTGGCACACATCCTTCAAAAGTGGAAGAACATGACTGGAAAATGATGAGAGATCAGGAAGACCTTCAACATGCTCAACCTAAGAAAATATTGAAATGTCGAAACCATTCGGCAACTTATGCATGATGATCATCGGAGAACAATCCACAACATTTCTGTGATTGTCGGTGTGTCATCTGGAACAGTCCAGGTAGTCCTCACGTGTGATTTGAAAATGTGTCGTCCCCAGGCTGCAATGATCTCACTTTCGCACCCACCCTACTCGCCAGATTTGGCTCTCTTCCTGAAGATGAAGATCCAACACCAAGGTCGCCATTTTGACAACATTGCGAAGATCCAGCGCAAATAGCAGAAGGCGCTTGACAAGCTTCGAAAAGAAGACTTTCAGGACATATTCCAGAAGTGGCAGGAACGCTGGGAGCACTGTATTTCTGTACAAGGGGACTATTTTGAAGGTGATAGCGTGTAAACGTAGATAAATAAAGTACTATTGTGTAAACAGAGCTAGTCTTGAAACTTTTTGATACCACCTCATACATACACATACTAGGGTCAATTAACCTACCAGCATCCAGGGAGATCCCCGCAGGCACAAGGAGAACAAGCAAACTCCAAGCAGGTAGTGCCATGGTTGGGATTCAAACCGACGGCTTTAGTGCTGCTAGGCAGAAGTGCTAAATACTTAGCCACTGTGCCGCCCTTATGTTTTTTGTTTTCATATATCTGCCACCTTGAACATAACACAGTTACCAATTTTGCCCTTGAAAATAAAAAAAAGTATGCCGGCTAAATCAATTTAAAATTATGGCTCACCTCTACATAGTTCAAAAGCCTCAGAGGCACATCGACCTGCAGTATTAAATCTGATGTTCCCACGCCAAACAGTTCAGTCATATTAGTGACAGGAATATACAGTTTAATTAGTATCGGGCAACGTCACTTAAAGATGCACCGAGGTTGTGCAATTTCAGCACATTTGCAAGAGCAGTAGCAAATCAGCCCCTATATATCTATAAAATCATCCTTCTTGAGTATCTGAGATAACTATTCAAAGTCAACCAGCCCATTTTATGACATGACAACAAGATTCTTTAATTTATCAGGGATATGCCATGACATAACATAAAAAGAGGTATATGATGGTGTTTTTATGAACCTCCAGATAAAAATATAACATATATTTAATAAACTGCAATAAACGACTAACGGGAACTCAAGTTCGTTTCAGTTGGATAATATTCAGACTACTTCCACGTGCCAATTAATCAAGAGTGGCTTTAGAACTATATTATAATATATATAATAACATTTTCTCAGTCTCCTAAAAGCATTTTGTATACACTTTTTATTTACAGGATATATTCTGACTTGCCAATGACTAGTAAAAAGGTAGGGTAGAAAAGGCGTTCCTCATTCAAAGGAGGTCAACTGCTTTTCTGACCATGACAAGGGATTCATGAAAAAATATTGTACGGTGATGAAAGCATATTTCTTCACTGAAGACACCAAATAAAAGGAATAAAAGTGATATGAGCTCACAGGGGTATGAGCATTTAAAAAAAAAAAAAACTACCTGTCCAAGGGACTAAATTGGGGATCCAATCTACTTGTCCCTCATGACAATCTACTTGTCCTGATAAAAACAAAAAAAGTTTGCTAGGATAGAAGGGTTGATGTTTTTATTAGGCAGAGTTGCTTTTATAAACAAAAGGGGCTTATGGCAACTTAAACTGATAGAAAATTTATTAGAACCCCAAACATATATCTTTTATTCAAAGCAGAGGCCCTAGAGAATAAATTGGTGGGTTTTGCAATTTTTTTTATGCGACACGGCATTTGTGCAGCATTCTTTTCAAACAGAATTTTTTAAAAAAAATACACTCTTTTGAATTGGAATGCAAAAAAAATACAATGCTAATATCCACAAGTGACTTTTTAACAGCCTTTACAGGTTACCACATCAGATTTACAGAGGAGGTCTGGTGCTAGAATTACTGCCCATGATTTGACGTTCTTAGTGATACATCACATATGTGGGCAGATTGCTGTTTGTGTGTGTGCAGGACCGACGAGTTTCTTCGCCTTTGTGTGTGGGGACAGGGGTGCTTTAAACATTTTTAAAATTTTGTAGTATTTTAACACTGCCCCCACACCCTCTCCATCATGACCAACAACACCACCATCAGTCCCACCCCGCAAGCCAAAGTCCTAGGTGTCACTCTAGACTCAAACCTGTCCTTCCAACCCCATGTCCAATCGCTAGCAAGCTCATGCAGGCTCCACCTCCGTAACATCTCCAAAATATGTACGTTCCTAATTCCAGACACTACTAAACAACTCGTTCACTCCCTCATTATCTCACGACTGGACTACTGCAACTCCCTCCTCACCGGCCTACCTCATCACAGACTATCTCCGCTTCAGTCTATCCTGAACTCAGCCGCCAGACTCATCCACCTTACCAACCGTTCCTCTTCTGCCACCCCCCTCTGTCATTCCCTCCACTGGCTTCCAATTGCCCAACGCATCAAATTCAAACTACTAACACTGACATACAAAGCCATTCATAACGCTGCCCCAAACTACCTCACCGACCTGATACCCAAATACAACCCAACCCGTACTCTTCGCTCCTCACAAGACCTCCTACTTTCTAGCTCCCTGGTCTCCACCTCCCACGCCCGACTGCAGGACTTCTCCAGAACTTCCCCCATCCTCTGGAACTCACTACCCCAATCCATCAAACTGTCACAGATTGTAAGCTCAAAAGAGCAGGGCCCTCGAACCCCTCCTGTATTGTTTTGTTACTGTATTGTCTCATGTACTGTCCCCCACTATAATGTACAGCGCTGAGCAAATCTTTTGGCGCTATATAAATACTGTATAATAATAATAATAATAATAATAAAAATAACACTGGCGCTTTAATTTTTCTTTTTTTAATCACTTTTATTGCTGTCACAAGAAATGTAAAGATCCCTTGTGACAGCAATAGGCAGTGACAGGTGCTCTTTATCGAGCGATCTGGTGTCAATAAGACCCCAAATCTCCCCTCTGCCCTTAAAAGCATTTGATCCCACAAGATCGTTGTGATCAAAAGCTTTCCATTTTTAAAAATGGCACCATTTACATAGGAGAAACCGTAAGTTATGTATGCTCATGGCTTCCTGTTTTCTATATCATAGAGGCGAACCGGGCAGTTCCGGTCTTTGTTTGCCTTTATGATCAGCCGCCAGAAGCACCAGATGGTTGATCCCGCCGCTTGTAAGTCCTCATACGCACTGGATGTTTTTACAGCTGCTGTTTTTGGCTTTTGACTTTTTTTCTACAGCCAGTCAACTCCCCAACATGTTATCCTATATGGCCATGCACACATCATTATTATACAGGATTTATATAGCGCCAACAGTTTGCTCAGCGCTGTACATTACAATGGGAGACAATACATGAGACAGTACAATACAATGCGATACACGAGGGGTTCAAGAGCCCTGCTCCTTGGAGCTTACACATAGACTGTAATCACTGTTTTTTGGCAGGGAGGTTTTTTGGCTGGAAAAAAACCCAGGACTAGTAGGTTTCTAGAGGAGTTTTTTAGCTGTAAAAATGCTCTAATGCGGTAAAACGCTATAAACCTCCGCAAACTGGCGTTTTTGGAAGATTTTTTTGATAAAAAAAAATGCTAAAAACCACAAACGCCACTGAACACTAATGCAAAAACGCTAAAAAAAAGCTGAAAAACTCACATTTTTAACATGACTTCACAGAGCTAACGTTACCAGCGTTATCAAAATGCCCAGTGTGCAGGGTGCCTAAATGCGATCCAATGGCTAGGTAGCCACTCGGATTTCTTTTACAAGAGAGCCAACTGTCAGCTCTAAACCCTGCTGCTTTTCCGCAGCAGGGCTAAATGTAAAGAAAAACACCTCTTGCCTGGCGCCCGGAACTGCACGTCGGGCTATAGGAATTGCACATCCCTGAGCTCAGTTAAAAAAGGATGCTCAGTGGATAATCAAGTAAAGACAAATCAAGTATATAAAACCACCTTGCTCAGCTGAATATCTAAGACAACTATCCATTATCAACCAGGCCAGTTTATGAAAGTTTTCCAGGGTGAGAACTGATGAATTATATATGACTGTTAATGTATTATTGATGAGCTGCAAAACCTGCAAGTGAAAGCTCATAATGTTAAGCCAATCTTCTCCTTTTAAAAAAGATATAGAGAGCAGCTTCTGTTTTGTATTTTTTTAATGGGAATAGGAATTTTTATATAGGGTGCATATACAGGTAGCCTCCTCATGTTCTAAGCGCCAAGTAAATGCAAATACAACTCACTGAATGCACTACAAATACTTTTTTTGGGTACGACATTCATTTTTTTTGTTATGAGAAGTTTGGACAATAAAAGCCAATGAATGCCTGACTTAATTTGGTAACTTTAGTTCCTCCTAATAAGCAATGTCGCACAACCATGAAAACAGTTTGTAAATATCAGAATTACTAATGTTAAGAAATGTAAAACAATAAGACAGAATGTTGTAGCCATTAGCTTACCATGATGAGTTTTTCGAATGTTAGCTACTTGAACATAAAAAGTAGGAATATATAGAAAAGTTGTCTTTTCAGAGCAGCCCTTGCAACATGAACCGAGATGTACTTATATCAAGGGACTCCTTTACTTTTAAAGCACAGTTTTAAGGGAATAGTTATTTCAATGAATCGGTTCAGTGTTTTGCAGTTATATAGCTCATTTTTCATGATACACATAAGGGAACAGTTTTACCTACCCAAGGATGTGTATTTCTGTCCATCCAGTCCTAAGGTTTATACCCATATCTCCTATAGTTGTTCATTCTGCCATCGAGAACTCTTACAGTTCTCGACGGCAGAATGAACACAGTGATGCCTTCTCTCCACCTTCAGTCTGATAATTGCATAGTAAATGAACAGCAGCAGACTGATGAGGCCATCTCTCTGCTATCTCCTTCTATCAGTATGTTCCTTGTCAGCACGTTTGTATGCCGCACACTTGATTGCCCCTCCTTCTCCCAGTCTGAGTACTGCTGTATAGGGATTTAAGATACTGATACCAAGTCAAATTCAGGTACTTATGCTAGTTGTCTTTAAAAAATTACATTTAATAGTTTAAAAGAGAAGTTAAGGTTTCTGAAAAAAAAAAGTACCAAGGTGGATGCAACACTGATCCGATGCTGCACACAATCATCCTTGGTCAAAGCCAAAGTTGCACCCATCCAAAGTCGCATCAAATCACACTGTAAAGTCGCAATGAAAAACTGCACGATTTTGAAGTCACACAAGTGTGAATGGAGCCTAATGCTCTGCAGTGTTGTCAACCTATGCAACTGCTGTACCCAATAGTGCTGCAGGTCTGTATACTTAGGTTAGGTTATAAATAGGTTGACATAATCACTGATAAATCCACCCTTGCTGTCAGTCAGTGGTAGGGTTATCCATATAACGTGTGTTGACAAGTTAGTGTGGCTCTTCAGGACACCCCTGAATGAAGCAGTAAAAAGTGACATAGGGTACACTCCCAGATCCCACCATCATTACTGTGCTCCATGGAGCAGACAAGAGAAGGGAGGAGTTAGGATATAAATCAAAATAGGTCTGGATATATTAGCCAGAACAATATTGTAATACATGCAAAAAAATAAATTACTTAAACATATCTGTGGATATATGAAAGTGCAAAAGGCAAAAGCAAAATAAGACATATAAAAAAAGGTTTAACATCAATTAGATTAAAACTAAGAAAATATACATTTTAAAAGACAGTTTCTATATAGCTCATGTGCAGTTATCACTTCAGTATAGTAAACACTATTGGCCCAACTTATTTCAAACTTGGCAAATCTTCTAAGTGGTAAAGTGGTTGCAGTTCATCAAGCAGTGAACAGAGTGCGTATTCACATCAATTCCTGACACTGTTTATAGCAGGACAGCACAGACAGAAATGTTACGTCATTAGCATATCTGTAAAGCGCTGAGATATTTGACATTCATATTAATCCCGCACTGGAAATACTTGAAAGCTCTTGTGCATATTCTGTATACAGTGGGGAAAATAATTATTTGATCCCCTGCATATTTTGTATGTTTGTCCACTTACAAGGAAATGAAGGGTCTATAATTTTTATCGTAGGTGTATTTTAAATGATACAGACAGAATATCAACCATAAATCCAGAAAAAACATGATGCAAATGGTATAAATTGAGTTGCAGTTCAGTAAGTAAAATAATTATTTGACCCCCAAAAACAACATAACTTAGTACTTGGTGGAGAAACCCTTGCTGGCAAGCACAGAGGTAAGACGTTTCTTGTAGTTGGTTAATAGGTATGCACACATCTCAGGAGGGATTTTGGTCCACTCTTATTTACAGATCTTCTTTAAATCCTTAAGGTTCCTTGGTTGTTAATTGGAAACTCAAAATTTCAGCTCCCTTCGCAAATTTTCTATAGGATTAACGTCTGGAGACTGGATAGGCCACTCCTTGACCTTAATGTGCTTCTTCTTGAGCCACTCATTTGTTGCCTTGGCGGTATGTGTTGGATCATTGTCTTGCTGGAAGACCCATCCACAACCCATCTTCATTGCCCTGGCTGAGGGAAGCAGGTTCTCAGCAAAAAATTTACAATACATGGCCCCGTCCATTTGCTCCTCAATAAGGCAAAGTCGGCCTGTACCTTTCGGAGAGAAACAGCCCCAAAGCATAATATTTCCACCTCTGTACTTGACTGTAGGGATGGTGTTCTTGGGATCATAGTCAACATTTTTCTTCCTCCTAGAACGGTGAGTCGAGTTAATGCCAAAAAGCTCCACAGCACTTTCTCCCAATCCTCCTCTGAATCATTTAGATGTTCATTGGTAAATGTCAGACGGGACTGTACATGTGACTTCTTGAGGAGGGGGACCTTGTAGGCACTGCAGGATTTCAATCCATGGTGGCATATTGTGTTACCAATGGTTTGTTTGGGGACTCTGGTCCCAACTGCCTTGAAATCATTTACAAGATCCTCCAGTGATGTTCTGGGATGATCCTTCACTTTTCTCATGATCATCCTTACCCCATGAGGAGAAATCTTGCATGGACCTCCAGACCGAGGGCAACTCCTGGTCATTTTGTATTTCTTCCATTTGCGAATAATCGCTCCAACAGTTGTCTCCTTCTCACCAAGCTTCCTACTGATGGTGTTGTAGCCCATTCCAGCCTTGTGCAGGTCTACAATCTTGCCCCTGATGTCTTTTGACAGCTCTTTGGTTATTTGCCCATGGTGGTGAGGTTTGAATGGAAGAAAGAGATTCTGTGGACAGGTGTCTTATACACGTAACGAGTTGTCATTAGGAGCACCTTCTTAAACTGACAAAACTAATCTGTGCACCACATGAGCACATAGCCAGTCCGTAGGAGCCAGATATATTTTTGTTGGTAGGGGATCAAATAATTATTTTACTTACTGAACTCCAACTCAATTTATAACATTTGTATTGTGTTTTTCTGGATTTTTGGTTGATATTCTGTCTCTATCATTTAAAATACACCTATGATACAAATGATAGACCCATAATTTCTTTGTAAGTGGGCAAACTTACAAAATCTGCAGGGGATCAAACAATTATTTTCCCCACTGTATGGAAGGTATTGTTCACAGCAGTATTGTACAAGTTACAAATTAATTGCGTGAGTTGTCTAACTGAAGCATTTAAGTAATCATCACAACAAATAAGTAAAGTGCGAAGTACTAAACTCATTAAATACTGTTTTTTTTTTTTAACACAATTCTACCTTCCAATAATTAAACTGCTGGTCAATAAATCTATTGATTCTGCATTTTCTTGAAGTTTGCTTTTGCATTGAAAGTTTAGGTTCCTGTTCTGTATAAACAAACCCAAAGCATCACGGTTGCATAGCTGAGATTTTGCAAGTTTCCACAACAGGTCTCAATTACTTAATGTTTCAGCTTTGGATTCAGAATAGTGGTATATGAGTCTATCTTGAGGTTTATACTGTATACAGGGAAGGAACTGTGCAAGAGATAATCCAATATTGTTTAATGACAGAATTGAGTACTATATTAAAGGGATTGTGTTACACAAATAAAATATATATTTATCCTATTAAATAAAATTACATTTAAATAAATTGACTGTTCTACTGCCCGTGGCTTGGATCTTTACTCTCTTCAAAAGCTACATCAGCTGAAAAACCTTCAGCGTCCACCATGGATCCAGGAATGTTGGATTCCTGGTCCCCTGCTGCTGTCTCTGGTTCCATCCAGTGCCTGCTAAGATACTTCTGAAAAGAGTAAGGATCTAAGGCATGAGCAGTGTGATAGAGAAGTATAAGACCTCTGGATTTACAGAGATAAACAGTATACTTGTTCTTGTTTAAACGAACTACCAAAGAATTTCACTCACTTCCTCGTGTCTCCAGGGCACAAAGTATAATGGGAATCTCCCTAAGGACCCTTTCACACTGGTGGACTCCGCCTGCTAAGTAGGGGAGCTGTCCACTGATCCCCGCTGAGCAGGCAAATGACAGATTCGTGTCCGCTTTGCTTGAGCAGAGAGGACATGGAAACAGCCCTTTGTTCACCTCTCCATTTACATCCGAAAGTCATCCGATCCACTAGACCAGCAATGGGCAAACTACGGCCCGCGGGCCGTATACGGCCCGTGGAGCGTGATACTGTCAGGATGGCTGTCAGGATGTGTGTAGGCGGGGCAGTGTGACGAACGTGAGGGGAGCTAGGCTCCTCTCACAGTCCGCCCTGAAGACCGGAACGGCGCGGGAACACGGCGAGAGGAACGCGCGGAGCAAAGGTAAGTGAATTGACACAGGGGGGACTTGGCTTACTATATGGGGGATGAATTACTATATGGGGGATGAATTACTATGGGGGATGAATTACTATATGGGGGATGAATTACTATGGGGGATGAATTACTATATGGGGGATGAATTACTATATGGGGGATGAATTACTATATGGGGGATGAATTACTATATGGGGGATGAATTACTATATGGGGGATGAATTACTATGGGGGATGAATTACTATGGGGGGATGAATTACTATGGGGGATGAATTACTATGGGGGATGAATTACTATATGGGGGATGAATTACTATATGGGGGATGAATTACTATATGGGGGATGAATTACTATGGGGGATGAATTACTATATGGGGGATGAATTACTATATGGGGGATGAATTACTATATGGGGGATGAATTACTATGGGGGATGAATTACTATATGGGGGATGAATTACTATGGGGAATGAATTACTATGGGGGATGAATTACTATATGGGGGATGAATATGAATTACTATATGGGGGATTAATTACTATGCTTACTATGGGGGAATATTACTATACTTACTATGGATGACACATACACATCATTCATCTACTCTTGGTCCGGCCCCCGGGTCCAATATATGAACCCATTGCGGCCCTCAAGTCAAAAAGTTTGCCCACCCCTGCACTAGACGGATGGGGAATGGATCCCCATTGGATCGGGCACAGGCAGGTGTAAACTGACATGTCCATTTACAGCCACCTCCCCATAAAGAACAATGGGTGATCCGATAAGGTCCGCATGAAAAACGGACAGGT
Source organism: Staurois parvus (assembly GCF_062004578.1). Lineage (NCBI taxonomy): Eukaryota > Metazoa > Chordata > Amphibia > Anura > Ranidae > Staurois > Staurois parvus. The sequence goes on along the minus strand of NW_028317935.1, from coordinate 1,086,912 downwards.
GGACCCAATCGATCCACCCGTGAGAAAGGGCCCTAACAGGACATGCACAGCAAAGTAATTAGGACAGGTTTTCTAGCCATTCCCTACTTGGACCAACGCTAGCAAATGTTTTGCTACATTTTGCACATAAATTACTAAATATTAGACTACAGTTCTCGATTACATGTATAGGCTGTTTCTTGTTACTATTTTTATATTGAAATTTTATGTAGATTTAGAAAGTCAAACTTTGTAAATATGCTTCTGCAAGAAGCAAGAATACAGCAGAAAATACTGTGTTACAGTATATTCAAAAGAATCGTACAAAGGCTTGTCAGCCAAGTAAACTAAGCCAGAATGGACAGAATCTTGAAGAATCCAGGAGTAGTAATAACCAAAAGTAGCAACGGTAACTTATATCTCAAGGTGGGAGTCTAGCATATGTTAACAAGGGGAACACGCTAACTTGAGACAAAAGAAAAACGGAGACAAAGTAAGAAGGAACATAAAAAAAAGAAACAGAAAATGAGGGGGAGGGGTGGGTGAGGCAGGGGAGAGCGGGAGGGGTAGGTGGGGCAGGAGAGAAAGGGAGGTGGGAAAGAGTCAATTGGAGATGCTTTGAGATAGAACACAGGGACCACCTCTCAAGTGGTCCAATGATTTAAAGTTCGAGAATGTGGTAGTCGAGATAAAAGGTTTCAAACTGTTTTATATTACTATTCGCCCACAATATATTCAGGTACTAGAAGATATTTTTATTTGCTGTGGACTAGACAGAACACTTTTTTTCCAATTCGCAACTCCATTGATTTAAGTTGCTTTTACCAGTCGCCAAACCAAGTATTATTTTCTTCCCATTCTATTAAGAATATAAAAATAATATTATTTCAAATCTTTCTTTCAAGGTTTAGACATCAGTACGGGACAATAAGGTAGATATGAAAACAGAAACATTACTCCTCAAACATACTGAATACAAAAATACCACAACCAGCCATTGTAAAAATAAAGAATGTCCAAAAATATTATTGAGTATGGATATTTCAGCAATTTAACCACTTGCCTACTGGGCACCTATACCTCCTTCCTGCCCAGGCAATTTTCAGCTTTCAGCACTGTTGCACGTTGAATGACAATTGCGCGGTCATGAACCATTGTACTCATATGAAATTTGCATAATTTTTTTCACACAAATAGAACTTTCTTTTGGTGGTATTTATTTTCTGCTGGGTGTTTTATTTTTTGAGCTATAAAGAAAAAAAGAGCACAAATTTTGAAAAAAAAAGTTTTTTTTGTATCTATTGTAAAATTTCTCCTTCACTGATGTGCATTGATGATGCTGCACTGATAGGCGGCACTGATAGACAGCACTGATGGGAACTGATGAGGTGGCATGGATAGGTGGCACTGATAGGTGGCATTGATAGGTGGCGCTGATGAGCTGGCACTGATAGGTGGCACTGATGTGCAGCACTGGTGGGAACATGTGGGTGGCACTGCTGGACACAGGTGGTTGGCACTGCAGGGCAAAGGTGGGTGACACTGTTGGGCTCAGGTGGTTGGCACTGCTGAGTGGAACAGGTGGGTGGCACTAATGGGCACAGGTGGGTGGCACTGCTAAGCACTGATCATCAGGGCACTGATCATCAGTGCCCTGATGATCAGTGCCGATCCCTTCGCTGACAACTGTCGGTTCGTGGTAGTACTTTCCTCACGCTGTCAAAGTGCAGTCGAGAACTGGCAACTGTATTTACCTGGTGATCGCTGTGTCATTGGACACAGCTGATCACGTGGTAAAAGGTCGCCATGATTGGCCGTTTACCATACACCGTGATCTGCTGTGTGCTGTAGGACACAGTCATCACCGGCAGCGCCGGGTGCGCGCAGGCGGGTTCTGGAATGATGTCGTTAGCAGCTGGTATATTTAGCACTCTATATATTTTTGCCTTGAGACTACACATATCAATTTAAATTTACATTTTGCTTAGAGATAATGAAAATGGCACTCAATAGTTACACCAATCATACAAGTTGTAACTCTCAAAAACACTACTGATGTGTACTAATATGCTATTTTGAAGTCCTTATTGAGCACTGAGTGACTCCTAGTACTGAGATGTATTTGTCACTTCATTTTCTACGCTCTTGCAAAAAGCTGAGAGGAAAATATCACTTATGAAATTATTCTAATTATAACTTCCCTCTAATATAAGCTGTGAAGCAGAAGGGGATGTGGATCTGAATTGCCTCTAATGTAGCGTAATTTTTGAATCATGTTTAAAAACAGAACAGAATATTTCTATAATAGAAATGCATGTTTTTTTCTACAGTAAATAATCTAAAAGCATAACTCCAGATATCAAGGACAATCAGTAATCAACAGCAAATTGTCACTATACTCAATTTAAGACGCCACTCAATAATTGCAATGTCAATATATCAGGTTCTTGTTTTAAGAATATCTGTTGGCAGAATCTCCCTCCGACTCAAGATTATAGTAGTAGATAAGGAGTGTAAATATTTTTTTTTCCCTTAGGAACAGCCAAGTGCAGAAATAGAATGGGTTGTTTTCAAGAGTGCACAATTCAATGGTCACACATATTAAAATATCTATCACCCTGGTTGAGAGTGCGGAGAACTTGGGAATTCTAGGTCTCCATACGGAAACAGAATTTCAGAAGAACAGGTTACCATCAGTCACAAAGGGAATCAGTTCTGAGAGGTAAAAAAATCACTATGTACAGTGCCTTGAAAAAGTATTCCTACCCCTTGTTATTTTCCACATTACATTTATCATTTTCCTTCCACTTCACAATGATGTGCCACTTTGTATTGGTCTATCACATAAAAATACATTTACACTTTTGGTTGTAACATGGCAAAATGTGGAAAATTTCAAGGGGTATGAATAATAATTCAAGGCACTGTAGACTGGTTATGTTCCCTTTATTTGCTGAAACTGGCATATGTGTGCCTGTTCCTGAAGAGGGCGATTTTAGAATTGAATGCATGAGGATGCCGATGACGGGTGTAATTTTGCACATGGGAAAATTTTCTTGAAAGATATTTAAATTCTATTTTTTGTACATATACTGTATGTTATTCAATAAATGTTACATTTGACAAGATGGCTACTATAGCAAAAATAGGCTTGCACAAAATCTGACATGTAACATGGAATATCACAATGAATTCACTTTAAAGCCAACCAGAGAAATTAAATTTAGGAGTTTATTTAGTATTTGTCCACTTGCATCTTAATGGAATAGAGACTGCTCAAATATGAAAAAAAAATCAATAAATGGATAGAAAATATATTTAATTATGTATCACTATGAAGTTTTTACATAAACTAAAATATGTACATATCATCAGAACATACAGAGCTGCTAGAAATATGTAATGGATGCATGGTGCACCATATCTTGTACCCAAAGAGGAATAATTCTGCTTGTTCATGGCAGATTATGTATAGAGACAAGTACATAACATTAGTTGGTGAGAATATATAAGGTACATTACATAGGTGTTATAGTCAGGGAAAGATTATATCTTATACCATAACTCAGTATGACACACTAGGTGATTCTGTAAAGTGGCTTCAGTCTCTTTGACAGTCAGTGACAGAATTTATACGGTGACATTAGCTGGTATGATAGCCAATGGCAGACTATATAGGATGCCATTAATCAGTATAATAGTTGGTGACAGATTACATATAGTGTGAAAGGGATAGAAGGGGTTTTTTACCTCATAAATTCTCCTGCTACTGTATATTAAAAGAAAAAATTTAAAATGTATTTAATTGAAGGATACCCTATCTTCAAATATAATAATACGGTATTTTTCAAAATAAAGCTTCAGGTATCACAACTAAATATAAGATTTTCATCATAGGAATTTACAGAGGAGAAAAGGGACAGAACTTAGGTATACACTCATTGGCTAAGGTACACCTGTTAAATTGCTTGGTAACAGACGACTTGCTGAAGTTCAAACCGAGCATCAGAATGGGGAAGAAAAAGGATTTAAGTGACTTTGAACTTGGCATGGTTGTTGGCGCCAGATGGACTGGTCTGAGTATGTCAAAAACTAATGATCTACTGGGATTTTCCCACACAACCATCTCTAGGGTTTACAGGGAATGGTCTGAAAAAGAGAAAATACAGTTGCAAGAAAAAGTATGTGAACCCCTTGGGATTACGTGGAGTTTTGCATGAATTGGGCATAAAATGTGCTCTGAACGTCATCTAAGTCACAACAATAGAACAACACAGTCTGCTGAACATAATACTACACAAACATTAGATGTTGCCATGGTTTAATTGCACATAACATGTAAACATTCACAGTGCAGGGAGGAAAAAGTATGTGAGCCTTTGGACTTAATAACTGGTTGACCCTCCTTTGGCAGCAATAGCCTCAACCAAACGTTTCCTGTAGTTGCAGATCAGACCTGCACAACGATCTGGAGTAATTTTGGACCACTCCTCTTAACAAAACTGTTTCAGTGTAGCAATATTCTTGGGATGTCTGGTGTGAATTGCTCTCTTAAGGTCATGCCACAGCATTTCAATCGGGTTGAGGTCAGGACTCTGACTGGGCCACTCCAGAAGGCGTATTCTGTGCTGTTGCAGCCATTGTTTTGTTGAATTACTTGTATGCTTTGGGTCATTGTCCTGTTGCATCACCCATCCTCTGCGGAGCTTCAGTTGGCAGACAGATGGTCGTACGTTTTCCTGCAAAATGTCTTGATAAACTCTAGAATTCATTTTCCCATCAATGACAACAATCCGTCCAGGTCCTGAGGCAGCAAAGCAGCCCCAAACCATGATGCTCCCTCCGCCATGTTTTACAGTGGGGATGAGGTTTTGATGTTGGTGTGCTGTGCCTTTTTTCTCCACACATAGTGTTGTTCCCAAACAACTCAATCTTGGTTTCATCTGTCCACAGTATATTTTGCCAGTAGTGCTGTGGAACATCCAGGTGCTCTTTTGCAAACTTCAAACGTGCTGCAATATTCTGTTTGGACAGCAATGGCTTCCTCCGTGGTGTCCTCCCATGTACTCCATTCTTGTTTAATGTTTTCCTTATTGTAGATGTGTCAACAAAAATGTTAGCATGTGCCAGAGATTTATGTAGGTCTTTAGCTGACACTCTGGGATTCTTCTTTACCTCATGCAGCATTCTGCGCTGTGCTCTTGCAGTCATTTTTACAGGACGACCATGCCTAGGGAGAGTAGCAACAGTGCTAAACTTTCTCCATTTGTAGACAGTCTGTCTTACCATGGACACATGAACATCAAGGCTTTTGGAGATACTTTTGTAACCCTTTCCAGCTTCATGCAAGTCAACAATTCTTGATCGTAGGTCTTCTGAGAGCTCTTTTCTGCGAGGCATGGTTCACATCAGACAGTGCTTCTTGAAACCAGTAAACCCAAAACAGGTGTGTGTTTTTTAAGGGCAGGACAGCTGTCAGCAACACATCCAATATCATCACACTGATTGGAGTCAAGGTTGGCTCACTCCTGGCTCCAATTAGCTCTGGGAGAAGTCATTAAGCTAGGGCCTCACATACTTTTTCCTCCCTGCACTGTGAATGTTTACATGTTATGTGCAATTAAACCATGGCAACATCTAATGTTTGTGTAGTATTATGTTCAGCAGACTGTGTTCTTCTATTGTTGTGACTTAGATGACGTTCAGAGCCCATTTTATGCCCAATTCATGCAAAACTCCACGTAATCCCAAGGGGTTCACATACTTTTTCTTGCAACTGTATCCAGTGAGCAGCAGTTGTGTGGATAAAAATGCCTTGTTGATGTCAGAGGAGAATGGACAGACTGGTTCAAGATGATAGAAAGGCAACAATAGGGTCAGAATTTAGCGTAAACATGAAAGCATGAATCCATCCTGCCTTGTATGAATGGTTCAGGCTGGTGGTGTAATGTTCTGGGGGGATATTTTTTTTTTTAAATTCATTTTGTGTTACAAAAAATATTATTCTACCTAGTAGTAACAAAAAAAAGTCCACCTTGGATTAAAAACAAAAAGAAAAAGCTACCCATTAAAAAACCCTCTTACGTACAGTAGGTCATAATAGTTCACATAAACTTGTGTAGAGTGTTATATCAAGATTATCTCTTATAGTTTGTCATAAGGATGTCTCCAGACAATCATAAGTAAATACAGTATGAAGAACTTCCTTAAAGGTTTCTCAGAACAAGGATGCTTAATTTCTAATAATATTCAGAAGCAAATACGCAGACGGCACATATTATTATGTGCTGTCTTTGCATATTTGCTTCTGGATATTGAAATTAGAACATTTTCAAAACGTGCTTTGAGAGTCATTTCAGGAAGTACTTCAAATTATATTTACCTCTTTATAGTTCCCATATTATATTAAACCTGTTTTGAGAAACCTTTAAGGAAGTTCTTCATATTATATTTACCTAACCATGATTGTCCATTGACATCCTCATGACAAAGATATAAGAGACAAATTGTGACATGACACTCTAAGGTGGTCATATTTGGATACTAGTAGAACAATATTTTTTAAACAAGAAAAATGTTTCTTTTGTATTTCACTCTTTAGTTGTGATACCTTAAAGCTTACATTTAGAAAAACATTTTTCAGGGATGGCACATACAATGAATGAAAAGTGTCTTTTGTGCTGGTGGCTGTTATGTTTGAGAAAATCTGTTTCCCCACCCCCGGATGTCTCCCCAACTGTGAGGGCTAATACAAGTGGTTGGACCCATCACAGGCACTCATCAAAAGTGCATGCCCTTTCTGCAAAAAAACTGCACTATCACTTTCAGCAATAAAAAGAGCTCTCAGAATGGAGGAGGTGGACCTTTCATTCATTTGCCAGTCCTCCATTCATCGAGTGCTAGGGATTATATATAGTGATATTAGTTGGTGTAATGGCCTGTCTGACAGATTATAAACAGTAATAGTGATATTAGTTGGTATGACAACTGGTGGGAGATACAAGCTCAGTCCTATGCTAGAATACCTTAAGACATCACCATTTCACAAGTGAACTTCATGACGTTTCTTAAATAAGGCGACCCTATTTGTGCAGAACGTCAAAGCATGCATGTAATCATGTGTTGTGTTAAGGCAGCTCACTGAAAATAATGGGCTGCAAATACGCCAGCATGTCCAGAAAATCGGACATGTCACAAAGCATGTAGTGCAATGTACTATGGTGCACTGTGGCGTCCTGCAACGCATGTGCATTGGGGTGCCACTGGGGTTACAGCAACACTAGTCTGAAGGTGTCCTAAGACCATGTACAGTAAAAATCTCATTATTCCATTAATGTAAACATTATATCCAACATAGCTGGCACATAGTTTTGCCACAATATACTACTTTAGAACATGAGAGCTTCCAGATCAGTTGTAGGACCATGTTGTATGTCTGCATTAAATGAGAGGTTCTTTAGTTTTCTGTATGATGACTACATCATCACACTGTTTAGAAACTTCACCAAAATCATAGTCATATCATAAGGTCCATTTTCAGTACCAAGTCAGCAGAGCAACAAGGCTGCCATGAAACCAGAGTAATGTAATATATCCAAATGAAGAACGAAGCAATGCTGCAAAACCCAGAATAATACCACACTACCAGACTAACCATGAGACCATACTACAGTAAAGCCATGTTACAGTGAACCCATATTAGCATGCCTATTGTTAAGTATGCAAAAATACAGACCCACTTACAATCCTTCACTATAGACACTTGACTTGCACACAAATCAATGTACCCTCTTGTAGAACACTGAAAATCAAAAAATAAAAAAAATCTCCTATGCTGTTCCTATTGTGAGGTTTTCTTCAGAGAGTGAGAGGAAAGAGAGCAGAAACTGCTGTTTTGTTTGGCCATTGCCACTTGACAGAAATCGATCAAACAACAAAAGACGCTATTTGGAAACTTTTTCTTGATCAGCCGCTGCAGCCAATCAGCAGTAGCCACTGATCAGTGTATTCTGACAACTGTGGGTGCTGTTGTCAGAATACATTGTCTTTTATGTGGGTGGAGGAATCTGTTAGCTAACAGTGCATGGCCAGATTAAGAGGTGAAGTTTCAGATTGAGTCAGAGGGTTCAGCAAGCAATGTCTGTGGGATGGCAATTACACTGCTCAATATGCAACAAGTGCTGGTACTTCATAGTGAGAACAGTCTCAGCATTGGTGGAACACAGGGTAAAGAGAGAACCCTGCACTAGGGAAATGAAGAATACTTCATGTTGTTAAATTCACTACTTGGGGTTTAAAGCAAGTCAAAAAACAAACTGTACTATATTGCACCTTACCAGTCCTTTTTTTGTAATTCCTTTATTTGACCAGAAGTTGCATGGTACAATATATGCAGCAATATAGTAGCAAATATCATGTAAATAACCAAGTCAGGAAAGTCCTGAAGTAAACTGGAAATGTTATACATCAAACAGGAACAAAAAAGAAAAAATGAAAGGTGGGACTAAAAGTAAATGAAGAAAGCAGTAGGTCACTGAGAATATCTATAACTAGCCTACTAAGGAGCTCCTGAGAACATGGACTATGGGATGCAACCTGGAGAAGCATGTATCGATAAAAGCATCAGGGTCACCGGAGGGATCCCAAGGGCCAAAGAAGAGAAACCCTATGCAGAGTACAATGTACTGCATAGGCAAGACATATTGGTGAAAAATCGGCATGTTAAAGTAAGAGGCAGTGAATGAGACTAGGATGAGGGAGGGGAGAGGCAAAGGGCAGGAAATAGGGGGGAGACAAGGAAAGAAAGGAAAAAAAAATAAGGAGGGAGGGAAGAGAGATGGTCAAGACAGAAGGGAAGAAGGAAATCAAAGCCAGGAACCTGCAGGTAAGAGTAGAGGACAAAGGCACATGAAACAAAAGAAAGTCAACAAAGTAATGCAAGGAATACTCTCTCACCCCGGGGTCTGCTCATGGCCAAAACAGCACACCTCAGGTTGAGGGGTTCCCTGAAGATAAGCTTCAGTATAGACAAAGTACTGCCACGGTCCCCAAGTGTCTCGGAAAGTCTCTCCTCGGTCATATAGAGTGGCCGTTAGGTCCTCCAAGTCCATAAGCTCACTGACTTTGGAGTACCAAAGAGACCTCGTGGGTGGGCTCACAGACCTCCAACACAAAAGGATACAGGCTTTTGCTGCATTCAGCAGTTGAATTGTCAAAGAAGCTTTGTATTTTTTGATGGAGTTGTCAGTAAGGTGCAGCAAACATGCCGCTGGGTCATCCGCCGCATCACCCACAAGCCTGCAGGGTTGTAGGAACCCTATAAATGTTATAACTGTTCTCCTGGACCTTAAAGGCAATGGAGGATTTCTACACAAAATGGAGAATTTTCTCTTTTTGTGTATCAGTGAAATGGACATCCAAGTCAGCTTCTCATTTAGTGAGGAAAGTATGAGTAAAATTCTCATGCGGACTGATCAGGGCAGAATAAAGAATGGAGAGACAATAACTGATCAGGGCCCGCATATGGCAAAAACTCTCCGACTCCGTAAGGTGATGATGAACCGCTGGACAATGAGAACAATGGCAAAGAAAATGCCGGAGTCGAAGGTTGTTTCAGAAATCTAACAGTGGGTCCACGACTAAAACAGAGAGGGAAAGATTGTCATCGGGTCCCAGGAAGTCCAAGAGATTGAGACGTCCAGTGGACATCCGATATTGTAATTGGGGATTATCCAGTCCCGGCTAAAATTCTGGGTTTTCCAAGAGGGGGATCATGGGAGACGGCAAAGAGGAAAGGGAAGAGCTACGGAAGATCGCTCGAGAGATCAGCAGGGTAATGCCAAGCATGGGGTGGTCCACCAGATCTTTAGGCAACTGCAAACAGATCCAGGACCAGCTTCTGACTGCCCCAGGAATCCTCCAGTTCCATTGCCACCCAATGTTTCGCCTCTGCATGACAATGCCAGGCCACCAGCCTTGTTAGATGGACTGCCTTGTAGTAGGCTCGGATATCTGGAAGGCCTACTCCACCCCAACACTTGGGGAGGTGAAAGAGTTGGAGTTTAAGATGGGGTTTCCTATGAGACCAAATGAACTCCCTGAAAAGAGCATGAACCCTTTTAAAGAACGAAGGCGGGATACGAATGGGGAGAGCCTGAAGACATAGAGACCCTAGGGAGTAAAGTCATTTTAAGAGCATTGCAGCGCCTGAACCATATGAGGGTAAGTGAATGCCAACGGAGCAGATCTGCGGTTCAAATTTTGCCACATAAAGGGTGGCAGGGTCAGAAATGATATTAACTCCCAGATAAAGCAGGGAATCAGTGGCCAGATGAAATAGAAACAAAGGGCAAAGACACCGAACAACGTCCTGTGGTACTGAAATATTGAGGGCGGAGGATTTAGATAGATTGATCTGAAAGTAGGAAAGGGTCCCAAACACATGGAAAGAGTGGAGCAGAAATGGCAAGTATGCAAGGGGGTTGGTCAAGAAGAAAATAGCCTTAACATAGCCCAGGATACTTGGCTCCCACTTGATTGTGCAAAGGAAGGGTTCCATTGAAAGTATGAAAATCAGAGGGGAGAGCGGACATCCCTGGCGGGTGCCGTTCGAAGTCTCATGAAGTCAGACCCAAAGGGAAGAGATCCAAGATAACATAGCAGGACCCAAACCAATGTGTTGCAAGGTGGTATGGATAAGCTGCCAATTGACCCTTTCAAAAGCCTTCTCTGCATCCGTAGATACAGTTGCAAGAAAAAGTATGTGAACCCCTTGGGATTACGTGGAGTTTTGCATGAATTGGGCATAAAATGTGCTCTGAACGTCATCTAAGTCACAACAATAGAAGAACACAGTCTGCTGAACATAATACTACACAAACATTAGATTTTGCCATGGTTTAATTGCACATAACATGTAAACATTCACAGTGCAGGGAGGAAAAAGTATGTGAACCTTTGGACTTAATAACTGGTTGACCCTCCTTTGGCAGCAATAACCTCAACCAAACGTTTCCTGTAGTTTCAGATCAGACCTGCACAACGATCTGGAGTAATTTTGGACCACTCCTCTTCACAAAACTGTTTCAGTGTAGCAATATTCTTGGGATGTCTGGTGTGAATCGCTCTCTTAAGGTCATGCCACAGCATTTCAATCGGGTTGAGGTCAGGACTCTGACTGGGCCACTCCAGAAGGCGTATTCTGTGCTGCTGCAGCCATTGTTTTGTTGAATTACTTGTATGCTTTGGGTCATTGTCCTGTTGCATCACCCATCCTCTGCGGAGCTTCAGTTGGCGGACAGATGGTCGTACGTTTTCCTGCAAAATGTCTTGATAAACTCTGGAATTCATTTTCCCATCAATGACAACAATCCGTCCAGGCCCTGAGGCAGCAAAGCAGCCCCAAACCATGATGCTCCCTCCGCCATGTTTCACAGTGGGGATGAGGTTTTGATGTTGGTGTGCTGGGCCTTTTTTTCTTCACACATAGTGTTGTGTGTTCTTCCCAAACAACTCAATCTTGGTTTCATCTGTCCACAGTATATTTTGCCAGTAGTGCTGTGGAACATCCAGGTGCTCTTTTGCAAACTTCAAACGTGCTGCAATCTTCTTTTTGGACAGCAATGGCTTCCTCCGTGGTGTCCTCCCATGTACTCCATTCTTGTTTAGTGTTTTCCTTATTGTAGATGTGTCAACAAAAATGTTAGCATGTGCCAGAGATTTCTGTAGGTCTTTAGCTGACACTCTGGGATTCTTCTTTACCTCATGCAACATTCTGCGCTGTGCTCTTGCAGTCATTTTTACAGGACGACCACGCCTAGGGAGAGTAGCAACAGTGCTAAACTTTCTCCATTTGTAGACAGTCTGTCTTACCGTGGACACATGAACATCAAGGCTTTTGGAGATACTTTTGTAACCCTTTCCAGCTTCTTGCAAGTCAACAATTCTTGATCGTAGGTCTTCTGAGAGCTCTTTTCTGTGAGGCATGGTTCACATCAGACAGTGCTTCTTGAAACCAGTAAACCCAAAACAGGTGTGTGTTTTTTAAGGGCAGGACAGCTGTCAGCAACACATCCAATATCATCACACTATTTTTAGTCAAGGTTGGCTCACTCCTGGCTCCAATTAGCTCTGGGAGAAGTCATTAAGCTAGGGCCTCACATACTTTTTCCTCCCTGCACTGTGAATGTTTACATGTTATGTGCAATTAAACCATGGCAACATCTAATGTTTGTGTAGTATTATGTTCAGCAGACTGTGTTCTTCTATTGTTGTGACTTAGATGACGTTCAGAGCACATTTTATGCCCAATTCATGCAAAACTCCACGTAATCCCAAGGGGTTCACATACTTTTCTTGCAACTGTAGTAAGAGAAGGGAATGACAACAGGTCTTGGCCACGTGTATCAAGTTGAGAACTCTAATTGTGCTGCCCCTGGGCTCCCGCAGGGGAACAAATCCTGCCTAGTCCTGATAGACAAGATATGGGATGTGGACCAGGTGGGAAGAGAGAACCCCCCAAAAAATCCTATAGTAGGCTGAAGTGAGACTGTCCGTGCCAGGGGCCTTCTTGGGTTTAGATGGGGCCAATGTCACTCCAAGCTCCTCAACCTTGATTGGCTCTTCCAGTTCCTCACGAACCTCAGGGGGGAAAGAAAGCATGTCCGAGGCTGCTATGTAGGATTTAATCGTCAGCAGTGATCTCGGTGGGGTAGCTGCTGGGGCGGAGTGCCTGAGATTGTAAAGGTCGTGGTAGAACCTATAAAATTCAGCCGCCATTTCGGTGGAGGTGGTAAGCCTCTGTTCAGAGCAGGTTTGTATGTGCAAAATGTAGGTTTTGGCTTGGGGGCCTCGAAGAGCCCAAGCCAACAGAGTACCAGGCTTAGTGAAAAATTCATACATAGAGCGATGGGCTCCAGTTTTTGCTTTGTTTTATGGTAAAGGAGGGACATCAGTTCCTCCCAAACCTTTAAGAGATCCTGCTTACCAGTCCTTAAAAGGAGGTGAGTGCATTAGCCTTTTTTTTATATTCAGTTTTTTCCTTTTATGTTCCCCCATGCGAACAACACATTTCCTGTCTCTGGGTGGATAAGTGTGTTTATTGTGGGAGCCATGGTTGTCACATAGGCTACAAGTAAAACATGTTTGCTTTCTTTTATCCTCATTGCAAGGGAGTTAATAGGATTAGTAATTAGTAACAACGGTGATGCCACTCGAGTAAGTTACCAGTTATTTATACTCTTAAAGGAAAATGGCGCATGTGTTTTGAAAATCAATATTGTCCAGCAATCAAATCAGTAATATAAATTCTACAACTTTTTTTTTACATATACTAAGATTTTGCCATGTTCAGTCTAACCCAATCAAAATGGACGCTGCATACATCATCACTAACTGACCATCAAGGCTCCAATGGAGGATGGAGTACACACAAAGTGCTACCCTGAGCACTAAAAGTCTAAGCATTCAACCTGGTGAAACTTGGCCAACCAATCAGCTACCAGGCAGACTTGAACAGAGGAGTAGCTAAGTTTTAAAACAAAGATGCAGTTTTCCTCTAGGGCTTGTTCACAGGTGCAGCCTAGGGACTCATGCAAGTCAATAAGGTCATGCTGCAACTGTGTACAATACGCACATTTGGAGCGTGGACATCAGCTCCTCTATGCAGATCAAACAGCTCTTGTAGCAAGGGTTGTAAACAAGCTCTAATGTTATTAGGAATGGCTACAAGCAGTCCAATAGCACACGTGAATACAGTGGTCTGCTCATACTGGCATTTGTTTCATGAGGTGTTAGATAGACATTCTGGAATCAAAAACTGGGTGGCCATTTTTTATGGCATTAGCTGACTAGTGCCTGCTTACCCTTAGCAGGGTATCTACAAGACAAAATGTAAAGAAGAAAAATAAAATAAGGAAAGCAAAGAAAATAAAGGGGTAAAACCATAACATTATATATATATATACACACACACATATATATATATATAGAACAAACACACACACACATCCACACATATACAGTACATGCATACATACATTTCACTGCCAAAAGTTCAGCTTTAAAGATTTTCTGAGAAAATATCTGCAATCTGTTTAAAGCCTACATAGAATAAAGTCTACACATACAGCAATAACGCCAATTAGTCATCTAAACTCTGGTACCTTGGGAAGCAGAGATTAAATTTTAATCTTTTTTGCTGCTGTACTGAAGCCAACATAATCAATTACATTTGGATCTTTGCCATTATAATCTCAACTTACTCTCAAGCATGATACTGCTTCTATGAACCCAAAGCCCTTATTTGCCTTAAAAACAGGTAACAATTTGACCTTGACATCTTCAACATCTTGTGAAAATTAAAATATACAGTGAACAACTACAAATGTGAAAAACGTTTTTAATCCAAATACTTACTGCAAATTAACAATAATTCAAATAATATGAACAGACCATTTCCTGTGTGATGTGCATAAAAACAGAAAGCTAAAAACAGCAGAAGCACGACACAGGCAAATATAAAACATTTATGTATAACTGTCTTTTTTAATTTTTTTTTTTTTTGACTTGATGGACATGTAATGATGAAAATGCCTGAATTAGGGAAAAAAGTCAATTATGGATGTTAGAAAATCTGTTGTAACTACTTCTGTGTCCCCTTTGATAACTCCATACTCCTTAGAAGTCAACTGTAAACTCAGCTGTCAGCAGCCAACTTTTAATATTTTGGTTGATTCCATTACTACAACATATGTCAGCAGATTTTTTTGTTAGCATTTGCTCCTAAAGAAACATACTCTAGAGGTTAAAAAAAGGACATAGAGTACATGTTAGTACAGAATTAAGGGAGCAACCATTACCTACTTTTTAAAATGACTGTAAAGCTTTATTTTTTTATTTTTAATTCAAATTAAAAAGAGGTTTATACTTACCTGCTCCATGCAATGGTATTGCACAGAGCAGCCCCTTACCACCTCTTCTTCGGTCCAACACTGGTGCTGTTAATTACTTCTCTTTCTTGTGTGCCCCCATAGCAAGTCACTTGCATTGGGGGCATACCTGTGGGCTCACTCCCAAGCCAGGCTGCGTGAGTCCATAGACACACACAGCGTGGCTTGGCCCGCCTTACGCTCTCTCTTCACAGAATTTGACTGACAGCAGCAGGAGCCAATGACTCCCACTCCTCTCAGCAAAGCCTGTGAGAGCAGGAAGAGGAGAGAGAAGACCTGCAGTTGGGTACAGCACAGAATTGATAAAAGACTCAGGTGAGTGTTACCAGAGGAGGTTGAAAGGAAACTAGTATTGGAAGGTTTTTTTTAAGGTAAAAAAAACCTTTACAGTTTAGAACCACTTCCAGTGCAAAACAAAAATGTATTATATTGCAACCCATCAATCCTTAAATGTGGTGGCGACATTCTTATATTTTTTTCAGGCTTTTTTATTTATTTTTTACCTGGTGATCCGACCAGTAAGACTGAAACAGCTGTATGTAGTTTGGAATAAATGGCAATATAATAGTACGCTTTATCAGTGATATAAAAAAGAAGAAATAACAGTGCACTAATGTATATTGTAACCAATCCATAGGTCCTAATTAAGTCTGTACTTGTTAACCACTTTCGGTGGCAGCCGTCCCAGAGTGAACCAACTCTGTATGCACAATAAGGAAAGAGAGAGAGAGGCGTCTTCTAAGTGCAGTATAAAAGGTATTTAATAAGCCACAAATGGTAAAACTCACAATATGGAAGTGATAAAATAGCCCATCAGTATAGCCGTGATCCTAGTCCTGCAGGAATCTGTCTGGTGGGTTGGCAACTGCTGTAGATGGTGGAGGGGATCCCAAGCTGCTCTGGATGGTCAGGAGTCCCAGGCACCATTGTCCGACCAGAAGCAGAAGTACCTGTAACCAGCGTGAACCGCAAGCCGGGAGGAAGTGATGTCACACAGGAAGAGTTCGGCCGACACAAGGGAAGAAACAAGGCTACACGCTCGGAACTAACTGCTCCTTCTACAGGCCTAACAGTGTAATGTCTACATGTTCTAGTTATAGGACTGAAGCATCTGGAGGACTAAAGAGCCCAGCGGACCATATAATCACAAAATAAATGAATAAAATCACATATATATATAAATGCATAAGACAAAATGTGTCGATAGGTTAGTAGATTAAAATGGGCAAAAAAAGGAAAGAATTTTAAGGGAAGACTACAAGGCCCAGCGGACCATGTGTAAAAATAAAGATAAAACATAAATAAATGAGCATGAGTAAATTCAAGGCACAATTATGTATAGCAAGTATGTATAGAAGGCACTGCTCTCTCTTTCCTTTTTATCAGTGATATACACCAGCCATCCTAGGTGTACAGTTTGCCATGGGGTGTAAAGGAATGATTTGCATGGTTCCACTCACTGTCCTGAAATGAAAAAATAATCCTCCAATTTTTTAGGACATGTGAAGGAATGAGACATGTGAACACCTTTTGTACTATGAAGGCTCTACTCAACTACAAATTAAAAAAAAAATAGTTTTCCCTGAGGGATTTATAATTAGTAATGATAACATGTTTAATTTCTTATATCTTTAACATCAGATTTGTCCAAGCTATTTTCATAGCTACTACTGGAAAAATTCATATTATTTACTTCAACACAAAAAAGGGTTCCATGGAACTCTAGGGTTCTCCCAGAGGTTGTTAGGGGTTCCTTGAGCAATAACCAATTTCTGCCTCTCAGATAAGTTCCCACTCACACCACTGATCTTTTTAGCTATCTGCAAGGGGGTAATTCTTCCCAATGACTACAAGTGTAAGGAGCATTTTTCCCACTGTCCATCACACTAATGTATCACGAGTTGAGATATAGTCATTTTTTACCAGGGATTCCCTGAGGCAAGAAAGTTATTTCAAGGGTTTGTCTGTGTTGCAAATGCTGAAAAGGGCTGATTTAATGTTTTCGCTAATGTGTTTATGAGCTATAGTTATCACCTGACCTCCAATCTGAGGAAGCACATTACCAGAAACGAGAAAATCTGGTCTCCGCAGACAGAGTTCTGTCTTCCAGTGGTCTTTGACAGGTTCCTGCTACTTTTGTAATATAATGACTTGGCAGCTTTCATTTCCGCATGTGTGGCTCTTGTGGTGGACTTCTTCCTTGGCATTCATCTTTTACTTATCCTTCATTATTCTTTTCCTTTTCTTTCCTTATCTTTTCTTTTGACTCTCTCTTTGTGCCCACACCTGTGGGGACCCTTACTTTGACTTGAAGCCTCAGCACTGCTGGAAAGTCTCTATATTTACACTGGTATATCCTGTACCAGAAACTCCCATCCCATACGGTTCTTGAGTGCATTGCATGGGGGGTGATGCCTAAGGACGTACAAATGTGTTTGGTATGAAACACTTGGCCTTCGGAACCGTCAATCTGCTACAGTTGTATACATGTCCATCATACATGCGGTTACACCTTGTTTATCAGTTTTGCAAACATGGACATTATACTAAACATCTTTACATCTGGATACCATATTCTAAAACCCCATGTTATGTAACGATGCATTGTTTTTGTCCTGAAATGTTATAATCGAAAAAAATTTATTGACAAGAAAAATGTTAATTACTGTAATGTTCCAATTAAAAGCATAATTAACAAAAACACTCATAGACATATTATGACTGATCTGTGCATCAGGAATGTTTAAAGACTATTATTGAAATGAAATCTCAGCCAAACAAATAAAACTGCTTAAAGCAGATCTTTCCCCCTTTCACTAAAAATCATGTCTTACATTCATTAAAGGATAAGTTCACCTTTGGAACATTTTGCATGTTTCACCCCTATTTAGGGTGGAACATGTAACATGTTCCCATAGCTGCTGCCGCGCCTGCTGCCGCCCCCCTCCCTCTGAAAGATAGTACAGAGAGAAGTTTACCCGTACTATCTGTCAGATTTGAAAACAGCGCGGCTGTGTGGGGCTCCACCCACATGGCCGCGTCACTTCTTCAAAGTGTTCTGTGAATGAGTGCCTACAAGTCCCAAAAGCCTTAGCGACTGTGGGCTTGTAGTTTTCAATGAACTCCCATGGCAGTTCTTTGAAGCTTCCTGTCAGAATATCTGCTTGACCGTACATCCCTGTACGGCAAGCAGATATTCTGACAGGTCTGCAGGAGACCTGCATGGCATCAGCGACCTACTGATTGATGGTGCAATGCTTTACAGGCTCCTTTGGACAAAAATAATAAACGCACGCAATAAATGTGAAATTATTTTAGTCCAAAGGTGAACTTATCCTTTAAATAAAAAAATTTTGCTTTTACTTACAATTACGGTTTTTCCACTTCCTAATTGAATGAGGCAATGGTTAAATAACCAGGGCCTCAAAAGATACATCCTGGGAAGTTTTGTCATATATTCTAGGAGGCAAACCCAGAGTTCTAGGCTAAGTTCCAGGTAGTAAAGGGAGATGGATTCATCTAAATAGCAAAAGATCCACTCCAGGTGAGTGCCGAATCTGCATAATCCCTCCACAGACACTCAGGTGCTGGCCCGATCCGTGATCACAGATACAATGGATTAACAGAATGGTTGGCCGCACAAACAGCAGTGTGGTGGATGAAATCCTTTACATGCAATATGATAAGAACATGATAGTTCAGACAGGACAGAGGAGCAGTAACTATACTGGAGGCCAACCATTCTGTTTTTCCATTATAGATAGATTCATCTACCCATCATGAAAAGAATGGAAAGGAAATTAAAATAAAGTATTCAAAGAATAAAAAGCCTTCAATTATCTATAAGAATCTGTGTATAGATTGCCATTTCTAAAGGTGCCTTTGTTAACACTTTTACGATTGAAAAAAAATAACCTAATGGGGCCCCCTCTACACTACAAGTGGTAAATACTTGTTTTGTCTGGGGGTGGGGGATCAGAAATAAGGCAAATTATTTCCCTTCTACATCATTGCCCTGGTAGCGAAGACTCTCCAATGTTCCTGTGATATGGGCAGGCCCTGGTCATCCTCATGTACAGTATAGGACTGCTGGTCCTGCATTATATGTGATGATACTGGAGAGCTGCAACTGGCTGGACAGTGAAGAGGAGGAAGAAGCCTGTGGGAGGGAGAAAAAGGAAAGTATTTTACCTTATTCCTATCCCTTTAAACAAAATGAGCATTTAACCCTTGCGAAAGGGATAAAGGATAAGCCCGACACTCCCCTTTCCATCCGAGCACTCAATCGGTGCTCATTGTACTGCAAAGTCTCTCCCCTCCCTGCTAGTCCCTGGGTGCGGTGCTGGAGACAGGCAGGGAAGGGAGGAGGAGATAAACAGCGCAAAATTAAAAATATTAAACGTTTAGGTGGCCATAAAGCCCCTTTTGTTTTTAAAAGCCCAAGACATGAATTAAAACAGATTTAAATATGGTTTTGGTTAAAATGTATTTATTTTTATCAGGACAAGTAGATTTTCATGAGGGACAAGCACATTGGGACAAGTAGATTGGGACACCGATTTAGTCCTTGGACAAGTAGTTTTTTTAAAAATTTCCACACCCTTGCTCTGTTTATCAATTTTTTTCTACCTGTGGTCATTACAATTGTCAAAAATTTTCACAGACTTTAATGATAAAATAAAGTTTCCAGATATTGTATAACATTATGGAGCTAACAACTACTGCAAACAATGTGTTGCTGACCTTTTTTTATACCTGGTGAGACTCCTCAAGGTCCAAGTACCATATTGTGGTGTCATTAAACTATCTAATATTGGAGTCCCAAGGCCCACTGAAGTTCTGGCGTTTGACAGCCTAATGCCCATGGGTGAGGATTAGAACTATAAGGGGGGAGGTTGAATTCAACTTTAGCAGATGTTCACGGCCCTTTGTATCACCTGGGCCTTGGACCCAGGGGGCTTTCTAGACATGCAGGCAACAGTTTTAACATGTACTAGCAGACGCAATAAGGCACTTCAGCAATGTTGTTACTGTGGAAACACAGAATGTCATAGAATACAAGCAATAAAATATGTAAATACAACATGCACAAACCACTTTGTAGTGTCTTCAAGTCAAAAAGATGTAATTGACAGGGTTTACAAGACATCAAGATATATTAGACAGCCAACTCAAGAAAAAAAACAAAAACAAATTACTTCTCTTTACAAGTGGCACATATACAAAATTACAGAACCTGATTAGAGAGCCAAGGGAGTGAGGTCATACTTCTACATCGCTTAAAAAGATCAGTTAGCCACTACTGGAAAATATAGAAGATGCATCGGGCATGAGAGAAAAGACAATGCTAAGTCATTCAATGGAACACATGACAAAAAAGAAAGATTTTTCAGATAGTAAACAGCTAATTATCTTTACATTAAAACGTAAGTTAGTAAACGGAAAAAAAATCAGGACAGGGAACATAAGTTACTGTCACTGTGGTATGTGCCTTGTGCTGCTGTCTTCTGGTTTAGTAGAAATCTTCCTCCTCAATTCTCCTCCCCCTGCCCCCTCCTACGCCCACCACTGTAATCTTCCGATGTGATCTATGAATGGAGGACGAGTGGATGACTGTCGCCTCTGCCTCCTTTATTCTTGTATCATGCTCTATTCATAGAAGAAATAGTACGGCTTCTATGAATAGATGAGGTGGGAGGAAACGGAGAGCACACAGTTGGGCACTCTAGAGTGCATATGACAGGTTCCTCAGCTCTATTAACTAGTTCGGCTCTTGAGCATGTTTTTTCATTTTTTGTACACATGTACAAATCTTCATTTTTTCAGTAAAATTTCTTAATACCCCAGAACATTATATATTTTCTGAACGCAAAGGCCCTGTACCATAAAGAGATGATAGTTGCACATTTTTATATCACATGGTATTTGCTGAACTGTTTATTAAACACAAATTTTCAGGATAAAATAAAAAAAAAAATAATTTTACTGCAAAGACAAACAATATAATTCAACTTTTCTTGGCAAAATATAAAAGATGTGGTTGTGTCAAGTAAATAGCTACCAAAAATGCCAAGTCTTAAAACTGCGTGCGCCCGTGATATCGCAAAAAGCTACGGTACCCAAAAAACCATGGGTGACACTTCAAAAGCCTTTACAGCTCATCAGTTCAACGTTAACCAGGAGGTCTTTTACTAGAATTATTGATTTCTCTATGATATTCGTGGTGATATGTCACATTTGTGGTGCGACCGTGGTTTACATACATGTGCGTACCCTGGGAGTGCATTTCGGCAATTTTTTTAAAATACATTTTATCCTTTTTCTTTAAATGTTTTTCTTTTATTTATTTATCTTACTATCATAAGGGACTAATAAATCCCTATGTGATAGTATTGGGCAGGTAACAGGTACTCTTTTTCAGGAATAATAGACCCCAGTGTCTCCCCTGCCTTTCACAGCATCTAACTGAGCACAGATCTGCTTGGTTAAATGTGCCCCCTAGCTGTACTGTGTTTATTTAAATTTTTTTTTTAACTATGCTTAGTCTTTAATTCAATCAAACACATATAACATTAATTTGTAATTCATTTGTGCACACAATCTTCTCTCTGCTGAGGTTGACAGAGCTATTACGCTGATTACAGGGTTATAGTAACCCTGGCATAAAAAAATAATCACAATGATTGTAATTCAATGTTATTCAAAATTACCTTTACATTTCAATCTGCAGCTAGCTCGGCTTTTATATATCTGCCACACAAAATATGTTCCTGGCAGCTATGCAACAGTGCCTCGTTTGTAGAAAAACTTCCGAGAATTCTCATTCCCGCTGCTTAAAAGTTGGCCCCCTGATTTTCCCATAAGTTAACATTACAGTATTGATCAGCATTGTCCTTAGGTATACTGCAGTAAGCATTTCAGCTTTAGTAAGGCACTTGCCAAGAGAGCTGCACATCTTCTGTATCGGTGGGAAAAACTCCAGGAGCCTTCAATTTCACTGCGAATAACCAAAATCAATTAAACCAGATACATGGAGGACCTTA
Source organism: Staurois parvus (assembly GCF_062004578.1). Lineage (NCBI taxonomy): Eukaryota > Metazoa > Chordata > Amphibia > Anura > Ranidae > Staurois > Staurois parvus. Next base: position 1,064,942 of record NW_028317935.1, on the reverse strand, counting down.
TCGCATCAGAAAGGGGAATCCACAGCAAAACATTTGAAAACTCGGTTCTACTGGAATTTTTACCAAACACCCCTTTCTGACCCTTGTCCTAGCACACATGATATGGTCAATGCCTTTCTTCCATTTTCTGCCAGCAATTTTATATCAAACGACATTTTTTAATAGTGCCTCTCTGATCGTATGTAATTTTAGAATGCAAATATTTAATTAAATTCTGTAATCCAATCACATATACTGTAGTGGAAGGATTATTAGCTTACCATCATAATAACCCTTTGCTACAAAGAGGGATCTCTGGGTTATCTAAACCAGTGGTATTAATATAGCCAAAAGTGAGTAGGGAGTTACTAATGGATATACACATCATTTATTTTAGAAATTACATCGTACTAGTATCTCACTCATTTTGGGCATCTCCACAATAGATGCACCAAGTCTCCTGGCTCCAGGGCTGTCTTAATGCATGGGCTCTGTGTCCAGGGGCCCCAGGTGCATTTGAGTCCCATGATAATCTTGCCTTCCATCATACTTGCCAACTGTCCCGGATTTGCCAGGACAGTCACGATTTTATAAAGCTGTTGTGGGATGGACTGGGGAGCATCCCAAGACCTGTACTGTGCCCTCCTGATCCCAGTATTGTGTCCTTCTGCCTCCCTCCTCCATATTGTGCCCTTTGTGTTGATTAGACTTTGATTTATGATGTTTTCTTATTGTTTAAAATCAATTTTATTGAAAATACTAATAAATATATGTTTGATTTTTATCAACTATTTATAATTCTTGAGAGTAGGTGTGTAAATTGGCGCAGGATGGTAGGGCCCTCAGTGCATTACTTTGCCCAGGGACCCATGATGCTAATAAGACAGCCCTGCCTGGTTCCATGTCACATTTATTACATTTTTAACAATCCGTCCTTCCAATAAAATAGAGAAATTCTGGTGTTCTATATGTTCAGTGAAGTATAAACTATAGAGAACTGTATTAGTCTATGTGAAGGGGAAAGAGAAACAGATGGAACACTATGAAGCACTACCTCCCATATTTCCCCTGAAATATCATCGAAATCCTCTTCCCGTTAAAACGTAAATATAAGGGGGGGGGTGTTACCCAAAAATTATTTGACAAATGGGCTTATAAGGATTATATCAGGCCTTTATTGTTATTCAAGTTAATCACTGTATCTGTTATGCTGATTTCATCTACCACTGGCCCCAATGCCCCAAACTGAGCCTAAGCCGCAATTTTAACAAATATTCTTATGAAAACTGAACTCCACCTATAATTGCTGAAATTATTTAAAGTGATTCCCTGAATAGAATTATGTGAGTGTTGTTAAGCCTGTCATCTTCCGACCACAAAAATCTTGCAATTTCATTTATTCAGGAACTGCTTCATTGTCCCATAAGGGATTTAATTTGTTACGATTAATCAATTGCAGTGTGTTTTTCAAACACTCCCTCTTTTTCCCCATAAAATAGATGGTAGGATATTTAGAAGAAACATTTGTGTTAATTGGAGTTACTATTTATTTATTTATTTCAGGTACTTATATAGCGCCGTCAATTTAAAGTATGTAGCTGCTGACTTTTAATTTTCTTTGTGGGCACAGAAGATCCTCTTTAATTGCACTTACATGTGTTCTAGGGGTTTGAGCTTTAGCAATATGTGCCAAAGTCTTCCCTGTCTGTTCTTTTTTGGGCTTTGGTAGATGAAAAATCTTGTAGCTGCTGTTGCTTTTGAAGCCACTGTCTGTGCAGCAGGGAGGAAGAAAACATATTTTGCTACAGCTATTGACAATCCTGTTCTCATATATGCTTTCAGGGCATCCCACACATTACCTGTGGTAGATGAGGATATCTTGCAGCCCTTAAACATTTTCACCCTTCGATCCAAATAAGGTTCAAGGGGAAGTATAGTTAACCAAAAAAGGATGAAGATGACATGGACTATTTACATTTTTTAATTTGCGCCAGTACAGAAACTAATAAAGGGGAGTGATCTGAAATAGACCTGGGCAACATCTCTGTCTTAGTAAGATATGGAAGTAATGCGCCCAGGGTTAAGACTATACTGGAAAGCATATTATGAGCTTTAATAAAGCAGGAATATTGTCAGAGGGATGGAACAGCCAACAAATATCCTGCAAATCAAATTCCTGAGAGAGACAGGCAAAAGGGGATATTACAGATTTCCCCTGTCAAGGAGGATTGGGATAGTGCTCCAAATGAGGGTTCATGTAGTTATTAAAGTCACCAATTGCTAACACAGAAATAAGTAGTAGGTCTAAAAATATGACAAGGGTTTTAAGAACCTTGTTAGAATAGAGAGGAGGAATAATGTGGGCAGCACAGTGGCTAAATGGTTAGCACTTCAGCCTGGCAGTACTAGGGTAATTGGTTCAAATCCCAACCACGACACCACCTGCCTGGAGTTTGCATGTTCTCCCTGTGCCTGCGTGGGTTTCCTCCGGGTACTCAGGTTTCCTTCCACACTCCAAAGACATGCTGGTAGGTTAATTGGCTCCTGTCTAAATTGGCCCTAGTATGTGTATGTATGAATGTAAGTTAGGGACCTTAGATTGTACGCCCTTGAGAGTTAGGGACTGATGTGAATGTACAATATGTATGTAAAGCGCTGCGTAAATTGACAGCGCTATATACAGTCAGGTCCATAAATATTGGGACATCGACACAATTCTAACATTTTTGGCTCTATACACCACCACAATGGATTTGAAATGAAATGAACAAGATGTGCTTTAACTGCAGACTGTCAGCTTTAATTTGAGGGTATTTACATCAAAATCAGGTGAACGGTGTAGGAATTACAACAGTTTGCATATGTGCCTCCCACTTGTTAAGGGACCAAAAGTAATGTGACAGAATAATAATCATAAATCAAACTTTCACTTTTTAATACTTGGTTGCAAATCCTTTGCAGTCAATTACAGCCTGAAGTCTGGAACGCATAGACATCACCAGACGCTGGGTTTCATCCCTGGTGATGCTCTGCCAGGCCTCTACTGCAACTGTCTTCAGTTCCTGCTTGTTCTTGGGGCATTTTCCCTTCAGTTTTGTCTTCAGCAAGAGAAATGCATGCTCAATTGGATTCAGGTCAGGTGATTGACTTGGCCATTGCATAACATTCCACTTCTTTCCCTTAAAAACTCTTTGGTTGCTTTTGCAGTATGCTTTGGGTCATTGTCCATCTGCACTGTGAAGCGGCGTCCAATGAGTTCTGAAGCACTTGGCTGAATATGAGCAGATAATATTGCTCGAAACACTTCAGAATTCATCCTGCTGCTTTTGTCAGCAGTCACATCATCAATAAATACAAGAGAACCAGTTCCATTGGCAGCCATACATGCCCACGGCATGACACTACCACCACCATGCTTCACTGATGAGGTGGTATGCTTAGGATCATGAGCAGTTCCTTTCCTTCTCCATACTCTTCTCTTCCCATCACTCTGGTACAAGTTGATCTTGGTCTCATCTGTTCATAGGATGTTGTTCCAGAACTGTGAAGGCTTTTTTAGATGTCGTTTGGCAAATTCTAATCTGGCCTTCCTGTTTTTGAGGCTCACCAATGGTTTACAACTTGTGGTGAACCCTCTGTATTCACTCTGGTGAAGTCTTCTCTTGATTGTTGACTTTGACACACATACACCTACCTCCTGGAGAGTGTTCATGATCTGGCCAACTGTTGTGAAGGGTGTTTTCTTCACCAGGGAAAGAATTCTTTGGTCATCCACCACCGTTGTTTTCCATGGTCTTCCGGGTCTTTTGGTGTTGCTGAGCTCACCGGTGCCTTCCTTCTTTTTAACAATGTTCCAAACAGTTGTTTTGGCCATGCCTGTTTTGCTATCTCTCTGATGGGTATTGTTTTGTTTTTTCAGCCTAATGATGGCTTGCTTCACTGATAATGACAGCTCTTTGAATCTCATCTTGAGAGTTGACAGCAACAGATTCCAAATGCAAATAGCACACTTGAAATTAACTCTGGACCGTTTATCTGCTCGTTGTAATTGGGATAATGAGGGAATAACACACACCTGGCCATGGAACAGCTGAGAAGCCAATTGTCCCATTACTTTTGGTCCCTTAACAAGTGGTAGGCACATATACAAACTGTTGTAATTCCTACACCGTTCACCTGATTTGGATGTAAATACCCTCAAATTAAAGCTGACAGTCTGCAGTTAAAGCACATCTTGTTCGTTTCATTTCACATCCATTGTGGTGGTGTATAGAGCCAAAAATGTTAGAATTGTGTCGATGTCCCAATATTTATGGACTTGACTGTAAGTACCTGAAATAAATATATAAAACAACTGCAGTACAATGTGTTTTGGTGCAGAGCATTTTTTAAAAGTAGTGCATGCACTACTTTTTCTGCACTCCAGTGCGATTTGAAGTCCCATCAAGTGAACAGGCCTCAAAATCACATTGCACATTCCTCTCGCTGCTGACTTCTACTCCCCAATATCACTCTTCCCACCTTTGGACCGCAATCCCCCTAGTAATCTCTATACCCCAGAACCCTTCTGCTCACCTCTACACTGCAACCCCTCTTCTCTTTTCACCTTGGTAAACCGAACCCCCCTCTCTGCTCACCTCCATACCCCAAAAACCCATCTCTGCTCACCTCCATACCCCAAAAACCCATCTCTGCTCACCTCCAAACCCCAAAACCACAGATTTTCTCATCTTCACACCCCAAAATTCCCTCTCTGCTCACCTCCACATTCCCCTCTCTGCTTACATCTGTACCCCAAAACCAACCTCTCTGCTCAAGTCCACATCATCCTCTCTTCCCACCTCCATACCCCCTTCTCTGCTCAACTCCACACCCTAAAACCCAGTTAGCACACCTATATACTCCACTCTCTCTGCTAAGAACTGCAAGCTAACCTCCACTCTCCCTTTTAATCACCCCTGTGCCCAGTTTTCCACTCACCAGAGTCTCAGGGCAGCACCGTTCTTTTATTACAATCCACACAGGTGTGGGCGGTGCTGGCTGGGTACTGTCATGTAGGGGGGAGGGGGAGATCTCAGGATTCAGAAAGCTGTCTCCCCCTTCCACTATTCTGTACTGAACTATTCTGACTGAGCTCTTGCTGTGCTGATATTCAACAGAGCAGGAGTTTGGCTGGATCTGACAGCTTGAGGATCTCAAGGGCCCAGTTGAGAAACGCTGATCTTCAGGTTTTAGAGTTAGCATGTGTTTTCTGCAGGTATATAACAGATGGATCAAAAAAGAAAACGGTATCAAACAAAGCGTCTCTTAATGGGGTCATTAAGACCTCTGACATTCCAGGAAATTATAGAAACCATATTATGCAAATAACATCCTGCACCAAAGCAAATATAATAGTGGTAAAATACACAATAGGTACTGATTAAACACCAGAACTAAATCAATATGGTGAATTATCACTCTTTGCCAAAACAGTATTGTAGAATTATCCGTATAAAAAAAGAACTAGTTTTCATGCTTGTGTAGCAACACAAAAATAGACAAAAAACAGACAAGACATATCAACAGACAAAAAAACATCCAACCAAATTATAACATTAGCATTGTCCCTTTCAAGAGCATTTAAAAAGGTCTCGAAAGACTAGCTGCCAAAATGCAGCACCCTCAAGTGGGTGTTTTCAAATGGTGGATAAAACACTTAAAGGGAGTAACTAAAGTCAAAAATGTCCTTTTCCCGGCAAGATAATAATAGTAAGCCATGAGAAATAATAGTAATATTTGCTAAATTCTTTAAATAGCTCTTTCTCCCTCAAACCAATCAGAAACAGATACTGGGGTTTTGAAAAAAATTAGTTTCCCCATTCGCCACTACTTGAAGTTTCATCAGATAAATAATACTACAGGTAAGCTGAAGCTGCTGAAGCCTTTTCTTAACAGCTTGGAATGTAGTATTTTTTTGTATCTCTGGAGAAAACATGATTGGAACATGATTTTTGAGCCAATATAGAAAAGTTCACCAACAGTTCAGCCTTTCTGAAGTATTAGCTCCTTATCCCCAGTATTTAGTAGCCATATAAGCATAGGTCTTGGTGGGTTCCCAGGAGGCAAAGGTCATGCAGGAACACAATGTGCCCTTTCTACTGCAAATAAAGGCAGACAGATTATCTCTATGGTGGTTATCAGTCATTGCTCTGCAAAATAAATGGGGTTAAGACCCTCTATTCTCTCACACAGACCCACAATCCTTCAATTATTATGTCTCATTCTAACACGCCACGACTGAAACTGATCATGTATTAAACAGCCTATCTTACTTTCATCAAGTTCAGAAGCAGGTGCCTGAAATTACGTTTTTCTAAGATCCATGAATTGTACATAGTTGAGCTATAGAGGATTTTGTTCCTTAAGAAACTTTCACTTTAACAATTTTTACCAAACTCTTCCACACGTTAGTTTTATAAGCCGGACTCCAGGCACATAAAAAAGCACTAATGGCCACAGTTATGTATTCATTAACTACTTAAGAAGGTTAGGCATTGGAGTTAATCCTTAAAAAACTTTCTATGGAATATCAACCCCCCCCCCTCGCCACTTCCCTGTCTATATTGTCATCAATCCTAGGGAATTGCTATATATTGCATAGCAGGAGTGGCTCTCAAAATGCAGTCATTCCTGTGTACAATGAGAGTTTGCACGTGTCATTAAAGCCCAGTTCACATCAAGCCATTTGGGATCGCAGGCAGAATTGCCACAATTCTGCCCACAAGTCCAAATCACCCTGCAATGCTGGCAAAATGCAGCATATGTGTTTGGATGCCATTTTTTGCCTTTATTTTCATGCGATAAATAGCGATAAAACTGCAGCAAACGGCATCGGTTGAAGCTTGTCATCCATAAAAACCTCCTGCTCCTTTTTGGGCAACAAGCTTCGTGCAATGCGGTTTGGAGTGATATATCACATGTTAAAACTGCACCACATTTAGGTGACATTGTAAATTAATGGCACCCAAACATACTTCATTTTGCCAGCATTGCCATGCGATTTGGAATCTGGGGCAGAATTGTGGCAATTCCACCTGTGATCCCAAAATGCTAGATGTGAACGGGGCCTAAGTAATCCAATGTTACAATGTATTATAGTTATAGATTTACTAATTTAATGCATACAGTATGTAGCTTGAACAGATTATTTCATTTGCATATAACATCAGTTGAAGAAAAGTAAAATTTTTTTTTTAATTTACATTTTTATTTATCTTCCTTATTAGACCCTTACTTAACCTTAGCCAGCTTTAATTAGCTGCTTCTTACAGTTCCTCTCCTATTATTATTATATTTATTCTTTCTTCAACTGATTTTTTTCTTTATATTTTTATTTACCATTATTAAAATAATAATATTTTTTATTTGCATTCATTTTTTTTATTTTAAACAGGACAAACTATAGATGTTTGGGGTGTCCAACCTTTTGGTTTTCCTGGGCCCCATTGGAAGAAGAGGAATTATCTTGAGCCACATATAAAATACACTAAAAATAAAGATACAGCTCATGAGCAGAAAAAGTCAGACAGATCACAAGTCAACATTCACGGATATAGATGAACCTAAGTAATAAAACGTTATTTTTTTTTTTTGTAATTTTTAAATTACAAAAGTAAAAGAGGGCAACAAAGGAGAAGTGTGATGTTTGACACTGTTTTTGCTAAATTAATACATCAATATCTGGTTTGATGGATGTAGTAGCAATTCTCAATGAATTCTCAAGGTGCTCATCACATAATAGTTGCGCACAAATATAGGTGCTGCCCAGTAAAGAGACACTGTCATATTTTTCTTTGGCCGCATGTCTAAAAGCATTTTCACAAAATAAAAATCAACATTTTTAGGTAGGTTCACAAGTTTGCGTTGGACCGCATTCATAGCCGTCTTGGGCCACAGGTTGGACACCCCTGCTATAGACTAAAATGTATATTTTACAAAATCTAAATAAATAACATCTACAATATTATTTATTTTAAAAAAACTGACACTGGTTCGAAATAGAAAAAAAAGATTGTTTTTTGTATCATCGTTTTTACACAAAATGTAAAATATAAAAGAAACCCCAAAAAACTAGTTCTCCATCAAAAAACAATAGATGTATTACATTGTTATCTTAAGTAATGACACTGTTTTCGCCAAAAATAGTCCAGAGCCAAAATGCAAAAATTCCCTAAGTGGTATTAAAGTAGGAGACCTGAAGTGTTAAAGAAATTAACATATTTTCAAAAGCAATTAGTGTAGTTACCAGAATCTGCTTTCATATGAGCACCTTGTAAGGAGCTGCACTAGGGGCCATTCAGAAAAGCTGCATGTGCATGTGCTAATTGGAACAAGATAACAGCAAAAGAAAGCGGGGGGAAGTTTCATGCACCTCATCCTGCAGCGCAACTGTGGTACAATCGCGGGTGTGGGACACGCACGGAAACCACATGGTCAAAAAGACCACGTGGTTTCCATGCAGATGCATTTCAAAAAAGCATGCACCTTTTCCTTGCTTGCACCGCAGGCACAACAGCCCATTGAAATTAATAGGCTGATGTGCCTATGCAAACGTGGACTGCACGGCCCGTACTAGTGTGAACCGGGCCTTAGGCCTTGTTCACACCATAGGTATAGAAATACTGTTGGAAACTGATGTGCAGATTGCACTTGCAGAGACATCAGTTTACATAAATTTTATACATGTTGCAGATTTCTGCGCAGAAAAAAATCTGTACGCGATACTAGTGTTGTGGCGTGAACAGAAAACATACAGAACAACTGACTTCATTACCGCATCAAGGGTCACTAGGCTACACGTGGGGAGGAGGCAGGTTACATGAGAGCCGGACTGTTGGAAGTGCAGAGGGAATTCTGTGTGTGCCGGAACAAGGCAAAAAATGTTGCCAATGAGACTTCATTTAAATGTGAGTGCTATTTTAATAAAATGCAATCTATCATTTGAACATACTACACTATGATGGCCTTATGTAGTGTGAGCTAATCCAACAGAATTATATTGCGATGGTACAGTGAAAGAGAAAGATACCCCTTATAAGTGATTGACACAAGAGGAGGATCAAAACCAGTGAGAGGATTAACCATCTAGAGGGAAAATGTGATTTGACCTATTGTAATTTATGGGTCAACTCATGGAGGTGAGGATCCATCTTTAATATCACCAGTGTGGCGGTGGTGCATTTCTATTTATAAGGTTTACAGCACTGGGAAAGTTGGTTCACTTACTCATCAGCAGGAAAATAGCTATATGAACTTAAAGCAGAGCTCCACCCAAAAAGGGAAGTTCCGCTTTAAGCCTTTGTCCCCCGCTCACCATTAAGGATTGGCACCTTTGGGGAGTGGAGGGGGTACCTGAATTTGACAGGTACCTACTCCCACTTCCGCTGTGATCACCTAGGTGATCAAAAGTGGAAGTTATCCCCCCCTCCCTCTCCGTAGTCTTCTGGGACACATGACAGGTCCCAGAAAACAACGGGGCCATTCACAAAGCGCAGCACATCTCGCACATGCGCAATGGGCACCCGGCCGTGAAGCTACAAGCTGTCACAGCTGGGTACCCACACTGAAGATGCCGGCGCCAGGGAGAGAAGATGGCCGGTGAAACCAGCGGTGGTGAGGACACCGCTGGACCAAGGACAGGTACAGTTTTTGTAGCTGCTGACTTTTATTTTATATTTTTCAGGTGGAACTCCGCTTTAAGCTTTAAGTGGAAGAGATTTTATGGGACTGTTTTGTTCTGACTTTTATGTTTGATGACGAACGATTTAGCACTTTTCAGCACTATATATTCCCTTTTTGGCCATTTAGTATCATTTTTGGAGTAGCGCAACACTGTACATTTTCTTGGGTTATTTGGGTGAAGAACACGCATAAATTGGTGGTTTGCAGCAAATTCAATTTGCTTATTCACAAAATTATTAGTGGCAGCGCACAATTTACATTCTTAGTTTCATACAATTGATTTCATTGTGCCTTTGCAGAAAGCGTGCAGAAAAACGGACGTCTCTGCTCATGGTGTGAACAAGCTTTTACTGTCCAGTCACAACCCGGGGGCAGGGAGGTGATCTGGCTGTACATCAGGTCATCGAGGCAGCTGTGCTCTCAGTCAGGCCTTGATGGACAGAAATTTTGAAGTTTTAAAGATAAAACACTGAGAGAGCAGGTATGTCCACATTACATTCACACAAGAGGAGAAGCATGAAAACATTATACTCTCTTATTTTATTAAAATGCCTCGCACAAGCCATCAGGAATGCAAAAAATTAATAAGTGGTGAAGTCGCTTTTCATTATAAGGGCAGCTTGTCCAAGTTAGGAATGTGCCTATTATTACTAATAATACTACAAAAGACAATATTTCAGCAGGCTCTCACTTTTATTTGCTATAAATGCAAAAACTGACACATTGGGTTTAAGGATTACTAGTGGTCGCATCAAAGAGATGGAAACTTCCTACCATCAATGGTCAACAAATGAAGCTTTTACTGAGCAGCATGCTAAAGCCTCAGATCTAGGAATTTAAACAGAGCACCAGACTCCTGCCCTGAAAAAGGACCGATACTGGTCTGAAACATTTACAGGTAATAGAGTGAATAGGATTTTATACATTAAAAGAGCTCTTGTATACATTTTTCATTAAAAGCCCTATGGTGCAGCTTACTTCGCAGAAACTGAAGCCTTATTCTTGTTTATGCCAACAGGCTGTAGCCAGTGTGCGGACACTTATCTGTATGAGGTGTGCAATCTACAGTATGTTGGTGTGCAATCTTGTTCACAGAAAAATCCTAGGAAAAATATTCGATACAAACCCTGCTTATAATATGTGCATAGGTGCATAAATGTGTGTACGCATATAAGTGTGTAAAATTCTTCTTCATCCTCTTATAGTTGGCAGTGTTGCAATATACAGTTGTGTTCAAAATAATAGCAGTCAGACAGCACTAACCTGATCAATCACTGTTTTTGGTAGAAATGATATTTCTACATGGCAAATAATTTACTAGCAGGTGTAGTAGAGAAATAGAAATCCAACAGACTCAACAGTCATGACATGCATGCCTATGTGAAGCCAAGCTATCTGCAAGAAGCCCCCGCAAAGTCCCACTGTTGAAAAAAAGACATCTGCTGAAGAGGTTACAATTTGCCAAAGAGCACATTGACTGGCCTAAAGAGAAATGGCGCAACATTTTGTGGACTGATGAAAGTAAGATTGTTCTTTTTGGGTCTAGTGGCTGGAGACAGTTTGTCAGACGACCCCCAAACACTGAATTCAAGCCACAGTACACTGTGAAGACAGTGAAGCATGGTTGCGCAAGCATCATGATATGGGGATGTTTCTCATACTACGGTGTTGGGCCTATTTATCGCATACCAGGGATCATGGATCAGTTTGAATACATCAGAATACTTGAAGAGGTCATGCTGCCTTATGCTGAAGAGGAAATGCCCTTGAAATGGGTGTTCCAACAAGACAACGACCCCAAACACACCAGTAAACGTGCAACATCTTGGTTCCAGACCAACAAGATTGACGTTATGGAGTGGCCAGCCCAATCCCCGGATCTTAATCCAATAGAAAACTTGTGGGGTGACATAAAAAATGCAGTTTCTGAGGCAAAACCAAGAAATAGAGAAGAACTGTGGAATGTAGTCCAATCATCCTGGGCTGGAATACCTGTTCACAGGTGCCAGAAGTTGGTTGACTCCATGCAACACAGATGTACAGCAGTTCTCAGAAACAGTGCTTATACAACTAAATATTCATTAAGTGATTCAAAGGAAAGCAAAATCTTCAAACATTTTTCAGTTTATATAGTGAATGTTTGAGTTTGTAAAGAAGAATACAAACACTGCTATTTTTTTGAACAGTCTAATATTCACTTTTTCTTCAATTTTTTTTAGAGGAACAACACAAATTTGATATATTTTTCTTCATGTTTTGATTTGGAATAGAATGTGTAGTGTTCTTAATGCATCTGTGTGTATGGAAATAAAAGCTATTAGAAGGATTTTGAGCTTTATTCACTTTTTTCGACACACTGCTATTGTTTTGAACACAACTGTATGTTCACATGCGTATGTGTGTAAATGACTACACCCATTTCTATTTTTATTTTGCAGCTATATGCTCACCGCTGTACTACTGATCTTAACACAGCTATGTACATTGTTTCATAGACAACAATGCATTTGTGTTCAAATCAGTGGAGGTTTTTTTTTTTTTTCTTTTTTAAACTCCCATGTGCAAAAGGTCTTAGTATTATAGCAGGTAAGGTGACATTAAACCTTCAATTTTTAAAAAATTAAAATTAGAAACATACTTACCTGCTCAGTGAAGTGCTTTTGCACAAGGCAACCCCAATCTTCTTCTTCTGGGGTCCTCCACTGGCATTCCAGGCTCCTCCTCTTCAGCGAGTGCCCCCATAGAAAGCTCCCGAGCCGCTCTGTCTGCATCTATTGAGACAAAGGGAGCGGCCTGGCCCCACGCCCTCCCTCATCACATCATTTAACTGACAGCAGTGTGAGCCAATGGCTCCCACTGCTATCAATCTGCACAGGGAGGAGGGTGAAAGCTGCAAGAGCTGCTGCTCTCTCCTTCACATCGCTGGATCGGATCAGGCTCAGGTATGTATTAAGGTTACATAGTTAGTCTGGCTGAAAAAAGACAAAAGTCCATCCAGTTCAACCATAGAAAAAAAAAAAAGTTATAATCCTATACCCACAGTTGATCCAGAGGAAGGTAAAAACCTTAAGGCATTAGAACCACTTTAAATACATATTTAAAACATATAAGTTCATTGTTTCGTCTACCAGGAAGCAGATGCTAAATTTGGCACCTAAAACAAACACCCAACAACCCCAGGTGTGCAGCTTTCCTAGCCAATTGGCACAGTGACAGCACAACGGAATGTCACGACAGCGTGATGACGTCATGACTAGTGAATAACGAACAGGTATTGTAATTATTTAAAATATTTAATTCCCCTAACCTCTAGTTCAGTTGAGAAAGACAGCGATGTGGATATTCCATTATAAGTATACATACTTCTTTTGTATAGATTTTCACCTATGTGCCCCTCCTGTAGCACACCAAATATGAGCCCTGGTCAGGGTGAAGGTGGGGAAATCAGGTCCGGCTGGCTCTCATATGCCTTTAATTTGATCACATTGGATCCATATATATGGGTAAGACACCATCTAACCAATCCACTATGATGATTTTGTTGTTGTTTCAGTCTATTATAAATAAACAAGTAAATAAACAAACTTTGTCTCATTTTAATTATAATTTGTTATATAATACAGTATGCTAAAGCACAAAAAAATTTATGTATTGTGAGGTATTTACTGTTTTTTTCTCAGTTCCTTTATAGTGGGATAGATTGTATCCCCTGAGGAAGCCCGAATGGACAAAACATGTCAGGATCCATCACACCATTTACGTTAACCACTTTACAACCGTGCTATAGCCGAAAGATGGCTACATCACGGTTGTTCAGTTTTAGGAGGGCGTCATAGGACGTCCTCCCAGAACACGCTTCCTGCGCGCCTCCAGCGGTGCGCACCCAGCACTGTCAGTGCTCGCTGTGTCCTGCGGACACAGCTAATCACATGACTAGGTAAAAGGCCAATCACGGTGGCCTATTACCACATGATCAGCTGTGTCCAATGACACAGCTAAGGAAATGTCACCAGCACACCGAGGATCACCAATATGGGTCCAAAAGTTTTAATGAATGATCACATAGTTACATCAAGGCAACGTTTCGGAGTCTTGCAGGACGCCTTCATCAGGCAAGGACCCATAGTGGTGATCCTTGAGGTGCTGGTGAAATTTTCCCTTGCTGATTCTGTTCGGTTCCAGCCGACGTTCGCTGCAGCACCCACTTATACACACAGCCAATTTTAACGCAGGAATGTGTGAGTTTGGATTGTACACTTGCAATGACACAGCTGATCACAAAGTAAATACAGTTGCCAGTTATCGGCAGCACTTTCCTCACACTATCACAGCGTGAGGAAAGTACTGCCAATAATCAGCAAATGTCACAGAGCAGATCATCAGTGCCCTGATTACCAGTGCCACCAATCAGTGCCCAGCAGTGCCGCCCATCAATGCACAGCAGTGCCAGCCATCAGAGACCATCAGTGCCACCCATCAGTGCCCAGCTGTGCCGCCAGTCAATGCCCATTAGTGCTGCCTATCAGTGCAGCCTCATCAACACAAATCAGTGAAGGCGAAAATTACAAAATTTTGTAATAGAAACAAAGAAAAAAACTTTTTTTTCAAATTTTTTTTCAAATTTTTTGCTATTTATTTTGTTTACAGTGCAAAAAATAAAAATCCCAGTGGCGATTAAATACCACTGAAAAAAAGTTCTATTTGTGTGAAAAAAAAACCCAAAACATTTTCATATGGGCACAGTGTTGCATGACCGCACAATTGTCATTCAAAATTGTCATCTTGATACCAAGCCAAAGTCAGGTAGACCAAGAAAGATTGCAGCCATAACTGCCAGAAGAATTATCCGGGATTCAAAGAAAAACCCACAGGCAACCTCAAAAGAAATACAGGCTGTTCTGGAAAAGGTTGGTGTGGTTGTTTTTAAGGAGTACAATACGGTGATACTTGAACAAAAATGAGCTGTTTGGTCGAGGTGCCAGAAAAAAGCTTTTACTGCACCAATGCCACAAAAAAATCCCAGTTACAATATGCCTGACAACACCTTGACATGCCTAACCAGGCCTTTTTGTGTCATTGATGCAGTAAAGGCTTCTTTGTGGCACCTCAACCATGCAGCTAATTTTTGTTCAAGTGTCATCATATTTTGCTCCTTCAAAACAACCACACTGTCTTTTTCCAGAGCAGCCTGTATTTTTTTTGTGGTTACCTATGGGTTTCCCTTTGTATCCCGAAAAATTCTTCTGGCAGTTGTGGCTGTAATCTTTCTTGGTCTAAAAAAATGAATATACTTGTGAGCTACTATGACAGATAATGAATGTGATAATCAATAAATTGCATGAATAGACACACCTGTGGTTCGCTGGCACTCACACCAACTCATTAAATAGTGCTAAGTGACTCAAATTAATAGATAATAGTGCCGCGTCCCATTTGCAAAAATTATATAAATCACAAATATACATGCAACACCCTACATTATTCAAATCAATAACTGTGTTGAAATGTCAGTGTATCAAAATCGATATATATATGAATGAACTCAAAGTCCTCTTCCAATTATAATCAAAATTATAGGTGTATATCAAAATCAATATATAAATAAACAAACACAAAGTCCTCTTCCGATTGTGTTCAAAATTAAGGATACCTCTCCCAAAATCCAAGTGCACAGTAATCTTAATATGCGCTCACCTTATGTTATGCCTAAGATTATAGGCAAAAAATGCTTTTTGTCCTCATAGGACTGATGAGATTATATTCCTCCTATGTAAAATTCCTTCAAACATTAAATGGATAGTTGTAATTTGATTATATTCCATCTGGGGTCTCTCCACTCAATAAGTATGCTCTGTAAAGGGCATGATGGATGGATGGATGGATGGATATCTCCCTTTTCCCCTCCTGGGGTCTCCTTCCTCCTCTCCTAGCCTCTCTCCGATGTATCTCAAATGGATGTCTCTCCCCTACGCGTTACGTCACCGGGTCATGTGACTTCCTCAGGGAGATATCTGCATTTATCTTCTATTTTTTTTTTTTTTTACAAACATTTTTTTTTTCTCTCTAAAAGAGTTAGAGAGATACAATGTATCTCTCTTCTCCATTCATAGATAGAAAAAAACAAGGGGGCCGGGCTGTACAGTGACTGATCACTGTGATAGCCAATCAGAGGCTATCATAGCGATCATATGACCCAGAATCGGGAGTCCTGGGTCCCGATCGTTAGAACGGGACCCGGGGCTCTCCGTGACACCGTGGTCTTTGTGCTGGGAGCGCGCCGAGTGGCACGCTCCCAGCACAAAGACAGGTACGCAAATATGCGGCCCCACAGAAATAAGCCCATATTTGTGTGATGTCGGCGTCAATGGGTTAAAAGAGGTATAGACTCCAGAGAAAGAGATATCATATTACCCCTATACAAATCATTTGTAACACCTCATCTGGAATATGCAGTTCAGTTTTGGGCACCAATTCACAAAAAGAACATTGGGGAACTGGAGAAAGTACAGAGAAGGGAAACCAAGCTGATAAGTCATGGAGAAGCTCAGCTATGAGGAAAGATTAGAGGAACTGAATGTATTCTGTCTTGAGAAGAGGAGATTAAGGGGGGATATAATCAACATGTATAAATACATCAGTGGTTCATATAGTGAACTCAGTGTAGAATTATTCACCTTGAGGTCATCACAGAGGACAAGGGGGCACTCTTTACTTCTGGAGGAAAATAAATTTAATCTCCAAATATGGAAAGGTTTCTTCACAGTAAGAGCTGTGAAAATGTGGAATATACTCCCTCAAGATTTGGTTCTGGCCAGGTCAGTGGATTACTTTAAAAAAGGCCTGGATTCTTTCTTAGATACACAGAATATAACTGGTTAATAAGATTTATAGGTAAAGTTGATCCAGGAAATATCCGATTGCCTCTCGTGGGATCAGGAAGGAACTTGTTCCCCTGCAGGAGCAAATTGGATCATGCTTTGCTGGGTTTTTTGCCTTCCTCTGGATCTACTGTGGGTATAGGATTATACCTTTTTTTTTATGGTTGAACTGGATGGACTTTTGTCTTTTTTCAGCCAGACTAACTATGTAACTACAGAGGCCCCCACAACTCCCTGGGCCAAGGTCAGGGCCCCATAGCAGTCATGTGGGCTACTACGGTGGTAGTTCATTAGATTATGTCTCTTGATCTTGTTCTGTCCCAGCCTGCTTTCCAGATATATATGTCTGCCACATTTTCATATCTCCATTTTTATGTTCTCACCACTGTCTTCTATTTTATTGATTTCCAAAATTGAATTTACATGCCAACTGTGAATCTATTGCTTACAACACAAGACCCAATGTCTGCAAAAATGTAACGTTTGCTATAAGAAATAACTTATTTGTCTTTTCTTTATTTGTAACAAGACTGTATTGCTCGTTCTATAAATTAGAATCTACCTCATTGCACTCTGCTTTCTCACCTTTCAAATTTACCCCTTTTTATAAAAAAAAGCTGCAAAGATGATTTGACCATGCCAAACAAGATTCATGACATACTCTCCATACTCTGTGCCAATCCAGAGAAAAAAGAAAACAGCAGTTTATGCACCATAATAACATATGATCCAATGTTTTATACTACATGTTGTATTTTAACCTTACCTTGTGTTGGTGTATTATACAGTGATGGGTCTACAACAGGTATGTTCTGTGGCATTGGATGAGCAATGTTTGTGCTTGATGCACCTGCATTAATAGAGTAAAAAAGATTATTATTAGGCAAAGACCACGTACAGCAAAAGTATATTCGTTGGTTTTAGATAGAATGAGGAATGATAATTTCATCTTGCCTCCTGCTTTGGTGACCACACGGGAAATTAAAAAGGAATCATCTCACTGTGGGGACACAGAGAGCAAGAAAAAAATATATATAACAAAATTTATGACCTTTCATCACTCTCTCATCTGACAATTCACATCTTTGCTCTGCATTGCAGCCCTTTAGTATTTACATAACTAAGAAAACTACTAAATAAAACCTGTTTCTGTTATATTCAGGGGGATCTGTGCATGACAACCAAAACACATTGGCTGTCAACTGTTGATAACCACACTCATCCTTTCACTCTTTAAAAGCATTTAAAAAAATGACACATGCCTAAAGACTTTGTTTTGCCGCACACTTCAGCAAAACACTTGTTATTGCAAGACATAGATGTCCATGGGCCCTTAATGACCACACAGGAAATCTTCTCAAAAAGCTAAACAAACAGCAATACAAGCCTGAGAGATGTTCTAATTTTTCTACACTTTGTTTAAAAACCCCAAAAGATGTTTTGGCTGTAGTTGTGGGCAAAGTCCATAATCCCAAAGCACTTGAAGGAAATCTAAAACATAAAACACAGAACAGGCAATAATAACTAAAATGTACACTCACCGGCCACTATATTAGGTACACTTGTTCAAGTGCTTGGTAACACAAATTGCTAATCAGCCAATCATATGGCAATAACTCAGTGTATATAGGCATCTAGACGTGATGAAAGACCAAGCATCAGAATGGGGAAGAAAAGGAATTTAAAAGAGAAGTGTGGGATTTAATTTTTTTGCCTTGTCATACTTACCTAGGTGGATGAAGCATCTATCCGATCAAATGATCGCTGAGTTCTCACAGCCGCTCTGAGCAGAGAGCGGGACTGTCAGTCACCGCTTTCTGCTCTGCTCCCCCTGCATTCACTGGAGCGCTAGACTGTGGATGGGGAGGGAGTGGCTGGCTCAAGATTTCAGCAGATCGCAGACTGGCTGAGCCAGATGCCACTCCAGACTCTGGGGTGGATCCCTACTTCTAAGTCAGGATCCTTCCCCAGCCTGGAAAAGCTGAGTGACATCAGCTGACAGCTTCAGCCCGCTGTCAGCTGAAAACAGATCACAGGAGTGCAGAAAAAAACTGCACTTCTGTGATCTACAGGGGAGGTACAGTCAAAAGAGCTTTGGCTGTACTTCTCCTTTAAGTGACTTTGAACGTGGCATGGTTGTTGGCACCAGACAGGGTGGTATGAGTATTTCAAAAACTTCTGATCTACTGGGATTTTCACGCACAAATAACTCCAGGGTTTACAGTAAATGCTCTAAAAAAGAGAAAATATCCAGTGAGCAGCAGTTGTGTGGACAAAAATGCATTGTTGATGTCAGAGGAGAACGGGAAGACTGGTTTGAGATGATAGAAAGACAACAGTAACTCAAATAACCACTCGCTACAACCAACGTATGCAGCATACCATCTCTTAACGCACAACATGCTGAACCTTGAAGCAAATGGGCTACAGCAGCAGCAGACCACATCGGTGATACTCCTATCAGCTAAGAACAGAAAACAGAGGCTACAATTCACACAAGCTCACCAAATTGGACAATACAAGATTGGAGAAATGTTGCCTGGTCTGATGCGTCTCAGTTTCATTTGCGACATTCAGATGGTGAAGTCAGAATTTGGAGTAAACTGCATGAAAGCATGGATTCATCCTACCTTGTATCAATGGTTCATGGATGTGCAGTTGACAAATCTGCAAATGTGTGATGCTATCATGTCAATATGGACCAAAATCACTGAGGAAGGTTTCCAACACCTTGTTGAATCTATGCCATGAAGAATTAAGGCATTTCTAAAGGCAAAATGGGGTCCAACCCGGTACTAGCAAGGAGTACCTAATAAAGTGGCCAGTGAGTGAATATACTGTGCGATTTTCAGAGAATTACAAGAGAATACATTTAACTGAGCCCTGAAAAAAAAGAACAATGATACAATTGACAGAAAGGTGTAAAATATATTTAAAACTCTCTCACAAGAGCTCCAATGCGATCAATGATAGCTAAAGAATAGTGAAGTAACTCCTACATCATAACTGACATCATAACTGTAACAGAATATGTAACATGAATGACTGTTTTTAAAATAGATCTTTGACGAAAATGGAACATGATTATGAAAGGCAGTGTGCAGTGCATGTGAGTTCAAACAGAAATGTGTTTATTTAGAGCAAAAAAGGAACCCTCCAAAAAGGAATAAAACAAAAGTAAAAACGCAAAACACAACTTCTAGTGAATGTCAGGGGGGGGATCAATGAAATGTATACACAATTAATTCATGATTTTCCATGTTTTAGCCCATTAAGAACCTGCAGGTATAGAAAGATACTTGTTAAGCAGACCGTTGAAGGTATTATTTTCTTTCCTGAAGAAATTCAGTCGCTTCCCCGTCACACAATCAGTGTTGATGGGGGAATCCCTCCCACGGAGCTATTGTGTTCTCCCGGAAGGGGGGGATGGGGCGTGGGGAGTCATCCCTGCTTAGAGAACTAGCTACTATAGACACTGGCAATATACTCATGGAAAAATCACACATGGTGGTTGTACTCAAGTTGTTCAATGTATTGACTTAGGTACCATCAGCCTGCCCATAGATGGTTTGAACAGCCCGGATCCTTCTCATCTCGAGTCCCCCCGCCAGCCGCTTCCTATGGTGGCACCCCTGAATGCTCAAACTCGAGTCACGCTGCCTGTGACCATTAACACAGACAGCTTTGCAGCTCTTACCCATAGCGCTGGATCAAGATCAGGCTCAGGCAAGTATTGGGTGTGGGGGGGATGTGAGGGGGCAATACAAAACAATTAAAAAAAAAAAACATTACATTACAAAACATTACTTTAATGCAAAGAATGCATTAAGCTAAAAAACATTTAGGCGTAAGAACCACTTTAATCCTGATAGAGAATCGAAACCTTTCATTCTCTCCAAAACTAAAAAATAGCTTTTATTTCATATATACTTGAACTAACTTTGTGCTTCCAAGGGGATTCAGAACCTTACACTTTGTTTATTTACTATTATAACAGGATACTGTGTTCTTTTTTTAAATGGTTTTATTAGAGCTTTTTAACCATGTTCTTTTCTCTTACTCATGATATGCATCAAGATTTCTTATAGCTTTGTTCACATTAATGCAATTTCTGATTTCTTGAGTCGCACAGAATCGAATGAGATTACATTATCAATGGTGCCCAGTCACATCAATGTGACTCAGCACGCTGTGATTTTAGAAAAGGTTCCTGTGCTACTTGGCCCCACAGAACATGCAAAAATGCAACCAGGTCGCATCAAAGTTGCACAACATAATCGTACTGAAAATCATGCCAAAAATCGCATTGCATTACTGTGAGCAGAGCCTAAGTCGTCATGCACACTTGACGTTTTTACAGCTGCTGTTTTTGGCTTTTGACGTATTTTTCTACAGCTAGTAAACACCCCAACATGTTATCCTATGTGTCCATGCACACATAGACTGTAATCAACATTTTTTGGCTGGAAAAAAAAAAACCAGGACTAGTGGGTTTCTAGAGGTGTTCAGCTGTAAAAACGCTCTAGCACTGAAAAATGTAGTAAAATATGGTAAAATGCCGCAAACCGGCGTTTTTGTACTTTTTTTTTTTACAAAAAAATTTTTTTTTGTTTGGTACAAAAAAAAAAGACTAGAAAACGTAAATGCGGGAAAACGCCGCTAAACGCTGCAAAACACCGCTAAACGCTAATGAAAAAAACGCTAAAAAAAAGATGAGAAATGCACATTTACCAGCATTATCAAAACATCAAGTGTACATGAGGGCTCAATATACTTTCAATAATCTTTTTAGAACCTAATCTAACCCAAGCAAACACAGAATTTACCAATATGAATATTCACTAACATAAAATGAAGATCTCCTAACAGAAGATGCTTGTACTAGAAGCATTTTTTTTTGGTTAACTAAAGCTGGAATTAGTGTGAGCTAACAGGAGGAAAAAATTAGCAGATACCGTGATCAGCTTTATAGCTGCAAGTTAATGACTTGGTACACCATTCATCCATGAACTAATAATGGCACTGCTGACTTTAACCTCAATTCACTAATCTGTAACACTCTTCTTACTAAAAATAATGATGGCAAATAAATGGTACTGCTTAGCAAATTGAGCTTTCCTGTTCTTAAAGCAAAATCTTTTTCTTGAAATCCATTGGGGGAAAACAGGGATTCGGGAATTGTAAACCATTCAGGTTACATACTGCTGCCTACAGAAGGTTTGGACTATGGCATAAAGAATAAAAAAAGTTGAAGGCCAGCCCCAAGCAGTACAAAGGTACCTGTGCCCCTCAAAGATTGTGTGGTAAGTACACAAATCTTATTCTCTCATCCACTGAGGTACGCTGGGCTTCTCAAACAGTTGGGAGATCCAACAGCAGTTCAACTAAGGGGTGGGCAACAGCCAATGATGGTTCAAAGAGGGAATCAGAGGTCACCTGCAATAGCCAGAAGCACTAATGCCTGAAACTGAACCAAAAGAGGCAATTTTCCCAAAAAGAAAGGAGAACTGATAACAACCAGAGGTGGTCACAGAGAATCAACCTGATGCCAGGAAAGAATCCCTGCCAAAGAAAATAACTGACTGGAAAGCCTGCACAGCACCATCAGAAGCTAAGAGCCATGCAACCACTAAGTCAAGCAATATAAATATTCACACAGGAAGAAAAGACTGATGGCATGAATGGCCAACAAGAGGAACACTTCCTTATACCTAAGGAAAACAGGCCCTCAAGGTAAGACCAGCTGGTCTATGGATAACAAAAAGCCCAAGCCATAAACTTTTAACCCTAGGTATCAGGGAGAATCGCTCCAAGAAGGAGTATGGATGCCTAGGACAGCCATCGAATGTCGTCAGAAGATAATCAAGATAGAGACCTATCTAGCATTATACCCTAACAGGATGGTCAAGAACCTAAGAAGTTGGAGACAGACCCTTAAGTCAAAGAGAATGACAATAGGGAAAAAGGAAAGAAGTACCACCCACTAAAATAGACACGAGTGGGAAGACAGACGTCTCATACTGGAGCAGCAATGCTAGAAAACTGTAGGACCAACAGACCTGTCTACAAAGAAACCCAGCAATGTCACCAGAACCTGACAGGCAAAACCCCCTGCAGAACTTGTGTACCTGATACAAGTCCTCCAACTTGCCACAATCCAGTCAAGCCTCCACAGCCATGGAATAAGGGGGATGAATCTTAGCCAGATAGTTAAGACTCCCAGACACCTAGTCCCCATGGGAACTGGCTGCAAAAGCAGTGTGGGTTGTCTGATGACAATTTAAGTAAACGCCATGAACTCCAGTGATGTTTCATTCTGCCCTGCAAGAGAAAAAACACTTCCAAGTGCACAAATCTTTGTACTTGAGAAAAGAGACTACAAGACTTAGAGGCCCAGAAGGCAAAAACAGTGCCTCTAAAGGGAACTGTGCAGTTGAGAGTAACACCCTCAATGTCATCCATTGTAGGGACTGGGTTACTAATTATGTCACAGGGAAAATTTCCAAACCTTCTCAAACATGAGGATCTTGCAGAACCAAGGTGATGTTGAACAGGTCCAGGCCAGGGGATCTATGTACAACATAACCCCTCTTAGAAGCAGACGTTAGCTGCTCTGGGGAACTTGACTCAATTCCAAGACATGAGGACATGAGCCCTAAGATATTGGAGGTGCATATCAGGGAGGATTGGATCCAAAGGGATTGACTACACTAGCAAAAAACTGAGGAATGACAGTTGCCAGTGTCCACGTGGTTTCAAAATTCCTGTGCCCCTAATGATTGAAAGAAAAAAAAATGCTCATACAATGGACTTTGCACTTACATTACATTTTGTTTTCTAAAGAACTGTACATAGCAAACATTTTTCAATACATTTACTGTTTTCACCCCATATTCGTTGTTTTTTGCAACGTAGCGCTGCTAATGTTCTGCAGCCTTCTTGCAACCACTTCCTGTTTACGTGCATGCATCCAGCAATTGCTGCATGACATTTAGCAGAGTGAGTTTTCTGATTATGACCATGTCTGCCTAGATGACCAGCACCCCGCTCACCCCAACATGCCACCTGCATTCCTCCTCCTCGTATTCCTCTCCTCCATCCCAAAAATCGCCTCCCTCTACCCGCCTACCCCCCCAAATCGGCTCTATATTGCCCCTTCACTTCTCCGCTCTCCCCACTATGGCACTCACCACCTCCTCCTGCTACTCCACTCCCCCCGTCGACCCACGTGCCACAACTATAGACCCACATGCTCCTGCACTTCCCGTTCCCATGCCACCTTCCTCGCCCTCTTCCTTCTCCTATCCGCTGGGGACATCTCCCCGAACCCTGGCCCCTCACCACCTCACCCCCCCCCCCGGGGACCCCCCTGCTCCCGCCAGCCGCCGCAACCCCCTCAACCTCATACCTGTACCCCTCCTCTCCGCATCCATCCCCCCTCTCTCGGTTGCACTCCTGAACGCCCGCTCGGTTTGCACCGCCATCCATGACCTCTATCTCCCACTCCCTCAACCTCCTAGCGGTCACCGAAACCTGGGTACGGGCCACTGACTCTATCTCCCCTGCGGCACTCACCCATGGAGGTCTCATCTGGACCCATTCACCCAGACCGAGCGGTCGCAGAGGTGGTGGTGTCGGCTTGCTCCTATCACCGCTGAGCACCTTCCAGGTCCTCCCTAACCCCCCCTCTCTATCCTTCTCCTCCTTCGAGGCTCACTGCATCCGGCTCTCCCCCCCCCCCCCCCCCCTAAGGATCGCAGTGATCTACAGGCCTCCCGGATCCATACCCTGCTTCCTGGATGACTTTGCCGCCTGGCTTCCCTTCTTCCTCTCCTCTGAGCTACCGACCATCATCCTTGGAGACTTCAATATCCCCATCAACGACAACAACCCGGCTACTTCCCAACTCCTCCACCTAACCTCCACCTTCGCGCTCACACAGTACGCTCAATCCTCCACCCACATCGATGGGAACACCCTGGACCTCGTCTTCTCCCACCTCTGTACCCTCAACCAGTTCACTAACACCCCCTTCCCTCTCTTCGACCACCACCTCCTCACCTTCTCCATCTCCCCTTCCCCTAACTCTCCCCCCCCCCCCCCAAGGCGCCAAACCACCACCAGCCGCAACCTGAACCCGGCCCCCCTCCACTCGGCTGCCGACCGCCTACACGACAGCATCCTTCCACTGTCATGTCCTGACCTAGCCTCCAACACATACAATGACTCACTGTCAGCTGCCCTAGACTCTCTGGCACCCCTAACCACATCAAACCTAGACCGCTTCAACCATGGCAGAATGACCATACTAAACGCCTCAAACGTTGCAGTCGCGCACTGGAGAGACTATGGCGCAAAACCAGGTCCCCTGGTGCGTTCTCCCTCTACAAATCTGCCTTCTTCACTTACACCTCCTCCCTCCACGCCGCCAAGCAGGCCTACTTCGTAAACCTGATCAACACCCTCTCCACCTGCCCTCGCCGACTCTTCTCCACCTTCAACTCCCTGCTCGCTCCCCCCTCCTCCACTCAGTACCTCACTCACCGCCCACGAGATCGCCACCCATTTTCACAACAAGATTGACGCAATACGGAAGGACATAGTCAACTCGCAATCTACCTCCCCACCTAGCCTCCCATCACCCCCTCATCTCTCCCCTCCTCTAAACTCGCAACCGCACTGCCCCCCACCACACCCAAGGCCCCGCTTACCGTAACCCCCCCAGCACTGTACTCCTTCAGCCCTGCTACCACTGAGGAAGTCACCAGGGTCTTCTCAGAAGCCCGCCTCACTAGGTGCCCCCTGGACCCTATCCCCTCTCATCTCCTTCGGTCACCCCCCTCCTCCCTCATCCGCTCCCTCACCCACATCTTCAATCTCTCCCTCTCTACTGGCGCATTCCCCTCCCCCCTAAAGCATGCGCACATCACCCCCATACTCAAAAAGCCCTCCCTGGTCCCCACAGACACAAACAACCTCAGACCCATCTCCCTGCTGCCACTCACTTCCAAGCTCCTTGAGCGCTTATTCTACGATCGCCTGAGCGCCCACCTAACTGACAACAACCTCCTTGACCCACTACAGTCCGGTTTCCGTCCCCAACACTCCACCGAAACCGCCCTTCTCAAAATCACTAACAACCTACTAACCGCCAAAGCTAAAGGCGACTACTCTGTCCTCCTTCTCCTGGACCTCTCCGCGGCCTTCGACACAGTTGACCACCCCCTCCTCCTTAATAAACTACTCTCCCTTGGAATCAGAGACACCGCTCTCTCCTGGTTCTCCTCCTATCTATCCCAACGCTCCTTCAGCGTTTCCTACAACGGTGCCACCTCCCCTCCCCCTCTCTGTTTGGGTCCCCCAAGGCTCTGTCCTCGGACCCCTTCTCTTCTCCATCTACACCTCCTCCCTTGGCAAACTCATACACTCCCACGGCTTCAACTATCACCTCTACGCTGATGACACTCAAATTTACCTCTCCACCCCTCACCTCACATCCACAGTCTCCGCCCGCATCACTCACCTCCTAAACAACATCTCAGACTGGATGTCGCTCCATTTCTTCAAGCTTAACCTCTCCAAAACCGAGCTCCTCATCTTTCCCCCTGCCCATGCCCCCCCCCCCATCCTATCCATCACTACCCCCCCATCCTATCCATCACTACCAACAACACCCCCATCAATCCTGCCCAGCAGGCCAAAGTCCTTGGCATCACTTTGGACTCAAACCTTTCCTTCCAACCTCATGTCAAATCACTTACAAACACATGCAGGCTCCACCTCCTCAACATCGCCAAGATACGCTCCTTCCTTACCCCAGACACCACTAAGCTACTCGTGCACTCCCTGATTGTCTCGCGCCTTGACTACTGCAACTCCCTTCTCACCGGCCCCAGCGCAGGCTCTCCCCGCTTCAGACCATCCTGAACTCAGCGGCTAGACTCATCCACCTCACCAACTGCTCCACCTCTGCCACCCCCCTCTGCCTATCCCTCCACTGGCTCTCGGTTGCCCAACGCATCAAATTCAAACTGCTAACTCTGACCTACAAAGCCATTCACAACACTGCCCCTAACTACCTCACCAACCTGATTCCCAAGTACCACCCTACCCGTACCCTTCGCTCCTCACAGGACCTCCTTCTGTCTTGCTCCCTGGTCTCCTCCTCCCACGCACGACTGCAAGACTTCTCCAGGTCCTCCCCCATCCTCTGGAACTCACTACCCCAATCCATCAGATTGTTGCCTTCTCTCCTCACCTTCAGGCGCTCCCTGAAAACCCACCTCTTCAGGGAAGCCTACCCCACCATTACCTAACAGCCGTCCTCCTTCAATCCTCCTACCACTACATCCCTTACAGCCACTTCCTCCTGTACCACTACCCCCTCCCTCCTAGATTGTAAGCTCGAAAGAGTAGGGCCCTCTAACCCCTCGTGTGCGGTTTGTTGTTGCTGTACTGTTTCATGTATTGTCCCCCCCCTCTATTGTACAGCGCTGAGCAAACCCTTTGGCGCTATATAAACTCGATGTAATAATAATAATTGTGACTTAAAATGGCTCCTTGTAGTCTCCATCAGAAGCCTGTGTGACAAGGAGGAAATGCAAGAGCCCAAGTAGGAGAAAAGGACAAAGCATTTTCACCCTAAAACAATAAGTGCCTAAACAAGGATATGGCAGGATAATCCGGTATGATTTTATTGAAAGCTGAGAGTTTAAAATTATTTTTGAAATTTTATGAACATGTTTAAGATTACATGAGATTTGAGTGACTGGGTCAATATATAATTTAATCTTAAGGGGCCAGCAAGCTACAGGTTGTGAGGCAGGAGTGTTAGAGCTGAAGTTTACCCTAAAATTGTTTTAGCCCTACAGCTTTAGTGACCTAATTTACCTGTAATTAAGCACTTCCTCTGGAAGATGTACCTCCTTTCATGACCAGGCCATTTTTTTGCTATACGGCGCTGCACTACTTTAACTGACGCGGTCATGCAACATTGTACGTAAAAAAAAATTCTATAATTTTTCACACAAATATAGCTTTCTTTTGGTGGTATTTGATCATCACTGGGTTTTTTTTATTTTTTGCACTATAAATGAGAACAGACCGAAAATTTAAAAAAAAAACAAAAACAAAGAAAAAACTATATTTTTTACTTTTTTCTATAAAGCATACCCCATAAAAAATAAAAGAATAAAATGTATTCTTCAAATCCCAATATGTGTATATTAATTGGTTTGCATGAAAGGTATAGTGTCTGCAAATGGCGGTATATATACTGGTATTTTTATTTATTTAATTTATACCAGTAATGGCGGCGATCAACGACTTATAGCGGGACTGTGGGACAGCGGTGGGCACCCTGACACTGGGTGGAAACTGACTAACTGCTACTGACACCTCCAGTGACACTAGTACAATGATTAGTGCTAATAAAAGACACTAACACTGTACTAATGACATTTGGCAGGAAGGGGTTAACATTAAAAGGGTTAACTGTGAAATTTTTGTGCTTATTGTGTGCTTTTTTTACTAGGGGACAAAGAAATAGAAAGCAGCAAATCCCCATTGACAGGAGAGAGATCTGTGTTGTTTACACTCAGAACTCTCCCATCAGCTGCTCTGCTGGTCACCAAGTGATTGACATTCCCGGGAGCCAGTGACAGTGCAGGTAGGCCAGTGCGCATGCCCCCTACCCGGAAATGCAAAATCACGTATACTTGCCTAACTTTGCGCAGAATCGGGAAGTGGTTAAGTATGTCCCAAGTAATGCAGGAAGCTGGATCCTGGAGAAATCTAAAATGCAGGGATGCCAGTCATTATCTTGGCTATGAATGGTTCAGGTCTCCAGACTGAATTCAATAGAAAAAAGATCCAGACAAGGACCTGCCCCCTCCACCTTCTTCCACTGAGAAAATGGCTTCTGTTGCTTTCGCTGCATGTTACACAATCTCTGAATTGGGAAGAGGTTTCTGTGATTCATGAAAGATTGTGCTTCAATAAGCAAAAGCAAATAACTTTTCTCAATGATAGAGAAGGAGGAAGAGGAATGAGAGGGCAGGTCCCAGTTGGGACGAGTTTTTCTGTTAAAGCAATTGTAAAGTCATATTTTAAAAAAATTAAAAATAGGTATTGCACAGAGCAGCCCCCTACCTCCTCTTCTGATGTCCCCCACCAGTGCTGTACTCTTCTCCTCTTCTGCATGTGCCCCCATAGCAAGCCACTTGCTATGGGGGCACACATACAGATGTGCTCCCAAGCCAGGCTGTGTGCCTCCACAGACACACAGTTTGACTGACAACGGTAATAGCCAATGGCTCCCACTGCACTCAATCTGTCCTGTGAAAAGTGAAACAGAACCAGTGCTTCTGCAGAAGGGCTCAGGCACGTATTTAGAAAGGTGGGGGGGATGTAATAGGCAGTGGGCCTTTTTTTTTTATTAATGCAGGGAACGCATTAAGGTAAAACTTGACCTTAAAACCACTACATTTAGCCAAAAGACCCAAAACTGTTAACTAGTGAAGCGCCACACATTCACAGCCAGGAAGGGGACCAGCATTCTACAGGATCCACCTGTCTCCACAACGTGGGACACACATCATTACTGGTAAGTTAGGTCATTAAAGTGTTACTAAACCCACAACAGTAAAATCAGTCTGTATATGCAGTAGAACCATGCTTGTTATACTCACTGTGGAAATTAAGGGGTTAATCCTCTGCATTGTGTAAAAAAAATGTTTAATCCTGCCTTCTCTGATCCTCCCCTTCTTCCACTGTTCCTGACTCATCTCCTGATAGAACAGAGCCTTGGGGGCAAGCTGCACATGCTCAGTTTGTTGTGTATTGCTAAAGAGTTTTCTTTTTCTTTGGGAGGGTGCATGTGATCAGCACAGGGTCAAACAGCACTGTCCAGACAGAGGGCCAGGGGTCCTGCAGTCTCATAGCACAGTGAGAGAAGAATGAAAACACCTGCTACAAGCTTTAACCAGTGCTCTGCTGGGCACTGATAGAAGTCACAAGACTGCTCTAACTGCTGATGAGAAAAGGTATTTAGCAGTTTATATTTACTTAAATAATTGCATTTCCATGTTGTGTACTGTAGGAGACCGGATATAGTGAATGCAGGGTCCTGGGTTTAGTAACACTTTAAAGCTGTAGGGATAAAAGCATTTTTAGCGAAAATTCAGCTTTAGAAATGAGAACCAATGTTTAATAAATAGGCGTGCCATTAGAAAAAATCTCTGTAAAGTTACAGGGCTCCATGAGGGCAAATCTGGCACTACCATTTTACTCTGAAATGAACTCATGCATTTGTCTACCTACAGTATGTGGCCAGTAGCACTACGTGCATGATAAGAGAGGCACTCGGGCGGCACTCTTTACTAACAATGGAAGTGAAATAAATATGACCTGAACTAGTACATTAAGCATTCTTTGTAGATATCAGGAGGATTTCCCTCTGATAAAGAATCAAAATATTGTAGAAAGGATCATTGCAATGTGTCTAAATGATTCAAAGCATAAACAGTGGGTAAGGAAAGGAAACACCTTGCTCATTTAAAAGCATAATAAAAAACGATCTTTCAAAATGGAATTACATCAGCTAGACCGGCTTTATCAGAAAACCCATTATTACATGTTATGGTATTATATTTCCACCAAACGAAAAAAAAAAACTGTTACCTTAAGTTGGACATATAAGAAACTTTACAAATCTGCATGAATACATTCTGTAACAAAATATATCATCAGTATAATTTTTCAGTATAAATGTAAAGCAGACATCAACTTTTCTTTTAATCCAGAACAGAACATTCTGCACTGTTCACACTATGACACTAAAGACTGAACTGCAACCACTTTAAGTGGTGAAATATTTCATTTCCCCCAATGTTTATTTGTGCCAAATCTTATGAATTGAAGTAAAGCTGCAAACTTTGGCATCTCTTCTTTAAAATGCTTGTTGTCTTGCCATCATGCTGACTCTCTGTAAAGAATTATTCCAGACATGGTATATTTTTACATAGCTACATTGCTCCAGCTTGGACCAACTTAACTATGTACAGTATATACAGCAGGGCTTTACAAATGTGCTTTAAATCTAGAAGTCAGCTAAAAAAGTTAGAAGCCAGGGTTTTTTTTTTTAGCGTAGCATGGATTGTCGTTCCCCAGGGCAAGGCAACCTTTGGGCATCAAGCTTCACGCGATACGATTTGCCGCAGGACAATCACAGCAAAACTGCACCATGTTTTAGGTGCCATTGAAAATAATGGCACCTGAACCTGCATTTTGCGATCACAGCAATTCTGCGGCGATCTCAAAATGCTC
Organism: Staurois parvus; assembly: GCF_062004578.1. Lineage (NCBI taxonomy): Eukaryota > Metazoa > Chordata > Amphibia > Anura > Ranidae > Staurois > Staurois parvus. Next base: position 1,034,037 of record NW_028317935.1, on the reverse strand, counting down.
AGGTGTGAATGGAGCTGCCCTGGTTCACATATACAGTTGCAAGAAAAAGTATGTGAACCCCTGGGGATTACATGGAGTTTTGCATGAATTGGGCATAAAATGTGCTCTGAACGTCATCTAAGTCACAACAATAGAAGAACACAGTCTGCTGAACATAATACTACACAAACATTAGATGTTGCCATGGTTTAATTGCACATAACATGTAAACATTCACAGTGCAGGGAGGAAAAAGTATGTGAACCTTTGGACTTAATAACTGATTGACCCTCCTTTGGCAGCAATAACCTCAACCAAACGTTTCCTGTAGTTGCAGATCAGACATGCACTACGATCTGGAGTAATTTTGGACCACTCCTCTTCACAAAACTGTTTCAGTGTAGCAATATTCTTGGAATGTCTGGTGTGAATCGCTCTCTTAAGGTCATGCCACAGCATTTCAATTGGGTTGAGGTCAGGACTCTGACTGGGCCACTCCAGAAGGCGTATTCTGTGCTGTTGCAGCCATTGTTTTGTTGAAATACTTGTATGCTTTGGGTCATTGTCCTGTTGCATCACCCATCCTCTGCGGAGCTTCAGTTGGCGGACAGACGGTCATACGTTTTCCTGCAAAATGTCTTGATAAACTCTGGAATTCATTTTCCCATCAATGACAACAATCCGTCCAGGCCCTGAGGCAGCAAAGCAGCCCCAAACCATGATGCTCCCTCCGCCATGTTTTACAGTGGGGATGAGGTTTTGATGTTGGTGTGCTGTGCCTTTTTTTTTCCACACATAGTGTTGTGTGTTCTTCCCAAACAACTCAATCTTGGTTTCATCTGTCCACAGTATATTTTGCCAGTAGTGCTGTGGAACATCCAGGTGCTCTTTTGCAAACTTCAAACATGCTGCAATATTCTTTTTGGACAGCAATGGCTTCCGTGGTGTCCTCCCATGTACTCCATTCTTGTTTAATGTTTTCCTTATTGTAGATGTGTCAACAAAAATGTTAGCATGTGCCAGAGATTTCTGTAGGTCTTTAGCTGACACTCTGGGATTCTTCTTTACCTCATGCAGCATTCTGCGCTGTGCTCTTGCAGTCATTTTTACAGGACGACCATGCCTAGGGAGAGTAGCAACAGTGCTAAACTTTCTCCATTTGTAGACAGTCTGTCTTACCATGGACACATGAACATCAAGGCTTTTGGAGATACTTTTGTAACCCTTTCCAGCTTCATGCAAGTCAACAATTCTTGATCGTAGGTCTTCCGAGAGCTCTTTTCTGCGAAGCATGGTTCACATCAGACAGTGCTTCTTGAAACCAGTAAACCCAAAACAGGTGTGTGTTTTTTAAGGGCAGAACAGCTGTAAGCAACACATCCAATATCATCACACTGATTGGAGTCAAGGTTGGCTCACTCCTGGCTCCAATAAGCTCTGGGAGAAGTCATTAAGCTAGGGCCTCACATCCTTTTTCCTCCCTGCACTGTAAATGTTTACATGTTATGTGCAGTTAAACCATGGCAACATCTAATGTTTGTGTAGTATTATGTTCAGCAGACTGTGTTCTTCTATTGTTGTGACTTAGATGACGTTCAGAGCACATTTTATGCCCAATTCATGCAAAACTCCACGTAATCCCAAGGGGTTCACATACTTTTTCTTGCAACTGTATGTGACTGAATGCATTTTCAAACTCACGGATCTGCATGACAGGCTAGATATTATGTGTTCCTATTGAGGTGGTTCACCCAGTTGCAATCCACACGCATTGCGTTTTGAGTGCCATTACGAAAAGGATCCTGTGCGAGTTTGTAGCTATGTGTTCCAGACTTGCAAGTGATGGACTAGAGTGGCATGCAGAGAGAAGTATTCACATAAGATTGCTATTGACAGGTGTATTTGCATTGGAGTCAATGTGAGGCCATTTTACATTGAACGACAAAGGGACGTGATTTTGCATTGAAGTCACAGGGGCAATTTTGCATTGAAGTCATTGGGACACAATTTTGCACTAAAGTCAATAGGAGGCAGTCATGGAGAAAGAGACAAAATGGCACCTGTACTGAAATCATACAAAAACCCGGAATTATATTGCGATTTCAGCATACATATGTGAACCCAGGCGCCAGGATGCAATTTTTAATCACCGTGGCAACCTGGCGCCTGGGATTTGTCGAACCCTGATATGCGATATGTGTGCATTGTAAATACAGGAGGTCAGCCACTCAGCATAGGCACCATTCAGAGAACACTTTGCATTTTCTGAATGAATGTAAAGAGTTCTCTAATTGGGCAATGTACAAAGCATGACATCCCTACCCTGTCTTTCCACCTCATTCAACCAGAGAAAGCAAGTGGAGATCACTGGACCCGGAAGCAAGTGAAGATCACTGGAGTAGCGGTGTCTACAAAAGTGATATACAGCTCCCAGGGGCATCAGCCAGGGATAGTATATACATAGTCACATTTTTTCCAGCTGGACCAATGTAACTATGAAAAATATGCCTGGATTTCTTCCTTAAAGACTTGTACACATGATGAGAAAATTGGATGAAGAAAAACGTTTTCAGATCGCTTGTCCGATAATCTGATCATTACTACACAGGTTCGGAGAGAGCAATTCATGCAAAATTATCCAAAGGGACGGGACAAGAACGAAAATTGTTCTTATAAAACAACAGAACAAATGATTTGTGTAATCAGTACAGGATTTGTCTGCAAAAAAATTGAGTGACAAAGACTGTGCATGCTCAGAAACAAAAGAATATAATAATACAATACATTACATCATTGTGGGAAGTTGTATTCTGTCTTATGAGAATTTTCGTAACTCTAGCAATCTATTAGTATATGATATGAGACTAGCAAGCAAAAAAAAAAAACCGGATGATCATTCATCCGATATTTTCAGTATGAGGCTTACCGTATTTTTCGCCATATAAGACGCGCCTGACCATAAGACGCACCTAGGTTTTAGAGGCAGAAAACAGGAAAAAAAAAATTCTGAACTAATGGACTGCAGACATAGTACAGGAGATGACCAGAGACTGCGAACAGCACAGGGATGACCAGAGACTGCGGACAGCACAGGGATGACCAGAGACTGCAGACAGTACAGATGACTGCTGACCTTTGGGGAGGTGGGGAGCGGGTACCTGAATTTGACAGGTACCCGCTCTTACTTCCGCAGAGTTTTTGTTTGATCTTATCTGTTCCTCGGCATGACAGCCGGGTGCCCAGTGCGCATGAGCGAGAAGCACTTGCGCTTTGTGATTGGTCCAGCGGCTTCTGGGATCTGTCATGTGTCCCAGGTACCGCCTTACCATTCACAAAAAGCACCGCTTCTTGCGCATGCGCACTTGGCACCCGGCTGTCATGCCCAGTGCCCACACTACAGAAGCCGGGAAGACAGCACGCCCCTGGATAGAGGAACAGGTAAGGTCCCGCTGCAGAGCTGAGCGGCCGGCCCGGTATTCTGACACGGCCACGGTGGAAATACCGGACCGGCCGCTCCATTTTCGCTCCATAAGACGCACTGACATTTCCCCCCCAGTTTTGGGGAAGAAAAAGTGCGTCTTATACGGCGAAAAATATGGTAAGTCACTGACATAGGAAAAAAAATTGTGTAACAGGCAAATATGGAAGTATAGTTGGGTCATGATTTTAAATGATAGCTAAACTGAAAATAATCAAATATGTATAAAAAATGAAGTAGGACAGAATGAGATAATTATTCTGAGAATTTTTTTTACAGTTTATTACACCTAGTAGTAAAATAGTAGACTGCTAACTTTAATCAGAATTGGAGAGCATTTCAAGCACAAAATGGAAATGTAATCCTTTTTTCGAAAAGAATATTAAACCAGAGGCCCGATTGGTTGCTGTGGGCAATAACTTAACTGTGTGACCATTTTTCTCCAGTTTGAATAAATCCAACACATAGTAGAGATATTCACACTATTCATAGCTACTCACATGCAAGCTGCTATGTTTCAAAACGATAAAATAATACCCAACAATGTGTTAAAGCATAATTAAAGCAAAAACTTTTTTTTTTTTTTTTTTTTTTTTTTTTTTAGTTTTGGATAGAGTGGCTTAGAACATATGCCATTTTTACTGCTGGCTGTGCCCGTTAGGGAGATTCACCCTGTCTATTTGTCCTGTTTACCAATATTGCTATATTAAAATGAAAGAAAATCCCATATTTTGAGTATACAGCAGAACAGTAAAAAAGAAAACTTCCAAAGGGGACACTAGTTCGGTGACCCTGGTGACATGCTCCTCACTGTGGAGGGATTTCTACTCACTTCCCATTTTGACTATGGGACAGGAAGTGAATGGAAATTTCCCCTATGGGCATAGATTGCACAAAAAACTGAAAGCGGTTATAACCCTCTCTTACTGTATTCAAAATTATGACAAAAATATAAAAGGTTTTGCCTTTAGATACACTTTAAGTGTTTTATGATATTAGACAGTTCTGGGTGACAGACTATAATGCAATTCCAAAAGATTATGCTGTAAGTTATACACCGTGGTTATAAAAATGATGACCTTTATCTTTGAAAATGTAGTGGGATTAAAGTGCAAAATGTGTACAGAATTTAGGAAATTCAGCTGTCAGACTACTGCTGGGCTGACCAAGAAACCTGCTCAGTTTCACACCAGTTTGGTAACACTTTTAGGCCTCTTGAACATTGTACTGATGTTTGAGCATTAGCATTTCTGGACATAATTTCACGCATTTGTTTTGCATGTATTCCCACATATTGATGGCTGTATTCAGACGTATTCCTAGGCAAAATCCATTTTATGCTCATTTGAGTGCATTTGCGCATAACGCCGCAAAACTGGGAATGCAAAATTTTAAATATTTATATTTACTCAAGAATATGCAGCACTTGTTTACACGCCTGTGTGTACAGGCACATTGTAAACAATGAGCTGCATTTTAGATTAGCAAAAAAAAACACTGTAGTGAGCCTATTTAAGCTGCAGTGTGCAAGACATTCCAACAAGAATGCCATAACTGACAGATCAGACCTCAGTTCAATGCCCCACTCCACGCTCTCAACTTCCTCACATGGAAAGGCAATACATTTTGACACTGGTCATCATTAAACCCTGAAGACTGAAGGCATCTTGGGGCAGAGAAGTACTGCAGAGGACAACTCTGGATTGCTGGTATTTATTTATTTCAGGTAATTATATAGCGCCCTCAATTTACGCAGCACTTTACATATATATTGTACATTCACATCAACCCCTAACCCTCAAGGGGTGTACAATCTAAGGTCCCTAACCCACATTCATGCATACACATACTACGGACAATTTAGACAGGATCTAATTCACCTACCAGCATGTCTTTGGAGTGTTGGAGGAAACTGGAGTACCCGGAGGAAACCCACGCAGGTACAGGGAGAACATGCAAACTCCACGCAGGTGGTGCCGTGGTTGGGATTCGAACCAATGACCCTAGTACTGCCAGGCGAAAAGTGCTAACCATTTAGCCACTGTGCTGCCCCAAAAACAGCCTAAGCTGTTGTTTTTTTAATTTCCACTCTGCATTGGGGACAAGTTTAAAAAAATGCCTGGTGCTAGGCTTTACTGATAAAAAGCAACTGTCCAACAGGAAGATTTTAACGCAAGCCAAACTTTCCTATCCTTTACAACCGAGGACACAGAGACCTTAGTCTCTGTTTGACATGCAGTTGCCATTATATTAAAAATTTGATCATTTAGGACATCAACCATTTGATGGCTTGACAGTTCGGTTGAGAGCACAAGCAACTGTGACAGTTATCATTCACAGCATGCCTCGGATGTAACTGTTTTAGGAAACCATTAAATGGATAATATTAATCTTGTTTTAATCTTAGATTTTCAGTTAGACATGCTAAAATTTGCATTGTGGCCATTTACTTTCAACAGCATTTCAGTTGTCCATAATATAACAGAATAACCGACCTGTGCTGGGAGGAAGTTCTGCTGGAGTGTTGGCAGGTGCATGTGCCCCAGGGGGAATCTGTTTACCAGTGAAATTAGATGATGGCTCATTTCCAGGTTGATATGTGGAAGATGATCTTTCCGGTGCCTGACCAGTCACGGAAAACAGTCCCTGATCCTCATCTTCATCTGCAACAAGAAACATAATTTGCATTAGGCGTGGGGGGAAAAAAACACAATACAATGGAATATTAATGTTACTTTTGGCACAACTAATATGCATGCATGTGCATTTTGATCTGAAATCTGCAAAATAACAAAAAGCAGGCGAGCAAGGAGATGGATGGGGTATTATTGTCTATGGTCAGTGCCCATACAGAATTGCAGTAGAGGACTCCTAACAGGCTGTAAATACAGAACCTCCAATGAGCAGCATTAAATGGGCGAGATCTGCTTCTGTGGCCTGTTTCTAGAATTCAGCAGAGCATGGCAAAGGATCAAATGGGGAATTTTATGTGAAATTGAAGTTATCCTTTAATCTGAATACCGAAAACAAACCTAAACCCAAACAGCAAAACGTTTAGCAAAACAGGTGCACTTTTAAACTGCATTAGCTCCTTTTATATCTAGAAAAAGTAATCAAGTCTGCAAATAAAACTTTTTAATTTCTGTTACATAGTTAGTCTGGCTGAAAAAAGACAAAAGTCAATCCTGTTGCTGGCCATTTAAAGCACTTCTGTGATCCTATGTGTCCTGTCAACGCAAATGTCCTTCAATTGCTCAATAAAGTTATCTTAAAGGGTAACTCCACTTTCATGTGAAAAAAAGATATTAATACATAGTTAGTCTGGCTGAAAAAAGACAAAAGTCCATCCAGTTCAACCATTAACCATTAAAAATACAGCGTATACAAATGTGGCACAAGTCATATTGTAAATGAATGTTAAAAAGTTACCTTTCCTGGTCAATCTGCAGCTCTGTAATTTTTTATAAAATGCAATGCAGTGTGGCTACCTGGAGGAGTATGCAGTACTGAGTACATATGCATGTTTATACTTTTCAGAGGTCCGATATTGTTCTATGTACAATCCTTGTTTTATTGATTGCATGTAATATTCTAATTTTCTGAAATTGTGGATTTGGGGTTTTCATGAGCTGTAAACCATAATCATCACAAGTATGACAAATCACGCCTTGAACTATCTTGCTTTGCATGTAATGAGTCTATCTCATATATTAGTTTCACCTTTTAAGTTGCATTACTGAAATAAATTAACTTTTGCACGATATTTAAATTTTTCGAGTTTCATCTGTAGCTATTCCTTCAGAGTAAGAAAAGGTAGGAATCAGCAACAAAGTTTGTTAAAATCTTTGTAATGTACATAGGTCACACAGAGGGGAATGTTTTTTTTCCTCAACAGAATTTGAGTTACTCTTTAAGAAATGGGACTATTTACATACAGAGAATTCATCCCTAGTGTGCCTAAAATATACACCAGTCAGCCATAACATTATGACCACCAACTATAACCCGTTGAGGCATGGACTTCACTAGACTTATTTTTCCAGCCCATCCCACAGATGCTTGATTGGAATGAGATCTGGAGAATTTGGAAGTCAAGTCAACACCTTGAACTTGTTGTGTTCCTTAAATCATTCTTGAATTCATCATACCAGGTCACCTTCCATGGTCCATTTCTGATAATTATGTACCCATTGTAGGCACTTTTGGCTGTAGACATGGGTCAGCATGTGCACCCTTGACTGATGTGTGGCTACACAGCTCTACATGCAAGAAATGCGATGCACTGTGTTCTGACAGTTCCAATCAAAACCAGCTCCAATTTTTTTCAGGAATCTGAGCTATGGTAGTTCTTCTGTTACTCGTACTATGATCGTACTATGTAGGCCAACCTTCCCCACATGCATCAATGAGCCCTAGCAAACCCGGGAACATCCCACAAGAGCTGCAGTTTTGCAGATGCTCTGACCCAGTCACCTTGCCCTTATCAAAGTTGCTGAAATCCTTACACTTACCCATATTTCTGCTTTCAACACCTCAACTTCAGGGAAAACATATTTACTTGCTGCATAATATAACCCACCTACTTTCAGATCCCATTGTAACAAGATAATTAATATTATGCACTTTACCTGTTCGTGGCCATAATGGTATATTGATTGGTAAATATTATTCCTTTGGCTACCAAAAGAAAGAGCAAGATTCATGAATATATGTATATGGATGCTCTCTTTTATATAAACACTGGAAATGCTGCCACTTTTCTCCTTTTACTGCCTTCAGCATATTTATTTTATACATCCTTACAGAAACTTCATGCAAGGTATTTATTCTGTAGAAATGATTTAGGGTCATTGACAAGATGAATGAGATGCTATATTGACAAAAATGAAATTCATTTTTATCACAAAAGGTGCACTTTCACAGCAATATGTACAATGAAACTGTAATAATCAAGTTGAAGACCTAAACCTCCAATGAAGCAACTATTCAAGCAGTACTTTTACCTTGATTTTAATAAAGGACTGCAAATGAGGGGTATAAGAGTTGGACAGAGAAAGAGGAGCTGCACATGAAAAGAATGGGGATGTCACATATAGTACTCCTGATGTAATGATGTTGCTAACTGATAAATACAGGTGTACCTTGGCTTACAAACGCCTCGGTTAACGTTAATTTTCGGTTTACGAATGAACATCCATTGAAATAATGCCTCGGTTTACGAATTTCTGCTCGTTTTTTTTCCCAATACGAAGTGTATGTCAATGCCAATTTTTAAATGCAAATGCCAACTTTTTTTTTTTCACTATAGCTCACAGAATTAGCTGTCACTTTCCCCGGAGCTAAAGGATACTTTATTTTATCTCAGGAAACAAACTAAAAGGAAACATGGTTTCTTTTAACTCTGGGAAATAAACTAAAAGGAAACTTTCTTTCTTTCTTTTAGCTGGGGGGGAAAGTGACAGCTGATCCTCTGATCTATATATAGTGAAGAAAAAAAAAGCCGGTAATTACATTTAAAAACCGGCACTGACCTATAGTGACAGAGACTTTTTTTTACCTCCGGGAATGGATTAATTGGTTTTCAGTGCATTCCTATTCGAAACAAATCTTTCACAATAGGAAACGTCCCGAAGAACGCATTAAATTCGTAAACCGAGGTACACCTGTATTGCTTTTTCAGAACAATAGATTTTTGATTGGTGATAAAATGTTTTTGTGGTGGGTTTTTTTTACATTTGCTTCTGAATTGTTATTAAGCTGCAATATGTTCTTGCAACCATTTTCATCACTTGCTGATACGATTCAGTATATCATGCTCTTACTTAGTGATAAGTTGTTGTTACTGTTGCAGCAGGATGTGAAATTAATATCTGGCATTACATACAGAACTAGGCTCAATTCAAAAAGGGGCTTTATTTATAAAGTAATAAATGTGACATTCACCAAACATGAACAGGTAGGTATTCATTCCCTCTAATTTAAAATGCATGCACTAGGAAATTTCACCAACAATGCATACTGTAATTGCTGAATATCACATATACGCATTGTAAATATTGTTCCTTAAGTTATTTTACTTCTATTGTGTATTTCATTTTATTCTAATTTGCTACTAAAATATTTAATTCCCAAACATATTATTAGGGAGTAGAACTTCTCAATCAGTATTATAGTCCACAAAAAGATTACATTCAAAGAGCTATACTGCACCTGTTAAAGCTATACTGCACCTAATTGTTATAATACGTTGTCCTTGGCCCTTGTTCCTGCAAAAAAATAATCATTCTAGCTTGGGGGGAGGAGCCTTTTTTGCACAGGAACCGCTTGTTGACTGCCACTAACTAGCAAGTAGTACTACATCACAAACTGCTATGAAGCGATCGCTAGTTAAAGTAGTTGTAAAGGCAGAAGGTTTTTTTTTTTTTTATCCTAATGCACTCTCTGACTGACCTTGATCCAGCTCTCTCTCTCCTCTCCTCACTGGACATAGAGGCAGCAGAGGGAGCCGTTGGCTCCTGCTGCTGTCAATTATATCCTGTGAGGAGGGAGCCGAGCTGCACTGTGTGTGTCTATGGACACACAGAGCCTGGCTTAGGGGAGAGCCTGTATGAGTGCCCCCATGGCAAGTGGTTTGCTATGGGGGCACTCGGAGGGGAGGAGGAGTCAGGAGCGCTGGAGGGGGAGCCCAGAAGAAGAGGTGCAAAACCACTGCACAAAGCAGGTAAGTTTGATATGTCTATTACAAGAAAAAACACCTTTAGAATTACTTTAAAAAAAAACGCATTAAAGCTGTTCAGGGCTTACATACCACAATCTTCATACAAACAATAAAAAGGAGCAATATAGATTGTTGTAGCGTTTACAGCTCGTCAGGATAGAAATACTGGAAGAACTTACAGTACACTCAGGTTATAAGAGATCAACACAAAAGAGCGCTAACAATGCATCAGAATAAGTTGTACAGAAAGTAGAGGTGTTTGCAATCAGAGAACAAGGGAGCAATACAGATGGTAGATGCAGGGTGTCAAACTGGCGGCCCTCAAGCTGTTGCAAAACTACAAATCCCATCATGCCTCTGACTTTGGGAGTCTTGCTTGTAACTGTCAATCTTGCAATGCCTCATGGGACTTGTAGTTTAGCAACAGCTAAAGGGCTGTCAGTTTGACAAACGTGAATCTAGCACATGTTGAACTTGGTTTGGAAAGCTCCATGTGCTGTCTTACCTAGAGCCCCACGTCTTTTTCAAGCCTATATAAACCTTAACAATGAACTTCCCTTATGTGGTTCCTTTTGCGGTTTTAAATAAACCATTCAATGCCTTTATTTATATCAGCTTGATATGTTCAAAAAAAGAACTACAGAACCATGCCCTATTATACTATGGAGTATAAAAAGAGGTGGGGTTCAGTAGCCCTGTCTTGTTTCTGTTGTCAATGAATAATATTTAGGATGGATGCAGTTTCCTTAACATGCAGTGTCACTACTAGTACTACTGGCTGCATATATTAGAAACCTACAAAGAGAGTTTACTGTGCATTAATTAAAGCAGTAGAAAAAAACAAAAAATGAAATGCATCATATTGCAGGTCATCGATCCTTAATTGTTGTGGCTGCATTAGTTGTTCTTTGTTGCCTTATCCCTTTATTTTCTCCTGGTAATCTGGCCATTTTTTATTATTATTTTTATTATTTACAAAAGCTGGTTCACTCAGAATCTGGTGCAGCTGTGCATGGTAGCCAATCAGCTTCTAACTTGTTCAGTTACCTTTTTGGCAAATAAACCTGGACGTTGACTGGTTTCTATGCAGAGCTAAACCAGATTTTGAACTCTCCAGCTTTAGTAAATAAACCCCTTACTGTCTTAGGCTATCTCCACTCTGGATGGAGAAGCAATGAAGACAGCCTTGCACAGCATCACTGTCAGTCTGGGGAGAGAATGTTAGATGCACTAGCAGATTTAGATGGAGTTGACTAAGAAATTAAAGCCAAACTCCAGCTAGCACCTATAAGGCAGTTACAGTAATAGTTGTTTTTTGGGAGGTTTTTTTGGATAAAAAGGTTTTATAAATGAATAAACCTGACAACTGCAAGCACCTTCTCAACCATCTATCTGCCACTTTTTCTAGACAGCTTGGTCTTTCAAAGGAAGTTGAAAAATAAGACTTACTGGCTAGGAAACCAGGTGAAAATAAAGATAAAACTAATGCAGCCACACATTTAAAGTCGTTGTAAAGATAGAAGGTTTTTTACCTTAATGCATTCTTTTCATTAAAGTATCAACCAAACCGCTCTCTTCGATCCTTTCAAGACCTTCTGCTCTCTAGTTCCTGTGTCATCTCCTCCTATGCTAGCCTCCAGGACTTCTCCTGAGCTTCTCCCATCCTATGGAACTTCCTACCCCAATCTGTCTCCTAATCTATCCACCTTTAGACGATCCCTGAAAACCTCTCTCTTTAAAGAAGCCTAGCCTGCTTCTACCTAGGAAACTGCCATTTATTTCCTCCATAAGCTCATCCCCCCACAGCTTTTACCTTTTGTACCACTCAACCCTTCTTCCTAGATTGTAAGCTCTAACAAGCAGGGCCCCTGTTTCCTCTTGTACCAAATTGTATTGTAACTGTAATGCCAACCTTCATTTTGTAAAGCGCTGCGCAAACTGTTGGCACTATACAAATCCTGTATAATAATAATAATTAAAGTAGAGAACCTTCTCCAAAGAGGATTCCCCCCCTCAGCCCCCCTAAATACTTATCTGAGCCCTATCTCTATCCAGTGCTGTGCCTGGGAGCAGCTGCTGTCTTGGACATGGAGGCAGCAGTGGGAGCTGCTGTCAATCACAGCCTGTGAGGAGTGGGGGCTGAGTTACGCTGTGTGTGTCTATAGACACACACAGCACAGCTCAGGATTGAGTCCTCCGAGCAGCCACATAGCAAGTGGCTTGCTAAGGAGACACTCAGAGAACGAGCATCTTTGCCGGCCTGGTGGTACTGTGATTCATTACAATACCAATCAAACTTCTCTCCCTGGAACACATTCCAATCCAGAGAGAGAGAAAAGCAGATCCACATGAGTGAAACAACACTAAAACATCTAGTTAGGTGACATTTAACCCCGTTTGCCTCATAGTTCACCCTTTCACTGCCCTGTCACCAGTGTCATTAGTACAGTGTACAGATTTTATTTTTATTGATCACTGTATTAGTGTCATGGGTGACTTCAGATAGCATTAGCGTCCCTCCCAGATAGCGTCAGATTGACCGCCACTACATCATTCATCACATTTAACACTTTGATTGCCAGGAACATGCTCACATACACAAACCTCCATTGCTAGTATAGTGTCTGAACGAATCAATATCTTTGATCAGATCAGAACTATACGAGCGTTCATATTAGTATAGGGTCCCCAAAAAAGGAGCGTTAGCAGGATCAGCCCCAACAACTGCCAGCACCTGCCCCTATGTTTAACCCCCCACCCCCCTCCTCCAGAAAGTGAAGTGTTAGTAGATCACAGTGACTTGATAAATTGCACACAAAACTGCAGAGTTAACAAGATCAGGCCTGATGCTCTTTTTCCCATCGCACTAAGTACCTATAAATTTAGTGGCCAAAATGTCCAATGAAAGGTACACTGGTGAAGAGGCCTACAGGATTCTGTGTATGTCAGATGAGAGTGAAAGGGAAGGCTCACTGACAGAATCAGGCTCAGAATACGAACCTGTAAAGAGCAGCAGCACTCTGACAGATAGCTCAGACGATGGAGTAGAGGTCCCTGTTAAGGTCAGGCATACCTGACCCCGTTCCCAGATTGCTGAGGTGTTACAAATGCACAATGATTCTCATATGCGGTAGAGTGCCAGTACTAGTGAAGCACTACCTTTTGGTGAACTGGCGAGAACCAGCGGCCTTGTACATCCTGGTCTTTTACATACCAGCACAGCAGTATCAACTGCTGACTTGGTAAGTCCCACAAGTACCGTACAAGCTGGTGCGATGGCGAGTAGTGTCCCGCAGCAACCAAGAGTTCAAACACAGGCCTGTAGAGCCCATATTGTCCTTCCAGATGTTCTGGTAAATCCTGATTGGCAGCCCACAAATTCTGCAGCACCTGTACTTCCCCCATTCACTGCTCAACCCGGAATTAAGGTGGGAACAGCAAATTTAACTACTCCCCATAATTTTTTGGAGCTGTTTTTCACAGAAGATCTGTATGGATTGATTGTGGATCAAAGCAAATTATATGCACAACAATGTATAGCCCAATTTCAAACCTTGCCAGGCCATTTGTATGGAAACCTACTACGGTTTCCGAATTTACAGGTTTTTTTGGGCCTAACCCTCAACATGGGCATTACTAAAAAGAATGAGTTGTGGCTGTATTGGTCCACACATCAAATTCATCATATGCTCGTGTTCCCTGCTGCCATGGCCACGCATAGATATGAGAATATAATGCTATTTATGCATTTCAATGACAATACACTCTGTTGTCCTCAGGGTGACCCTGAATTTGATAGGCTCCAAAAAATTCGGCCCCTCGTAAATCCCCTTAACCAGAAATTTGCGGATGTCTATACTTCCCAGCAAAACATCTGCATTGATGATTCCCTCATTATTCTTCTGGCCGCCTTGCATTCAAACAATTTCTCCCCAGCAAGAATGCCAGATATGGAGTCAAAACATATAGGACCTGTGAGAGGGCAAAAGGCTATACATGTAACTTTCAGATTTGCGAGGGAAAAGATAGTCACGTGGAGCCCCCCAGGTGCCAAGACTACATGGGGAGCAGTGGCAAGATAGTTTGGCACTTGGTGTCACCCTTTCATGCCACTATTTAGACATTTGTACAATCTTGGAAAGGGTGCATGTGACATCGAGCGACCAAATTTTCTCCCAACGGCTTGTAAATTCCCGTCTTAGAAAGGGGGAAGAAGCCTGCTTGAAAAATGAAGAATTGCTCGCACTGAAGTGGAAGGACAAACAGGATGTTTTTCTCCTGTCTTCCATTCACGCAGACAAAACCATCAAAATTGCTACGGCAGCTGGTATTGTTGAGAAGCCCCTCAGTGTCCACGAATATAACCTTAACATGAGAGGAGTGGACTTCAACGACCAGCGGATGAAGCCGTACTTCGTTTCCTGCAACGCCAGACCCTGGTACAAAAACACTGTCCATATATATTTATTTCAATTGGCTCTGTACAACGCTTTTGTGCTTTACAAAGCAACTGGATGAAGTGAGAGACCCTAACATTCTGAAAAATTTAAAAAAACAAACAAAAACAAACCTAAAAATAAATAAAAGAAGCTGCAGACATCATCCTGGTATAGTTTTTTTCAGCCGGTGATCAGCTTTCATGTAAAAGAAAACCTAGTGGCCAATTAGCCACAGGATTGCTTTTACAAGCAGGGGGAGGAGATGCTCCGCTTGTGGCCTTCCATGGCTTTTTCGGGCAGAACTGTCTCATCAGGGAACCTGAGAATGCAGTTTGCATTTCTGCCAGCTGACTATAGAGCTGATTGGAGACCGGAATGGCTCCAGTCATCTCTATACTCTAAGAAACTGGAAGCTACGAGCATTTCCTCACTTCGGTTTCATCGAATATAAACAGCGCCATTTTTTAAATTGTGAAGGCATCTGTTCACACCGATCTTGGTGAGATCAGATGATTTAAGGGCAAAGGAGATTTCTAGAGTCTAATAGTCACCAGATTTCTCAGAAAAAAAAAAAGGAAAGCATCCATGTCTCCCTGCACTCGCGCACAAAGGAGTACGCAAGCGTTGACCCCGTGTCAGTATGTAAACAGCAGTTGCACCATGCATGTGAGGTCTCGTCGCAAGCATCAGATCGAGGGCAGTAATTCTAACACTAGACCACCTCTGTAAATCTAAAGTGCTAGCCTGTAAAGGCTATTAAATTGTCGCCTATTAAAAATATATGTAGTTTGCCGCCGCTGCATGGGGCATGCTCAGTTTTAAAGCATGTCATGTTGGTATCTATTTACTTAGCATATCATCTTTTATATTTTTCCAAACAATTGGCCAATATACTGTATTTTTGTGCATTAAAATTAAAAAAAGTGTAGTTGTTTTAAAAAAATTTGCATTTGAAAAATTGCAACACTCACCATTCTCTAGGGTGTCTACTTTAAAAAAATATATAATGTTTGGGGGTTTAAAGCAAAATATACAGATTTTTTCAGGTGAACAAAAAGCGTCAGAAAAGGCTTGGTCTTCAAGTGGTTAGAAGAGTGAGTAATTTGTAGTATAAGCTTCTAATGCTGGGCATAAAATACCAAAATAACAACCCCAACCACCCCCAAATAACCCTTTTTGGAAAGCAAATACCACAAAATATTTGCTTAGGCAATTTTGAGTCAATAGACTTATTTTATACCACACGTTTTTGAAAAATCACAATTTTTTTTTTACACTTTTTCATTTAAATGATATATTTCTGGAGGGCGAATGCGCGGCTGGCTCCTGAATGGATGTGCAGTGAAACCCGCTCCGTCCATCCACCAGACCCGACACGGCACACACCGGCCCCAAGGGATCTAAACAACGCAGTCAGCAAGGGAAGAGGTGTACAACCCTCCCCAGTGATGCCCCGCCGCCGCAAAATCCCTGGACAGCCAGGAAAATTAACCCATTTCTTCCCTGCTGTTCATGCAGGGATCAAAGATGGCACTGGCTGTAATAACGGAGCAAGCAGATCTGAGGAGGATGACACAATCCAGCAAACAGATCCCAGGCTGCAGTACCCGCTCTACCCAGGGGACCCTGGTGAGTCATCTCCTCTCCTGTCTCCCACAACAAGTAGCCCAGTCAAATCCAGACCACGTCTGGACACAGACACTACATCTGCCTACCAGACCCTCATCCATCCATCCCCTCAACATGCCAATGATTTTCAAGTGATAGAGTTGTTTCCTGTCTCTGACCAACCTATCTCCAAAATCTGCATGAAAAACATGCTTCTCTCACTCAGACAGACGCTGCACAGCGACCTAACATCATCACTTGCCCAAATTACTACCGTGATTCAAAAACAAGATCACAGATTACACCATATTGAGACAAAGATGGGAGAAATAATTGCAGCCCACAACGACTTGATCGACGCACATGCTGACCACACTTCTGACATCGAACAAATTAATTTGATACTAGCGGATCTGGAGGATCGTTCCGGACACAACATTAAATTTAGGGGTATTCCTGAAAATATCACCAATGAGGCACTGCTACCCTACATCCAGCAATATATGAAACACCTTATCCCGTCTCTCTCAGATGTAGAGCTCGCAACAGACCGTGCTAATACCCAAACCGTCCTTCCTGTCAGCATCAATCCCTAAGGATGTTTTGGAGCGTATCCATTTTTATCACATAAAGGAGAAGATAATGGCAGCAGCCAGAAACCCCCCTCCACTCCCACCATCACATGCAAATATCAAGTTATACTCGGACCTATCGAAAGCTATGCTCCTTAACCGTAAAAAATTGCTTACCGTCACCAAAGTCTTACGGAACCACGGCATTGGTTACCAATGGGGCTTCCCCACAAAAATAACTGTCAGGCACCAGGGAAGAGTCTACACAATTAGAAACCTAGAAGCGGGCATCGATTTATTGAAGACATGGAACATATTACCTACAGATCCCCAACAATCCACCTCTACTAATACACAGCAAATGGAAGCAGAATTACTATGACACATTATACCTCCAATCCGCTTCAAACTCCTCACCTCAGACGCTTTACTCCACTATATCCCATCCTACTAATCTCTGGTGATTGGCCCGATTAGAAAATTTTCTTGTTACAGGACACAGTTTGGCATGACCTTGTCTATGGTCAAAGCTTGTTCACACCCCCCAGTTTTGAAGTAGTGTACCTAGCTACTCATGTTACTTGCATTTTACGCAAGCATTTTTTACCCCTGTCCGTCTCCCTCACCTCCTGCACCACCAGTCAACCAAACATTTCACCAGTTAAACGAAGTCTCCCAAATGAACATGGAACACGGCTTCTGACTCTCTGAGCCATTTCCACACTGCCAAGACTGCAAAATTCTCCTCCTCACAACCATATCCATCCAACCTTGATCAACGCCTCAAACACCAACCCTACTACCCCACTAACCGGACCGAGGATCTACATTATGATTAATATAACATCTCTAAATGTTCATGGCTTGAACTCCCCTTTCAAAAGATCGATGCTCCAAATGGAAACTCGAACATTTCATGCAGACATTCTCTTCATACAGGAAACACATTTTGCAACATCCAAGACCCCCAAACTACAACTGCATCGATTCTCCCACATCTATATGGCCACTAATCCTAAGAAACATAATGGCGTTCTTACAGCTATAAAGGACACTACACAGTTCCATTATGTATCAGAAATAGCGGACCCTCAAGGTCGCTATCATATCCTGATCTGTGAAACTTAACGATATCCACTACACTCTAGTGAATAATTACGGTCCAAACAACAATCAGACCCAATTCCATCGTAAACTCCACACCATCATCTCTTCTCAAAAACAAGGCAGACTTATCATCGGCGGAGACTTCAACGTCATCGGCAACCCACTCCTAGACTCGTCCTCCAACAAAAGATCCCCCAAACAGAATTTCAACCGTTTCCTGGATGATCACGACCTTTATGACATTTGGAGATATCAGCACAGCACTGAAAGAGACTACACCTACTACTCCCCTTCTCACCTATCCTACTCCAGAATTGATTTCTTTATTACAGATAAATGGACTCTACAACACGTAACGTCATCCAACATCGGCACCATCACATGGTCAGTCAGACCACGCCCCAATCAACATAATCCTAGACAACTCTCAATGCTCAGCACTCCCCCCCCATATGGAGACTGAATTCTACAATATTAAAGAACTCAGAGAATCAAAAACATTTATTAGAAGCTCATAACCTATTCTTTGACCTGAATACCACGCCTGATATCTCTATAACCACACTTTGGCCCGCTTACAAAGCTTATATGCGAGGTATTCTCATACAACTCAATTCCCGAATCAATAAACAGAGATCACAACAAATTGATCAACTTCTAGCCTCCATAAAACTAAACGAAGAAATTAACAAACAAAACCCCAACACCTCCACATCTACATCCCTTACCTCAGACAGAAACCAGCTCCGAACCCTTTTACTACATAAATATGACCTCAACCTTCAAAAAACGAAATCACAATTTTATTCCCTAGGTAACAAAGCAAACTCACTTCTAACAAAAATAATCAAACAAAGACGCCTCAAATCTAAAATTTCCTCAATTTTACACCCAACTACCCGCACTTCGCTTATGAATCCGCAGAACATAGCTGACGCCTTTGCACCTTACTACCAAACTCTGTACAATATCAAAGATGATCCAGATACACCCCAACCAACAACATTATCCATACAAAACTTCTTAACCACTAGTCTACCCCATCTTACTCCATCACAACTCACCTCTATCTCTATCTCATTCTCTCCCATGGAAATAGAGAATACTATAAAAACCTTACCTCTTAACAAATCTCCAGGAAATGATGGCTTTACAAGCGAATTTTACAAAACATTTGCCCCTAATCTTACGCCACATCTAACCGCTTTCTTTAACCATGCTGCTTCTACAGGTACATTCCCTAATGAAATGCTGCAATCCATAATCACAACTATCCCAAAACCCGGCAAAGACCCCCAACTTGTTCAGAATTGAAGACCGATTTCACTACTAAATACAGATATAAAACTTTACGCCAAACTAATAGCCCAAAGATTGCTTCCCCACCTACCTACACTAATCCACCCAGACCAAGTAGGATTTGTCCCTGGTCGCCAAGCGCCGGATGCAACTAGGAGACTCATTTCGCTCTTACACACATTAGAAACCACTAAATGCCCCTCCCTACTCTTATCCCTTGACGCTGAGAAAGCATTTGACCGAATACATTGGCACTTTATAAAACTCACGCTTCAAAGGTTTGGAATCACAGACTGGATGCTATAGGCAATCCTTGCCCTTTATTCCAACCCTTTGGCGAGAGTGCTAACCAACGGCACCCTCTCACAGATTTTCCACATCTCCAACGGTACCAGACAAGGCTGTCCCCTATCCCCCATAATCTTCATTCTACTCATTGAACCATTAGCCTCAAAACTCAGAGCTGACCCAGCATTCACAGGAATCACTCATCTTAAAAGAGAACACAAAATTAGCCTATTTTCAGATGACATCATACTAATGATTACCAATCCACACAAATCGCTCCAAACGATCCAGACACATCTTCAAAAATATTCGGAAGTATCATACTACAAACTCAATGCGCCCAAATCCTCTATCATAAATCTTAATATACCTACTAAGCTCCAGGAATTACTTCTCAAATGCTCTCTCTTCTCCTGGGAACACCACAGCATCCCTTATCTGGGAATTAAACTCACCACCTCAACAGGTCTCAAATCATAAACGATTACTCGAATCCATCCCTCAAGAACTTAAAAACCTACGCACGTCCACATTATCGAACTTGGGAAGAGTAGCTGCTCTAAAAATGTGCATACTACCCAAAATCCTTTATATCTTCCGCACACTCCCCATACCAGTCCCCAATGCTTTCTTCTCCAAACTACAAGCAATACTTGCCAAATTCCTCTGGAACTCAAAGAAATCCAGATGTACGACAAACCTCCTCATACACCCAACCTCTAGAGGAGGAGCAGGTCTCCTGCACTTAAAACCATACTATAATGCCGTACTTATAGACAAACTCTACTTTTGGTAACACCCAACTATCGAAAAAACGTGGACTACCATGGAAACACTCCCTCACCTTCCGTCAACACTACATGACATTCTGTTCCTACCACAACCTTTTCAACCCAGAAACCGACCCAAACATCCTTGCATCCGGGCCTCCCTACAAGCCTGGTATGACCTTTTATCATCTAACCCACCAGATTCCAAAACAATACCTACCTCGATCACCGTGCTACACTTTCTTACTCCTTCTTTGAACCTCTTACATTGGGAAAATCAAGGTATATTCCGTATACAAGACCTCTATACAAACCATAAACTAGATTCCTTCCCAGCCCTCCAAGAGAAATTTCACCTCCCTGATAGTGAAATCTTCACATACATAAGGATAGCTCACTCCTTACAAGAGGTGAATGTTCCGCATCTTTTTGAGGTTCCTACAGCCGCGTACCTCTTTCTTAATAAAGCGCAATACCCCAAGAAAGGGATTTCAACCTTTTACACGCTTATAACCAGGTCACTGTTTACCCTACAATCCACCTCTCTATCTAACTGGGCGAAACTTCTCTCACAACCAATACAACCCCACACGTGGGAAAGAACTTTTAACATTACATAAAACATCTAGATGTAGCTCCCACTGGGAATCATACATGAAAATTTTACACCAGTGGTATTTTACACCTGTCAAACTTTCTTTATATTACCCTCACCACTCATCCGCTTGCTAGAGATAACGCGGAGAAACAGAATCAACCCTACATATACTTTGGACCTGCAAATCTCTAAGATCGTACTGGAACAGCATCTTTCAATTGATCTCATCAGTTGTTGGAGCCCAAGTGCCTCCAAATCCAGCTCTCGCACTTCTCCATATAGGAATCGACAAATGTACTAACGAATCCCGCACCATCATTATCCACATATAAGTGATATATCCACATATAGTGGTATATCCACATATAGCTGCAAAAATGAACATCACTAAATTATGGAAATCTTCCAAAACTCCTCTCTCTGCCCTTATAACAGACCTCAATTTCCAATGCGACATAGAAAGAAGATCAGACCTTAACAAATCTTCCCATCACAAATTCAATAACCAATGGTCTCGATGGCTACAAAACCCCAACTGCTCTATAAGATGATAATATATACATAAATAAACAATACTGCGACCCTATGTCCTAGACTGGTGCCCCCCTTTCCCCCCCTCTGTTCCGCACCACCTTATACAACGTTTCACACCTAACTGGTTCACATTAAACAAACAACACCTTTTGAGACACCTGATATTTGTTCATATAACCCCCAGCCAAATAGCGGGGAATCTTTTTCATATGAAGTATTGATGTACCCAATTGTGAACTGCATTGATATATATTGTTTTGTATTGTATTAAAATCTTTCAATAAAAACATTTGAAATAAATGATATATTTCTCACACGTCATGGGTATATGTGGAATTACATTACAAAATACATGCTGCTAATTTTACCGAGTATGGGGATACCACATGTGAGAGACTTTTTGGCAGTCTAGCCACGTACAGGAACCCAAAATCCAATAAGCATATAAGCACCTTCTGGCTTTCAAAGGGATTTATTTCCTCATTACACTTCCTCACTACCTAGCACAGTTGTGGAGGCCCTGAAATGCCAGACTAGTACAACAACCCCCCCAAATGACCCCTTTTTGGAAAGAAGACCCCCCAAGGAATTTGATAAGAGACATTGTGAGTATTTTGCAGATCTCGTTTGTTGCCAAAATGAAGAAAGAAAAATAAAACTAATTTTTTCTTTTCTTTTTTTAAATTTCAAAACCTTGTGAGAAAAAATGAATTCAGCATGCCTCTCATTAAATTCCTTGGGGTGTCTACTTTCCAAAAAGGGGTCATTTGGAGGGGGGTTTGGTGGTATCCTGGCAGTTCAGGGCCTTCGAAACTGGAATAGGTAGTGAGGAAGTGAAATAAGGAAGTTACGCACCATCAGCCTTTCAAAGGGGTCATTGGATTTCGAGGCTCCCAAAAAGTCTCACACATGTGGTATCCCCATACTCAGGAGAAGTAGCAGAATATATTTTGGGTTGTAATTCCAAATATGCACATGGCATGTGTTAGCAATATACCATTTAAATAACAACAGCGTAAAAAAAAAAATTTTTTTTTGTAATTTTCCAAAAACTTGTGGAAAAAAATAAATCTTCCATGCCTCTCAGCGAACAGCTTAGAGTGTCTACTTTCTGAAAAGGGGTCGTTTGGGGGTGTTTGTAATGCCCTGGCATTTTAGCTCCTCAAGAAATGTGATAGGCAGTCAGAAAGTAAAAGCTGCATAAATTCCAGTATCTTTGCCATAGTTTGTAGACGCTATAACTTTCACATAAACCAATTATTGTACACTTATTGGGATTTTTTTTCTACCAAAGACATGTAGCAAAATACATTTTGGCCTAAATTTATGAAGGAATTTTAGTTTATTGGATAATTTTTATAACAGAAATTAGAAAATATTGTTTTTTTTTTTAAAAAATGTTTTTATTTATAGTGCCAAAATTAAAACACCCAGAGGTGATCAAATACCACCAAAAGAAAGCTCTATTTGTGTGAAAAAAGGACACAAATTTTGTTTCGGTACAGCATTACATGAGTGCGCAATCACCAGCTGAAATAGCAAAAAATGCCCTGGTCAGGAA
The DNA here is from genome assembly GCF_062004578.1 of Staurois parvus. Taxonomy (NCBI): domain Eukaryota; kingdom Metazoa; phylum Chordata; class Amphibia; order Anura; family Ranidae; genus Staurois; species Staurois parvus. The sequence continues at coordinate 1,011,086 of NW_028317935.1, read as the reverse complement.
GGGGGTAAATCTTCCAGAGGGCAAGTGGCTAAGGATTGGTAGGGTGCAATATATTAATTTTGTGTTTTGGATTTATATCACTTTAAACTAAAGGGAGTCATTTGAGTGTTTGGAAGTCACTGGTATTTACACTGCTTCACTAAAGCCGTTATACGGGAAACCATTTGACACAATTTCTAGGAAAAACACATACTTGGCTTTTAAACAGACTATATTACATACTGGTTAGTAGATAAGGAAATCTACTGTTTATAGAAAGGTTCCTGGTAGTGTGGTTGATTTAAGCTTGTAACAACAGGTTCATGTAGGGATTAACTCCCAAGATCTGAGGTTATTTTTTTACAGCTTTAGAAGAGCTCATGTGGAAGGAGAATAATTGGAGGATTGGACTGATCATAGCAAATACTGTAGGTGGTTCCAGGTGTGTACAATACCTCGCATCTATATGAAATGTTGGGGTTTATCTAATAAAGCTGCAGATTGCAAAATCAGGCTCACGTCTACATAGAAACCAATCAGCTTCCAGGTTCTATTGCTAAAGCTTAATTGAACAAGCTAAGGTTAGAAGCTGATTGGTTTCCATGCAGAAGTGAGCCTGATTTTGCACTCTCCAGCTTTAGTAAATAAACCTCTTTGTTTGTTTAAGCTACATATGACGTCACACCACAATCTTTACCTGAACAGCATTTGCTGGTGAGTAAAAGATTATAGCCAACATAGCTATAATAACACTCTGGGATTACCATTATACTTGTTCTGCCTTCAGCGGGGAAAGTAATTATGCAATATTAAATTTGGCCACTAGATGAAACCCAGAATAAATGTACTTTTTTTTTTTTTTTTTACAGAAGAGACTGTTGACTTGGTAAAAAAAAACTCATTTGTTCTAGAAAAGGGAAGCAGTTGCATCCTGGGAGCTCAGACTCCATTTTAAGAACTGAGGAAAATAAACCAGCCATAATTCTCTGCAGCACATGAAATGGACTGAACTTAAATCCGATTCAGGAAGCATCACTGGTGAGCATAAACTTTTTGCCATCTGCAGCATAATCAATTTCTTGTGTTTGTGTATTTCATATATTGACTATATGTACTTACCTGTTTTTCTTAATAGTTTCACCTCACCCGGTTTTGTTAATAAAGCTTCAAGATTACATCCAGTCTGGCTTATTGTAGAATAGGAGGGTTTAGCTGCATGTCAAGCTACAAACATGGAAAAAAGGACAAAAAAAAATCTGCTACTCTGATATACAGTTAGGTCCATATATATATTTGGACACAGGCAAAATTTTAGATTTTTCAGCCATTTACCAAAACATAGTCAAGCTATAGTTATATAACAGATATGGGCTGAAAGTGCACACTCTCAGGTTTAAGTTTAGGATATGTACATCCAAATTGGAGAAAGGGTTTAGGAATTACAGCTCTTAAGATTATCCATCCCCCCATTTTCAAGGGACCAAAAGTAATTGAATCAAAAGCTGTTTCATGGCCAGGTGCGGGCTACTCCATTATTTCTTCATCAATTAAGCAAGTAAAAGGTCTGGAGTTGATTCTAAATGTGGTATTTGCATTTGGAATCCATTGCTGTGAACCTACATCATGTGTTCAAAGGAGCTGTCCTTGCTAGTGAAACAGGCCATTGTAAGGCTTCAAAAAGGAAAAAATCCATCAGAGAGATTGTAGCAACATTAGGAGTGTCCAAATCAACAGTTTTGCACATTCTAAGGAAAGAAGAACACACTGGTGAGCTCAGCAACATGAAAAGGCATGGACATCCACTGAAGACAACAGTGGTGGATAATCGCAGGATCCTCTCTATGGTAAAGAAAAATCCTTTCACAACATCCAAACAAGTGAAGGACACTCTCCAGGAGGTGGGCGTATCATTGTCAAAGTCTACGATCAAGAGAAGAGTTCAAAAGTGCAAATACAGAGGGTTCACCACAAGGTGCAAACTATTCATAAGCCTCAAGAATAGAAAAGCCAGATTAGACTTTGCCAAAAAACAACTAAAAAAGCCAGGCCAGTTCTGGAAAAGCATTCTTTAGATGGATGAAAATAAGATTAATCTGTTCCAGAATGACGGGAAGAAAAAGTGTGGAGAAGGCTTGGAACAGCTCATGATCCAAAGCACACAACATCATATGTAAAACATGATAGAGGCACTGTGATGGCATGGGCATGCATGGCTTCCAGTGGCACTGGGTCATGGTGTTTATTGATGATGTGACAATAGACAGAAGCAGCCGCATGAATTCTGCAGTGTTTAGAGATATACTGTCAGCCCAGATTCAGCCAAATGCAGCAAAGTTGATTGGACAGCGCTTCACAGTACAGATGAATGATGATCCATAACACACTGCAAAAGCAACCCAGGAGCTTTTGAAGGAAAATAAGTGGAATATTCTGCAATGGCCAAGTCAATCTCCTGATCCCAACCCATCTGAGCATGCATTTCACTTGCTGAAGGCAAAACTAAAGGCAGAAAGACCCACAAACAAACAACTGAAGACAGCTGCAGTTAGAGCCTGGCAAAGCATCAGAAAGGAGGAAACCCAGTCTTTGATAATGTCCATGGGTTCCAGACTTCAAGCAGTCATTGCCAGTAAAGGATTCTCAACAAAATATTAAAAATGAACATTTTATTTATGATTATATTCATTTTTCCAATTACATTTGAGCCAATAAAAATGGAGGGACTGTGTATAAAAATGGTTGCAATTCCTAACATTTGTACTTGATATTTATGTTCAATCCCCTGAATTAAAGCTGAAAGTCTGAACTTCAAATTCATTTGGATTGTTTCGTTTTAATTTATTCTGGTGGCATACAGAGCCAAAAGAATGAAAATTGTGCCTGTGTCCAACTACCAGTATACAGTCAGGTCCATAAATATTGGGACATCGACACAATTCTAACATTTTTGGCTCTATACACCACCACAATAGATTTGAAATGAAACAAACAAGATGTGCTTTAACTGCAGACTGTCAGCTTTAATTTGAGGGTATTTACATCCAAATCAGGTGAACGGTGTAGGAATTACAACAGTTTGCATATGTGCCTCCCACTTGTTAAGGGACCAAAAGTAATGGGACAATTGGCTTCTCAGCTGTTCCATGGCCAGGTGTGTGTTATTCCCTCATTATCCCAATTACAATGAGCAGATAAAAGGTCCAGAGTTCATTTCAAGTGTGCTATTTGCATTTGGAATCTGTTGCTGTCAACTCTCAAGATGAGATCCAAAGAGCTGTCACTATCAGTGAAGCAAGCCATCATTAGGCTGAAAAAACAAAACAAACCCATCAGAGAGATAGCAAAAACATTAGGCGTGGCCAGAACAACTGTTTGGAACATTCTTAAAAAGAAGGAACGCACCGGTGAGCTCAGCAACACCAAAAGACCCGGAAGACCACGGAAACAACTGTGGTGGATGACCGAAGAATTCTTTCCCTGGTGAAAAAAACACCCTTCACAACAGTTGGCCAGATCAAGAACACTCTCCAGGAGGTAGGTGTATGTGTGTCAAAGTCAACAATCAAGAGAAGACTTCACCAGAGTGAATACAGAGGGTTCACCACAAGATGGAAACCATTGGTGAGCCTCAAAAACAGGAAGGCCAGATTAGAGTTTGCCAAACGACATGTAAAAAAGCCTTCACAGTTCTGGAACAACATCCTATGGACAGATGAGACCGAGATCAACTTGTACCAGAGTGATGGGAAGAGAAGAGTATGGAGAAGGAAAGGAACTGCTCATGATCCTAAGCATACCAACTCATCAGTGAAGCATGGTGGTGGTAGTGCCATGGCGTGGGCATGTATGGCTGCCAATGGAACTGGTTCTCTTGTATTTATTGATGATGTGACTGCTGACAAAAGCAGCCAGATGAATTGTGAAGTGTTTCGGGAATATTATCTGCTCATATTCAGCCAAATGCTTCAGAACTCATTGGACGCCGTTTCACAGTGCAGATGGACAATGACCCAAAGCAGACTGCAAAAGCAACCAAAGAGTTTTTTAAGGGAAAGAAGTGGAATGTTATGCAATGGCCAAGTCCATCACCTGACCTGAATCCGATTGAGCATGCATTTCACTTGCTGAAGACAAAACTGAAGGGAAAATGCCCCAAGAACAAGCAGGAACTGAAGACAGTTGCAGTAGAGGCCTGGCAGAGCATCACCAGGGATGAAACCCAGCATCTGGTGATGTCTATGCGTTACAGACTTTAGGCTGTAATTGACTGCAAAGGATTTACAACCAAGTATTAAAAAGCGAAAGTTTGATTTATGATTATTATTCTGTCCCATTACTTTTGGTCCCTTAACAAGTGGGAGGCACATATGCAAACTGTTGTAATTCCTACACCGTTCACCTGATTTGGATATAAATACTCTCAAATTAAAGCTGATAGTCTGCAGTTAAAGCACATCTTGTTCGTTTCATTTCAAATCCATTGTGGTGGTGTATAGAGCCAAAAATGTTAGAATTGTGTCGATGTCCCAATATTTATGGACCTGACTGTATATTGATCTAACTGTATTTCAGTACTTTACTGTTGTGTGCAAAACAGTGGTGGTAGGAGGGAACCCTTTTATGATACTAAGCAGAAAAGTCCAAGCTGTATTGTGGGTGGTCTTAAAAAGTGCATATCTCCTTTAAACAGCTACTGAAGGCAAACTCATGCTACTGAGACATCCATTTAAGTTACCAAACTGAGTTTTAAAATTTTCCAACTACCATATCCAACCAGATGTTCAGCATACTTTTAGGTGGGCTTGTAGCCCCTAGCTAATTATTTTACACTGTTCAGCCTTTGTCATAAGCAATGCTTAAAAGATCAACTCCAAGTAAAAATTAAAATTTTAAGTGCATTGTGCATCAATGACCTTACTCCTCAGCCTTGATTCCAAATACCTCTTCACAGGCCATCCTGCAGTGTAATAAATCAAAGTCACAGTTTCTTCTAAGAGTCAAGCTACACTCACCGACCATTTTATTAGGTACAGCTGTTCAATTGCTTGGTAACAAATTGCTAATCAGCCAATCACATGGCAGAAAATGCATTTAGGCATCTAGACATGGTGAAAGCCACTTGCTGAAGGTCAAACCGAGCATCAGAATGGGGAAGAAAGGGGATCTAAGTTACTTTGAATGTGGCATGGTGGCTGGTGCCAGATGGGCTGGTCTGAGTATTTCAAAAACTGCTGATCTACTGGGATTTTCACATACAACCATCTCTAGGGTTTACAGAGAATGGTCTGAGAAAGAAAAAATATCCAATGAGTGGCAGTTGTGTGGACGAAAGTGCCCTGTTGATGTCAGAGGAGAATGGGCAGACTGGTTGCTGTGACATTCAGATGGCAGGGTCACAATTTGGAGTAAACCACATGAAAGCATGGGTCCATCCTGCCTTGTATCAACAGTTCAGGCTGGTGGTGTAATGGTGTGGGGGATATTTTCTTGGCACTAGCAAGGTGTACCTAATAAAGTGGCCAGTGAATGTAGCTTCCTGCCCTAGAGACCAGGCAGTTTTTCCTGCCCATTATCTTCTTGGGCACTGATTCCCTCACTGCCCCCATGAGCTCTTCTGCCTCTGAAGCTTATGAGAGAGTACCCAGCCACTAGAAGTGACGTCTCCACCAAGAGTTAAAAGGACTGTCAAATGACTGTAGTTTCAGATAAATAAAATGAGCATTTTGATAATTTTTTCATACCAGCAGTTAAAAGGGAGAAAGAGGGTTGCTAATATCCTGGAGCTGGACTTTTTTTTATAAAGTGTAGAATTCAGATGTCCCAGGGCATACATAACTACACTGAAAATGTATATTAAGAGACGCGCCTTCCCTATTAAGAGACACGCCTTCCCTAGATGGGAGGAGCTGGGAACCTAGGTTCCCAGATGGGACTTACAAGTTCATGAACTGGGAGCAGCATGAGACTGCAGTGTAAATTGAGAGTCATTGCTCACATGTATTTTAATTGTTCATAGACCATGGGTAAGGACCTGCATTTCTAAATGTAAACAATATAATAGTCTGGAAGTAGCTAAACTGTTTTGTCACAGCATGAGGAAAGTACTGCCGATTTCCGGCAATTGTCAGAGGAGGGATCACACTGAAGATCAGTGCCACCCACCAGTGCCGCCCATCTGTGCCCAGCAGTGCCACCCACCTGTGCCACCCATCATTACCCAGCAGTGCTGCCAGTCAGTGCCAGCCATCAATGCCCATCATTGTTGCATATCAGTGCCACCTATCAGTGCCCATCAATGTTGCATATCAATGCCAGCTCATCAGTGCCACCTATCAGTGCTGCCTCATCATCGCACATCAGTGAAGGAGAACAATTACCTGTTTGCAAAATTTTATAATAGAATCAAAGAAAATTTTTTTTTCAAAATGAGTTTTTTTGTTTAAAGTGCAAAAAATAAAACACCCATCAGTGAGTAAATACCACCAAAAGAAAGCTCTATTTGTGTGAAAATAATGATAAAAATTTCATATGGGTGCAGTGTTGCATGACCGCGCAATTGTCACTCAAAGTACAACAGCTCTGAAAGCTGAAATTAGCCTGGGCAGTAAGGGGGTATAAGTGCCAGGTAGGCAAGTGATTAATGTGTGTTTTTTTGTTTAATCACTTGGAAAATAGCCTAATGTTTAAACCTGCAACAATGACTCCCCAGACTGTAATATTTATATAGAAAACGGTCTATGATCCAAACCAGAAAGGCCTAGTGCCTGCATGACCATAGTTATGCACTATCGCACACAAAAGTCTAATATTGGCATAATATATCTTCACAAAAATAATATTGTTTTAAGAGGAATTTTCTCTGTTTATTCAATAGGCTTTTGGATTGTCTTGAATTTTTTACCCACAACCCCGCTGCTCCAGGTTAACTTGAAATATTTTTTTACTGAATACCATATCAAAGTTTGAGATACAATAAAATGGAAAACTGGGTACCCAAGCGAGGAACTGATGCAAAGTTTCAACAATGTAAGAGCAAATGTGTTACACTGGAGGTGTCAATTTATTTTGTGCATAGAATTGTCTTTTACATGATATTTAGGTATATTATGTAGGAGAATATTACACAAAATGATCACATACTGCATTTATACAGAAATGTTATAAGGTTGTGATATTTTACCTTAAGGCTAAGTTCACATCTATGTGGCTCTGAGAGTCACATTTGCGCAGACACAACAGCCCTTTCATTTGAGTGAGCTGCCATTTCCTACAGGGAAAAGGTTCCTGCATCTTTTTTCAAATGCGGCTGCACGAAAAAAAATAGCATGGTGCTTTTGGCACCAAGCGCATTCGTGTACAGGAAACCGCACCACATTTTCTGGACATTGGGGTGCCATTTAATGGCACCCCTAAGCATTTTCTGTGCATTCATGTGCAGCTGCATGTGGGTGGCTACACGCATTCCAACTCCCTGCAGAGATGTGAACCTAGGCTAAGAGACGTTTTTACTGATCAATAATATCAAAAAATTATTTGATTCTTTAACCGCTAGCCTACAGGGCACTTATACCATCTTCCTGCCCAGGCCAATTTCCAACTTTCAGCGCTGTCGCACCTTGAATGACAATTGCGCGGTCAAACAACACTGTACCCATATGAAATTTTTATCATTTTTTTGTGATAGAGAGAGAGATTTTGGTGGTATTTAATCACCTCTGGGTTTTTTTTAATTTTTCTTAAACCAAAAACCACTGAAAATTTTGAAAAAAGTTTTTTTCTTAGTTTTTTTTAATAAAATTTTGTAAAGAAGTGATTTTTTTCCTTCACTGATGTGCACTAATGAGGCTGCACTGATGGGCACTGGTAGGCTGCACTGATGGGCATTGACAGGCATCACTGATGGGCACTGAAAGGCAGCACTGATACATGGCACTGATATATGGCACTGATAGGCGGCACTGACTGGCACTAATAGGCGGCACTGACTGGCACTGATAGGCGGCACTGGCTGGCACTGTTAGGTGGCACTGATAGGCGGCACTGACTGGCACTGATGGGTGACACTGAAAGGCAGCTCAGATGGGCACTGATATGTGGCATTGATGTGCACTGGTAGGCACTGATATGTGGCAGTGGCACGAGGCACTGACATAAGGCACTGATGGACACTGACAGGTGGCACTGCTGGGGCTACACTGATCATCAGGGCACAATGGTCATCATTTCCCCTCTGCGGAAAGCTGATTACCGGCTCTCCTCTCAAGCTGTCAGCGTGACAGCTGGAGAGGAGAGAAATGCCGATAGCCGACATTTCCCTGTTTACATGTGATCAGCTGTGATTGGACACAGGTGATCACACGACCGAGCCAACATCTTCGGCTCTTTCCGTGATCGGTGATCTGCTGTGTCCGAGGGACACAGCGCACCGCCGATCGCTGCATGCTTCCTGAGCCGCGCATGCACAGTGAGATCGGGAGGACGTCATATGACGTCCTCCCAGAAGGAGAGAACCACCTTGCGCCCATCATATTACTATATGGCGGGCGGGAGGTGGTTAAAAGATATGTATGCTAATGTGAATCAGTAATGGTCGTTTAAGGCAGGTTTTTCAACTGCGGTGCCTTGACATTTTTTTCAGGGATGCCTTGGCAAAATGCCTAAACATTGCCCAAAAACTGTATACAAGCCAGCGAATGGATCAAGCCTGCCTTTTAGTTACACAAAGCCGCCATCATCCTAACAATCAATGACGCCATCAGCTGATATAGAGGATGTCTGTCGCCTGCATGGCATCCTTGTTTGCCCCTCTCTGTCAGTAATGGGGTCAAACTAGCTGAGTGATAAAGAGAAACTGAAGGAGAAGAGAAACAGTAGAATACTATTCAGTAGCAATGTGCAAAAGTGAATTTGCATTGGAAGAATAAGTCCCCTCTAACATTAGGTGTCCTACATGTGTGGGTGTTGCTGCACTAGGTAAAACTATTAGAATAGTTTTGTTTTTTTTTTAACATTTTAGCATGGGGTGCCTTGAGACTGTCCATAAATTTAAAAGGTGCCTCAAGATTGTGTATAACTTTAAAGAGTGCCTTGACTGAAAAAAGGTTGAGAAACAATGGTGTAAGGTAACCAAACCAATATAATAAAAGTGAATATTACCTTCAGAAGAAACCAGTTTGTGAAATTATTTTACTATTTATATTATCTAAAAATTATGGTTTGTACAGTGGTTTTGTTTAACCACTTCCTACCAGCACATGTACATAAACGACCAGACGGGAGCAGTGCCGAAACGGGTAGCCGTTTATAAACGGCCCCCGCATTCACGACTGTGCTCGCTCCCTGGGAACACCGATCGCTGTATGGGACCTCTGTGTTAGGTCCCGATCATGTGATCACTGATTGGCCAACCAGTGATCACAGGAACAGTAGTAAACAAGATGTCACTTCCTGACATCATTGCTTACTACTTGTGAAATCTGTGAATGATCAGATGGTACAAGGCTATTCACAACAGCCGTGTACCATGTGTCAATCTGTGACCAATCACAGCTCTCACAGTATTTCTCAATGGCTGCAAGAATGCAGCCAGAGAGAAGGAGAGATTATTTCTTTTACAGTGTTTCTGGGTGTAAAAGCAATCAGTGTAAAAAAAAAACTTCATCACTCCCCACAAGTAGTACAGTGTCACTATGGTGACACTGTACTGCTAGGGTGACAGTATATTGAAAAAAAAAATAATAATATTTTTGGTTATAAACAAATCTGGGTTCTTTTTTTTTTCACTAAAAGGATAGCTGAATAAATTTTGGCCAAGATTTATGAAGAAAGATTTACTTGCAAAATTTTATAACAACACTTTTTTTCAAAATGTTTAGACTTTTTCGCTTATATAGCAAAAAAATAAAAATCCCAGTGGTGAATAAATGCCACCAAAATAAAGCTTTATCTGTCTCAAAAAAATGCTAAAAAATTCTTGTGTATACAGTGTTGCATGACCGCGCAATTGTCATTCAAAGTGTGATAGGCCTGGACAGGAAGGGGGTGAGAGTCTCCGGACTTGAAGTGGTTAATATAAATGTTAAAGTGGAGCTTCACCCTCATTAACAGCAATGTCCCATTTAATTGCTAGTACTGTTATTTTAAAATGTTTGGATATGCTCATTCTTTTTTTTTTTTTTTTTTTTCTAAAGTACCTTTTTTTAGTTTGAAATCAGCACCACTTCTGGCCAGTCAGTCGCAGTGATTAACGTCATCCAGGATGTCCCGTTGACACCTGGGGTATCTGTTTCGTCAATCCCAGGAGACAAAGGGCATTCTCCACTTCTGTCATCACGTTATTTCCAAACGGGAAATGACGTTATTACAGGCAGAGTTAGGCACCATTTCTGAACTTGGAATTCTCTCTGTGGTCCAAGTATTGAATGCACAGTGGTTACTATGAGCGAGATCACGATGTACTGGGTAGCCAGCTGCACAAAATACTGGAAGAGAATGGCGCGTGGCTGCAGATGTCAGCAGATGATACAGCCACCAAGAACCGTTCTGGAGGAAAAGTTTGGGTAGGGATTTTAACAATTGAGTACTTTTTTTATTTGCACTAACATAAAATTTTGAGGACAAGCTTTTGGGGAATGTCCCCTTCTTCAAGGTCCAAGCAGTACTAATCACAAAGTTTTAGCAGAATGTTAGAAGAGATGTGGGGGATGAAAAAGAAAAAAAAAAAATAAGAGATAAGACACAGCAAAAGCAAAGACGGGGGGGGGGGGGGTAGTCAACACTCACAGAGGGAGTCATGCTTGAGGTGATAGTCAGAAAACTGTTGGATAATGATAGTACTGCTTGGACCTGAAGAAGGGGACACTCCCCGAAAGCTTGTCCTCAAAATTGTATGTTAGTGCAAATAAAAAATGTATCACGGACAGTACTCAATTGTTTCTGTCGCAGATGCACTAATATGGCTACAATCACCTCAAGCAGGTAGGGATTTTAATAATATACAGTCCATGAGCTATAATAGTAGTGATCAGAGCAATCCTTCACAATCCAAAACATGCTAGTTAAAATTAGGCTGGCAAACATTATCTCCTCTTTAAGAAAATGCTCTTGATCTACCACAAATGTGGTCATTAACAGCAATCAGGGCTGTGCCACCCATGTAATGAGCCTGAAGTGTCCAAACCAGACACGTGTCACCAATGCAGTTCAGTATCTCTGAGCCTAGTAAAACCACAGGCTCATCATTACTGACATCCCATCCAGCCGCTGAGCCTCTTCAGTGACACAGAGTCTGTTAAAAGTGAAGATCTACTGTCACTGAGAGGAGTGTTGTCAGCCACTGCATCAGCCAGTGTGACAGGTGCAGTGACCAAGCAGGAAACTCTGCTCAGTGGTGCTGATCCTGCTCACTGAACATCTGCGCCCACACAGCCCTGACAGTAATCTTTTTATCCTCTCTTCCTAACTGCTTTTTTGTTCCTCTTCCTAACTGACTTATTGTTCACATTTTTAAATTATGAAGATGGAAATTTAAATGTCTTAACAATGAAGACACTTTTATCCACATTTCTGAAGGACGTAGACAGGGTGTACAATGTACAGGAATGTGTGGAGACAGAATAAAGAGAAAGGGAAATGGACAAATTAAGAAATAACCTATATGATGCAGTTTGTCACTAGCATTAACACAGCAGTTTTGCTTTTCTGGTTACCCCCTGTAACAATGACTTATTGCTTCTAATCCTGCCACATTACTTTTGGCTCCATTTTTGACGTTATGCAATTTGCACTTACATCGCACAGGTCTCCAAATATTTGACCATGTGTAATTGTTGCCCTGTAGTGATTTTTTTTTAAATTATTATTATTATACTTTATACCTAGGGATGATTTTAATTAGTCGTTTTTCCAAAGTTCAGGTTTTCAGTTTTTTTGTTTTCCCATATAAAATATTTAAATAAGTTTGTCAACTGGAAAACCTATGGCATTTGGAGCTCCACAATTCTCACAAATCTTAACCAAGCTGGACATACTCATGTTATAATAACAATTTATTCCAGAAGATCATTATTCCTAAATCATCATCTGTAGCCATTATAATCATTCCCAAATGCAATCCTGGTCTAAAAAAATAATATAAATTCTGTGTAGTACAAAAACATGTATGTGGATGTTATTATTCTGGGTCTTTTTTTTTTAATGAAACGTCCCATTTCTGCATTGTTACAGCTTAAAATGACATCATCATCTGCATTTAACCTAAACCCTTCCGAAGAGGAAGTTGGGCTTCAAAGGAAAATGACACATGTAATCATTCTAAGACTCCAATTAGAGTAATGCTTATTGGAAACACATTTACCTACAGAGATATATGACTGCATGAATGAAACGTGATACTCACGAAGACACACAGAGATTACAGTTATAGGATTAGTCTTTATTAAAAAAAAAAAAAAAAAAGAGGATGCCGAAAGAGAGATCTGATTTCCACACAATCTTTACAAGTAACTACTTAAGAGGGAACACCACCTATTTGGCCTTAGTGTGTATATATGTAACATGGCCCAAAATAAATATTAGAAAGAATTCATCTTTTTCTTGTATTAACCACTTGCCCTCCTGAGGATTTACCCCCCTTCCTGACCAGGCCATTTTTTGCGTTACAGCGCTGCGTTACTTTAACTGACAATTGCACGGTCATGCAACACTGCACCCAAATGAAATTTACATCCTTTTTTTCCCCCACAAATTGAGCTTTCTTTGAGTGGTATTTGATCACCTGTGCATTTTTTATTTTGTGTGCTACAAAAAAAAAAAAAGTCAATTTTGAGAAAAAAAACTAATATTTTTGACTTTTTACATGTCCAGTAAAAAAAAAAATGAAAAATCAAATTTTGGCATAAATTTGCGGCCAAATGTATTCTGTTACATGTGTTTGCTAAAAACAAATCCCAATACGTATAAATTAATTGGTTTACGTGAAAGTTATAGCGTTTACAAACAGCAGTATATATACTGGATTTTTTTTTTATAGCGGGTCTGCGGCGGGCATTCTGACACTGGGGGGAACTGACTTGGTGTCACTGATATCCCCAGTAACACCAATACAGTGATCAGTGCTATAAAAAAAAAAGCATTGACACTGTACTGGGCATGGGGCAGGAAGGGATTAACATGAGGGGGGATCAAAACGTTAATTGTGTGCAGGTAATGTTTTACATAGCGGGCGGTGTGTGGGCTTTACTGTAATCACAGTGCTCTGGATGGCTGTGCTGTGTACAGCCATCCAGAGCAGTGTGCCCGAGCTGACAGGGAGGAGAACTGTTAGTAAACAAAGCTGGCCCGGTGATCGACAGCCGCAGCCGTGAATGGTGGCGCGGGTAGGGCACACGCGCCCCCTACGCGGAAACACAAAATCATGTATATCTGCTATAGGGCGGTCGGAAAGCGGTTAAAGAAAATCTGAAATCAGAAGCTCAATCATTTTCTGAGCAGCATCAGCTTGTGACGAGCTCTACGTGTATAGTGGTGGGCAGGGTTATTTTTCTCAGAGAATAAGTACAGGAACTCCCACCTTATGAGTCACCCTATGTTTCCGCCCCCTACCCACCTCCAAGCACTATTCCTTGGTTCCACCCCCTACCCACCTCCCAGTACCACCCCTTCTATAGAATACAGAACCAAATATTTTGTGGTGCTAAGTAATTTTTATGGAACTTGTTAACGATAACAAGAAAGGCAATAAAATCGAACCCATGTAGCTAGCAACAATAGACCCCCTCCCCCATCAACAGACTCTCTCCAGCAATAATAGATCCCCAGCAGCCAGCAACAATAGACCTCCCCAGCAACATTAGACCCCCCCCAGAAACATTAACCCCCCCCCCAACGACAACAGATGCACCTTAATGACTCCGAACAGGCAGCATCAATAGACCATCCAGCAGGCAGAAACAATAGACTCCTCCTTCAACAGTAGATCCCTCCCAGCGATGATTGACCCCTTGCAACATAAGACCCACCCCCAGCAAAAATAGATCCCCCACCAGCAACAATAGACCTCCCCAGCAACAATACCATGGCCCGCAAAAACAGATCCCCTCCAGCACCCCTTGCCATTATATACATTCAGTGCTGGAGGTGGCGGAACTGCGTTCCCCGTGTTCCCACTGATAAAAAGCCCTGGTGGTGGGTAATCATTCACAATAAATATCAACCACTTTATATAAGAACTTTTTCCACATGATTTGGGAAACCTGCACCTTTTGTTTGCAATATCTAACTAAAGCGACAGAAACAGATATTTAGTTAAATATACATTGTACTTACAACCTTTATTTTTATTAACACCACTTTTCTGTTACAGCCATTGCCTCCCACTATTGTCAATCACAGTTAGGAAGCCAAAGAGGAAAGAGCCGTGTCTGTGTGTGAATGGACACACGAAGCAGTGGCTCGGGAGCAAGCCTGCTCGGGAGGATCGGGGCTGCTCTGTGAAAAACCATTGCACAGAGCAGCTAAGTATATGTTTGTTGTTTTTTTTTTAAATCTGCCTTTAACCACTTGCATATCTATAGCACAGATATATGGCGGCAGAGCAGCTCTCCTGTGCTGGATCACATGCTAGCTACGTGATCTGTGCTCCCGAACAGAGGGGCGTGCACTGGCTTGGCAATGCTGTGATTCGGTACAGCAGCGATCAGTCATCAGGTCCAGCCCCATTATTAGTACAGTGTACGTATTTTTTCACTGACCACTGTATTAGTCTCATGGGTGACGTCAGCATTAGCGTCAGTTAGCGATCCTCCCAGATAGCATCAGATTGCCTGCAACACTATCACCATCACATTTAACCTCTTGACTGCCAACAACACGCTATAAACCTCCATTACTAGTATAGCGTCTGAACGGATCAGCATCTTTAATCAGATCAGAACTATACTAGCGTCATTCCCTGCATTAACCTTTGCAGCAGTTATTCTCTTATTCCGGTCACAATTCTGTGCAATGTCCTTTTGTCTCCTTCGTTCAGTTGACCATGTCGACCACGCTTATGCTTATAAGACGTTTTCCCAGAAACTGTATATGCCAATATAACCTTTGACATTGTATCTCACGACACAGCAAATAAATTGGCAACTTCAGTCACAGGCACCAGCTAAGCAGACAGCAACAATTTGACTTCTTTAAAGCTCATTAAGTTCTGACATGACTATTATTAAATTGAGGCTTCCCAACTGTTAGCCAGGTGTCTCATCACACAGCGGAAGCAAAAGAATGTCACTTTCGCTTTCATAGGTCAAACACACGCATCAGTCCAGCCTCGGTATGTAAACAGTGATCGCACCATGCATGTGACGCATAACTGCGAACGTCGGATTGGACGGCAGTAATCTGGCATCAATCTGACCTCCGCAAAATAACCCAATTTTGGAAAGTAAACACCTCAGGGTATTTACTGAGAGGGGGGTGCTGGCATTTCAGGGCCTCCAAAACTGTGATAGCCTTTGAAAGCCTGAAGGTGGTCATTGGTTTTTGGCCTCATATTCAGCTAGGCCCTCAAAAAGTCTCATACATGTGGCATCCCCTTACTCAGGGGAAGTAGGAGAATGTGTTTTTGTGTGTAATTCCACATACACCTATGGCAAGTGTGAGAAATATCTTATTAAAGTGACAATTTTGTGGGAAAAAAGTTCATTTTTTTGAAAACTTGCAACAAAAAAAATAAAATCTTCCACGGGCTCAACATGCCTCTCAGCAAATACATGGGGTGTCTACTTTCCAAAAAGGGGTCATTTGTTTTCGGTTTTGTACTAAACTGGCATTTTAGCACCTCAAGAAATGCAATAGGCAGTCTGAAAGTCAAAGCTACGAAAATTCCAGTATATATGCCACAGTTTGTAGACGCTATAACTTTCACACAAACCAATTAATATACACTTGCTGATATTTTTTTTACCAAAGACATGTAACAGGGTACATTTTGGCCTAAATTTATGATGAAAATTTAGTTTATTGTATATTTTTTATAACAGAAAGTAGAAAATATATTTTTTTCAAAATTTTCAGTATTTGTTTATATCACAAAAAATAAATCAAATACCATCAAAATCCCAGTATCTTTACTTTCAAAAACAAAAGAAATGCTGAAACGCCATACATTATACAATTTTCTTATTCAATTTCTTGTACATTTACTTTTAACTATGTTCTGCAGTGCAAGGGCCTGCCTGATTGCATACAAATTGAAAGGAAAGTGTTTAGGTATGACCTCATATTATATGGTTTTGGTAAATCTAAAGGAAAATTGTATAATGTATGGCCAGCCTAAGACTAGGTTCACATCAGTGAGGGTAGTTCCCGCAGCCACAACCACCCACACAGAAAAATGCAGATGTGTGCAGGTGCCATTAATCCTAATGACATGCCGCATGCACCAAAAGTCATTCCTGCACTTGTGGTTCCCATGTGGGCTGCGATACCAGAAATGGTGTCCCTGCACCACCTACCTTTTCCCTGTGTTTCAGGAGGCATGGCAGCCCATTCTCAGCTGACAAGGCTTCCATCGTTACCTGGTCTTCCTTCTGGGTTCGCAGGCAACAGCTGTTTGAATGGTCAAGCCTTGCTGACGTCACTCCCAAACAAGCGCAAGAGAGTCACGGCCACGGAACAGAGTTCTGAAGCAACCGTAAGAGTATGCCATCCTTTCACAGCGCATGTGTCAGTAGCATCAACGACTACTGCTCACTGGAATCTCTCTTAAATTTATTTATTTTATTTCAGGTACTTATATAGCGCAGTCAATTTACACAGCGCTTTACATATATATATATATATATATATATATATATATATATATATATATATATATATATATACAGTCATGGCCGAAATTGTTGGCACCCTTGATATTTCTCCAGGAAATCATGTATTTCTCACGAAACGTATTGCATTAACACATGTTTTGCTATACACATGTTTATTCCCTTTGTGTGTATTGGGACAAAACAAAAAAAGGGAGGAAAGAAAGCAAATTCGACATAATGTCACACAAACCTCCAAAAATGGGCTGGACAAAAGTATTGGCACCCTTTCACAACTGCGGATAAATAAGAATGTTACAAGCATGTGATGCTCCTGTAAACTCACCTGGGGCAAGTAACAGGTGTGGGCAATATAGAAATCACACCTGAAAGCAGATAAAAAGGAGAGACGTTCACTTAACCTTTGCATTGTGTGTCTGTCTGTGCCACACTAAGCATGGACAACAGAAAGAGGAGACGAGAACTGTCTGAGGACCTGAGAACCAAAATTGTGGCAAAATATCAACAATCTCAAGGTTACAAGTCCATCTCCAGAGAACTAGATTTGCCTTTGTCCACAGTGCGCAACATTATCAAGAAGTTTGCAACCCATGGCACTGTAGCTAATCTCCCTGGTCGTGGACGGATGAGGAAAATTGATGAAAGATTGCAACGCAGAATAGTCCGGATGGTGGATAAGCAGCCCCAAACATGTTCCAAAGACATTCAAGCTGTCCTGCAGGCTCAGGGAGCATCAGTGTCAGCGCGAACTATCCGTCGACATTTAAATGAAATGAAACGCTATGGCAGGAGACCCAGGAGGACCCCACTGCTGACACAGAGACATAAAAAAGCAAGACTACAGTTTGCCAAAATGTACTTGAGTAAGCCAAAAGCCTTCTGGGAAAACGTCTTGTGGACAGATGAGACCAAGATAGAGCTTTTCGGTAAAGCACATCATTCTACTGTTTACCGAAAACGGAATGAGGCCTACAAAGAACAAAACACAGTACCTACGGTAAAATATGGTGGAGGTTCAATGATGTTTTGGGGTTGTTTTGCTGCCTCTGGCACTGGGTGCCTTGACTGTGTGCAAGGCATCATGAAATCTGAGGATTACCAAAGGATTTTGGGTCGCACTGTAGGGCCCAGTGTCAGAAAGCTGGGTTTGCGTCCAAGATCCTGGGTCTTCCAGCAGGACAATGACCCCAAACATACGTCAAAAAGCACTCAGAAATGGATGGCAAAGAAGCGCTGGAGAGTTCTGAAGTGGCCAGCAATGAGCCCAGATCTAAATCCCATTGAACACCTGTGGAGAGATCTTAAAATTGCTGTTGGGAAAAGGTGTCCTTCCAATAAGAGAGACCTGGAGCTGTTTGCAAAGGAAGAGTGGTCCAAAATTCCGGGTGAGAGGTGTCAGAAGCTTATTGATGGTTATAGGAAGCGACTGATTTCAGTTATGTTTTCCAAAGGGTGTGCAACCAAATATTAAGTTAAGGGTGCCAATACTTTTGTCCAGCCCATTTTTGGGGTTTTGTGTGACATTATGTCATATTTGCTTTTCTGCCTCTGTTTTATATTTGTTCCAATACATACAAAGGGAATAAACATGTGTATAGCAAAACATG
This sequence comes from Staurois parvus, assembly GCF_062004578.1. Lineage (NCBI taxonomy): Eukaryota > Metazoa > Chordata > Amphibia > Anura > Ranidae > Staurois > Staurois parvus. Next base: position 992,680 of record NW_028317935.1, on the reverse strand, counting down.
TGTTAATGCAATACCTTTTTTGTGTGAAATACTTGATTTTCAGGAAAAATATCAAGGGTGCCAACAATTTCGGCCATGACTGTATATATATATATTGTACATTCACATCAGTCCCTAACCCTCAAGGGGTGTACAATCTAAGGTCCCTAACTCACATTCATACATACACATACTATGGACAATTTAGACAGGATCCAATTAAACTACCTGCATGTCTTTGGAGTGTGGGAGGAAACCGGAGTACCCGGAGGACACCCACGCAGGCACAGGGAGAACATGCAAACTCCAGGCAGGTGGTGCCGTGGCTGGGATTCGAACGACCCTAGTACTACCAGACGGAAGTGGAATTTCATAGGTAAAGCAAATGCTTGGGCTACACTGGAATATGCTCAGATTCTATTAAATAATGTTAAGTCGCACCTAATATTTAGCACAATGTAGCCACACCTAGTGTGCACCATAGTGTCTTTTGCCTTTATTTACAATTCTAAAGTTGACAGGTATGTGTTAAGGTTGCCAACAGACAACCAAATATTTGTTGGTCCAGCTGTTACCAGAATTGGAAAATGATCATGCAATGTTCTTGAATAATCACGTCTAGATTTGACAGTCTCCCCCTCGCCAGGCCACAGCTCCTATTCTGTTTTGACAGCTACAAATGCAAATGGGTATAGAGCTGCACACCACTCTTATGTAAATAAGAAGAAACTTGTTCCAGCCTTGTTTGTTTTTAACTATGTGTGCAGCTCTATACGCACGTGTGTTTGCAACATTTTGTATTTGAATTAAGTGGGAAGCTGGTCAGAGAAGCTTATACTCTTTGAACACTTGCCTGACACCTCTTACCTCCTGGTTTTTCAGGAGATGGCAAGAGCAATGGGAGCCATAGACTTCTGCTGCTGTCAAATTCCTGTAAGAAGGGATGGTGGCCTACCAGCACTGTGTGTGTCTGTGGACGCACACAGTCTGGCTCATGAGCACAGGTGCCCCAATAGCATCTGGCTTGCTAAGGAGGCACCCGTAGCAGAGAGATGTAGACAGCCCCAGCGGGAACCTTTCATAAGAGCAGGTAAGAGACCACTCTGTGCAATATTGTTGCACAAAGCAGGTAAGTATAACTAAGAAAAAAAATTATCTTCAGTATAACTTTAACTATGTCCTGCCTTCGATTTGAAATGATTCAAAACAGATTTGACGAAATCCATAACCCATACCAATTTTGTCTTAGAAGTTCTTTCCCCATTCAATATGGGAACAAGATAACATTGGATCAAGTTCCCCAGCCTTAAGTGGCCACTGTTTGCTAGGAGTTTTTTAGAGGTGGCAACAGATTTTAGTTACAGAATCCTGTAGGCTGCCAACATAAAATAAATATAATTATATCATAATTTACTTTAGATCCATTTTTGTATTTTGCATATAGTTGGTTTTTTTTGTTTTGTTTTTTTTATTTAAGTCCGTTTTTGTAGCATATAATCAAGTTTTGTTTTCCTCTGTCCTGGAAAAGTACATTGAAGTGGGTTTATAAAACTTAAGAAGACAGCTTGCTAGGAACAAATGGCATATTAGTTACAGCCTCTGTATAAGCACTATGCCATGTGACATTGTGTTTTCTTATCTGACATGGGTTCCTTCACATTCTGTGTGTAGATGTGTAGACTTCGGATAACCTTCTTTCATCTCAGGGACTCTTGAAGACTACCATAGGTGCAAGAGGGGTTATTCATCTGGTGAAATTGAAAGTTCTCCTTCTAGTGAATTAAAAACAGGCAAGCCGTAGGGTGAGGTGCTCTGGAGTTGCTCATGTCTTCCATCATTCCATCTTGCTCTGTTGTTAGGTAGTTAATTATATACCAATCAGTGAGCTTGTCACATAGCCACTGATGTTCATTGAGACTATTGCAAAAAAGTAGGCTCGCATAATCTCCAAAGCAAAGTACTGGTATGATGAAAATGTAAAATTTTGCAATGTCATGTTATTTAGAGTTTGGGAAGTTTTGGAAGAACTTCTGGGCCCTGGTCTCACTGTGGTTAAGAAATACTGGTTTTCTATACTTTGGCAATAAGAGCCTGTGATTTCTCCTATGGTAATTCATTCTTCCATCTCTAATAAATAATTGGTTGTGTCGCGCTCCACCTACTAGAAATATTTGAAGTATTTTAACCATGCATATCATGCACTACTGTGTTAAATAATAAATGATGTAAATATATATTATTCCATGATTATATAAAAAAATATATAATAGAATACAAATAAAAAACTTCTGTGCTATAATTAATTATTAAACAATATTAAAAAATATTATGAAAAACAATGATGTAAAAACCTTAATAAGTATAATAGAATGCTATATCGCTGACATTAGATAAACCCACCATTTAAAGTGACATATGTGTGCAAAACGCAATGTGTATGTGCAAAAAATGCTAACTAAATAAATAATAATTAATAATAAAGAATAATGTGAAATGAGCATAAATATGCATGTGAAATATGATATTAAATGACAAATGATTAATTATAAGTAAACAATAACAATTCTATATAATCTGACAGTGCAAATGATATTGTGTGTGCACCTCACTTGTGCAACCCAAAGTTCTAAATGGAGCTATGTATTTATTGTCCTTAGCTAGACACAATGCGAATGTCCCAATTACGACTTTTATATATTGTGAACAATATATATATTGCTGATAAGGTGGAAATATTACTGTCCTTCCACTGGGTGGCCTCCCAGATACTTCTGAGCTGTGAGGGCTAGGTGGATAGATACGGATATCCCTCTCCTCCTGGAGGGGTCAAACTCCTATCTCCTCTTCTCCCCTTTTGCTCCTCCAGTTTAGGCCATGTAAAAGAAGAATTCCCACATAGTGCTTTATCTTTCAAATAAGACTTTAATGTGTCTCCGATAAAATGCGCACTTACATTCTTTAAGAAAATACAGAGCGTGTTTCAAAAGTGTGCCCGTGCACAATAACAGTACTCGCCGTTCCGCTGACTGATGGCGTTGTGACGTCAGAGCCCCTCCCCTACGCGTTACGCCACAGGGTCACGTGGCTTCCTCAGGGGGATTCCTGGAATCCCCCTGAGGAAGCCACGTGACCCTGTGGCGTAACGCGTAGGGGAGGGGCTCTGACGTCACAACCCAATCAGTCAGCGGAACGGCGAGTACTGTTATTGTGCACGGGCACACTTTTGAAACACGCTCTGTATTTTCTTAAAGAATGTAAGTGCGCATTTTATCGGAGACACATTAAAGTCTTATTTGAAAGATAAAGCACTATGTGGGAATTCTTCTTTTACATGGCCTAAACTGGAGGAGCAAAAGGGGAGAAGAGGAGATAGGAGTTTGACCCCTCCAGAACGAGAGGGATATCCGTATCTATCCACCTAGCCCTCACAGCTCAGAAGTATCTGGGAGGCCACCCAGTGGAAGGACAGTAATATTTCCACCTTATCAGCAATATATATATTGTTCACAATATATAAAGGTCGTAATTGGGACATTCGCATTGTGTCTAGCTAAGGACAATAAATACATAGCTCCATTTAGAACTTTGGGTTGCACAAGTGAGGTGCACACACAATATCATTTGCACTGTCAGATTATATAGAATTGTTATTGATTACTTATAATTAATCATTTGTCATTTAATATCATATTTCACATGCATCTTTATGCTCATTTCACATTATTTATTATTATTATTTATTTATTTAGCATTTTTTGCACATACACATTGCGTTTTGCACATATGTCACTTTAAATGGTGGGTTTATCTAATGTCAGCGATATAGCATTCTATTATACTTATTAAGGTTTTTACATCATTGTTTTTCATAATATTTTTTAATATTGTTTAATAATTAATTATAGCACAGAAGTTTTTTATTTGTATTCTATTATATATTTTTTTATATAATCATGGAATAATATATATTTACATCATTTATTATTTAACACAGTAGTGCATGATATGCATGGTTAAAATACTTCAAATATTTCTAGTAGGTGGAGCGCGACACAACCAATTATTTATTTGTCTATTACCACACAGCATTATGAGTATGTGTATTTGTGTTGAGGCACCATTATTAATTTAGTTGTCAGTCAATTATTATTTATTAATATTTTTAGTTGTTAGCCACTTATAAATTTTTCACATACCACTGTAGTAGCTCACAAGTACACTTTATTATTATCTAATTCTTCCATCTCTAAATTACATTTACAACAGGAGTGAAGAGTATACCAATAAACCGATTTAAACTAAAAATACTAAATTTACAATTGTGTTGACTGGAGTTGCAGGAAATCAGGAATTTGAGTAAAGGGAAAAAAAGAATGTAATCATGTATTCTTTAAAACTTTTTTGCACAGCAGCACCAAAGTGTTACTAAACCCAGGATCCTGCATGCACTATATCTGGCCTCCCACAGTACACAGAACATGGAAATGCAATTAATTTAATAGAAATAAACTGCTAAATACCTTTTCTCATCAGCAGTCTTGTAACTTCTATCAGTGTCCAGCCGAGCGCATGTTAAAGCACTTAGGAGGAGTTTTCATTCTACTCTGGGAGGATGCAGAGCCCCTGACCTCTGTCTTGACAGTGCTGATTGGCCCTGTGCTGATCCCATGCACTCTCCCAAGAGTTAAAAAAACAAAACAAAAAAAAAACCCTCTATAGCAATACACACCAAACTGAGCATGTGCAGAGTGTCTCCACACGATATGTTTTATCAGGAGATAAGAGGGGGACACTGGAAGAAGGGGAGGAGAAGTCAGGATCAAACAGCATTTTTACACAATGCAGAAGATTAACCCCTTAGATTGAGTATAACGAGCATGCATTACCACATATACAGACCGATCTTACTGTTGTGGGTTTAGTAACACTTAAGTAGGAGAATGAGAAGCAGCACTAGGAGTCAGCCAGGTGTGATTAGGTGTGACAAAGAATTGCTTAACTAAACTAAAGATAAGGTAAGTCACCAACCCCACTGTGCTGCCCACCAGGGACGTGTATTTAAGGATTAAATGGACAGGGACACAAATCTTTTGGTAGCTCAAACAGTTCCCTAATACAATATAAATCTCAGCCATGTACAACAGTTTTCCTAGAGTTCAGCTAAAAGGGCTTCAAGAAAGCTGCTCAAAGTGTGTTAAATGCATTGCAAATGCTGATTAAACCAAATGTTTGCAGGCTATGTTTAGGGCCTAAGAATAAACAATGTCCTTGTGTATTAAACCTTGATTACAGCAGCATGTACATGCTGATTGTTGATGAGGTACATATTCATAGGCAATAATACAATGGCTACATATTTACCCGCCAACCAAGCATTTTATAGCCATATGTTGTGTTGTGTTTAAGGTAGATGAGCCTAATAAATCAACTTCCTTACCACTCATCCAACCTGTGGAACTAGCCTGGAGACCAATAATATGTGGCCCCATCAATTTGTCAGAGAAGGTGTTAAAGATCCAGCTCTGTTGCTGCGGATTCTGATTAGTAAAAGCAATGATAGCATACTTCATATAACATATTTCATGCGAGTACAGACTATTCTTCAAATTAAAATACAAGCCAAGTAGATGGGATGGGCGCAGGTCTCTCATCAAAGGACACATCCCTCACACTTTATGTCTTGGCAAAAGTTTCCATACAACTTACAAAATGCATTGACATAAAGATTGCATAAGAATCAGCTGAATACAATTAACAGTGTTTAGGTCTGAGTAGTCAAGCAGCACAAAGCGTTACAGGCTTTCACTGTAACTGTGATACATCTTGTTTTAATAGCTGCAATTCAGGTTATAAAAGCGCAAGATCTGGTGTCAGAAAGGTGGGAAGTGTTAACAACAACCAGATGATCTTAGCACAAGTCATCATACTTGTGTAAAACAGATATATTACACTATGTGGTGATGATGGTCAATAGGAGAAATCTTTATAGCATTGATAGTGTCTTTTACTCTCGAAAGGAGGAGGTCGCAGAGCTTGAATAGTGGTGGATCAAGATGAGGTACAAGACTTCTGCTTTTTGTTTAGTTTAAATACATGAAAGGTATGTGCAGTTACTCATATTTTAACCCCTTCTTGACCGAGCCCAGACCCAATTTTGACATGTTTTAGTAAAACTGTAAATATGATCCCAACTACTGATTGGATCCAGGTGGACTATATCTTTTTTTTTTTCAGGACAAATTGGTCTTTCATGTGGTGGTAAATGGTAATCAGGTATCTCCTGATTTTTTTTAATTATCAAAGGAAAATTAGCTGTATATTTATTGATATTACCATAATTTACCACAAAAGAAATACCTAAAATAAATTCTCCTGCTCCTGACAATCGCAATGATAGCTCTTTCTGCTTTTTTGTATCCTACCTAAAACACACAGACACTAATATTAATTTAAAAATGCCTTTTTAAAAAAAATTCCAACCTAAACAATCTATATTTGGATAGATATATCTAACTACCTAAACTATAGTATATACCTATACTGACCATGAACTTTGACCCTTACCTTGACCCTAGCACTAACCCAGACACTGACTTTGATCAAACCTTGATCTAGCCTTTTCTTTATTTTTTTATTATTTTTGTACACACTTTTGTTTGTTTGCACTTTTCTCCCCTGCAGGGAGAGAAAGATACAATGTACCTTTCTTTCCATTCAGAGTAGAAAGAAAACATGGTTGGGCTGCACAGTGACTGATCACTCTGATCAGAGGCTATCATAGGGATCAGATGACCGGGAACTGGAAATCCCACATATTGATCGTTAGTACGAGACCTGGGGATCTCGATGAGAGCATGGTCTCTGTGTTAGTGTGCTGTGCAGTGCGCTTCCAGCACAAGAACACATATGTGCGCTGCCCAAGTTTAAAGCGCACCTCCTGGATGCTGCATATATGTATTAACATGTCATAGAGGGGTTAAGAATGTTTTGCTCATGTTTAATGAAGAAGGGTCTACACTGGGTGCACAATTATTAGGCAAGTGATTATTTTGACCAAATCATAATTTGTATGCATATTGTCCAGCTCCAAGCTGTATAAACTTGAATGCTTACTGTATTTAAGCATATCAGGTGATGTGTATTTGTGTAATGAGGGAGGGTGTGGCCTATGGAGATTAACACCCTATATCAAGGTGTGCATAATTATTAGACAGCTTCTTTTCCTCAGGCAAAACGAGCCAAAAAAGAGATTTAACAGACTCTGAAAAGTCAAAAATTGTAAAAAATCTTTCAGAAGGATGCAGCACTCTTGAAATTGCTAAGATATTGGGGTGCAATCAAAGAACCATCAAACATTTTGTTGCAAATAGTCTACAGAGTTGCAAGAATCGTGTTGAGGAAAAAAAAAAAAAAAAACACAAATTAACTACCAAAGAGTTGAGAAGAATCAAAAGTGAAGCTACCAGGAACCCATTATCCTCCAGTGCTGTCATATTCCAGAACTGCAACCTACCTGGAGTGCCCAGAAGTACAAGGTGTTCAGTGCTCAGAGATATGGCCAAAGTACGGGAGGCTGAAACCAGACCACCACTGAACAAGACACATAAGTTGAAACGTCAAGACAGACGCTGACGGACCAGATGGATGGGCCCAGTGACTGGATCAGTAATGGGTAGAGAGCTCTACTTCAACTCAGATGCCAACAAGGTGGAGGTGGGGTACTGGCATGGACTTGCAATATTAAAGGTGAGGTAGTTGGACCTTTTCGAGTTGAAGATGGAATCAAAAGCAATTCCCAAATCTATTGCCAGTTTTTAGAAGACACTCTCTTCAAGCAGTACAGGAAAAAGTCTGTATCTTTCAAAAAGATCATGACATTTATGCAGGACAATGCTCCATCGCATGCAGCGAAGTACTCCACTGTGTGGCTAGCCAGTAAAGGCCTTAAAGATGGAAGAATAATGACATGGACTCCTTCCTCACCTGGCCTAAACCCTATTGAGAATTTGTGGGCCCTTCTCAAATGGGAGATTTACAGTCAAGGAAAACAGTACAGCTCTCTGAACAGTGTCTGGAAGGCTGTGGTTGCTGTTGCACAAAACGTCACCAGATCAAGAAACTTAATGGAAGAAATATGAATAAAAGGCTTATGACTGTTATTGAAAAGAAAGGTGGCTATATTGGTTACTGATTGTTTTTTTTTAAATGTCAGAAATGTTTATTTGTAAATTTTGAATTGTTTGTTTATTATTCTCCCAGATGAAAATAAACAAGTGAGATGGGAAAATGTTTGTTTTTCATTTAGTTTCATAATAATTCTGCACACTAGTAACTGCCCAATAATTGTGTACACATAGATATTCTCCTAAGACAGCCAAAATCTCACTTTTACTTTCTTTTTTTTTTAATTCTTTATTTTGAAGAAATAGTATAACAACTTTTAAAAGAAAATCACATTCTAACGGAATGTAGATAAACTTGGCACAGCACTAGGCACGTAGCTGCATTCCAGATATATATATTTAAAAAAATCTGAAATATGCAATACCTTTAGTACACAGGAAGCTAAACCACTCTAACCACATAGCCAGAACATACCATTTTTTCTTTCGTTTTGTATATTTACCAAAAAATAATAAAGAGAAAACAACATTCAGCCCCAGTAAAATAGATAGAAAAGAGGAGTGGATAACCAACACAAAGTTCAGAAGAAGGAAGAAGAAAGGAGAAAAAAAAAAGAAAAGAAGAAGAAGGGGGAGAGACCTTCGCCTATCCTCCTGGCCTCCCACCCTGGTGATCCCATTGGTCTATCAGCCAATGCGAAGAGTTACGCTTCTGCCCCATTCAGCTCATGTTTAGAAGGTCAACATGGTTTGATGTACCGTATTTTCCGGCGTATAAGACGACTTTTCAACCCCTGAAAATCTTCTGAAAAGTCGGGGTTCATCTTATACGCCGGTGCAAGCCGGTGTCAGGGCGGCACTTTTTTGAGGGGCGGCGCCGCCCCCCTCCTCCTCCAACAGACACAAAGTACAGGGGTGGGCAGAGGGGCTGCTGTACCTTACCTGGCTCCGGTCCCACGACAATCCGGTCCAGGAAGCGCGGCTGCTCCTTCTTTCAGTTCGGCCGCTCGATGGTCACGCGGCCGCTCGGCTCCGCCTCCTCACCGGTGATTGGGCGCCAGCACTGGAAAGGCACACAGGCGACCAATCACTGGCGAGAAGGCGGAGCCGAGCGGCCCTGCGAAAATCGAGCGGCCGAACTGGAAGGAGCAGCCGCTCCTCTCCCCCACTGACACCAACGATGGGGCACTATTCCTCCTCCACACTGACACCAACGATGAGGCACTGTTCCTCCCCCACTGACACCAACGATGAGGCACTGTTCCTCCCCCACTGACACCAACGATGAGGCACTGTTCCTCCCCAACTGACACCAACGATGAGGCACTGTTCCTCCCCCACTGACACCATCGATGAGGCACTGTTCCTCCCCCACTGACACCAACGATGAGGCACTGTTCCTCCCCCACTGACACCAACGATGAGGCACTGTTCCTCCCCCACTGACACCAACGATGGGGCACTGTTCCTCCCCACTGACACCAACGATGGGGCACTGTTCCTCCCCACTGACACCAACGATGGGGCACTATTCTCCCCACTGATACCAACGATGGGGCACTATTCCTCCCACTGATACCAACGATGGGGCACTATTCTCCCCACTGATACCAATGATGGGGCACTATTCCTCCCACTGACACCAACGATGGGGCACTATTCCTCCCACTGATACCAACGATGGGGAACTATTCTCCCCACTGACACCAACGAGGGGGAACTATTCCTCCCACTGACACCAATGATGGGGCACTATTCCTCCCACTGACAACAATGATGGAGCACTATTCCTCCCACTGACACCAATGAGGGGGAACTATTCCTCCCACTGACATCAATGATGGGGCACTATTCCTCCCACTGACACCAATGATGGGGCACTATTCCTCCCACTGACACCAATGATGGGGCACTATTCCTCCCACTGATACCAACGATGGGGCACTATTCTCCCCACTGATACCAATGATGGGGCACTATTCTCCCCACTGATACCAATGATGGGGCGCAATTCCTGCCACTGACACCAATGATGGGGCGCTATTCCTCCCACTGACACCAATGATGGGGTGCTATTCCTCCCACTGATACCAATGATGGGGTGCTATTCCTCCCACTGATACCAATGATGGGGTGCTATTCCTCCCACTGATACCAATGATGGGGTGCTATTCCTCCCACTGATACCAATGATGGGCCGCTATTCCTCCCACTGACACCAATGATGGAGCACTATTCCTCCCACTGACACCAATGATGGCACACTATTCCTCCCACTGACACTAATGATGGGACACTATTCCTCCCACTGACACCAATGATGGGGCACGATTCTTCCCACTGACACCAATGATGGGGCACTATTCCTCCCACTGACTAATGATGGGGCACTATTCCTCCCACTGACTAAGGATGGGGCACTATTCCTCACACACTGACACTAAAGATGGGGCACCATCATTGGTGTCAGTGGGAGGAATAGTGTCCCATCATTGGTATCAGTGGGAGGAATAGTGCCCCATCATTGATGTCAGTGGATGAAATAGTGCCCCATCATTAGTGTCAGTGGGAGGAGTAGTGCCTCATCATTGGTGTCAGTGGGAGCAATAGCACCCCATCATTGGAATACCATACTGAAATAGCATACCATATTGAAATCAAATCTGATGTTTTTTCATTTTTATTTGGTGTGCATTGGAAGAGGGGTAGTCTTATACGGCGAGTATAGCTCAAACCCTATATTTTAACAGGAAAAGTAGGGGGTCGTCTTATACGCCCAGTCGTCTTATACGCCGGAAAATACGGTATATAGGAGAAATAAGGGGTCCAATTTTTCCAGTATTTTTCTCCTTGCTCCTTGAGCATCATGATCATGCTTTCAATTTCTTGAATCTCATTAATTTGGGCAAGCCAGTGTGTTTTTGTAGGGGGTAATGGAGTATTTCACAGTGCCGGGATGCAGGATTTCGCCGCGTCGAGGAGATGTTTTAGGAGTGCTTGTAACGTTTGTTTGAAAGGGGTGTGCCATGAAGGAGAAACCTTGTACCTCTGGCATCCTGTACCATCTAGTGAGAAGTTTGTATCCCCCCTCCTGGTGTCTACTGGCCAGGGAGGCCTTGTGGGCAAACAGTATGATTCTTTCTTTCTGCTTTTGGGAAAAAGTAATGTTCAGGTCCCTTTCCCAATGCTGCAAAAATGGGAGTTCAGATGGACCTTCAGATGCTTTCAAGCAGGTATAAAAATCAGAAAGCAAGTGTCGTAGTGGTTCACCAGCCATACAGATCTTCTCGAACAAGGACGGCTCCCTCAAATTAATAGACTCAGTTGGTAAAGAGTGCAAGAATGCCCCCAGTTGTGCCCTCCGAAGAAAGTCCAAGCTAGAAGAAAAGTCCTGTTTTAACTCCTGGGACATCCTAACACTTTTACTTTCTTAAATATTCAGGTTTGAGGTTTGTTAACATTTTGGATTGACTGAGAGCACTGTAGTTGTTCAATAATATTAATCCTCAAAAATACAATTTGCTTAATACTGTAAATGTGCACAGAGTGTAGGTAGAATTTTATTTTTTAAATACAGTTTAGCGCATTTCAACAAGTTTGTATGTTGGATTATCTTTGCAGCATTTAAAGTAATTTTATGAGACTTTCAAACTCAGTATGTAATACCTGTGCCTTGCTTTATATCTGTCAGACAAGTAGAGCATGGTTTTTCATCAGTCAGCTGCATCATTTACACACATTGTAGGAGTAAGCAATGAAACACAACCATTGTGCAGCACTTTAAAGCAGCAAGTAGATACTGCTTGGTAAAAACATGGCTTCCCCCACATACATACTGTATATAACTACAAACTATTGAGAAACCTTTCTTTAACACTTGCAAAAAGGTGATCTTCTTTACAAAGTATACTTTAAAAAAAATCAGAATTGTACATTCTAAATAGAAGAATAGCACATATCTTGATTCTAGTTCCACAGATACTAGTTCTCCAGCATTAAAGTGACACTACAATGAAAACAATAAAATAAAGGTCATACTTAAATTGAATTGGTTGCTTTCTCATCATTGAATGCATCTATTTAACCACTTGCCCTCCTGAGGATTTACCCCCCTTAATGACCAGGCCTCTTTTTGCTACTCGGCGCTGCACTAATTCAACTGATAATTGCACGGTCATGCAATGCTGCTTCCAAACGAAATTTACGTCCTTTTTTTCGGTGGTATTTGATCACCTGTGCACTTTTTATTTTTCACGCTATAAACAAAAAAAGACCAAAAATTTTTAAGAAAAACAATATTTTTTACTTTCAGCTATAAAAAATATATAGTAAACTCAAAGTTAGTTATAAATTTAGGCCAAAATGTATTCTGCTACATGTTTTTGGTAAAAAAAATCCCAATAAGTGTATATTGATTGCTTTGTGTGAAAGTTATAGCGTCTACAAACTATGGTATAGATACTGCAATTTACGCCATTTTTTTGCTATACAGCGCTGTACTAGTTTAACGGACAATTGCACGGTCATGCAATACGGTACATAAATGAAATTTACATCCTTTTTTTCCCACAAATTGAGCTTTCGGTGGTATTTGATTGCCTGTGCGGTTTTTATTTTTTGCGCTATAAAAAAAAAGGCTGACAATTTTGAGGAAAAAAAAACAATATTTTGGACTTTTTGCTATAAAACATGTCCAGTAAAAAAAAATGTAAAAATCAAATTTAGTCATAAATTTCTGCCAAAATGCATTCTGTGACATGTCTTTGCTACAAAAAACCCAATACCTGTAAATTAATTGGTTTACGTGAAAGTTATAGCGTTTACAAATGGCGGGAAAGATACTGGGATTTTTAATTTTTTTTCATACTAATAATGGCGGCGATCAGCGACTTATGGCGGCGATCAGTGATTTATGGCAGCGATCAGCGACTTATGGCGGGACTGCGGCGAACATTTTGACACTGGGGGGAACTGACTTGGGGTCACTGACATTCCCAGTGACACCAATACAGTGATCAGTGCAAAAAAAAAAACCACTGACACTGTACTAATGGCACTGGGGAGGAAGAGGTTAACTTTATTATTCAGTGAAAGGCTTAACTGTGTGAGGGGAGTGTTTTACTAGGGGGCGGGGGTGTGTACTGCACGGAGACACACTGATCTGGACAGATAAACTCTTCTGTCCCGATCAGCGTGTCAGGAGCTGTCAGGGAACTGACAGAAAGCACAGCTACTGCAGCTGTGCTCTCTGTCACTGATTGCCGCTAATCGCCGGGACATAGCCAACAACGACCGGCTGTGACCCGGCGACTGACATCTGCGGCCATGATCGGCAGGACAGGTAGGGCGGCGGCGCGCCTCGCGCGCGCCCCCTACCTGTTTTAAAAACACACGTTTTAAAATGTGGTTTTGCCCAGTTGTGCCGCCCTGCCGCCGTATTTCTACAGTGGCTGGGCGGCATGTGGTTAACTACTATGTGTTTGTGATTTATCATAATGATCTGAACTTTTGTCGATATTACAGCCCCTTAGCTCTTTATCACTATCACTGTTCCCATCAAAGTAAGGTTGTGGTTAAAAAAAAAAAAGTGGAAATAATCAAAAACTGACTCCGATAACAGAAGAAGTCGATAGTGAAATGAAGTAAGTCCTTAGACACAAACATTACACCAGGGTTTCTCTGAACCGTAGGGTTTCACCAGAGGTTGCTAGAGGTTCCTTAAGCAATGAACAAGTTCCCACTGGCACCATTGATCTTTTTAGCTACCTGTAAGGGGGTAGCTCTTCCCAATGACAACTGTAAAGCGCAGTCTCCCCACTGGCTATCACACTAATGTATCATAAGTTGTAGCTATAGTGATTTTTAGCAGGGGTTCCCTGAGACTAGGAAGTTATTTCAGAGGTTTCTCTGTATTGAAAAGGTTGAGAAAGGCTACATTACATAAAGAATATCTCTTTGTTGTCCCTTCTCTTTGGTGGAGAGAGAAACCCAACACATTCAATATACTGCAACTTACTGTAACAGAACTATTATAATAATTTTACATTGTTCTACCTGACACCAGACAAAATAAAAGTAGCACTTTGCCCCATATTGCTAGGTGCTTCCTAAGTCTTTAACCTGCCCCCGGCTCCATTTTAGCAAATCCGACAACAGCAAGGAAGGAGATGGATCCATCCAACGACTGCTTGTTGCGACTCACAGCGTTTTCCCCAAACACGCTGCAGCAAGAGAAATGCTGGGAGACAGGAGGATGACACGACCCCTCTCACCCTTTGTCACAGGAAAGTGACCTGAGCCAAGGCAAGCTAAGCTGCCATTATGATGCACCCATATCTTCCTAGCTGTTGTCAGATCGGACGTGGGGGAAGGGGATGGGTGGGAGGGCAGGTTGAATCTCATAACTAGACTTATACAGTGCCTAGCTACATGGAACAAAGTATGACATGCACTTTGCTCCATGGGGGGGGGGAGCAATACAAAAATCTTACCCTTGTGGGTTGGCTTAGTTCTTCATGCGGACACAGACATACACCCCTTGGTTGGACCATGGGTTTCTAATATTTATAATCTATCAGCCACTGTTTTACTTCAATGCATATTGACATACCTCCCTCAACATTAAATGGATGCTTACCTGCATTTGGCAGCTCCCTGTCATTGATATAATCATTTTATATTCAAAAAGGTTTACTCATCCTATGCAATTTAGACTTATATACATTTACTTTGAAGCAGACATTTAGCTTTCATGGGCCTTCTTACTCTAGAGCATTTATCCCCAAGCAAGATATTTGAATGACTTTGGAGTCGTCACATATAATCTATGACACTTGGCAACTTGCAGCTAACCTGGGTACCTGATTTAATACTGTTCTTCATAACAAGATTGTGGATGTTCAGGCCTGTGTATTTGTATTACTATTTTTGCTTGATAAATGTTGGTCGCCATCCTTTACTGTGAGGCCTTGGTTTGGTATGGTGCAATTCTTTACCCCTACCCTCTCTTTCTTTGTTTTTTCTTTTCTCTTTCCTTGACCTTTCCTTTACTAACACCAGACACCATGTTTGAAGCTGCCCCATATCAGTTTTCCTGTCCTGCGCACCATAACATGTTCCTGATGTTTCTATTACATCCCTACTTGTCCTGAGTAGATTCACCTTATGGCATATGTCTAACGTGAATTTTATTTGAAAATATGCTTGAGGTGGATTTAGACTTCTGAGTCTTCATTTTTTACTCAACTACTTTAACTAAGGGGAAAACAGAGCGTTATCAATATCATTATACTTACTGCAATTTTCTTAATTGTTTCAGTAACTGCATACCCGTTCATACATGGATACATTCATAATGGCTCCTTTGTATACTGGGTGGGTCTTTGCTACCCCTCTTACCTGGTTCTCCGCACCATGTGTTTCACCTGGCTTGAATCACAAATTCATTTAGTGTCTTTGGACATCAGTAATCCTTATGTTTATTTTTTTCTGCCTCATCACCTTATCTTTGCTCCTTCTTCACTCTGGTTTTCTTCATAGACAACACATTAACCTAGTATGTTTACAAGAAACCAAAACTGGCTCTCATTCTGTTCCCACTTAATTTGATGCCAAATTGATGCCAATGTTTCAGGCTGATGCACCTATTGAATGCTGCATTTCACAAATTCACACCCTTTATAGGTTATAAGAAAATATCAGATTCTAACGGCTAAAGGACTATACACGCTACTCTTGCCCTCATACTTATCATTCCCGCATACACCATGCCTTCCTTCACAGAAAATGTCTTTCTATAATTCATACTCACAGTTCCTTTGTCCGACCATGATCTCATTTTCTTTTCTTATCGCAAACTAATATACAAGCCCATGCTATATCCATGGGCGATGAAGGATTCTTTGCTTTCCTGGCAGATATAGTACAAGATCTTTAACAGAAGTCCACCAACTACTTTAATTTAAATTGAGATTCTATGTCCTTACCTGCTACCCTATGGGAGGCTTACAAAGTGGTTATGAAAAGTCATATTATTCAAATTGCATCTAAGAGGAAACAAAGAACGGATACAGTTATCTCAACAATTGGAATGCACCTATACGCAGGCATCGACAGCTTTCAAAGCCTCCCCTACCAGAATCAACCGAGCAGCACTTGAATGTGCTGAGTGCCAGTTGCATTGGATGAAACAAAAATTCTATTCCATGGGCAACAAACCTGACTCTATATTGGTCCATAGGCTCCACACCTTTGCTCCTCATTTCTCTACAATACCTTTAAAGTGATTGTAAAGGTTTAAATTTTATTTTTTTTTACACAATAAACATGTCATACCTACTTGCTCTGTGCAATGGTTTTGCACAGAGCAGCCCTGATCCTCCTCTTCTCAGGTCCCCACTGGCAATCCTGCCCCCCCCCCCTCAGGTGCCCACCACAACAAGACACCTGCTATGGGAGCACTTGTGCACACTCACTCCCGAGGCCCCGCCCTCACTTCCTCCTCACTGGCTGTGATTACCAACAGCGGGAAATATCCCTGTTGGCGGATGACATTCTCTTGTCCCTCAACTCTCTGCAAATTTCCCTACCAAATTAATGTCTCTGCTAAATCAGATTGCCCAACTCTCAGAACTACAACTCCATCTGCACAAATGTAGAGTGAAGTCTGTCAATTTACAGTCTTGTATGCTTAATGCCCACCATAATGCCTATCTCTTTTATTGGTCATCTACATTACCCTATTAGGCATTACTCTAACGCCTCCATATGAGATCAGGCAAATTTTCCATGCTTGTTTAGGCAATTCTTGGCCTCCTGGCGGGATTTTCCTGTTTTGTGGTTCAGGTGGATATGATCTAATAAAAATTACATACAGTGCGGAACACTTTTTTAAATTTTGTCTCTCAGAGTGGGAATGCACCTACAATGTGAATTTCGTGCCCCTCCATGATTTCTAAGTGGGAGAACTTGCAAAATCGCAGGGTGTTCAAATAGTTCTGTTCCTCAATGTACCTCCAGCAAAGATTATTATATATATGCATTATATGGAGTTCTTCCAGTCCCTATCCCCCCACACATCCTTCAGATTCAATATAGTAAACTTAGCCTAGGGTTTATAAACATATTTTGTTTTCCCCAAGGATAACTGGTAGACTGGCAGTATCCAACATACATTCGTATTACCTGGCAGCCAATATTGTCCCTACCTGGCGCAAAAATGCTATTCATGAATTTCCCCTGTGGGCCTACATAGATATGCCGACTATCACTCCACTATTCTTCCCTCTCTCTTGCTCCCTTTACAACACTGCCCTGGAAAGCTAATCTGATTTATCATTTATGTTGAAACTATGGGACTCAAATCAAATTCTACTCAGGTCTCGCTTCTCCTTTTTACCCACAACTAAAATGTCTCTGCTGCCCCGTTACCTCCAGGTTGCACTGGTGGCCTGAACATAATCTTTGTGATAAACACTATTTTTTACCTACTCAGGTATCCGGTCATTTAAACAGTTACCTTTGGACCATAACGCTCTGCTGTAGGAACATTTTAGATACAATACAGTATATGCACATCAGACACTTCCTCAATATGTTAACACGAGAACCATTCTCCCCCTTTTTTATTGACGAAATTCGAGAGTAAGTACAAGAGTAACTGCAAGTTTAATCCTTTCTCAAAAGGTCTAATTTATTTACTCCTCTATTGTTAACACCTAAAAGACACCTATAAGGCACTATCAGAGACATTGGGAGACTGAGTGGAACTTACAAGAGGACTTGCAAACCATATGGTTGGCAGTAACATAAAGGTCTATGAATGTACTCATTTTGGAAAACTCCTATAGGTACTGTACAGTCGGTATCACAGCCCAGCATGCATAGCCCGATTTCTCACAAACTAATCCTCTGCTTGCTTCCGGGGATGTGGCGCTGAAGACCAACATTTGCTGAACTTGTCAGTTATGCAAACAGACTTTGGATTTAATTTGATACAAACAAATACCTGCAAAAATCCCTATGAAACTTTATTAAACAAAATTAACAATAGCCAGGGCATGTAAGACCCCCACAATAAGTTTTGGGGCAGTCAAAAGCAAGCCTACAGATATGATTAACAAAAAAACTTACAGCTATCTTGGCAGATTTTCATTTGAAATTTCTCCTGATTTGGCAGTCCTGGATATCTTACTTACAGCCTCAAGGCTGATTCTGTCAATAAACTCTTTTGTAAAGAAAAAATCTGAACATATCTGCAGCAAAAAAGTGCAGGAAAAAGCAGCCATTTACATTTAAAAATTCTTTATTTTTGCTGCTTTGGTGCATTAAAATAACCTGTCCCTAATACATTCATAAGAAATGAGCATATATGAGCAACCTGTTTTAAACCAATTCAATTACAAGTTCAGTATAAGCCAAGTAGTTACAGTTATTTTTAGGAAACATAATTTATTAGAAAAAAAGTCTGCCTCTCACGACATGACCACAGAGAAGAAAATCTTTAATTCCCCATCTTAAAGCACCTAGCCTGCAGACTTCTGGTGAATCAAAATGTCACCAGTGGTTTATATAAAAGAATGGACCAAAAAAGTATAATGGTAATAAATCATGTCAGTGACTTCAATAACATACTTAAAGAGTGAACAGTACATTTTTAGCACCCCTTGTATATTATTCTTGGTGTATCACAAGGACAAATAATACTAAATCCTTAGACATAAAATCTTTTTGTGCCATAAAAAATATAGTTTATATCTATGTTTGTAAAAGCATGCACTCAAAATGTTGGAGAGCTAACCAAGAGACACCTGAGACTGACCTCTGTGAAAGATTAGGCTGTACCGTTCTGTTTGGTTTTCCAAGGATTAGTGGTACACTGACAACATGAGCCTCCTCACTAAAGTAAGGGAAGGACCATGCACACACAGAGAGTGTCTTTGTGGCTATAAAAACACTGGCTGGTGTAGGAGTGTGGTTTCAAGAAGCACATGGGAAATCGTATCTTTAATGGTAAAAAGGGAACAGAAAGTTTGGTATATTTAAACATGGGCTCTTATTAGCCTCTCCCTTGCAGCTTGTCGGTTTGCTTATTTTCTTCCTCTGCTTACATATGGAAATAGCCAGCAGATTAGTGTGAGCATAATACAATAACAACACTGTTCCTGGAAAAAAAAAAAAAAAAAATCTGCCAGTACAGCACCTACCATCACATGCAGCACCGTATTATGATCTAGTAAATGTTATAATATTACTACTTACTTTGGTACATATCTGACACATAAAAATGGCTACATATAAAAGTCCAATAGAATTGTATATCTGCACAACATCTGATATTTGTATTGTAGATTAAAAGTGAATGACATATTTTGCTCATTGCAGCGTTTCTATGTCAACACATTTGTTTTGTCTTATTACATCCAGCAGTTGGTTAAACTGTATCCATGCCCAAATTTCTGTGTCTTATTTCACACAATTCAAAACCAGTATTATTGCACAATCTTCAATACATTTCAAAGTCTACTGTATATTCCTTTAGAACAGGGGTCCCAAACTTTCTAAAGAAAGGGCCAGTTTACGGTCCTTCAGACTTTAGAGCGACTGGATTGTGCCCAGTGGGAGTAAACAAAGTCCAATATTTGGTATTAGGGGGAAAAATAGTTGGTGTCAGTGGGAAGAATAGTGTCCCATTTTAGTCATCAGTGGAAGGAATTATGCCTTATCGTTGGTGTGAGTGAAAGGAATAGTGCCCCATTGCTGGTGTCAGTGGCAGGAATAATGCGTCAAGGGCCAGATAAAGACCAAAGTCAAAGCCAGAGTTTTCATGGATCGTGACCAAAGAAAAGATGAAAGATGAACTAATACATCATGCTTGCCTTTAAGAAGGTATATAGTCTCCAAATGACGTACCTTCTACCGACAGATTTTGATTACCGTATCCTTAATCCTCAATTATACAGCACCAAATGAACATTTTGAGCAGCACGACGTATGCACTGTGCATCATAAATAACTGCCACATATATATTTTTTGTTTTGTTAATAAAAATAAGACTTTTGTACCTACCCTAAAATCTTATTCTTTAAGTCCTACGAGAAATACAGTGATGTAGTAATTCTTGGACATATGGGTTATATGAGGCTGCCTACAGGAGGTGGCAAACAGAAAAATAACACTGAAGGCCAGCCCCCACATACCCCACCTTTAACTGACATGCTTTGTTTTTTACTAGTGTCCTAGGAAGTTGGAAGCTTTTATTACAGCAGAGCTGAGGAAAACTCTAGACATATTTTGCTATTTGTTTATGGATTTTGTTTTTTTGTTTTCTTTTTCCCTCAACATACTTGACTCTCTGCAGATGTTTTTTAATGTGGTTAATATGCTACTTGAGCTGGTCTCTGTACAGCATCTATCCAGATTGGCTTGCCCTCAGCAAGTCCTACAGTCTTGGAGACTGTACCTAAAAACCGCTTGACTTAAGAGTGTGGGGATAGCCTGGAATGTGACCGTTGGGTACAGTTATCTGCCAGTGGTGCTTTGCAAACCTTTTTGTACTATTTTAGTCAGCCAGAGGACATTCTACAGGTCCAGAGGCACGGCATAACCTCTGATGTGACACAAAGCAGATCAAGGATACAGTGTCCACGATCTACTCCTTCACCAGCTATGCTGACTGGGAACCAGTGGGTCTGAATGCAGATGTGCTAAGAGCTGAGTGACTGCTGGGTTCATGCTTAACCAAAGCAATATCCACTTTTTCACATCCCATTACCCTGGCCACTGTACCGGCTACAGCGATGGCAGGAAAATCATGGCAGTATAGCAAACTGGTATTATTTTTCACTTTCAGCCTAAATAACCATTCTTTCACATGCTTTGCAGAACATTCAGAGAGCCCAGAAATCTATGGTGCTTAGAGAGACTTAAGCTCCTAAATATGCGATCACCCCTTGACATGCCTCATTACTGGTCAGTAGGACCACCCAACAAAATGATGGACCAGAAGTGCGTAGTGAGAGCGACACTTCAGTTCTTGAAGTCACGATTTGCCTAAGATGGGGAAGTCCCTGTTTGTGTACTTCAAGTTTGTTCTGAATGAAAGTATGTGCAGGCACCTTTAGGTGCTTTCCTTTTTTTACTTCTGCCAGATTAGTTGCTGTAATATGAACATGGAGGTTTAAATAATGTCACAAAACAATGTCACAAAACACATTGTTGTGGTGAGCCAGGTCAAATAATTCTAAGAAGCATAAGTTAGACAAATTACCCTAAAATTTTGATCAGCCATACATGCAAATATTAAGATTTACAACAATTGCCAGGATGTCAGGATACCTCCACCCTTACAATCATATTTTGCAAATATTTTAATCAACGCCAATTAATAACCTAAATCGGACATCTGAATAACTTATCATTTATTGTTGCCATGGTGCTGTAAATTAATTTTTTTTTTCCTTACATTAAATTTAAAAGCTCATTGCTTTTCCTAAAACAAACACCCTTCAAGGATACATTCAACAATAACCACACCAGCCTTATTATATCCAAAAAAGAAAATGTTTTCTTCTCTTCCACCTCTCTCCTCATTCTGGTTATTTTTCCTTTCCAAGGTTCTCTCCTGGTGTCCATAGTTGATCAGCCATTCACACCAGAATTGTAATGTTTTAGGACCAATTCACATCAGTGCGCTGATCTGCGTTTTAGTGCAGCTGTAAAATGCAAATCAACGGAAGGACATCTGAAACAATTATTTCAAATGTATCTTATTCACACCAATGCTGTGTCGACCTGCATTGCGCTAAAATGCAACATGTATGCATTTTAGTGCAATCCATGGATGTAAACAGATATCAATGCACTGCACAGGATATCCTGTGAAAATGCAGTACACTTTAGCACACGCTAAAATGCATGTCAATAGATGTGAAAAAGGATGTCAATGGACATCAAAATGGATGTCAATGAATTTCAGCTTGCAACTAAAATGGATGTAAATGTACATACACTTTCCATACATTGTAGCGCACGTCAGTGTGAAGTGGCCCTAAATTTTTTATACAAAAAATAGAGCTTACCATAATCTTCCCCCTCTAGTCCAATAGGCCCAGCTTCTGGAGTCTGTCCATTCTTAAGGCAGTTATGAATGTATGTTGCCTTCCACCTGGCATATTTTCTGTGTTGGACATTCTGAAAGAAAACAAAGACTGTATTTACAGTGTTTAAAAGGTTTGTTTCTGATATATGGAAAGAAAAAGGAAATTTCAACTTTACAACACTTGTGTCGGACAATTAATGTTGACTCATGGAAACCCTAGTCCCCATCCTATCCCAACGTCTTTCCTTGTTTCACATTCAGATTGAACTATCGTGTACTAGGGGAATTGAATCCATTAACCCCAAACTACAAGACTACAATTATAATGATATGGTGAATATTTTTGGCAATACAATAGTAATAAATATTTAATGCTGTCACTAAGAAACTGCAGATTCCTAGAAATTCTTATATATTTAATGCCACCATTTTATGTAACATCACTGAGTTCAAGTATTGTAAGACTGTCATAGGTTGCCCTCCTAGTAAGCCCATGCCCATATGTGTAGCTTCCAACACCACTGTCAGTTTGACAACTGAGGTCCTAATCTGTGAATCAGAGCTGCTACAAGAAGCTATTTCTATGCTGAGCAGCAGTAAGGCTAGTGATACACGAGCAACCCTGACACTGACAATCTGTCAAAGTCGGCAGTGGCAGGATAGTGAACAAGATGCCAGTTTGTTCCTATGGAATTGCTCCCTTTGTAACTGAGCCAGCATGACGTCACTCCTGTCGCTAGTGTTTTAGATTCAGCAGCATTCAGGCCAGTGTGAAATATCCCTGCATATGAGAACATTCTATAGGAACACAGAGGCAGCCTATTTAGCAATCCTGCCAGTGGTGATTTGTAGCTAGCAGCAGAATAATTTGTGCAACTTCATTATAAAAGCTGTCTGTCCATATTGATAGCATTTTTGGCCCTTGGACCAACTAATTACAAAGAATCTGAGTGTTTTTGCTATCTGGAACTAAGTTCTAAAGCCAAGGTTTTCAACCAGTTTTAAAGTAAAAAATCGATATAGGAAAACCATTAATGTTATTTATTCTCTCTTTGAGACCTAATAAAGCCTCCTAACAATGCCTAATAATTTACTACTGCATGTGACCAAGTTAACACTTGGGGCGGCACATTGGCTAAATGGTTAGCACTTCTGCCTGGCAGTACTAGGGTCGTTGGTTCGAATCCCAGCCACGGCTCCACCTGCCTGGAGTTTGCATGTTCTCCCTGTGCCTGCGTGGGTTTCCTCCCACACTCCAAAGACATGTTGGTAGGTTAATTGGATCCTGTCTAAATTGTCCCTAGTATGTGTATGTATGAATGTAAGTTAGGGACCTTAGATTGTACACCCCTTGAGGGTTAGGGACTGCTGTGAATGTACAATATACATATATATATGTAAAGCGCTGCGAAAATTGACAGCGCTATATAAGTACCTGAAATAAATAAATGAACACAATCGGTTCCCAATGAACAGAGTATGGTAAACTGATTAAGGCGATACCCCAGAGGACACACCTTGACAAATTACTAGAAGGTTTTCTGGATCCACACCAAACTAAATATTTACACGTCTGCAAATCAGGACACAGCTTGCTGTTAAGGCAGCATTTATAAAATGTAATGGCAAGAGGTAAACTAGCAATAAAAAATTAAATGGAAAAAAAATGGCAAACCACACAAGTGGAAGAATCAAGAATGCGTTAGTCATTTTATTTTTCTTGGACCCCCTAATGTTTTTAATTTTGATGTAAAATATTGTTTATGTGAAACATCAAGACAAAAAGTAGACACTGTACTATTGAGAAACCAACCTGGTATGTCAAGTGTACAAGAAGACTTGGGTTAAAAAGAGCACTGCCATGTAGACGGCAGCTCTCAGCACCTTGCAGATATAAGGATCATGTGAGGACACATACACATAGTTGGATGGTTGAACACAAATAAAAAAAACTATCGAATGCTAATAATGGGAAACAAACTACAATAAAAGCTAAATAAAAGTGAAATATGCAATAAATACACATTAAAGACACTAAATCGCATATACTATAAAATGAGAAGACACCATCCTGGATAATTGTAAAGGAGACATCTAGTTTCCAGTTAGCTGTAGTAGAGGGTTCATGCATAGGAATTTGATTTACCCCTTCATGAACATGCAGTACCTTTCTCTCTGCTTTCTTCCTTGATGTGGCATTCCCCCCACAATGTTACATTCTTCTCCTGTGCCTGCTTCTCCATCTCATTGTTTCATTCTGTGCCTCAATGAAATCATTGACTTCAATGTCACTGACCTAATATAGCCAAGTGGCCATATTAGGTCATCAATGTCAGCAGCATCCCTGCTCCTTTGTGTTCATTCAGCTGTGGAGGAAGTGATAGCTTCCTTCTGGGTTTGGTGTGAACCCAAGTTGGGACCAAAGCATAGCTCATCTCTAGCGATGACTAAGGTGTACTGGAGTGTGGTGGCCTGATAAGCACACAAGCGCAACATGCTTAGCAACATACAGGGGATGAAAACTAGAGCGAAGATAGCAGTTGTCTGCACAAGCCATATGATTATTTAAGACAAGGCTACAGAAAGCTTCCCTTTTGGTTTGAAAGGCAAACAATTGGATACTATTTCAATTGTAATTGCATTATCAGTATCATCAGCAAAATACTTTTTATGGATTAACTATAAGTAAATACTCAGGCAACAATGCAATCTTATATAAATATAAATCAGCACACATAAAATAAAAAAACCTTCAAAAATCCCTTAAAGTCATATCAATATCCTTCCCCTGAAGTACCAATAATTAATAAATTAGTAGACTTAAACCATAAATTCACAATTACAGTGCAAAATCAAGTCCCAAAGTACTTTCCCAAAAAATTATGCCCCAAAGTGCCACACGTGTATCATGCACAAGGAACACTCCAGTGTCACTATTCACATGAGTGCTGTGACACTGGAGTGTTCTTTGTGCATGATACACGTGTGGCACTTTGGGGTATACTATTGAAAAGGTAATATACTATGTCTAGATTTTGTTTTTTTTTAGGGATTTGAAGAGCACCTGTGATTGATTTGCATCTTCTTCAGTGGAGTAGGAAGCGTCTTCCTATCAAGATCTGATCTTAGTTTGGACTTATCATTTGGACACTTTGTGTTTTGGGACTTTATTGTATTTTATTTTATTTGATTGATGTATTTATATTTTAGATTATTTATTTTTGCATAACTTTTTGGGAAATTACTTTGGGACTTGATTTTTCACTGTAATTGTGAATTTTGGGTTTAAGTCTACTAATTTATTAACAATGCAATCTTCACCTTTGCTGCCTGCAAATATGACTATAATTACTTATAAAAGGGGCCACTCAACTTCTGTATTTTTTTATTGTATAAAACAGGACCTTAACAGTAATTTTTTTCATTCCATATAATGCTTGTCTATTAAAAATCAATATTGCCAAGCCACATAGCCCCACACCACGGCAAATTCCCCTCCCTCGAAGCATAGATGTCCCATTATATTAAGTTATCCCCTCCAGCCTTCCCTAATTTACATCCTATTTTTAACATCCCCTCCCCAACCTGAATTCTGGCATATAAGTCCACCCTCCACCACCACCGCACAGTCCCTGTTGCCAAGTACAGTAAAAGCTCAAAGAGTAGTGGATACTTATTCTACTGAAACACTATAATATGAGCCTGCATGATCTGACCATATTATGCTATGTTACACTTGTGTTGTATCTTATTCCTATATATTTCTCAATTGAAATGCTATCTAAAAAAAACTCATTATTGCTTTATAACTAGCCTACGGCATCAAAGGAGTAATTTAGTGAAATGCTAACTTGTAAAGGTTCATTGTTTTGCTTTATATTACAATGTGAGCAAATCTCTTGTAATTAGATTCACATGTAACTTTGCCCATCCAGTCGGCTTGCAGTTACCATAAATGTCCTTCTGGGGATAATGCACACTGAATAGGCCATTGTACAAGATTTGACACAGGTCACTGCATGCTTGAAAGCAGACTATTAAGTATCTGGGCTTCAAAAAAACACATGTACTACATAAAACTGTTGTGTAAGGTCTTTCATTTTTAGTGACACAATAACAACTGTTAGTGCAACAATTTAACCATCAGTTCTCATACTTAATCTGATCTAGACACATCGATGACAAAAATGGAACAGCAGCATTTATTTTCATATTTCTTTTTACAATTGTAAATTATAGGCTTAGTATACATTCATCATGATATGATTCCAAATTATTCTTCTTTTATCATACGCATATGGTTTTATTTACCAGATTGTTAATGAATCAGTAGTAAAATAATTTCAACAGCTTAATGAGGAACTGGCCTCCCTAAATCTAGGATTCAACTAAAGGTCACACAGACATGCACAATTTCCAAACATACATGATTCCCCTTTAACAACCCTCTCCTTAAAGTGTATGTAAACTTAATAATGAACTTTATGGTTATTTGCTCCTTTTTGGTCTTTTAAATGTACAATTGAATGTGTATTGTTATATCAGTTCAATTAGTACAATCAAAAAATAGCTGATCCTGCCAGAAATCCAGTGAGCTGATAATGGTGCAGCAGAGACAGGATGAACAGGAAGTTATCATTTACTATTGCGCCTTGTTCTCTCTGTGGACTGCAGAACACTTCCTACCTACAATATATTACTGAGATAAGGAGAGGTATCTGTGTGATGATAAGTCTTTGGCTCCTCTTTTGATAATAGGGAATCAACGTACAAAACAAAAAATATCATGCACCTATTCGTATACTGCGGTCCAGTCCAAAGCTTTGGCAGCAGCATCAAGCTAAACACACAGCAGTCCCAGACTGTCATCAGGTAGCTGAGGACTTATCACATGGATATCATTGGTCAATGAATCTCTCTACATTCCAGCGGTGTTCCCCTGCCTGCTATACTTTCTATCCGAGTGCCTCGGAATAAACTATTCCTAAGGATGACCTTCACATCCATGTCCCAGGAGGCTGCAGGACCGGTCTCATTGCACTGCCGTGCCTCGTGCATGCGCAGCATGGAATCAGTTGTGACACATCAAGAAATCACAGCAGGTTCCAAAATCCAAGATAGTGGCATTAGAGATCCAAATCCCAGTGATAAATCAGCTGCAGGGAAGACAACGCTGAATGCGCGCCAACGCATTTGTAAAACGCACATCAACATGCATTGAATACTTAGTTTAAAAATGCATGAAAATAGAAATGCAAAGTTGTTAACCTAGCCTAAGTGTAAGAGCATGTGTAGTCAACTGTATACAAGAACCGACCGTCCACTTCTAAAGGACATGTTCACCCTAAAGTGGGAGTTCGACTTTAACATCTTCTTTCCCTCTCCTCTGTAACTTTTTTTTTTCTTTATCTACTTTTTGCAGGTACCGACTCCCATTTCCATTCCGGCCGCTTTGGTGATCAGAGCGTAAGGTCTCCTTTTTTGGCTGAGTGGATAATTGCAAAATTGGTTTTTAAATTATAAATCTTCTTGTGACCTAAGCTCAATAAAAGTTTAAAATAAAAGTGTAATTAAGGAAGCTTTAAAGTGTTAATAAACCCTCAGTTTTTAAGCAGGAGAGAAGGATAAGGCCTGCCACAGATGGTTCGAATCTCGGCCGATTCAAACTGTGTATGGGCAGGCTGAATGTACCAAAGTAGAGCGATTGATCAAATTGGGTACAACCAGCCTGCAGAATTTAGTTGCGATTATTGCTAGCGGCTGCTATAGCTGTTAGTGATAATCACTGTCTTCTCATAGCAGGGACAGCTTCCCCCACCTTCCCCCCGCCCCCTGCCAAAAGAAGACAATTGCTCAGCAGGAGGGATTCCTCTATCAGCACAGTCTGAATTGATGGGGGAATCATGTAAATGTCTTTCCTGCAATTCATGGTTGCAGGAAAGAGATTTGCATGTCTATGGCAGGCAAAGGTATTCAGCTTCTTTATCTTTTAATCCTTTCCTATGTTCCTGTTTATACAGGAGCCATGAACACTGCCACAGGTTTCCTGTTTCAGGTTCATTCATTTCTCTTCCAGCATCCTATGGACTCACTCCTTTATGCAGAGACTTCAACTGTGTCTCCCTACACTGTGTGCATCAACAGAAACACACAGCCCTGTAGCCTAGGATGGTAAAGCACTCTCTGCTCCTTTCTCCAAGCTAACAGACTGGCTCCAGACTGCACTGTCCACTGTTAACTCTTTTTTATGAAGACTGAACATTCAGGGAAGCAGCAGTGAGAAAGCAGGAGTCAGCTGCATTGAATAGTTAAACTGCAAGGGCTGTGATAAGAATTGTAACCATTACTGGAGAATGTTTATTGTATTGTGCGCAATTTATTAAGCTAAAAACACTGAGAGTTTACTGTTTTAAGTAAATCAGAAGTGACTGCTATACCAGTAGCGCATTGTGTCATTTTGTCAGCTCACAAGAATAAAATACTTATCCCTATAATTTTTGTGACAGTATAATAAAAACAAAGAGATAGAATTACAGAATCTGGTGAACAGTAAATTCAGAACACAATAGCTGTCCTGTAGCATGTGTGAAACAAAACATAACTCACCTCTTCAGAGAGTTCGCCAAATACAGTTAACGTGTCAAGCAAAAGGCTAGCTGTGTAGAAAGACTTTATCATGTTTCTGGAAGGAAAAGAGAAAAAAAAAATTTCATTAGAACTAGGAGATAGAAATCACTTGCTGTTCGCCAGATAGCAGATTTACTGCTACAAGGGGGCCGTTCTGTGCAAAATCACGTATATATACCTTCGCTGTATGTTGTGCGCATTGTCCGACAGTGTTGTATAGTGAAAAATGACCTG
Organism: Staurois parvus; assembly: GCF_062004578.1. Taxonomy (NCBI): domain Eukaryota; kingdom Metazoa; phylum Chordata; class Amphibia; order Anura; family Ranidae; genus Staurois; species Staurois parvus. Next base: position 963,618 of record NW_028317935.1, on the reverse strand, counting down.
GTCATGAAGGGGGGTCATGAAGGAGGATATATTTTCAAGAGATGAAGTGGCTAAGCTAGTAACATTAACAAATTCACTACAACCAACTTTCCAAACTAATGTTAAAATAGTTATGGGATAATAGTAAAATTTCCATATCTACTTAGTCCCTGAACAGATGTACCTAATAAAGTGGCCGGTGACCGTATATTATACTGTATACACCTCTGCTTCATAAAATATGAATAATACGTGTTCCACACCGGATTACTAATCGGAGAGGGATCTCGATGTAAAGATAAGAAGGCACCATTCTCTTCAACATGTGTAATGAGGAAATATGAACTTCTGATGTATCCAAAAGATGGGGGCAAGCGAAAACGTGTAGATTTTAATGCACCAATTCAACTAACAAACAAAATATATCAACAGAAACACACTTTTATGCAAAAACATTTTTTTTTTAAATGAACAAGTGGATCCACACGTTGCGCCCCGAACAAGCTTTGTCAGGATCCACTTCATTATTTTCGTTGTAAGGTATGGTAGCTGACATGACAAACAATAGACAAATTACTACAAAATGATCCACACAGGCAAATAGAATGCCCCAAAAAAAGGGGCATATAAAAACAGAATACAATATAATAAAATAATTTCATTTTAATATATTGTATTATGTTTCTTATATGCCCCTTTTTTTGGGGGGCACTGTCTTTGCCTATGTGGATTATTTTGTAGTAATTTGTCTGTTATGTTATTTGCCATGTCAGCTACCATACCTCACAATGAAGATAATGCAGGGATCCAGAAGAAGTTGTTCAAAACGAAATGCGTCGATCTGCTGGTTTATGTTAAAAATATTTTTGTACGTCCTTTTGTGATTTAAGTGTAGCTAATAGATTTAGCTATGTACATTATTCTATACTTTCCATACTCTGCCAAGTTATACAATATACACTCTGCTGTATAGTATATTTTCAACACCTTAACATTCCATATACTATGTTGTTCCCCTATGCTTATTGCAAATGTTATCATTCCTTGTTATGGAAGGTGTACTTTGTAAACCAGACCAATGATGCTACAAGCAGGATTTAGAGGTGAGAATTCTATGTAGAGGTTCGATCGCATTGTCATATTCACTACACAGCATACTGCTAAAGTATATATTCTTTTTCATTATAACGTAGTTAAATTATATTTATGTGGTTATCATAATTTTCTGCCCAGTGCTACAGTTGCCTAGATATACCACAATATGGTAGTACAAAAAGGTATTTTGAAGAATTTATATCTGTACGTAGCATTCACAGTGTTCAAGTACCATGGTTTCAGGTGTAAATGTGAAAGTTGAATTAAAATATACATATATTTACATACCCAGAAGTCACCCCCTTTTGTTCTACCATTTCCAAAGGCAGGGCTGTTTACATCCTAAACAGAATTTATTACAGGAAATCAGCACCCAGATAAACAAATAAGCTGTCATTGTTGACCTCATCTGAAAATTTTACTTGGATGCTGATCTAATGACTTCACTACCCACTGACCCAGGACACCTACGCAGGTCAGGAGTTGTGTCTTCACTGGATGCATGATTGTCCTAACTTCAAGTCCATAACCAAAACTGGCCATACATGGAATTCAGCAGTTTCCTGATGAACTGGATGATATTCAGGCTGTGGGTGGCCATGCTGGCACCCTCTGATTTCAAAATCAGAGAAATGAGAAAAAATTGGTGCCCAATGATCAAGTAGTCCACCCTGCGCACAGGGTGAAACAGGAGAACACTTACAGTGTATGACCATCATAAGTAGTAAAGCTAAAGTCAGCAAGGCCACTGCATTTTAAAGAACAGTAATGGCGGCCTATATAGGCTCCATTAATAATTCTGTCGGTGTTTTTGAAGTTGGAAGGGCTAATTATCTAAAAAATCAGCTGAAGCTTTAAAATCAATAGTCTGTTGTCTGATGCCACTGCTGATTCCCAGTTCTCTACAATGAGAAGAGGGGATGCTACGCGGCAAGCACTGCCCAATGTCAAAGTGGGAGTGGCCAAAATACTTAAGAGGGTGTGGCTTACTTTTCATAAGCAAGCCAACATAGAGACAATGGAGAGAAAACACATTTCTGGCTACAATTTGTATTCCGCTTTTCAGTAACAGAGCACCCTATCTGAACCCACCTGCAAATTTTAACAGGGTCAACATTCCATAGAGGTCAGTCTTGCCTAATTTATTACAGTGCATTTAACCCAAAAATTTGTAACCAGAAGTAAAGAAAAAACAAACAGTAGTTACGGCATGGTTTTGCTCAATAAGAGAAATGTAATGTTTGCTTACATCTACCTAACCTTGTCCATAGTTTTTTCACCCATATTCATATTCTTGAACAAGGAAAAAGGAACACACATATTAGATGGACAAACCGAGACTAAAACTTTAGAACTTTATGGCAATAAAGTAAGAAATCTCTCACAGTAGACTTGACATGAATCTTAAGCATTTATGCTTTAAAAGCACACTAGTGCTAATAAGCAGCTGTTTATTCAAAGCTATGGTAATTGGTATTATATACCATTTCCTTCCCTGCAGCAATCACTAGTTCCAGATGTGTGACCTGTAAATATGATCTTATAAAACAACAGCACACTCAGAGGCACGACCTTATTACTGCTCCGAAAGAACACAGAGAATGCCACAAAATGGTCAAACCACAAGGGAGGAAAAACAAAACGAGCAAAGAGGACCTCTGTGCAAAAGCTAGGCTATAGAGCCAACTTGGCGTATTTTCTACTGGCGGTAACTATAACCTATAAAAGATAGATGCTGGAATTTGCAGGTAAGGGGTTTAAATGATGGAATGTACTATTAGAATATAAATATTAAAAGAGGAGTATGGCCAAAGATTTTTTGGCCATGCTTCTCCTCTGGGTCACAGGAGTCAACTTACTTTTGCACTCCTGTGAGCCAGAATCAGCTACAGTCCGCTGTTGCCTAACGTCACAGAGCTGCTCGAGGCTCTGGAAGGATCCCAACAATAATGTTGGGATCCACCCAGATGCCTGACTGGCAGTTGGCTCAGCCCCTCAGTGCACTGCGAGAGACTGAGCGAGGCTGTCCTGCCCCCTCCACAGCCCTGCACTCCAGTGAGTGCTGAGTGCTGGAGGGGCAGAGCAGAGAGCCAGAGACTGACAGTCACTACTCTCTGCTCAGAGCGGACCGAGAACTGAGCGGTCAGCTGTCATGTGATGGCTTTGTTCTCAGACTTAGAGCCAGCGGGGGAAAGCTGCAGCATCACACCAATGTTGCAGTAGAGAGGTAAGTATGTAGGCTAATTTATTTCAGAAACCCACAGTTCTCCTTTAAGGTATGTAAATCAGGTAATACAAGCTACTTTTTTTTTAGCCCCTGCATGGCTAATACAAGCTACTTTTTTTTCTATTTCATTTAATTTATGTCTAACAATGTTCCGTCTGCCATGCTTTTGTCCCCGCACCCCCGTATTAGCATGTTATTGCAAAAATTGTTTAAATACAGTTTAAATAATGGACAATGTGTTATCTCTTTCTCCAGAACTGTTGTTACAATGCCTTGAAAATGTATTCATACCCCTTGAAATTATCCACATTTTGTCATGTTACAACCAAAAACATAAATTTATTTTATTGGGATTTTATGTGATAGACCAACACAAAGTGGCCCATAATTGTGAAGTGGAAGGAAAATGATAAATGGTTTTCAAATTATTTTTTTGCACAAATAAATATCTGAAAAGCATGGTGTGCATTTGTATTCAGCCCCCTTTTTTCTGATACCCCTAACTAAAATCTAGTAAACCAATTGCCTTCAGAAGTCACCTAATTAGTAAATAGAGTCCACCTGTGTGTAATTTAATCTCAGTATAAATACAGCTGTTCTGTGAAGAGGTTTGAAAGAGAACATTAGAGAACAAACAGCATCACGAAGGCCAAAGAACACACCAGACAAGTCAGGGATAAAGTTGTGGGGACGTTTTTAAGCAGGGTTAGGTTATAAAAAAATATCCCAAGCTTTGAACATCTCATAGAGCACTGTTCAATCCATCATTTGAAAATGGAAAGAGTAATCAGAGAAGCAGCCAAGAGGCCCATGGTAAATCTGGAAGAGCTGCAGAGATCCACAGCTTAGGTGGGAGAATCTGTCCACAGGACAACTATTAGTCGTGCACTCCAAAAATCTGGCCTTTATGGAAGAGGGGCAAGAAGAAAGCCAGAAGAAGTCTCATTTGCAGTTAGCAAGAAGCCATGTGAGGGGCACAGCAAACATGTGGAAGAAGGTGTTCTGGTCAGATGAGACCAACTTTTTGGCCTAAAAGCAAACCGCTGTGTGGTGGAAAACTAACACTGCAGATCACCCTGAACAACTAGGCAGCATCATGTTGTGGGGATGCTTTTCTTCAGCAGGGACAGGGAAGCTGGTCTGAGTTGATGGGAAGAGCCAAATACAGGGCAATCTTAGAAGAAAACCTATTAGAGTCTGCAAAAGACTTGAGACTGGGGTGGAGGTTCACCTTCCAGCAGGACAACGACACTAAACATACAGCCGGAGCTACAATGGAATAGTTCAGATCAAAGCATATTCATGTGTTAGAATGGTCCAATCAGAGTCCAGACCTAAATCCGACTGAGAATCTGTGGCAAGACTTGAAAATTGCTGTTCACAGATGCTCTCCATCCAATCTGACAGAGCTTGAGCTATTTTGCAAAGAAGAATGGGCAAAAATGTCACTCTCTAGATGTGCAAAGCTGGTAGAAACATCCCCAAAAAGACTTGCAGCTGTAATTGCAGCGAATGGTGGTTCTAAAAAGTATTCACTCAGGGGGGCTGAATACAAATGCACGCCACACTTTTCAGATATTTATTTGTAAAAACTTTTGAAAACCATTTATCATTTTCCTTCCACTTCACAATTATGTGCCTCTTTGTATAGGTCTATCACACAAAATCCCAATAAAATACATTTAAGTTTTTGGTTGTAACATGACAAAATGTGGAACATTTCAAGGGGTATGAATGCTTTTTTCAAGGCAATGTAAATATCACATCCTGTAAAGCAGGAATTGACAAATCACAGTTCCAAACCAACCATAAAACATCACCTGGAAACCAGAAAACATTACCCCTGCTCTAAAGCCAGAAGCACTAAACTGCCTGGAAGACTGGACCTTGTCTTGGGTTCCTAGCAGAAGTGTGCGATAGCCTGTCGAAAACTGCACAGGGAAATTTCAGGGATTTCACTTTAATGGACCTGCTGTGCAACAGAAGCTAAAGCTATTTTGTCAAAAATTGTATGCTTGATGGACTTATAAATGTCATCTGTACTAATGAATACTGTAGAACCAATATTTTTAAAAAATATGTACTAAAGTGGCTGTCCTTCTTCTAAGAATGCTACTTGCCTGGCTATCTCTGTCTTCCATTCTTTAACTAACCTAACCTATGCACTTACCTGTAACAATGAAAATTAGAACAATGAAATCCAAACTGACCTGCATACTTGTTCCAAACAAAGTCCATTTTCATTTCATTTTCAGGAGTGCTCAATAATGGTTACCCACATGTGCCTTTTTTTTTTCTTAGTTTGTGTTATAAAGTTTTGTAAATAAGTGATTTTTCTCCTTCACTGATGTGTGCTAATGAGGCTGCAGTGATGGGCCCTGATAGGCTGCACTGATAGGCAGCACTGATGGGCACTGAAAGGAAGCATTCATATATGGCACTGATAGGCGGCACTGATGGGCACTGAAAGGAAGCATTCATATATGGCACTGATAGGCGGCACTGACGGGCACTGATTTGCGGCACTGAAAGGCAGCTCAGAAGGGCACTGATATGTGGTACTGATGTGCACTAGTAGACACTGATATGTGGCATTGATGTGGCACTGACAGGTGGCACTGATGGGGCTACACTGATCATCAGTGCGCTGATGATCAGTGTACATGTCCCATCTGAGGAATGCCGATTACCAGCATTTCCTTATTTACATGTGATCAGCTGTGATTGGACACAGATGATTATATGACAGAGCCAATGTCATCGACTCTTTCCACTGATCAGTGATCCGTTGTGTCCCAAGGACACAACGCACCACTGATCGCCACGCTGAGCGCACCCCGGGGCATTCACTCTCGGTTAGAGTGGGAGGACATCATATGACGTCCTCCCAGAACATGAGAACCGCCGCCCGTCCGTCATTTCCTTATATGGTGGGCAGGAGGCCGTTAAAGTTGTCCTTTAACAGTTATGTAGAACTCTCCACCCTACAACATTTCACTCCATTTACCTATATGAAAAAGGCACCATTCATCTTACCAAGATTCTTCTGAGTCACCAACTGAACTGGCAGACAAATGCACAGTTACATTTTAAATATGAATACAAATTTTATGAAAATGAGAATTTTTTACCATTGCTAGCAAGTAGACTTTAGCACAAAAAAAAAGATTCTGTAGGTCTCTTCTGGAATAAAATCTTCTCTGCTGGTTGCCAGGCAAATCTCTTTGGTTGCAAACTGAACCGTGCATGCGCATGTCTGTGTACAATCCCAGTATGTTGTGGTTGCCAGGAAAAAGTTACACGTGTTGGATTTACATCATCTCCAGCAAGCTAATCAAGATGGCTGAAGACGACAAATCTGGAGGAAGACTGAGATGTCAGAGGTGGCAACGGAGCAAAGAGGGAAAGTGCAGATGTTGAAATGCTGGAGGGGGCTTTGGGAGGTTTGTGTGCCATTGTGTATAAACTCGCATAATATGGTAAGAGCCCTGGGGATTCCTGATATCTTTATATAGTTAATCAGGTTGAAAACAAGACACATGTCCATCAAGTTAAACAAATAGAAAAAATTACCAAAGAGGAAACCTCCATAAACAGAATCCTTACCCATAAGTTGATCCAGAGGAAGGCAAAAACCCTGTTAAGCATGGTCCAATTTGCTCCAACGGAAAGAAAAAATTCCTTCCTGATCCCCCCCCCCCCCCCTTTCTTGGAGGTAATCGGTTACTCCCTGGATCAACAATCCCTGGTGTTATTATTTATAAGTGTTACAATCCAATATGTTTAGTTTAACTTTAATTACTATGAGAGAGACCACTATAATACCTTTGATTTTTTATTTTTACTACAAAGATTATGAATTGAATATACATACTTATGAAACCTCCCAGCTCTGTCTTCATTGTCTGCATAGAGGAACATTTTCAGAGCATAATTCTCCACGTGAGCGCTGCCAACGATTTCCTGAGTTATGGACTCGCAGTCTCCAAGCTGTTTCTTTAGCTGCATGAAAAAGCGTTCCTCATTAAATTGTTGATCATTTAGGTTTAAAAAGAACAATATATACAATATACACAGACAGACCTGACCCATTATTAAAATTCACAGTTTATATAAATCAGTAGGATACATGTCAGGATTATCAAATCACAGTAAAAACATTTTCTTTCTTGTCAAGAATAAAAAAAGTTCTGTTCCCAGCTTCCAGCCTTGATCACATGGTCAATCGATACTACAGATACACTATAGGACAAAAATGGCAGCTACAAAGTGCTGATATAATCACATATTATACTGATGACATTTTTAAAACAATAATGCACATTTATATATTTATCGATGACACTTGTATAAATAAAAATATTGAAATTAAAAATACCTGAATAAAAGCGGTAGCAAACCCAAAAGTAAACATTATATTGCAGCTTACCAATTCTTAGATTTGATTGCTGCATTCGTTTTCTGTTTTAGGCTTTCTTTCCCTTATTTTCACACAGTGATCCCTGCCCGTAAGTCTATTTTTTTTTTTTCAAAAGAACAAGCTCTCTTGCAGATGTAGCAGTTAGAGCAGGGGTGTCAAACTGGCGGCCCTCCAGCTGTTGCGAAACTATAAATCCCATCATGCCTCTGCCTTTAGGAGTCATGCTTGTAACTGTCAGTCTTGCAATGCCTCATGGGACTTGTAGTTTAGCAACAGCTGGAGTGCCACCAATTTGACACCCATGAGTTAGAAGGATGAGTGTGCCCATTTACTGAAGAGGGTAGAATTTGGAAATCCCAGTGGTAAAAATACCTTTAATAGTGAAAATTCATGGTTTGTAATATATTACATAGTGCACAGGGTTCAGAGTGAAATCTTGGAACTTGCCATGATGTTTGTGGCACAGCGGAATGTAAAGCTGTAACCTTCTATTTGTTCTAAGCTGTCATATGTAGTTACATTCACTTCTATGCAAAATGGCAAAAGACAAAGAGAAAGCACAGTAAATCAAATTTTGACTAAAACAGCATTATACCGCCACTTTTCTGAAATACTGAAGACAACTAGTATTAGCAAACTCTTATTCTCAACATACCCGGACTTTACTCTCAAATGAAGCCCTACCAGTTTCCCACATCCCTACCCTTCCCAGTGCTGGTCCTGTTCACAGTAAACTCTTCATGTGAGACTAAGTGCGGCTAACTTTCACTCTTCCTTCCAGGGATTCTTCCTTCATATAAGGAAATCCAAGGGACTGCAAACTGGTTGGGTACAAAGAGTTTATTTCTTCAGTTAAATGACCCTACATGCTGAAGGTATTATTCCTCCATTACTTTCTTAAAGGAACTTTCTGCCACTAAAACTGTGAAAAAGCTAAATGTTTGTTTTACCTGTGCAATTATAAGCTCACCCATATATAGGGCATAACATTTTCACCAATTTACCACTTCCCCTATAAAAAGTATTAACCTACATCCTCCAGTTTTTCAGTGTTGCCAATGTTTCATCATGCCTACAATGTATATTAAAATAATATTAAAGTTTACTTTTTTGTTTATTAGAATAAATAAAATGTTATACTTACCTACTCTGTTCAAGGATATTGCACAGACCAGTGGCTTACCTCCTCTTTTTCAGTTTTCTGCTGGTGCTGTGCGCTCTTCCTCTTCTCTAAGGGTCCCCTAAGCAAGCCGTGTGCTCAGGGGGCACCTGGGTGGTCCCCGCTTGCTCCATCAGACCCCCGCTCATTTCACACAGGATTTGACTGACAGCAATGAGAAGAGGAAAAGGGGAAGGGAAGAAAGTGGGGAAGCAGCCAGGCAGAGCGCTGGTTCAAGAGAGGACTTTGGTAAGTGTTTAGGGATGGGGGGAATCTATTGTGTTTAAAATCACTTAAACTACAACGTACAGAAAAGTAGCAGTGTGACTTTCAATCCTTGGCCTTCTTGTTTCCGCTCATATACAATGGCTAGGATGTGGTACCCAGAGTATGTTACTTACATCTGGAAACAGTGCAAGATAAACCACAGCAGTATTAATTTATTTTTTTCTATCAAATTTACTAAAGTGTTTCTAAAGTGTATAGCCAAAACTTTTCTTTTTTTTGTCCTTTGAAAAATATAAAAATTCATGAATTCAGAAACAGTTGGGTTGTATGCTGCAGCTTCCAGGAGGTTTGGACACTGGTAAAACAGAAAAAACCATTGAAGGCTAGCCCCAGTATAACTCAGGCTCTAACCATCATGCCTCAGTTATTTGCTGGTGTCCTAGGAGGTTGGATGCCTTTCGCCCTGCTCTGATGAGAAAAAATCTTATGATATTTTTGCTAACATTTTTATCCCTATTTTTAATTTTATGTTTTCTTCAATCAAGGTACTCAATACAATGTATATATTTTTTTAAAGTTGGACTTCAACCATGCTGCTTTAGCTAGTTTCTACACAGCAGCTATCTGAATCTGCATATCCTCAACAACTTTAGAGGCTGTACCTGGGCCATATCCCTCAGACCTAAGATTTCGGGTATTGTCTCAAATGTGATCTTCAGACATTGGTTTCTGAATGTGAAGCTTACCAAACCTTTGTTTACTGTGATATTTAGACACAGAGAATCATCTGATTGTGTTCCATTGCCTATCTACAGTGACATGGTCACCTTCGACCACTTGCAACCCCCATCACCAGCTGTTTACGCGTTGCGATTCTGAGAGGCCTTGCCTAGCATTGGGCCTAGCTGTTGACCTCCACACAGTGCAACATGTCTGCATAGAAGAGGCCAGCCCTGATGTTACGGGTGACCACAGTCCATACTCTATTAATGGCTCTGGGGGCATTTACAAAGTAACCCCACATACAGCTGACAACTTTAATATGGAACCTGATGCCCTATCATCATAGGGTCTTCATCTTTAGAGTCTATTTCAACTCCATCAGGCAAGGCTGGAGCTCCCTCAAGTCAACTATGGACTTCCTAGTTTTTTGTGCCCAGTTACTGGATATTTCTCTCCATAGGGGTTTTAAGTGCACTGTGACATCCTTCCTGGCAAAGTCTGTCTCTGACCCTCCTGTGACCGTGAGCCACACTGGGCCTGCAGCACCTGTTGTCATTTCTGATTCAGAATCTCAGCAGCTGGGAGAAGCTGCTTTTTGGTTCAGTCTCCTGCAGTTAACTCACACATAAAAGCATTTTTTCAAACCTTATTGATGCAAAGCACATTTCTAATTTGGAAGATCAGCCTGCTGTTCCAGGCCTTGGCTCTTTTTGATCTCCTCTGGTTACAAAGACCTTTCCACTATACCCCGTGTTTGAGGACTTCCTGTATGTGGACTGGAAACAACACAAAAGGTCCCGGGACCAACCTGTGACTGTTCCCATTTGAGAAACACTCACTAATAGGTGCTCTTTACCAAATGTGGATACTCATACAGAGGTACCACTAGAAGGGTCGAGTGTATGCTTACTGTGAGGGACTTCCCTGATAGGAAGTTAGATCCCAATTTGAAATGACATGCACAATGCAATCTCCCTACCTCATAGCAGCAGGAACAGCAGCCTGTAAAGGAAAAGTATACTTTAGACTCATTTCTAGTAGTAAAAGTTGTTCATTGGATTGCTTTATTTCTTCACACTATCTTGTGTTTTCTGTGCTGTCCATTCCTTTTCTTTTTTCTTTTATGTTTTATTTGCTCTGAAGTAAAATGGGTCTTGCTGAGAGAAATATCAAATGCAGCACAAGTAATTTTGTAGGGAGCTGTTGGGAACACAAAAGTGGAAGTGTTGGCTTGTAATGGGGCTGTAATTGCTGTGATCTCTATCAGTAGTATAAAATGTCCCCAGTCTCCAAAAACTCCCATAGCATGTCTGCATTCTCTGACTATCTCTTGCAGGATGCGCAGTTGCATGTCTACAGTCTGACAGCTTTCTGTAGAATTACATTCCCTGAATATTATATGTGGCCCCTTGGTAATGTCAGGAACCACACTTTTGACCACCACTGAACTAATGTTTGCAGGATTAGTCAACCAGTTACCAAGCAATAAAAACAAGGACCATCCTTCAATGTTATAGTTGTCAATGTTCCATCACGCATGCAATGCAATGTTAACAAATATGTTTAGAAAGTTGGCAGCGGGATTACTATTTATTTTCCTCAAATGTAGCAAGCACAGTGAACATTGAGTCAGGTGTCAAAAATAAAATAGGACAGTCCCAATGCACACATACCTGCGTCAACGGATGGCTGTATTTGTAAATGGGTGCTGTAGTCACCATCTGCTGGAACTAAGATAAATCAATGTGTGAAGAACGTCACCAGCACACCAAAGATCTCCATGAAGGGTCCAAAGTCACACTTGAAGCCCCGTATATGAAATATATTGACCACCACTGACCAAATGTTTGCAGGATTAGTCAACCAGTTACCAAGCAATACAAAAATTCCAAACAAGGACCATTCTTCAATTTTAGAGTCTTGTCAATGTTCCGTTATGCATGCAATGCAATGTTAACAATCATGTTTAGAAAGGTGGCAGTGGGATTACTATTTATTTTCCTCAAATGTAGCAAACACTGTGAACATTGAGTCATGTGTCAAAAAGGTCACATTACATGCTAGTGAGTCATCATCTTTACTCTCCCAGTAGAGGTTCAATGTTTTGCTTCACTAATGCTACTGACAACACTTCTCAAGGAAGACTAAACTGGTCAAATAATTACCTTTCTTGAAATGAATCCAACATATTTCATAGCAGATTTAAGGTAGGTATGGCAATGTAACGTGAAAACATTTTTTTTTCGGATCTTTCAGAAACCTCTCCTTGAAAAGATTAGCAGGTGGTAGGTGGAAAGTGTTAACTACACTTACCTATGCAAGTAGTATTCATTTAATATTATGTTATAACTGAATCCAATATAAGCTAGTATCATGTAAATAAATAGAATTTACACAAATCACTCTATTGGTATAAACTCAGTAATAGCATTCTGCCATTTTTATTCATGGATTCTTTTGCTTTGATTATTTTGCTTATTGATACATTTTTTTTCTCAGTAATTTCTCAAATTAGTATTTTGACTTTGTCTGGGTAAACAAATTTAAAGTACAGTATATCTATAGAAAAAAGTCCAATTTATAAAGACTTTCCTTCACATTCTTTGACCAAAATGTTGCTTATAATTTATGCAAACCTAAATTAGGAATAGTCCATTCAGTTCCAGAGAAAGGAAAGAAAAGCAGTTTTCTTAGAAGTTGAGTCACTCGATTTTTTCCACATTTTTTCTTAAAATGAAACTTCGCACCTTTTTTTTTTTTTAGTTTGGACACTTTTTTTTTTTTGTTTAAGTATAGCTGTGCCCCTGTTGAGTAAATTCAAACTTCTTGCTGTGATGACACTCTTAAGCAACTACATTTAAATATCCACACATGGGATCATGTGAATGTCTTAATATAATTAAGCAAAAAGTTACAATTCATGTAAACAAATACATTAAGAAAAGTCGCAGTGATAAAATAACACTATTTTTTTTTTTAAGAATAAACAAACACTTAGGGGCATATTTATAAAGCAGTGAAGCGAAGCTGGCTTTCACCAAATATTTACTGGTGGTGAATTAAATATGTTAGTTTACAATAAATGCACAAGGAAGACTCACCTGCATGGAATGTCGGATAAACTGCTTAACATGCCCTACTATAATGTCAGTGTTTTTTATTAGTATGAAGATAGGTGAACTGCTGTGACCGGTTTAGTAGCAGAAAGATTAATCAGACTGTGGTTTCTGTATTTGAAAGGCTTCTTTTAAAAGATGTCTCAGAATACAAGAGGCCTGAAGTTTCCTAATAAAATATAATAAAAAAGCAAATAGCACCAGCACAGTTACAACAGGTGGACTTGGAGCCCATAAAAAGACTTACTGTTCACAGTAGAGGAAATCTCCAGTTATTTCGCAGAAAACAAAAAACAGGATTATCGCACATCCTACTGGCCTTCAGTTTTTAAACTGCCAAGAGGGTTTAAATGGGGGCTTTGAGCCTAGGATTGCTTGTGTTTTCTTAGCGAGTGTACATATGCAAAAATTCATCTTGCAGACTAGACATTTACTATATTAAAATCTCTGGCACCTTTTCTCGTAAAATACACAGGGGGATGTCCAAGATAGCCTACTGGATAGGTCAACGTCCAGTGCTTAAGAAGAGCTGTAAGCTAAAGCACAAGCATGAATCCAATGCCTCTAGCCATGTACAGTACACAAAAAACAGTTTAAGAAATTGTTAGCAATCACCTTTTAATTTAACCTCTTCCCTTCCGGCCCATTGACGATAAACGGCCGGATGGGAGCACTGCCGATGCAGGGGGACGTTTCTTAGTCCTATTGCACACTGGATGTTTTTGCTGATGCTATTTTTGGCTTTTGATGTTTTTTTCTACAGCTAGTAAACCCCCCAGCATGTGATCCTATGTGTCCATGCACACATATAGACTGTAATCAACGTTTTTTGGCAGGGACGTTTTTTGGCAGGGACGTTTTTTGGCTTGAAAAAAAACCCAGGACTAGTGGGTTTCCAGAGGAGTTTTTTAGCTGTACAAACGCTCTAATGCTGAAAAACATGGCAAAAAAATGCTGCAAACCAGCATTTTTGGACCAAAAACATTTTTTTTTTTAGCTAAAAAGACACGTTAAAAAAAAAGCAAACGTGGGAAAACACCGCCAAACACTAAAGCAAAAACACAAAAAAAAAGCTGAAAAACTCACGTTTTTAACGCAACTTTACACAGCTAACGTTACCAGAATTATCAAAACACCCAGTGTGCATGGATACTAAATGTCCCCCTGCATCTATTGCCTGTCAATTCCATACAATAGTAAAATCAGTCATTTGCACTACAGCCTGTGTAAAACTTAAACTGCAACATGCTGTATACCTAAAACTGAACTCCAGTCAAACAGCTAAATACATAAATGAAAAGCACATACAGTTGTGTTCAAAATAATAGCAGTGTGTTGAAAAAAGTGAATAAAGTTCAAAATCCTTCTAATAGCGTTTATTTCCATATACACAAATGCATTGGGAACACTACACATTCTATTCCAAATCAAAACATGAAGAAAAATATATCAAATTTGTGTTGTTCCTCTAAACAAATTGAAGAAAAGTGAATATTAGACTGTTCAAAAAAACAGCAGTGTTTGTATTTTTCCTTACAAACTCAAACATTCACTATATAAACTGAAAAATGTTTGAAGATTTTGCTTTTCTTTGAATCACTTAATTAATATTTAGTTGTATAAGCACTGTTTCTGAGAACTGCTGTACATCTGTGTTGCATGGAGTCAACCAACTTCTGGCACCTGTGAACAGGTATTCCAGCCCAGGATGATTGGACTACATTCCACAGTTCTTCTCTATTTCTTGGTTTTGCCTCAGAAACTGCATTTTTGATGTCACCCCACAAGTTTTCTATTGGATTAAGATCCGGGGATTGGGCTGGCCACTCCATAACGTCAATCTTGTTGATCTGCAACCAAGACGTTGCACGTTTACTGGTGTGTTTGGGGTCGTTGTCTTGTTGGAACACCCATTTCAAGGGCATTTCCTCTTCAGCATAAGGCAGCATGACCTCTTCAAGTATTCTGATGTATTCAAACTGATCCATGATCCCTGGTATGCGATAAATAGGCCCAACACCGTAGTATGAGAAACATCCCCATATCATGATGCTTGCGCAACCATGCTTCACTGTCTTCACAGTGTACTGTGCTTTGAATTCAGTGTTTGGGGGTCGTCTGACAAACTGTCTCCGGCCACTAGACCCAAAAATAACAATCTTACTTTCATCAGTCCATAAAATGTTGCGCCATTTCTCTTTAGGCCGATCAATGTGCTCTTTGGCAAATTGTAACCTCTTCAGCACATGTCTTTTTTTCAACAGTGGGACTTTGCGGGGGCTTCTTGCAGATAGCTTGGCTTCACATCTTCTAATTGTAACAGTACTCACAGGTAGCTTTAGACCTTCTTTGATGTTCCTGGAGCTGATTGTTGGCTGAGTCCTTGCCATTTTGGCTATTCTTCTATCCATTCGAATGGTAGTTTTTCGCTTTCTTCCACGTCTTTCAGGTTTTGGTTGCCATTTTAAAGCATTTGCGATCATTTTAGCTGAGCAGCCTATCATTTTCTACACTTCTTTATATGTTTTCCCCTCTCCAATCAACTTTTTAATCAAGGTACGCTGTTCTTCTGAACAATGTCTGGAACGACACATTTTCCTCAGAATTTCAGAGAGAAATGCACTGTAACCAGCATGTACAACATTTGCTGCCTTCCTTCCTTAAATAAGGGCAATAATTGCCACCTGTTTTTCAAAGAATAAATGACTTCACTAATAGAACTCCACACTGCTATTATTTTAAACATGCCCCTTTCAATTAGTGATTCAATTACACAGAATCAGCAGCATGCATGTCATGACTGTTGGGTCTGTTGGATTTCTATTACTCCACTACACCTGCTAGTAAATTATTTGCCATGTAGAAATATCATTTCTACCAAAAACAGTGATTGATCAGGTTAGTGATGTCTGACTGCTATTATTTTGAACACAACTGTATATGGGAGCCGTTTTCCCTGCTAAACAGTTTGCACTCTTCATCCAAACCGGAGATTTACTAAGCTCTACCACACAGCACAACTAGATAGGTGAAACGCAAGCTTGCATCTTTTTCACGGGTGTCGGTCTTTGGCCGTCTTCATTGACCAGCGTGGGATGATACATGCGCAACAGTCAGTCATCCTGCCGCACATGGACTTTGCCAGTTATGTAAGCTGAGCTGAGCAGCACAACTCAGTTTAAATGCCGGGGAATGTTACAAGAAAGGAGGTAGGTATATTGTGACAGCTGAACTTTAGTTCCGCTTTCAGGATTACAGTGGTGTCCTTTCACCACAATCAGCTGATTGGCCAGTGAAAGTGAACCAGACTAAGGTTATTCTTCTCCTCCCTCTGCTCTCTACTCCTTTCAGAATTTTCCTTGTCAAATTATCTGCACAAAGCACACCTTTCTATGAGGGGTATTCTGCTCAATTTTGGAGATTCCTCTAACTTCCTGTTGCATCTTGGCGTCAGAAAGTGGAAAATTTCACCAATGGTACACAGGCAGCAAAAAATAACCCAAAAACCTGACAGAGAATGTAACCCTTACTTACTACAGGTGAAACTTGAAAAATTAGAATATCGTGCAAAAGTTCATTTATTTCAGTAATGCAACTTAAAAGGTGAAACTAATATATGAGATAGACTCATTACATGCAAAGCAAGATAGTTCAACCCGTGATTTGTCATAATTGTGATGATTATGGCTTACAGCTCATGAAAACCCAAAATCCACAATCTTAGAAAATTAGAATGTTACATGCAATCAATAAAAAAAGGATTGTACATAGAACAATATCGGACCTCTGAAAAGTATAAGCATGCATATGTACTCAGTACTTGGTTTGGGCCTCTTTTGCAGCAATTACTGCCTCAATGCGGCGTGGCATGGAAGCTATCAGCCTGTGGCACTGCTGAGGTGTTATGGAAGACCAGGATGCTTCAATAGCGGCCTTCAGCTCTTCTGCATTGTTCGGTCTCATGTCTCTCATCTGTCTCTTGGCAATGCCCCATAGATTCTCTATGGGGTTCAGGTCAGGCGAGTTTGCTGGCCAATCAAGCACAGTAATCCCATGGTCATTGAACCAGGTTTTGGTGTTTTTGGCAGTGTGGGCAGGTGCCAAGTCCTGCTGGAAAATGAAGTCAGCATCCCCATAAAGCTTGTCTGTGGTAGGAAGCATGAAGTGCTCCAAAATCTCCTGGTAGACGGCTGCGTTGACCCTAGACTTAATGAAGCACAGTGGACCAACACCAGCAGATGACATGGCTCCCTAAATCAACACATACTGTGGAAACTTCACACTGGACTTCAAGCATCTTGCAGTGTGTGCCTCTCCATTCTTCCTCCATACTCTGGGTCCTTGGTTTCCAAATGAGATGCAAAAGTTGCTCTCATCAGAAAAGAGGACTTTGGACCACTGAGCAACAGACCAGGTCTGTTTTTCTTTAGCCCAGGTAAGACGCTTCTGACGTTTGTTGTTTAGGAGCGGCTTGACAAGAGGAATGTGACATTTGAAGCCCATGTCCAGGATCCGTCTGTGTGTGGTGGCTCTTGATGCACTGACTCCAGCCTTAGTCCACTCCTTGTGAAAGTCTCCAACAATTTTGAATGGCCTTTTCCTGACAATCCTCTCCAGGCTGTGGTCATCCCTGCTGCTTGTGCACCTTTTTCTTCCACACTTTTCCCTTCCACATAACTTTCTATTAATGTGTTTTGATACAGCACTTTCTTTTGCAATTACCTTTTGAGGCTTTCCCTCCTTATGGAGGGTGTCAATGATGGTTTTCTGCACAACTGTCAGGTCAGCAGTCTTTTCCCATGATTGTGATTCCTACTGAACCAGACTAAGAGACCATTTAAAGGCTCAGGAACCCTTTGCAGGTGTTATGGCTTAATTAGCTGATTAAAGTGGGACACTTTGAGCCTAGAATATTGCACCTTTTCACAACATTCAAATTTTCTGAGATTGTGGATTTGGGGTTTTCATGACCTATAAGCCATAATCATCACAATTGTGACAAATCACAGCTTGAACTATCTTGCTTTGCATGTAATGAGTCTCATACATTACTTTCACCTTTTAAGTTGCATTACTGAAATAAATGAACCTTTGCACAATATTCAAATTTTTTGAGTTTCACCTGTATATACATAACTATAAAGGTTTGGGTTCGGGATCCACTTAGGATTACAAAGCCGTATATAGTGTACAAGGTGTGACAATTTAATTCCCGGAATGCCTGTGGCGTAGTATTATGGTGGTAAGTCATATAGCCTTTCACACTCAAAGGTGTTCTGGCATGTTCTAAAACTCTCCTGGGTTGCAAACGAGTCGGCTCTGTCTTTACGGAGTAGTAGAAGAAATGTTGCGCTACTGGCGGAAAAGTGAGTGACAGCACTCTGGAGGAGCGGACTAACATCAAATTTTGTGTGAAAATTGGCAAAAATGTGAGTGAACATTTAGCTCTGTTATAACAGACTTTTGGTGAATATTCCAAGGAAGAAATCAAGTGTTTTTTAACCGGCATGGACAGTTTAAGGAGGGGTGGGACGATATCTATGATGATGCAAGTGGGTAGCCAAAAACACAAGGGATGGATGCAAATGTGGACAGAGTGTGAACCTCATATGCTCAGATTGAAAATTGAGTGTGTGAATGTTGGCAGAAGAATTGATCACGAACAGGGAATCGGTGCAGCAGATGCTAATGGAGGATTTGGTAATTAGAAAGATTTCTGCAAAAATTGTGTCTCAAATCTTGACAGAACATCAGAAAGAACGTTGTCTTCAAATTTTATCCGATCATTTTGCAGTCTATTCCATGAACTAGATTATCACAACTTGTATGTAGTGACTCCCACAAGGCATTTAAGCTTTGCCACGTGGGGGGGGGGGGTACTACATACACATGTTATTGCCCTAGGTTCACACCTAAGCGTTTTCCGCAGTGTTTTGCAGCAACGCACTACAGTCCATTTAACATGATTTCCTAGCGAACACGTTCACATTTCCATGTTTTCACCCAGTGTGTTTTTTGTAAGGGGCCAGGGACCTTTTTTTTAATGCAAAAAGTAGAATTTTTGGCTTTATAGACTTCAATAGAAACGCTGCAAAAAAGCATGTCGTGCTTACTGTGTTTTTGATGCGTTTTAAATACACCTAGCAACAAGAAAAACGCAAAACGCATCAAAAACACAGCAAAAATGAGTCAAACCCATGTGCAAAAATGCAACGCAATGCAGAAACGGACCAATCACAAACTGCATAGGTATGAACCTAGCCTTAGCTCTGACTAGAGTTCATTTTTAAATATACTATTGCATGCTTCTACTAGCCCTGTGAGAATTTGAGATTTCTGACATAAGGCGGCAATGCTAACCACAGGCTCCTAATTCTGTGGCAGAATTGACACCGTACCATGCACATCTGCAGTGGTACTACAGAACAACATGTTGTTGCATAGCATGCTTGCATTTTGAAGTCAAGAATTATGTCATTGCTTTTAACGAGTTGCTACATCTTCTACCCCACCCACAGTTACTAAATGATGCAGATCACAAAATAATGGTATGGCATCCCAGTTACCAGTAAAAATATTCGCTATTCCAAGTATTTAGCAATAATCTAAAAAAAAATAAGATAGCTGTTTATATTATGTAGCTGCATTGCAACTTAAGTGTGAAAATGTAAAAGTTTACTTTAAAGTTTTTAGCAAGCTTTATTACAAATTACCGTTTTTAGATTAAAAACAAAAGGTAAAAGACAGTTTCTGCAAAGTAAATGGTTAGCAGTCCAGAAATGTAGTACTCCAAAGACAGAACTACATGTCTCAACATTCTTTAGTGCCCCAAGGCTGACAGGAGCACAGCCTGATGTTGATGGATATATTTATTTTACCTAATAACAAAGTCTGATATAAGACTTTTTTTTTTAAATGTAAATAAAAAATAATTAATTCTGCCATTTTTTCTACACAGGCTCCAGTTTCTGAATGTTTTGCCTACTAATACAGTTTCTTTGGGCAAGTTCTCCTTCTCAGTAAGTCAACTCAGATCAAAATAACTAAGTAAAATACAGTATATTTGTAGGGGAAATTTGCCAGTTGCTTTTTTTTTTTTACCAAAAGCTTTGATAATAACTTTTGCCAACCTAGGTTTAAAATAATCCATTAGTTTCCACAAAGAAAGCCTTATCATAGTTGTGATTTTACATGGAAAAGAAGTAAATACATATTCTGGCTCTTTAACATTTCAAAAATCTCAGTTCTCATAATTAAAAGGAGCAGTGAAAAACAGTAACCTATGCAAACCCAAATAAGGTGCAAATCAGAAGTATTTTAACTTCCTAGGGATTTGCATCACTCATACAAACCATTTGTGCATATACAGTGTGTGAGTGTGTGTATATCTCTCTATCTATATATATTATCTATCTATATACACACACACACGTATACACACACACTTTTTTATGCAAGTATTAATAGCAACTGAACTTGAGCCATCTCCAAGCTACCTGGTACTTTAACACTGTGGTCATTGTGGTCAGGAGTTCAAAATAAAAACCATGAATTAACTGGTGCCTAAGTGTTTTTTTAAAGAACCCCTTGGTATCAAGGGAGAAGTATACTATAGATGACTTTAAGCTAATTTACATGGGGCCAGAATGTCTAAATGACAGAAAAACTGAGAAAACGACATGATTTCTAGAAAACACGATAAATGTTGATTGACCGTTTATTGGTATATTCTGTATTTTATACACCTAAATATACAAAAGTTATTTTTCACTAGTGATAAAAACAACGTTTCAGTTTCACATAAACTTTATCATGCTGATAAAGTCATATCGACATTCTTAAAGCGGAGTTCCACTCAAACTGTAAAAAAAGAAAAGTCAGCAGCTGCAAAAACTGTAGCTGCTGACTTTTAAAAAAATAGCCATTTACCTGTCCCACGATCCCGCTGTGTCCTCCCCGCAGCCTGTTTAACTAGCCGTCTGGTGTTCCAGGCGCTGGCATCTTCAGTGTGGGCACCCGGCTGTGACAGCTTGCAGCGCGAGAAGCACTGTGCTACCTGAATGGCCCCGTAGTCTTCTGGGACCTGTCATGTGTCCCAGAAGACTACGGGGAGGGAAGGTAGGAGGACAACTCCCGCTTCCAATAGCCTAGGCGAACGCAGCAGAAGTGGGAATGGGTACCTCCCCCCCCCCACTCCCCAAAGGTGCCAATCCTTAATGGGGAGCGGGGGACCAGTCCTTAAAATTGAGCTTCCCCTTTTGAGTGGAGCTACGCTTTAAAACCAAGAACAAAATATATTGTAGTTTAACAGATCTTGGTCCCGGTTCACACTGATGCGAATCTGATGCAAGTTCTGATCAGATTCGAAAGGCAGAGGTTCGCGGGTCATCTGAAAATACATTGTTTTCTGTGAAGGCCAGTCATGTCTACGTGGTGCGATTTTGGTACAGAGCAGGCAATAGTGATGAATTAATAACTGGCATATCTTAAATTCTGAGCTCAGTATTTTAGAGTGCACTGTGTTAAGGTACCATTGCAACTGCTTAATTAGCACATGAACTTGACAATGAATGATGAATGAATGAACTGAAATAAATATAGACACTTGTGATTGTGAAAGCCATGGGGGAAAAAAAAGATTTTCAGTATTCTGGCTTGTTTTTCATGCTGGCAGGAAAAGTACCACCTAGAAGGCTATGCATAATGTCTGGACAGTTTTTACACAGCCCTTTAATTGCTTGTACGAGAGGATAAACAAAACAGACTTCTTACTACAGTTGTTTTCCTGCTAGATGATTCACACAACACCATCAACACAAGAAAAACTCATTAATGTTCTTAGAAAAGATACAAATTTAGAAGATATCATTGATGACTTGGAGTTTAAATGTGTAGGTTTTGAGGATGTAATTGTGAACCTGAACTAAATCTGACATGCACGAAAACATGCACCAACATGGATTAAATGCAATATACAGTTGCAAGAAAAAGTATGTGAACCCCTTGGGATTACGTGGAGTTTTGCATGAATTGGGCATAAAATGTGCTCTGAACGTCATCTAAGTCACAACAATAGAAGAACACAGTCTGCTGAACATAATACTACACAAACATTAGATGTTGCCATGGTTTAATTGCACATAACATGTAAACATTCACAGTGCAGGGAGGAAAAAGGATGTCAGGCCCTAGCTTAATGACTTCTTCCAGAGCTAATTGGAGCCAGGAGTGAGCCAACCTTGACTCCAATCAGTGTGATGATATTGGATGTGTTGCTTACAGCTGTCCTGCCCTTAAAAAACACACACCTGTTTTGGGTTTACTGGTTTCAAGAAGCACTGTCTGATGTGAACCATGCCTCGCAGAAAAGAGCTCTCAGAAGACCTACGATCAAGAATTGTTGACTTGCATGAAGCTGGAAAGGGTTACAAAAGTATCTCCAAAAGCCTTGATGTTCATGTGTCCACGGTAAGACGGACTGTCTACAAATGGAGAAAGTTTAGCACTGTTGCTACTCTCCCTAGGTGTGGTCGTCCTGTAAAAATGACTGCAAGAGCACAGCGCAGAATGCTGCATGAGGTAAAGAAGAATCCCAGAGTGTCAGCTAAAGACCTGCAGAAATCTCTGGCACATGCTAACATTTTTGTTGACACATCTACAATAAAGAAAACATTAAACAAGAATGGAATACATGGGAGGACACCACGGAGGAAGCCATTGCTGTCCAAAAAGAATATTGCAGTACGTTTGAAGTTTGCAAAAGATCACCTGGATGTTCCACAGCACTACTGGCAAAATATACTGTGGACAGATGAAACCAAGACTGAGTTGTTTGGGAAGAACACACAACACTATGTGTGGAGGAAAAAAGGCACAGCACACCAACATCAAAACCTCATCCCCACTGTAAAACATGGCGGAGGGAGCATCATGGTTTGGGGCTGCTTTGCTGCCTCGGGGCCTGGACAGATTGTTGTCATTGATGGGAAAATGAATTCCAGAGTTTATCAAGACATTTTGCAGGAAAACGTACGACCATCTGTCCGCCAACTGAGGCTCTGCAGAGGATGGGTGATGCAACAGGACAATGACCCAAAGCATACAAGTAATTCAACAAAACAATGGCTGGAACAGCACAGAATACGCCTTCTGGAGTGGCCCAGTCAGAATATTGCTACACTGAAACAGTTTTGTGAAGAGGAGTGGTCCAAAATGACTCCAGATCGTTGTGCAGGTCTGATCTGCAACTACAGGAAACGTTTGGTTGAGGTTATTGCTGCCAAAGGAGGGTCAACCAGTTATTAAGTCCAAAGGTTCACATACTTTTTCCTCCCTGCACTGTGAATGTTTACATGTTATGCGCAATTAAACCATGGCAACATCTAATGTTTGTGTAGAATTATGTTCAGCAGACTGTGTTCTTCTATTGTTGTGACTTAGATGAAGTTCAGAGCACATTTTATGCCCAATTCATGCAAACCTCCACATAATCCCCAGGGGTTCACATACTTTTTCTTGCAACTGTACATTGATTCATTTTTGTCTTACCTGCATAAATTCAGGAGTTCTGAAAATGTAAGGGCATTTGTCTATGCGAATACTGACCAGATGTCAGAAAGATGAGCTCTAGTCCACCTCTTTTTTTCTCCTCTCCATTCATCAAAATGAGAGACCACCAGAGAACAAGATATTTATTTATTTGAGCACCCAAGGTTGTGGGGCTGTTGGGACTTTCTAAAAGTTTGCTCAATACATGTAGCAGGATGTTCCACTTACAGTGTAATAAACATAAGCTGTCACCTACAGAGACAGATATGATAGAGGGGCAAATACTATGAGGGGCATTCAAGTCAAACCGGGACTTCTAATTTTACAGGCATAAAAATGGATGCTAGCGTGGCAGTACTACACGCAGTACTAAGTGGCAAGTGTGTCCTATTACTGATAGGTGGTATACGCGTCACAAGCCTGTCCAGAAACTGTTAATCAAGATGGCAGACAACTGTGTTAGTGCGTGCATGGAACAGCTTGTGGTGATGAAGTTTCTTGTGAATGAAGGCGTAAAACCCGCAGATATTTACAGAAGATTTCAAGTACAGTACGGTGATGAGACGCTTAGCTGCAGTAGACATTTGAATGGTGTAAACATTTCAAAATTGCACAAGAGACTAATCTTTCTGTGGGAACAGTGAACACAATAACTCACATAGAGAAGCAAGGATGGTTCAGGCGTACTGACAAGTCATTCGATGCCGAAGCTTTCGAGGTTTTAGTTAAATGCTGGGATAACTGTACAAATGTAGCAGGGCAGTATGTCAACAAAAAAAAAATGAAGTTTCCACTTTATTTGTTCTTTTATTATATAAACTCAAGTCCTGGTTTGACTTGAACCCCCCTCGTATTTATATTTTTATTAATATATGTAATTTCTAACATTTTGATTTATGATTCTTTCAGACATAAACTTTAATGTCTGGTTACTATAACCAAGGATTCCTTTGGACTGCCTAGGATACTGTACAATGATGAAGCAGGATTTTCCAAGTGTATGTATATGGAGGCTTCCACTAGCTCCTGTTCATAGATGAATACATTAACATCTACAGTTGTGTCCAAAATTATTCAACCCCCACTGAAATTGAGTGTTTTGGCCAGTTTGACATTGCTTTTGATCATTCAGTCATCTTGCTTACATTTACATTAAAGAGGCACTTGTAGGTCAGACAAATATAACATAACAGTTATAATGAAATAACCACAAATGTCTTTTCTGTGCTCACAGCATTATCAGTTTTATTCAACCCCCAAGTGACATTCAATCTTAGTACTTAGTACAGCATCCTTTTACAGTTATAACAGCTTTTAAACGTGAAGCATAGCTTGACACAAGTGTCTTGCAGCGATCTACGGGTATCTTCGCCCATTCTTCATGGGCAAAGGCCTCCAGTTCAGTCACATTCTTAGGCTTGCGCACTGCAACTGCTTTCTTTAAGTCCCACCAGAGGTTCTCAATCGGATTTAAGTCTGGTGACTGCGATGGCCACTCCAAAATGTTCCAGCCTTTCCTCTGCAACCATGCTCTAGTGGACTTGGAGGTATGCTTGGGATCATTGTCCTGTTGAAAGGTCCAACGTCTCCCAAGCCTCAGGTGTGTGACGGACTGCATCACGTTTCCATCCAATATCTCCTGGTACTGAAGAGAATTCATGGTACCTTGCACACGCTGAAGCTTCCCTGTACCTGCAGAAGCAAAACAGCCCCAAAGCATGATTGACCCTCCACCATGCTTCACAGTAGGCAAGGTGTTCTTTTCATCATAGGCCTTGTTCTTCCTCCTCCAAACATAGCGTTGATCCATGGGCCCAAACAGTTCTAATTTTGTTTCATCAGTCCACAGAACACTATCCCACAACTTTTGTGGTTTGTCCACATGGCTTTTGGCATACTGCAGTCGACTCTTCTTATTCTTTGGAGACAGCAAGGGGGTACGCCTGGGAGTTCTGGCACGGAGGCCTTCATTACGCAGTGTGCGTCTTATTGTCTGGGCTGAAACTTCTGTACCCACATCTGACAAATCTTTTCTCAGTTCCTCAGCAGTCACACGGGGACTTCTCTCCACTCTACGCTTCAGGTAGCGCACAGCAGTCGAAGTCAGCATCTTCTTTCTGCCACGACCAGGTAGCGTTTCAACAGTGCCCTTTGCCTTGAATTTGCGAATGATGCTTCCTAAGGTGTCTCTTGGTATGTTTAACATCTTTGCAATCTTCTTATAGCCATTGCCCTTCCTGTGAAGAGAAATCACCTCTTCTCTTGTCTTCCTGGACCATTCTCTTGCCTTCACCATGTTTGTAACCACACCAGTAAATGTCTAGAAGGAGCTGAGTATCACAGTCATTTTAAAGCTGCCTAATTGGTGCTTATTATGCTTGATTGCTGCTCGGTGACATCCACAGGTGTTTTCAATACCTGATGGAAAGCACCTGTATGAACCTCTGTTCTTCAGAGTGGTAGTCTTTAAGGGGTTGAATAATTGTGGCAATGAAGAAACCACATAAGAACCATTTACTACTGTATTACATAAACAATTGATGTCATTTTAGTTGCATTTGGGTAGTTACAACGTCCTTGTAGGATTTGATTCTGAATACAATTCCAAATGTACACTATAGTCCCTAAACCCCTTTACAGCATTGGGGGTTGAATAATTTTGGACACAACTGTATGTATTCTAGGCCTGTCTCAGTTCCAACTATAGCTTTAGAACCTTGTCCCACCTCCAATAATGCCAATATAAAAAGACTTGTGGCACAGTCTACTGGCCCAAAACAGTTATTATACAAAAATAAATAAATAAT
This sequence comes from Staurois parvus, assembly GCF_062004578.1. Taxonomy (NCBI): domain Eukaryota; kingdom Metazoa; phylum Chordata; class Amphibia; order Anura; family Ranidae; genus Staurois; species Staurois parvus. Next base: position 937,316 of record NW_028317935.1, on the reverse strand, counting down.
TTAGTTTTATCACCTGGTAGTGAAAAAACCCACAGCATATTTGGATCATAAGGTACAAAGTCTGATTCAGAGTCCTTGGGCTATTAGGAACCCATGATCTGGCAAATATGTTGAGAACAGGATCGTCCTACGTTTTCAGTACCTTCTAAATGAGTAGTGACTGTCCTCCCTGATTTAGCGAATGCCCAACAGAAATGCAGTAAAGACCACATATGGAACAGAGATACTCCAAATGACAATGAAAACTTATGATGCTCACACTAGCTGCACTGCCTACAATGATCAAGATGTGAATGTCCAGTTCTATATCAAACTGCCCACTGATCTTTTCATTCAAATGTCACTTTAACAAGAAAGATTTATGTACGCCATAAAGACTACCAAGTACTGATCATGTATCATCCCATAAACAATCACTTATACTGGAACACATCATTCCATAAACAATCACTTATACCGAAACACAAAACCAGCCTGCAAGGAACAAATTTATCATCAGATGTGGTCACACATGCTGATGAGCAAGCCTGAAAGATACCATCTATACAAGGAACTATGAAAGCACTCCTTTAATGGTCACATGAATTAGTGTATACTGTACAATGAATGGATGATCAAGGTTTCTTTTCTGTCCAATCAGTCTAGTCATTTATGCTAATTAGAGTATATAGCTAAATTTTTTTTGTGTTAGTTCCAAACAGGATAACATGCTGGGATACTATGTATGGGCATATGTATGTTATTCTTCGCCTGTTTACAGAATAGTTTTTAGCTGAAGTGCCAGGATCCACGTCTGAACCTTCAACCCCCTGCTGTGCCTGGTGATGTCTCTACTTGCTAAGCCACCTGGGAGGCAGGACAGCTTCTGGGACAATTCCTTGAATGATCTTGTCTTGGACCTTGTTTCTCTGGAACCTTGATCCCTTTGCTCTGCTCATGAACATCCTATTTTAGCCATGCGTTTGCACTTCATGTTTGCCAGATTATTGTGCTCTCTGCAGCCAATAACTTGCTTTTGTCACTGGTGATGCCATCTGTATCTGCACTACTACTCGTTGTCAACCTTCGGCTTGTTTCTTGGCTACACATCCACTTTATCCCAACCTGCAACCACTTGTTACTGACATTTAGCTTGTTTACAGACTACACTTTAGCTTGATTCCTATATGCTATTGGACCCTGTCTTGCTCACCTCCTGATGGGGCAATCCTGAGGACTGCAACCTCGTATTAACATACAGCAAAATCCATCCTCACCATCAGGACCTTTGGTGAACAACGGCTTAGACTCAGGTGATCCCATGTCATGCACCAGAGGGTGACCTGCTGATGCACTTATCTAGCTGGTCGGAGGGAGCCTCTCTACTGTAATAGCTACTGGTCTGTGAGAACCTGACCCCTGGCCGTTACATGAAGTGTTAAAACATGAAATACCCAGAGAAGTTTCAAATAAATGTTTCCTCTACAGGCAAATGTCCATATAACCTCTTCAGCAAATGCAAATTTAAAGATGTAAAACCTGATGTGACAATTACATTTTGTTTGCTAAAGAACTTTGTATCCCAACACTTTTTTTCTCCTGCAGCCTCTCACAAACCAATTCTTGTCTACATAAATACACTCCAAAGAAGGCTATGTGGCATGTCTAAGGTTGGGTTTTCTGCTGAAGACAACGTAGGCCTTGCTCATGTAATGTATGTTAAAATGGTAATTTGTAATTTCCATTGGACACGTGTAACACAGTGACAAGGCAGGAGCTCACCTTGGAGACAGAGAGTGTGTTGTCCCTTTATAAAAAGTGCCTTTAAAAGGACCATCAGCCAGATCCTGCTATGCTGCAGGTTTATTACAAAATACTTTTGAAATTACATTAACATATTGGAGATTTAAGATTGGGTTTATACATGCTTTACATCAAAAAATCAGTAGGTTTACGGACTATGAAATATGACAGAAATAACTAGATGAATCTCTGCAGTTAGAACTAAAAACAGCCTCATATTAATAAAGATCCAAAGGTCTTATTCACAATATTTAATTGAAGATTACAGAATTTTTTTTTATAAATTTAATGTCACTCAGTTTTGCACAGCACACAGTCATGACATTTGTGTCCACTTGTGGGGTCTAAACTCAACATTTTTCTTATTAATAAGAGATGATTAATGGGAAGCAGCTGGATCATGTTTAAATAGCTTATTTAGACAATAAATATTATATATTTGACTGCAGTCATTGAAATGGCGACCATAAAGAACAGTGGACAGGTTTATTTTTCCAAATAGGTGACACCATGGAATGAAAGAGAAAACCTGGACAGTTACTGAGGATACCGTGTGGAAAATAAAACTTGTCTGCACTAGGGTGTTCCATAATTCAACTTGGCTGTTAATAATCCAATAAACAGTTTATTCCCCCAACAGTAACCAGCTAGCTTTGTATAATATACTGAAGTGTCATTACATCTCACAGATATCATCTAGCAATTCAAGTGAAAAAGAGATATTACCATAATATCAGCTTCTAAAACAAATATTTTCTTGTCCAATAAATTTATTTTCAATAGAAATAGGATTATATTCTGCAAAGAACAGAGGTAGTACCATTTGATGGGATAGCAATGACAGTACATTCATCTTATGGGACAATAGTGGAGGCATTCTTGTAATTAACAATTGATAATAATTATATTTTAATGGCTTATTCTATACAATATGTAATATCAGAAATGCAGTGGAAGGGATGCCAATGCTGTAGTCAAAGGTACAGAAAGATTTAGAGACATACAGAAGAAAAAAAGGTGGGCAAGGTAGGGAAAGGAAGGCATGGCTGAGGGAAGAGGTATAACAATCGTCCAGCAGATCGATCATGTTGGTTCAAAGCATTAAGAGGCATTTGTCAAAGGTCTGAGGGGAGGAACTTTGTGCCCAAGGTTCTAATACCTTTACAGTTTGTCTACACTCATTTTGCCTGATGGCTTTTGTTGTGAGCCAAAATTTGTGCTCAGCCATTCTTGGGCGATGTGGAGCCCAGATCAGATTTCCATTTATGCTGATAGATAGAAAGGGTAGTGAGAGATTGGTTCAATAGCTTGGAATATATGGAGCATATTAAACCAGGTGAGTAGGAGATATCTTCCCATCACTGTTCATATGTGGTGAACGTTTGCTGTGGGATAAGAGATAGCTGAGAGAAAGATATACCTGATCTGAAGATATCAGAATATTTCTATCTTCGGAATCTGTGGTTGTCTCTCATGATGTGTAATGTTATAGATATGGTTGAAACTAAGTTGTGTAAGCAAATGAGATCTCAGAATGACCAGTGTTTAAAAAGTCCTAGAGTGCAAAACCCAAGGGGGTGGGAACTGGGAAGAGTTTTTGAGAACAGAGAGGATTGCGAGTTGGGGAGAGCGAGGCCACCAGAACATTTCACAGCATTCCAAATCTTGAGCAGTTATGGGTTTGCTTAAATGGGTTCTGTCCTTGAAAACATGCACTTCTAGTTTCACCCACTATGGGACTTTGGCTGTAGCATGATATTTGTGAGCTGGGCAATCCATGCTGCTTGAATGTAATTGGTTATAAAGGGGGCACTTACAGTGGATATAAAAAGTCTATACACCCCTGTTAAAATGTCAGGTTTCTGTGATGTAAATAAATGAGACAAAGATAAATCATTTGAGAAATTTTTCCACCTTTAATGTAACCTATAAACTGTTCAACTCAGTTGAACAACAAACTGAAATCTTTTAGGTGGAGGGAAGTAAGAATAAAAAACTATAATAATATGGTTGCATAAGTGTGCACACCCTTAAACTAATACTTGATGAGCTGATGAGTCTATCAGCATGGCACATCTTGACTTGGCAATACTTACCCACTCTTCCTTGCCAAAACACTCCAAATCTGTCAGATTGAAAGGGCATCTCCTGTGCACAGCCCTCTTCAGATCACCCCACAGATTTTCCATCGGACTCAGGTCTGGGTTCTGGCTGGGCCATTCCAAAACTTTAATCTTCTTATGGTGAAGCCATTCCTTTGTTGATTTGGATGTATGCTTTGGGTCGTTGTCATGCTAAAAGATGAAGTTCCTCTTCATGTTCAACTTTCCAGCAGAAGCCTGAAGGTTTTGTGACAATATTAATTTGTATTTGGAACTGTTCATAATTCCCTCTACCTCGACTAAAGTCCCAGTTCCATCAGAAAAAAAACAGCCCCAAAGCATGATGCTGCCATCACCATGCTTCACTGTGGGTATGGTGTTCTTTTGGTGATGAGCAGTGTTGTTTTTGTGCCAAACATATCTTTTGGAGTTATGGCCAAAAAGTTCAACCTTGGTTTCATCAGACCAAAACACATTTTCCCATATGCTTTTCGGAGACTTCAGATGTGTTTTTGAAAAATTTTAGCCATGTCTGGATGTTTTTCTTTGTAAGAAAAGGCTTCCGTCTTGCCACTCTACCCCATAGCCCCGACATATGAAGAATATGGGAGATTGTTGTCACAAATACCACACAGCCAGTACTTGCCAGATATTCCTGCAGCTCCTTTAATGTTGCTGTAGGCCTCTTGGCAGCCTCCCAGACCAGTTTTCTTCTCGTCTTTTCATCAATTTTGGAGGGACGTCCAGTTCTTGGTAATGTCACTGTTGTGCCATATTTTCTCCACTTGATGATAACTATCTTCACTGTGTTCCATGGTATATCTAATGCCTTGGAAATTCTATTGTACCCTTCTCCTGACTGATACCTTTTAACAATGAGATCCCGCTGATGCTTTGGAAGCTCTCTGTGGACCATGGCTTTTGGTGTAGGATGTGACCAAGAAAATGACAGGAAATACCTACTAGAACAGCTGAACTTTATTTGGGGTTAATTAGAAGAACTTTAACCAGTTGCCGCCCGGCCTATAGCCAGATGGTTGCCGGTTGAATAGCTCATCCCTCCATGTGGACGCCATATGGTGTCCTTTCTGGACCGGGCATTGCACATGCCTGCAGGGCTGCACTGCAACGCGATCTGTCACCGGCCGTGTACCTCAGACACAGCCAATGACAGATCTGTGTACCGGCCCCGTTGCCAGTACCATGTGACTTGCTGTGACTAATCACAGCAGGTCACATGACAGTTGTATACAATGGATAGCTTCCTTTCATGCCATCCATTATATACAAGTGTCTCTAGCTGTGAATGGTCACAGTGATCACATGCACAAGCTGGGCCAATCACAGCCCAGCTGCGTCACGTGATTATCCATGGCCAAATCACAGATAATCACAAAAAAAAACCCTGAATGAATCGATTTCATTCAGGTAAATGCTTGCTTATAGCAAAGTAATTCTTTGCTATAAGCAAATTGTGTAAAAAAAAAATTCTGATCACTTCCCCAAAGTAGTACAATGTTACTATGGTAACATTATACAACTTTGGTCATGGTGAAATATGAAAAAAAAAACTTAATAAAAGATTTAAAATAAATAAATAATCAATTTATTTTTTTTGTACTGTCACCAGTGTCCCTGATCACCGCCATGCCAGTTATATGATGACACTGTACTGCACTAGTGACAGTATGTAAAAAAAAAAATAGTGAAAATCATTTTTTTAATTTCTTAATTTTCCAAAAAATTATGACAAAAAAATTACAACTTCAAAAAACATGCCAGGCCTGTTAAAAAATACGTTGGACTGTCTACTTTGCAAAAAGGGGTCATTTGGGGGATATCTGTACTGTTCTGACATTCTTGGACATTAGATGGGCTGTCAGTACTTCAGGATTGATTAATTTTCAGATATATCCCATAGTTTGTGAACTCTATAACTTTTCTACAGACTAAATAATAAATACTGATTTGGGTTATTTTCACCAAAGAAATGTAGCAGAATAAATCTTGGCAAAATTTATGAAGAACAATTATTTAACAACTTTGAAAAACAGAAACAAAGAAAACCATGTTTTTTCAAAATTTTCTTTTTTTGTTAATTTAGCAAAAAATAAAAACCCCAGTGGTCAATAAATACCACCAAAAGAAAACGCTAGTTGTGTGAAGAAAACCTGAAAATTGGCCTGGGCAGGAAGGGGGTAAAAGTGCCCTGTATGGAAGCGGTTAAATGATGGCAGGTGTTTACGGACTCCTACTTAACATGATTTTGAATGTGATTGCCTAATTCTGAACACAGCTACATCCCCAGTTATAAGAGGGTGTGCACACTTATGCAACCACATTATTTTAGTTTTTTATGTTTACTTCACCCCCCCCCCCAAAAGATTTCAGTTTGTTTTTCAATTGAGTCATACAGTTTATAGGTCACATTAAAAGTGGAAAAAGTTCTGAAATTATTTATCTTTGTGTCATTTTTTTTTTAACATCACAGAAACCCGACATTTTAACAGGGGTGTGTAGACTTTTTTTTATCAACTGTCGGTCCCCTGCATCCTGGCTCTAATCATAATTTGAGTAGGTAGTCTGGGTTTTTGTTGGTGCAAAAACAAGTAGGAAACTTGTCTTGTAAGATTCGTAAGAAATGGGACATTCACTGGCAGGACTCTGAAATAGCAAAAGCCATTTCGGAAGGAAGGACATTTTGATGACTGCTAATCTGTCCAGTCATTCAAAGTAGGCCTTCCTGTTCTTGTAGCTCTTTGTCAAGATCTATGAAGATTGAAGGTAGTGGTGCACTGAAATGAAAATTCTGGTGCTGAAACCGAAAATTCAAGATGAACTTGGCTGAAAACCAAAATGCGCAGTTTTTAAAAATGAATATATATTTTTTGGAAAAAAATACACTTTGATTAAAAAAAAACAAAAACAAATATACACTTTTTTTGGAAAATATGAAAGAAGATGTTACGGCGAGTAAATAGATACCCAACATGTCACGCTTTAAAATTGCGCACGCTCATGGAATGGTGTGAAACTGCGGTACTTAAAAATCTCCATGGGTGATGCTTTAAAAATTTCTACAGGTTAGTAGTGTAAAGGTACGGAGGAGGTCCAGTGTGAGAATTATTGCTCTTGCTCTGGCGATCGTGGCGATACCTCATGTGTGTGGTTTGAACACCATTTACATATGTGGGCATGGCTAACGTATGCGTTCACCACTACGTGCGAGCACAGGGGGACGGGGCACTTTAAACTTTTTTTTTATTTATTTAATGGGGGGGGTTAGTGTTTTGCACTGTCCCTTTGCACTGTTCCGACTTCTTGAGGGAAGTGACGAAACGCGTCAGTGACGTGACATCAGACGTAAAACCGGAAGGAGCAGCGCGGCCATCTTTGATGCTGGTTTCTGAATAGGATGGATGGCTATATCTGTTTTATGTAATTAAAAATTTGAATTATTATTCGTTTACTCCACTGAGTCTTCTCTTCTCGGCCCTGTGAGGAGCGGGGAGGTTTCAATTGCGCATTCCCTAAGAGGAAAGTTACCTATCACTTTGGATTGGTTGAAACGCCTGTGCAAGCTGCAAGAGGGTAATAGCATGTTATCCTACCAGAGTGGTGGCACTATTTTGGATTAGTGCACTTATTCACTAGTTGTTTTGTTAAGATTTGTTGTGATTTCACCAGTTGGAGTGATTTATACACTATATCACGAGTTGGGTTTTGCAAACCTTATTAACCTCATGAGTGGGGTATATAGGTGGGCTCACCGTATACACATTGTTTTAATATTGCATAATTTGGGATTTATTTATTTCATTTTATTTTTATAATATACAGTCAGGTCCATAAATATTGGGACATCGACACAATTCTAATATTTTTGGCTCTATATGCCACCACAATGGATTTGAAATTAAACGATCAAGATGTGCTTTAACTGCAGACTGTCAGCTTTAATTTGAGGGTATTTACATCCAAATCAGGTGAACGGTGCAGGAATTACAACAGTTTGCATATGTGCCTCCCACTTGTTAAGGGACCAAAAGTAATGGGACAGAATAATAATCATAAATCAAACTTTCACTTTTTAATACTTGGTTGCAAATCCTTTGCAGTCAATTACAGCCTGAAGTCTGGAACGCATAGACATCACCAGACGCTGGGTTTCATCCCTGGTGATGCTCTGCCAGGCCTCTACTGCAACTATCTTCAGTTCCTGCTTGTTCTTGGGGCATTTTCCCTTCAGTTTGTCTTCAGCAAGTGAAATGCATGCTCAATCGGATTCAGGTCAGGTGATTGACTTGGCCATTGCATAACATTCCACTTGTTTCCATTAAAAAACTCTTTGGTTGCTTTTGCAGTATGCTTTGGGTCATTGTCCATCTGCACTGTGAAGCGGAGTCCAATGAATTCTGAAGCATTTGGATGAATATGAGCAGATAATATTGCCCGAAACACTTCAGAATTCATCCTGCTGCTTTTGTCAGCAGTCACATCATCACTAAATACAAGAGAACCAGTTCCATTGGCAGCCATACATGCCCACGCCATGACACTACCACCACCATGCTTCACTGATGAGGTGGTATGCTTAGGATCATGAGCAGTTCCTTTCCTTCTCCATACTCTTCTCTTCCCATCACTCTGGTACAAGTTGATCTTGGTCTCATCTGTCCATAGGATGTTGTTCCAGAACTGTGAAGGCTTTTTTAGATGTCGTTTGGCAAACTATAATCTGGCCTTCCTGTTTTTGAGGCTCACCAATGGTTTACATCGTATGGTGAACCCTCTGTATTCACTCTGGTGAAGTCTTCTCTTGATTGTTGACTTTGACACACATACACCTACCTCCTGGAGAGTGTTCTTGATCTGGCCAACTGTTGTGAAGGGTGTTTTCTTCACCAGAGAAAGAATTCTTCGGTCATCCACCACAGTTGTTTTCCGTGGTCTTCCGGGTCTTTTGGTGTTGCTGAGCTCCCCGGTGCGTTCCTTCTTTTTAAGAATGTTCCAAACAGTTGTTTTGGCCACGCCTAATGTTTTTGCTATCTCTCTGATGGGTTTGTTTTGTTTTTTCAGCCTAATGATGGCTTGCTTCACTGATAGTGACAGCTCTTTGGATCTCATCTTGAGAGTTGACAGCAACAGATTCCAAATGCAAATAGCACACTTGAAATGAACTCTGGACCTTTTATCTGCTCATTGTAATTGGGATAATGAGGGAATAACACACACCTGGCCATGGAACAGCTGAGAAGCCAATTGTCCCATTACTTTTGGTCCCTTAACAAGTGGGAGGCACATATGCAAACTGTTGTAATTCCTACACCGTTCACCTGATTTGGATGTAAATACCCTCAAATTAAAGCTGACAGTCTGCCGTTAAAGCACATCTTGTTCGTTTCATTTCAAATCCATTGTGGTGGTGTATAGAGCCAAAAATGTTAGAATTGTGTCGATGTCCCAATATTTATGGACCTGACTGTATATACATATATATATTTTTTTTTTTTTTTTTTTTTTTTCTTCTCCTCTTTCTTTGTCACGAGTGGTTTTTGCATGGCATCACAGATTAATTTATTTTATTATCTGAAAGATAATGCACTATATTCAGTTTATATTTGTTTGAGGTATTTTGAACTTGAAGTGGCGAATTGGACTCTTATCATGTTTTGAAGATTGAACAGTGTGGACGTTTTGTGGACTCTATAATGTGGACATTTTTTTTAATTCATTTGGGGAATTTGTAGTATAGAATTTGAGTTTTGTGGGAAGGATTGTAGAAAAGGTTTATGATATTTATACTTTTAAGGGTGAAAGATTTACTTTTCTTTGGGGGTACACAGAGATTTTGGTCTAATTGAAGGTTAGTGCAGTCTTTGGCATGAGCCAAATGTGCACCAATGCTTAGTGTATGTGCAGTAGCATAGGTATTAACATTATGCTGTTACTACCCATTAGCAGTAACATTGACATTTAAATGGGAATACACCCCTGCAGCAGGTGAGTCTGTGTTGCATTAGGAGGTGACCTTCTCATTTCTGGGCCCTAATAACTCACACCACCTCCCTACACCCCCTCCAGCTTCTGCTGTGGCTTACACTGTCACGGTAATCTCCAGCTGGCAGCTCACACCACCATCCTCCCAACCTAAGATCTGCTGTAGGCAGTCTCTCCCCACTGTGCCTGCAACCAGACCTTTCACCACCACGGCATCAGCACCCCAACATACCCATCCCATATATCTCTAACTGCTGATGAGAGAAGGAAAGGATTGGGGAATCCTTTCCTTCTCTCATCAGCAGTTAGAGATATATTGTGACATTATCAGTGTCCAGCAGAGCACATGTTAAAGCTTGTAGGAGGAGTTTTCTTTTTGCTCTAGGAGGATACAAAACCCCTGACCTCTGTCTGGACAGTCGGGATTGGCCCTGTGCTGATCACATGCACTCTCCCATGTGATCAGCACAAAAAAAAAAACCCTTTCTAGCAATACACACTAAACTGAGCATGTGCAGACTGTCTCCACATGATGTAGGGGATAGGGGGGAGGCACTGGAAGAAGGGGAGGATCAGAGAAGTCAGGCTCAAACATAATTTTTAAACAATGCAGAGGATTAACCCGTAAGGTTCCACAGTGAGTTTAGCAAGCATGCTTTACTGCAGGGCTTGAAAAAGCCGCTCACCCGCTCGCCAAATGCGAGGAGAAATTCCTCTGTGGCGAGCGGCTCCGAGCGGTGAGCACAGATAAAGCATGGAGCGACTGCACCTGCGCTCCAAGCCTCATTGTGAAGCCGAGTTCCGGTTTACAACTTCCAGGTTCCAGCTTCTGCGGCACCACCGCCGAGGGGACAGGTGCAGGAGAGGTCCGCTCTCCTACACTGAGAGGAGACCCCCTCTCCACCGCCGCGGGGGACTCAGAGGTACAGTAAGTACTGTATACAACATGTCCTATCACTATAATGGAGTACTGGGGAGCTGGGATATACATTACTCAGTAATGTATATCCCAGCTCCCCTGTACTCCATTATAGGGATATGACATGTATACAGTAATGTATATCCCCCCTCCCCTGTACTCCATTATAGTGATATGACATGTATACAGTAATGTATATCCCAGCTCCCCTGTACTCCATTATAGTGATGACATGTACACAGTATGTATATCCCAGCTCCCCTGTACTCCATTATAGTGATGACATGTATACAGTAATGAGGACATGTATACAGTAATGATTACTGTATACATGTCATCACCTATTGTTATATTTTGGACTTATTCTAAAGAAAAATGTAATTTCATAAGCTTTAAGGGGGCGTGGTTGGGGATGGGCCAGGGATGGGGTTTGGGGTGGGCTGGGGGTGGGGTTTGGGGCAGACCTGGGCAAGGTTGGGTGGGGCAACTGGTGGAGAGTAAGTTTTGTGACACGCTAGTAGGTCTGGGCTCAAAATTTTAACCCGTTTCACTGCATATACAGATTGATTTTACCGTTGTGGGTTTAGTAACACTTTTAAGTATTTGCATCCATGGCTAAAAATCAAACTGTCCAAACTAAAAAAAATTAGGCTGTTCATCCCATCAGAGAATGAAAAAAGGACTCCTTTAAAGTGTCCATAAGCTACGTAACATCTGAACCATATGGGGTTAATAAGTCAGCTCTTTGCCTTACCGAGATTATATTGTCTTTAGCAATTTTACACTTATGCAAGTGGTAGCACAGATATAAAGAGCAAATACACATCAGACAACAAATAAGGGATTAAAATCTTCAAAACAGATTCTATCGAGTAGTTAAACAAAATATTTAAAGCAAAGAGTTCACTTTCATTTATTTTTTCAGTCGTATGTGAACAAGGAATAGTGTTTCATTTCTGACAGGATGTTGAGTTCAACAACCTCTTTCTGCACCCACCTCCAGCCTGGTAAACAGAGGGCTAAAGTATGAAAATGTACCTGTTCCTTTTTTTGCTGGTGAGTCATAACATCCCGTGTTGTCTGCAAGCTCAAAAATAAAAATGCTCCCAAGTTGATTTCTCAGACAGTTTTTTTGGCTCACTCAACCATTAATTTGATCTAAAATAAATCTAGAAGTGAGAAATTGCCTTTGGAAGTAAAATAAATAAATAAATACCGGCAGCATTTCACAACGTCCAACTATTAACAGAGCCTCCTTCCTTTGCAGTGCCCAGACTGCACAAACCTCTGCTTGGAAGAAAAAATATTCCCTATAACTACAGATGTAATAAAATTCAAAAAGAAGTTTAAAAACTACCAACATTTTTCTAGACAGCTGGTGATATCGTAACAGAAAATTAATAATAATTAAGAGAAATGTAAAAACGTTTGCATAATTAAAAATAAAAATGACCCTGCCTTTTTCTCCACTGTGTCTCTGTGTGGGTGCAGCCAGCTTGGGAGAGGCAGGGCTTTTCTTTCCTATGTGTGTAAGCCTCCAGCAAGGAGAACAGTGAAAAGCACAATAGTGACATCACTAAATCTTGCTCTGGTTTTTGTCAGATTAGCAGTAGGAGGTAGAAATGTGTTACATCTTACACTGCAGATATATAGTGATGAGTTGTATGCACAGGACTGCCTAAACACACTCAAATTCTGGGAAGTGCACAGCTATTGTTCAGCAATTCAAGATATTAGGCCCCATTCACACTTATGAATAGGGCCATGTGAGAACGTATTGCAGGAAAACCAGCTGGGATTCCTGGCGATTAACTGCAGAAAGCAGCCCCATTGCAAGCAATGAGACGCTGATAGCTCCCGCAGTTAATCACAGTCACTCGCATGTATATGCTCATGTAGTGAGTACCTGTGAGTGATCAGCCCTGGAAGCACAGTCACTGTAATTCAGACTGATAGTGAGGAAAAGTTTAAAAATTTAGAGTTGCCACCATTACGGGGATAGCAGGGAAATATTCCAGTAGGCCCATTTGTTCTGGTGACAACTAAGAGGAAATTTACCATAATTTGAAAAGATTTGCTCTCACTTCCTGTTGATTCTACGAGACAGAAAGCAAAGGGAATTGTCCTAAAATGAGATAACAGGGGGAAAAAATGACAGGGCTTTAAAAAATACCCTTACTCTTCCCAAAATTGTAAAAACAGATTTAGTTTTAGAATATATTTAAAGTCATACTAAACCCAGGACCCTGAATTCACTATACCTGGTCTCCCACAGTACACAGAACATGGAAATTCAATTATTTCAGTAAATATAAACTGCTAAATACCTTTTCTCATCAGCAGTTAGAGCAGTCTGGTGACTTCAGCTGAGCACTGGTTAAAGCTTGTAGGAGGAGTTTTCTTTCTGCTCTAGGAGGATGCAAAACCCGACCTCTGCCTGGGCAGTGCGGATACGTTCTGTGCTGATCACATGCACCCTCCCAAGAAAAAAAAAACCTCTCTGGCAATACACACCAAACTGAACATGTGCAAGTGACCACAAATTCAGTCTGTATGAAGTGGTCATTTCAACAAGAGGAGGATCAGAGAAGACAGGATCAAACAGCATTTTTACACAATGCAGAGGATTAACCCCTTAGGATCCACAGTGAGTATAACAAGCATGCTTTACTGCATATACAGACTGATTTTACTGTTGTGGGTTTAGTAACACTTTAAGGCACATATTAAGGTAAGGGTTGCTACATTTGAAAGCAAACTGCATCTGTCCTTTGTCACATTATTTGTCACACTAAGGGCTCATTCACACCACCTAGCCCTGCTGATCACAAAGCTGCTGGTGTGCACTGTGGGTAAATAGTGCTGCTCAGCCAATCTCAACTCATCACATGCTTTGTTTTTATTTCTTTTTTATAACTTTACTGGAATATCACAAGTGACATTTCTTACAGTTCTATTCAAACAGCAGTATTGTGATGCTGCAGTTTGTGTCGCAACCCGCTGCTCTGGCGAGAATTACTGCAAGCATTTTTTTCAGCACAACACTGCAGAGCACTTGTATTAACTAGACTCATAGGGAACAAGACCTTTGGCAAACTGCCCAGTGCAAAACTAGCCCAGCTAGTGTGAGCCCCAAAGCTTGACTTCAGGCATATAATGAAAACACCATAAACCAACAATAAGCAGCATGTGTATTTTTAAAGGTAGCTAGTGTAAAGACTGGAATTTGGCTTGATGTAAGCCTTGTGTAATCCCTTGGAGAACAGGACTCTAGGAGAGGAGAACCAATCAGGTTCTGCCGCAGTTCACATATACTGACTGGAAACATGCTGACAGGAGGGAAGAGCATAGTGATACATTGTCAATATGCTGCTGCCCCTCACTGTCTAATCTTTGTAGGCTGACCAAAGCTATACTGCCACTATTGAAAATGGTAAAGACCTATGCGCTGCTATGTTCCAACTATAGTAATAATATCAGGGAAGAAGATTGCTGCACTCACTACTCAAAATTAAATGAAAAAAATGTGGTGTGCCGGTTTGGGCATGCCCAGAAGTGCCATCACTAGGTGGAGCCTAGTGATGTCACTTCCGGTCATGCCCAAACCGGCACTAGTGATGTGAGGAACCATTTTGATTGATGGCTGTGATATGCTTTTGATTCATTACTTTTGTGAGTGCATTTTTTATTTGAATAAGGTGTTCACATTTTATGGGGTTGCACCTTAATTCCACTGGATATCCGAGAGCATGTTCCCTTAAAGGGCCAGAACTAATGAAGTAGCTACTAAGGATCGGCAGTGGATAAGCAGAATTTGGTTTCATCCCCAAGCGTGTATGACCTATTTGTTAGGTCAGAGAAGAAGGTGAATGCATGGTGCACCTACCCGATGATGGGGAACACCACAAAAGTCGGCACGGTGGAGTAATTCATATATGTTCATTATAATTCAGAGTTGCACATAATTTGTTTAATGCGTGTGGATACTGTAACACGTTTAATTTTTGGTTATATAAAACGTTGTTGCACTATGGTATGTTTTTGTTTTATTTTGCACGGATCTGGAGTTTAAAGAAGCATAATAAGTGGAAGGAACACATCACGGATCAAAAAATTGGAGACACATTTTCCTTATAAAGCGAGTTTTTGGCGTATTATAATCTATAGGTCAATGGTTAAGGTGAGCAGGGAGTAGGGTCACAAGTAAAGCACGGTGTTGATTAATGCTGGATGTTAACACAAGATATACTGGAATGGACACAACATATACTGGATTGGATGCTTACTATTAGTTAAACTAATTAAATTCTTGGACTGTAACTTTGTGTTTCTAAAGCTTATGGTTCAATGTATGATGAGATAGCGTACCACATTTTTTTTAATGAACTGCCACTATTGTTGAGGTTCAGAATCTGGCTGCCATACACCAACACAGTTGCAAATCTTGCAGGATTCTTCAAGATTTTCCCTCTCAATGTGGGATCCTAGAAAAATAATAAAAAATCTTTCTTTGCCTAAATGTAATTTCCTCCCTGTGCAATATCAGGACATCAATGTGAATTATTAGGCAATGTTACAGTTATGGCTGCAAATAAGTACTTTACATTGAGATGACAATTCTGCTGCTATTTATTAGGTGAGACTTTCTTGGGGAAATGGCAAGAACTGCTGCATCCTTGTCTGGAGGCAGTAATACACAGGGAACGTATCTGTTATATATTCCGTTCCCGGATGTGCCATCCTACTGTGGAGCTAAGGCCACAGACACATAATACATGCCCTCCAGCAATTTCCTGAAAGTGTCAGCCTATCTCCTGCTGCCAGATCACACACTCCAAAGACATGACACTGGAGCCTGAATACTTTGAAAGCCCACAAGATGAATATTGGTTGCCGATTATAGGACAAGGGCTTCTAATTATATTTTTTGCAGTGTGTAAGCTCTGACAGGGACAACAGTTCCTTTAGCATCCATGCAGCACTGCAAAATGCTGCTCCTAGAGGAGAGGAGCCACTAATATCCTATTGTTTTGCATTACTGAGAACAGTGTACATAAACCCTTAAAGAGGACCTGCGCTTTGGTAGCTGTGTCCACAAAAACAAGAACAAAGAACTAATCATCAGAATTTCCTTTGGTCTCCCTGCAGCTGAATCTTTCCCCATTACTGACTTACCATCCTATGTTTTGAACTGTGTCTCAGTGTGGAGGTGGCCATCTTGGCAGTTAAAGGGTTTTGCTTACTCATGTCAGAGATGCCACCCAATAGCTGCTGATCTGATGACTGGTGGTGGAATATTCAGGGACTATTCACTCCAGATGCAATGGCACTTTTTTTTTACATATTTTTTTTTTTTGCCAACCAAAGGATCTGCTCACACTGGTGCGTTGCACTGCTACACTATATTGCTAAAAGTATTGGGACGCCTGCCTTTACATGCACATGAACTTTAATGGCATCCCAGTCTTAGTCCGTAGGGTTCAATATTGAGTTGGCCCACCCTTTGCAGCTATAAACAGCTTCAACTCATTTGGGAAGGCTGTCCACAAGGTTTAGGGGTGTGTCTATGGAAATGTTTGACCATTCTTCCAGAAGCGCATTTGTGAGGTCAGTCACTGATGTCGGACGAGAAGGCCTAGCTTGCAGTCTCCGCTCTAGTTCATCCCAAAGATGTTCTATCGGGATGAGGCCAGAACTTGCTCATCCACATCTTTATGGACCTTGCTTTGTACACTGGTGTGCAGTCATGTTGGAACAGGAAAGGGCCATCCCCAAACTGTTCCCACAAAGTTGGGAGCATGAAATTGTTCAAAATATCTTGGTATGCTGATGCCTTAAGAGTTTCCTTCACTGGAACTAAGAGGCCAAGCCCAACCCCTGAGAAACAACCCCTCACCATAATCCCCCTACACCAAACTTTACACTTGACATAATGCAGTCAGGCAAGTACTGTTCTCCTGGCAACTGCCAAACCTAGACACATCCATCGGATTGCCAGACAGAGAAGCATGATTCATCACTCCAGTAAACACTTCTCCACTGCTCTAGAGTCAAATGGCAGTGTGCTTTACACCACTGCATCCAACGCTTTGCATTGCACTTGGTGATATAAGGTTTGGATGCAGCTGCTTGGCCACGGAAACCCATTCCATGAAGCTCTCTTCACACTGTTGTTGTGCTAATCTGAAGGCCACATGAAGTTTGGAGGTCTTTAGCTATTGACTCTGCAGACAGTTGGTGACTTCTGCGCACTCTGTGCTTCAGCATGCACTGACCCCGCTCTGTCATTTTACGTGGCCTAGCACTTCGTGGCTGAGTGGCTGTTGTTCCCAGTTGCTTCCACTTTGTTACAATACCACTAACAATTGACCGTGAAATATTTAGTAGCAAGGAAATTTCAGGGATTGACAGGTGGCAACCTATCACGGTACCATGCTTGAATTCACTGAGCTCCTGAGAGCGACCCATTATTTCACAAATGTTTGTAGAAGCAGTCTGCATGCCTAGGTGCTTGATATTATACACCTATGGCAATGGAGGTGATTGGAACACCTGAATCCAATGATTTGGAGGTGTGTCGCAATACTTTTGTATTTAAATGGAGATTTTGTGCCTGGAGTTCAACTTTCAGTAACATTTTCTGCCATGTATGTAAATGCCTGTTTAAAGCTGGTTCACTGTCTCTAGTTCATTTAAAGAAAACGTTGCAAAGGAAATACATTTAAAGAGATAAAAGCATCCACTGCACAAATAAATGGCTACTCTGTTTCCATCAGTAATTACACATTTCAATGGATGTCACTTTACCGTGGGGAAACTAAATCATCTATTTGTCAGTAGCTGTAAACAATGGAGTTATTTTCTTAATTGCCTTTAACTGAACTACTGTGACTTTTTTGCTTTATTCACACTGGGGCTCTTCTAAATGCTTTTTTTCTGGGCATTAGAAAAGCAGCTGCAACAATGCTCCTAAGCCACGTTTTTTCAAATGCATTTAGGTTCATGAAGCACTTGGGCATTTTTTCATTTCACTGGCCAGTATATTAAAGTGGATCTAAGGACTGAAGGTTTTTTACCTTAATGCATTCTATGCATAAAGGTAAAAAACCTGTGTGCTGCTCCATTCACAGTCCCTCCTTTATACTCACCTGAGCCTGATCTCGATCCAGCGATGTGCACAGGAGCCTGGGCTGTCCCAGGTCTCTCTGTCCTCATTGGCTGAGACTCCAGTGGGAGCCATTAGCTCCCACTGCTGTGAATTACAGCCAGTGAACCAATGAGGAGACAGTGGGGGGCAGGGCGAGCCCACGGCTCTAAGTGTCTTATGGATGCATAGAGCAGGGCTCCAAAGCAAGCATGCACCAGTGCCCCTAGAGCAAGGGGCTTGCTATTGGGGGCACTGGTGAAGGGGGGGGGGGGGGGGGGGGGGGAGTCATGAGCGCCAGCGGGGGGGACCCGAGAAGAGGAGGATTGGGGCTGTCCTGTGCAAAACCACTTTACAGAGCAGGAAAGTATGATATGTTTGTCATTGAACAAAAAAAAAATCAAACCTTTAATATCACTATAATTCTTTCTGGCAAATGAAATGAAAAAAAATAAAAAGTACTAAAAGTGTCTAGTGTTAACACGTGTTTAGGAGCATCAGGCATTTTTTTCTTCCAAAACGCTCTTTTGTTGATTGCACAAGTGTTTTTTTTTCCTGCCTCTAAACGCATATAGTGTGCATGAACACATAGGTTAACATGGAGGGGAGTTTAGAGGCAGAGAGAAAAAAAAACTCAAATGCCTGTAAAAGGAGCATTTTTTAGCTCAAGTGTGCATGATGCCTAAACAGATGTGGATGGTTAAATGTGAACCAGTATTTAAACACAGACAGGTCAAACCAACAGGTTCACTTCACTGGCCCCACACTTGCAGGTATTCATGTTCCTCTTTTTTCCTTTTTCTTTTTTTTTTTGTAGAGCTGGCCATAGATGATTAGTTATTTTTGTTCAGAATAAATTAAGTGGATGGAGGAATTTCCCCCTGCAGGATACGGTTTTGTGACAGTGGGACTCTGCTGTCAAAATACACTGATCAGCAGCGGCAGCCAACTGGCTGCAGCCACTAATTGACAAAAGTTTCCTAATATTCCCGATCAACGTCTGTTGAACATGGACAGCCGCACATAAAATAGATTGGATCTCAACTGGTCCTTGCTGAATCGGACACATTTTGATATATCTATGGGCAGCTTTAGGCTGTCTGGAATGAAGGGAATAAGTTCATACTTATAGGTATGGGAAGCATGCAACTCTCTGCTTTTCTTCCATGATGCTCTGACTCTGTGATTAATCATCAGGCTCCTAAGCTGTCAGGTGGAGATGATGAAAGAGTCTCACTCTTCATTACTGTATGCAGAAATATAAGTTGGATGGCGAGCCTGAGTTAGAAACTGAGCTCCAGGCAGATGTAAAAAACACAAATGAATGCAGCTCTGTAGTCATTAAGGCATCTTTCATATAGGAGGCAATGAAACTGCCCGCCTGAAAAACTATCTACTTTGGATCCCTTTTCAGAAGTGGCTGTGAAGAGGCTTACAGGCACCCAGGAGGTGATCTTGCTGCTTCCCAAAATACTTTTTTTTAACAGTCAAAGGGGAATTTACAAGGCAATACCACGCTGTATTCACAAGCCAAGCACGTGGCTTGAGGTTGCGGTGCAGTTCCATTGACTTTAATGGTTGAGTTTGACAGGTGGCACTATTTGTCAAACTTAACATGCCAGGTAAGTACGCTTTGCCTAATGGCTGCGGAATTGTACAAACCCCTATAGCTGCCATGTTTGGTTTTAGGAGGGAAGTCAAGGGACAGTAAAAACAAATCAACTGTCTGTTTTTACCACCCTACTGTCACCCATGTGAATGAGGCCTAAAATATCCTTGAATGTTATTTTTTTTAAAATGGAAGTGTGTAAAGTACCTGAATGAACTGACCTGAACAGTTCTCACACCAAACAGGGAAAACCTTAAAAGCTGCTGCAAAGAGAAATCTGAAAACACAGAGAAACATTGTTTACTTTGGAAAATTCTATTTTTATAGCATGTACAATAGGTATTTTAATTTGCATATGTAAGTTTCAGATTTTCCACAGTCTGCTGTGTACTGGTTGTAATCTGATCACTGTACAAGAATTATGTTTATTAAAGTAAATGATCTATATACAAATGTACTAAAATGATGTGATGTTCCATAACTGCATCTCTCACCTGGAGCTATAAGCGTGTTTCCATTTCCACAATAACTCAAGGAAGGTCTTCCCCAGTTGCCCTTGATCCTTTTTCATTTGTTTACTGTGACTGAATGAAAAGACTGCCAAACATATGGGAGACAGATATGAACACAGCACACCTGCTGCTTGTCTTGCCAGTAGGCATGGCACATAAAGAACAGAAGTGAAATAGCACATCACTATTGTTACATTTGTAATTGAAGGACAGCTTTTATTACAGGTTCCCAAAATAAAGATGTAATAATAAAAGTATACATCGGTCAATACTAAAAATAAAGCCTTAAGATGCATAAAGAGGATGAAACTTACAAGCAAAGCAGCTGCAGCATCACTAAAGGGTTGATTCACCTTTACTAAAAAAAAATGCCTATGCTGATATGGGGCACCTGTAGATAAAAACTGTGCAGCTTTAACTAAAGTTGGATAATGCCCTTTATATAAGTGTAGGATATTTACAAAAACTCCTGGAGATGACATCATCCTGTACTGCCTTGTTCTTGACACTCCCAGACGTTACAGCTCACCCCCACATCACAGGAAAAAGCTCTCAAACCCCCGCACATGTGTAGTCCACTTTCTCTTCCATCGCAGAGTCAAAGATGTAGTGTTTGTTTTTATCTACAGACACCCATTACCTGCAAAGGAAGTTTTTTTGGTAAAGGTGAGCTAAGAGTTTAAAGAATAATTCCAGGTATGGCATTGTTTAAATTTGGGCCAAGAGAGAAGTCAGCATAGACCAATGATATCAGTCACAGCATAGCTGATAAATCTAGGGGTAAAAAAGGAGGTAAAATACTAGGCTGGACATAAACGAGTCGAAAACTGAATGAAAATTCTTGGTTGTTAGTTTTTTGCTTCATTAGTATCGCCTGCTGCGACACACGATTTTCGTGTTGCAATCAAAAGTGCCTGATCCAACATGCTGGATTTTGTTTTGAAAAACAAAACAAAATGATGGCACAATTGCATGCACCATTTTTGTTTTTGATCAACAGAACGCTCAGTTTTCGACTCATCTATGGCCTGCCTAACCATGGACTACTGGGGAGAGGAGTGCATAGAAGTGGCTGAATGGCAGTTGATGGTGGAAGGGATGGAACAGTGTGGGGTGGGGTGTGAGTGGAGATCATAGGATATTAGCTAATCATGGAATAGAGGTTTGGGTAAAGAAAGGGCTTAATGGCAGATGATGGTAGACTAGGGGTGGAAATAAATGAGGCAAAATGGCAGATGATGGTAAATTGGAAGGTGGCAAAAGAAGAGGTGAAATGGCAGCTAATAATGGACTGTGGAGATAGAAGAGACAGAACACAGAGAAAGCCGACCCATACCAAATCAGAAATAAAATAGAAAGGCAATAGATCAAGTGTTGATCATCGGAAAAAGGGAAGACGCATAGAAAAGAAAGAAGATGATGCACTGAGTAATAAGTGGGATCTGATTGGGAAATGGGGTTAAAGTGATACTAAAGGTTCACTTACAAAAAAAAAAAAAAAAAACATGTCATCATTAACTGCTCTATGTAATGGTTTTGCACAGAGCAGCCCCGATCCTCCTCTTCTTGGACCCCACTCTGGCACTCCTGGCCCCTTACCCCTGCTGAGTGCCTCCAGAGGGGGCACTCGTACGTGCTCTTTCCAGAGCAGCCTCTGTGTCAATCACAGACACTGCTCCCTCCTCAGTGGCTGTGATTGACAGCAGCGAGAACCATTGGCTCCTGCTGCTGTGTCCCAGCAAGTGACGAGAGAGACCCCAGGAGAACCGCTTCTTTCATGCACATCACTGGAATGCAATCAGGCTCCAGTAAGTATTAGGGGGGCTGAGGGAGGAGCTGCAAACTGAAAGTTTTTTACCTTCATGCATAGAAGGCATGAAGGTGAAAAAACCTTCAGCCTTTAAAACCATTTATAAGGAGGTTGAGCATGTGCAACATTAACAGTGTGAGGGGAAGACAATGTTGTCTGGAATATGGGTGGGTATAGTAGGCACTAATCACAGAAAGGGTCTAATGAGTATGTGTGATGATTACTTTGATATAGAAGATTTCCTGAATTTTAATTGGCATGTACATTTAGATTGCTGACATTTATGTAAGAAAATGTATGTGGTGTGGCATGTATGTTAATCCACCAGAATATGTTCAATCACATAAATTATTGGTTTGGATAAAATACCAACCTGCATACTGAAATCCATAAGTAGGGAAATTTATCAAGCAAATTAATGATGAACCCTAAACATAAATCAGGCTGCCTGTTAGTAAGCAGGGTATATGGGACAATTTGTTTAGGTAATTGTCACACATATGCCTGCAATCCTGGGGAAGATTGCCCAGGTCCGGGACAGATTTACCTCTAGAGATGAGATTTTCAATCAAAACATAAGCACTTAAATTGGTTGTAAAGGCAGAAGTTTTTTTTACCTTACTGTATTCTAAGCATTAAGGTACAAAGCCTCCTGCATGCAGCTTCCCCCACAGCCCCGCTAAATACATACCGGAGCACGATCTCGACTTAGCGATGTGCACAAGAGCGGAAGCTCCCTCAGCTCTCTGACTCCTCATTGGCTCAGATACAGCAGTAGGAGTCTTTGACTCCTGCTTCTGTCAATCAGAGCTAGTGACGAGGGAGCGGGGCCAAATACCACTTTGTGTCTTATGGACACACAGAGCAGGGCTCGGGAGCGAGCAAGCACAAGTGCCCCCATAGCGAGCAGCTTGCTATGGAGGCATTTGGCGGGGAAGGAGCCAGGAGAGCCAACGAGTAACCTAAGAAGAGGAGGATCGGGGCTACAAAACCACTGCACAGACCATTTATGTATAACGTTATTTTAAAACAACACAAAAATTAACCATTAACATTACTTAAAGAAGTGATTACAGGTATAAAATACCAAATTAATGCAGCACTGTGTTCATTAATACATCTGTAAATGTAATATAAGCATTTGACTTAATACAAAACTGGCCATACATGGATCAAAATTCATCTGGTTCAGCAGGGACTGGACAAACTTTGATCCATGTATGGCCACTGTGCTTGAACAGAAGTTGCCCTGCCGATTGACTACTGTTCAACCATCCTGTTGGAAAATCTCTGCTCAATCAGAACTGAAGGGTATAGACTACAGCGCTTATCTGTGTATTCTGATGGCAGTGAAGTCTCCCCACTATCAGAATATGAAGACAGGTAGGATTTCCTTACCCACCTTGAATGTATGGATGGAGTTTTTCACACTGGCTGAAAAAAATTGACTCATCTATAGCCTGCTTAAGCCTGTTGCAGTCCAATCAGCTGTGCTACAAGCAAGCAGCATGATAAGAAAGGGAAAGCACAGTGACAGAAAGATGAGCTCATCGGTATACTGCTTCTCCTTTCACTGTCCAGTCACAGGCTGGGGGAGGAACAAAACCTGTAGAGGTATTACTGAATTGTAGTAGAAAAAAAAAATCAGGTCTCCTGCTTGCCAGATAAAAGTACACATCGTTTGACAGGTTACTGATGCTGCTGTGTGTCTATAGATGCACACAGCCCCAATTGGGAGCACGCTCTTGCACAGGTGTCC
Source organism: Staurois parvus (assembly GCF_062004578.1). NCBI lineage: Eukaryota > Metazoa > Chordata > Amphibia > Anura > Ranidae > Staurois > Staurois parvus. The sequence continues at coordinate 913,679 of NW_028317935.1, read as the reverse complement.
CCCCCAGCCCATGGCTTGAGGTGGAGTGTGGTGGGGGACTCCAGAAGAGGAAGAAAGGAACTACTTTGTGCAATACCATTGCACAGAACAGGTAAGTATAACTTGTTTTTATTTTAATGAAAAATAAATAGCCATTACAACCACTTTTAATAAAGCCAACTAGAATATAAACGTATTCAACTCACCCTTAACATCAGTGTAGAATTCATACACACAGATGTTAAATTCACAAAATTAATAATGAATGTCTCTAGAGCACACTAAAACATAGGAGCGGTTCTCAGCATAAGTATGTTTAATGTTAGCTTAACCTCATATTTAAAGTGGCCTTTCCATGAACAAACCATCTACATTCCAACAACAATGTAATCTGCATTGCCCACTAGAATTTGCACAGCTTTTAAATCTGTAAAAAAAAATAAACAACTGTCATACTGCTGATATAGTTCAGCACCCACAGAATTCTAAACGGTTTAAATATATTCTGTCACAAACTTGAAAAAATTGCAAGAGCCTTTTCCCAAAGAATTAAACCTGAACTAGAAAAGCTACAATTTCTGGGGAAATTGAGTGAAGTGTTCTTGCCTCCACCAGTAGTCTACAACTGGAGTGGGCAGAGTAACTGGGTGGAGTGGCTTGTCACTCTGCTGCCTGCTCACACACCTGAGTTCCTATGGCAACTCACTCTACAGCAAAGGCAGAGAAGAGCGGTTAAAAACAAACTGCTCCAACTTGCTCACTTCACTGGTGGTTGCCATCTTCAAACGGTTGTAGTTTAAAAAATTATAAATCCTACACTGAAGAGCTTTATATTGTGAGAATCACAAGATCCAGACCTACATTTTGATGCATAGTAGGTCTCTGAAATATTAAAAATGAAGGCACAGTCGCAGTTTAGAAATTGCCCTTCAAATTTGAGGTGGCTAGAGTGCCGTTTCAATGAATGGCAATGGGCGGCATGAGTTGCAAACAAATGGTCATATTGTGAAAACTATCAGGACTATGGCTTAGCCATTGAAATTGTTAGTGGCAGCAGGGATAGCTGAACGTTTTAATATAAGATTTGTGTAGGTGGGCTTGAAAATGAGGGAGTGATGGCAGTTTAGAAATCACGTCCTGATTTTTCAGCTCACACTCTAGCTTTTGTCAGCTCCCACTCTAGTTTTGAACATTCCGCCATTCATTTCTATGGGACCAAATTCACCACAAAACCGCCGATATTTCGTGAACCATTCGGCGAAACGTTCCACAAAGTAATAGCACACCAATTGGGAACAATCCGCACGTTTCGGTATATTACTGTCTATGTAGTGTAAAAACTGTGGGAGGAGTTAGGGTGGTAAACTTGGCTATAATAATAAGAATATATATGTGAGATAACAATAAGTGGTCTTGCCATGCAAGAACACTTAATAATGGACTACAGTGTGGACCCCAAATATAAAATCAAACAAAAATATATCAGAGATCGGTGTGAAAACTCAGAGAGGAATCCTCCCCAGGTAAGTTCCACGTTCTAAACAAATGCCATACTACCAGTTCTTACATCCTGTACCATTCCCCACCATAGGGGGAGTTTGAGAAAATAAATGGATGAAAATGCGTAAAACAGATCTGACTGCTTTATCCCATAGAACTGGAAGATACTTATTTTCTTGAGTATCGTGACTACTTCGGGAAGAGTCTGTTTCTTAGAATAGCCCCCTCCCTCCTTTCATGTCATAGCCCTTTTTATTTCTGGAAATGTTTAATTTACTGTCTGTGACAGATCCTCCACCCGTCCTCCAACTGTCTTCCTAAACTTTTATGTTGCCAGGGGGAGCAGTGAAGGGGAATACTATAGACCAGCCATTCTCAAGCAGGTTTCCATGGAACCCTAGCGTTCCTCCAGAAATTGCAAAGCCAGCAGCATGACAACAATGATCTATTTAGCTATCTTTAAGTATAACATTCTGACCACCACTGTAAGGATGTTTTTATTGGTATTGACTACCAATAAATGAAACATTTTTTCAATTTCTCCCAGATTAATTGATTTCAGTAAGGGTTCCCCGAGACCTGAAACTTTTAGGGGTTCCTTGGGGGGGTACAGAGGTTGAGGAAGGCTGCTATAGACTGTCACTTGAGTAACAGTACAGAATCTGCTGGGGCTACTGCTGTCACATTCAAGATGGCGGCGCCCAACAGAAGTCTCATGGCTTTTGGATATATCATAAGAAAGCCTGTTACAGGTAATTAACTAAAATGGTCAAAATATGTTAAAAGCACATATAATCTTAAAAAAAGATTTTTGTTGAAATGAATTGTCTGGTGCCAAGGTCTCTCTTTAAACCATCCAGTTGTGGGAGGAGACGTAACCTGCTACTGAATACTTTCCTTCTTGCTTTACCTGGGAAGTCACCTATCCTGTTATCTACTCTCAACAAATAAAACAAGAGTATTTGAAGAAACAGTAAATAGATACATTACACACATCCAGGACAGTGGTACATGTAAACAATAAAATCCTCATATAAAACTAAAGTGAACACTGTGACTTCAGGATGCCCCTACATCCACAATAATAAATGTCCTCATACATTTATTTATTTATTTATTTCAGGTACTTATATAGCGCTGTCAATTTACGCAGCGCTTTACATATATATATTATACATTCACATCAGTCCCTAACCATCAAGGGGTGTACAATCTAAGGTCCGTAACTCGCATTCATACATACACATACTAGGGACAATTTGGATATGATTCAATTAACCTACCAGCATGTCTTTGGAGTGTGGGAGGAAACCGGAGTACCCGGAGGAAACCCACGCAGGCACAGGGAGAACATGTAAACTCCAGGCAGGTGGTGCTGTGGCAGGGATACGAACCAACAACCCTAGTACTGCCAGGCGGAAGTACTAACCATTTAGCCACTGTGCTACATGAATGTCTTTTTTAAATAACTTTCATATAGCTTGAATTCATCCCATCCATGTGCAAAAAGCCTAAATGGATAATATCACCACCGTGAGATACCGTCACCATCAGCCTCTTACCTGGTATATATGACCTACTAGATTTCAGTCAAATGCGATTTTAACCCTATTATTCCTGGGTCACAGGAGTTGTCTTCATATGGAGATGCTCAGTGCTTCTGGTGCAGATCAATTCTCGTAGCATATAAGAAAAAATACTGACATAGTGTGTACCAATAATATCTAATTTATTACAAAACTATATAAAAAGTTCATAATCACAAAATGCACTATCCTGGTGCACTACAGATAAAAGCGATAGCGGTATAACTTCTTCCATATGAATGCGGCACTCGGTGGGGATTCTGTATCGGTATTCTATGTCCCCCATCCTGTGCTCTCCCCCCCCCCAGGTTAATTCCTGTCTCGTGCAGCCCGGTGAACTCTGTCAGCTGATCCTAGTGTCACTCTCTCCACACCCTTACGCATTACGCCAACGTGGCTTCGTCAGATGGTATTTAAAAAAGGACATTCATGTATGAGGTCTTCTTTATTGTAGATGTAGAGGTATCCTGAAGTCAGTGTTCACTTTTGTTTTATATGAGGATTGTATTATTGTTTACATGTAGCAATGTCCCAGATGTTGTATTGTATATTATATGTGATGCGGTCATATGGGGTATTAGCGGTGACATATTCTTATTGATTTATATCTGAATATTTCTAGTACGTTATTTGTTGGATTCAATATAAGTGATTGCTCAAAGGCTCCTTTATTTATCCAGTAAACAGATACATATCACATATTGCATCTAATTGACAAAGCCTGCACATTCTGCACATTTTCTTACCTCTAATTACCTAGCTAGCACCCCACAGCACACACTGTATTCAAAAAATGGGCTGTGCACTGTAAAAGTCAAGAGCCATCAGTGCTACTGAACAAAGTTGTGCAGCTTGCCCACCCCCATCTGTCCTCTCCACCATTCAGATAATTGGTATTATTCTCACACAATGCACTGTGTTCTGTCAATGCGCAGTGGAGATCATGTGATTCAACTGCTCCCCCTCCATACCCAAAATGCAGAGCACTGTGGGAGAATACGAATATAAGTTTTGTCAATGGCAGACAGGATAGAAGAGGGAGAGCGTGCAGGACAACTTTTCTCTATAGGAATGGCCTTTAGAGCACCGGAAGAGAATTACTCAGGGCAGTATCTGGCGTGGAGGAGGCACTGCAAGGAAGTTTTTTTACCAGAAGGAGCTGCCTGCAGGTAATGAGATATGCACCACTATACATAACTAATCTGTTTGGTGCTCTACCCCCAAAAAAACTAAACTTCACAAACGATTTTATTTTTCAAGAAATAGACTGTAAAGTAGCATTACAGCTTCAAACAGTATATAAAACAGAAACAAGGCACAACTGAAATTTGCATGTCAGAAAGTACAATCATGTATGGTAAAAAGAAAAAGAAGAGAGAAAGAGAGTAAAGAACTTAAGTACATGAGCAATATAAACAGAAAGGTATACAGAATTATTCAGATACTGACAGAGTAATTCAATCAATCCAAACATGGGTGATTCTTAATCATGTTGTAAATGCCTTAGAGTCTTTCAAATTTCCCATTTTCTATCAAATAAGTGATTCTTGTCCAGTAAAGTGTAATGAATTCTCTCCATGAGCATCACAGCTCAATCCTATGCAGAACAGAAGCCAATGGTACTGTGAGGGACTTCAGGTGTAGGGCAATTAAGCCCATAGGATGGAAATACAAGTGGTGTGGATTAGCCTCATAACCTCAGTCTGAACTCCCGAGATATGAGCACCTAGTAGGCAGGACTGCACAGTCAGCTGCACCGGAACACCCGCCAACGCAGAAGCTACCTCCAAGATCCTACACCACACCAAGGAGAGGCCCGGACAGGTCCAAAATGTATGCACCAGAGTACCTGCAAGCTAAACTTCAATTTTAACACATAGAAAAGGTGCTACCACCCACCACAGTGGGAGACTATTAAGGTCATCCTCAAGGAGTCTTGGTAGCAAATGGTTCTCAAAAAAATAAAAAATCCCATTGTCCTTTTTCGGGATCCAGAGCTTGGGGATATCCTGGAAAATTATGGGGATACTTGGATTTATAAAAACAGACCAAAAGAGGGCAAAGCTACATAGGCTCACAGATCACACTTGACCAGACACAATGGGAGAGATTTACTGAGACTGGAGAGTGCAAAAACTGGTGCAGCTCTGCATAGAAACCAATCAGCTTTCAGGGTTTTTTTTTGTCAAAGCCTAATTGAAGAAGCTGAACGTATAAGCTGATTGGCTACCATGCACAGTTACACCAGAGTCTGGACTAAACTCCTTTGTACATATGTTTTTATGTTTGTGATTGGTTTATTAGTTCCTCCATAGCCACGCATTTTCTGTGGGGACACCCACTAAAGGGACAGAGTGCATATGTAGTTCATTAAGATATAGATATGGGCCCACTATTTATGCTATGGCTGCTATATAATTCCCAATAATCCATGCATGGGTGATACCTTGATTGATTCTTTATTTATATGCATATTTTACTGCAGTATAATTATATGCATGATTTGAATTGGGCATCCGGATGATTTTTTAATTCTTTTTGTCTGTCTCGTTTGTCTGACGTTTAATGTTTTTTCTACACATGCTGTAAAGCCAGTCAATGTTTCCTCATAACACTGGAAATTTTCTTGCACATTTTAATTTTTTGGAGAATTTGATATTAAATTTACATGACAATAAAATGAATCCTTTCTAGTAACCCTGTCACTATTCTTGTCATTTGAAGTAACCAGTACCCTTTCTACATATATGGGAACTTTTCTTGTTTTTGCTGCTTAAAAATGATAATGACAGCACTTACTACAGTATAGTGTAAAGGTGAAGTGGGGATTATATTTTTGTGACATACTAACCTCTTTTTAGTTTCTAATAGTTAAGTTCTTCTGCACACTGCCTATTTTTAAACAGTTGTTGATACACATTTACAGCCAATAAAGTAAATAGGGCCATACTTTCACAACTTTACCTTCATTTAGGTAAAAAAAATGGAACCTAATGAGTTCTTGAATAACTTTTACATATAATTTGTGGGTACTTTGTCTCTCATGCTGGTATTTATAAGGGTTGACATAAAATTAGTACGGTCTCGCTATAAAGAGGGTATGAAACATAACATATTTCGTTAGCAATGTTTTGTTTTCTGCTTCTGATTGAATAGAACAAATGTGCATGGTCCTCCAGAATGGATAAAATTGCCAACTAAGCAATGATTTGGGATTTAAAAAAAAAAAAAGAATGACACCAAAGCAGATCCATGAACAAAAGCTCATTGGCAGACAGATGTCCCTCCAAATGCCACTATGAAGAAGCGGCTGGATTCCAATGTGGTAATGAGAAGCCTAAACATGACCCCCCTCTGGATGACCGCACACTTAGATCACAGTGGCAAAATCAGTTAACATGGTGATAGGCCACAAATACATCTTTACCAGAGTATAAATTCATCCTCTGCATATATCCCAGGAATTATTATACAGGATTAATATAGCGCCAACAGTCTGCTCAGCACTATACAATATAATGGGAGACAATACAGCAACAAAACAGTTCAATGCAAGAGGGATAAGAGGGCCCTGCTCCTTGGAGCTTACAATCTAAGAATAAATATAGTGTCATCAGACTGGGTACCCAGATCATTGATCACTGATCAACAAAGAGTAAAACTGTCAGCACAAAATGTGGAGAAGTTTTAAGCCAATCCTGATGTTTTTGGTACAGGATTTAAAAATATGGAAGGATCATTCAGTATTTCTACCACTTAATTCTATTTCTGCCAACGGTCATTTTCCAAAACAGGCCCAGGGTGCCTATGGCACAATTTGTAAAGGATCCAGAACCTGCAACAGCACATTAGCCTATATTTAATTCCTTTAAGGATCTTCAGGTACAGAAAACTGCCTGTTAATCCTACCAATGGGGGAGATTTACTAAAATTGGTACACACAAAATCTGGTGCAGCTTTGCATAGTAACCAATCAGCTTCTAACTTCAGCTTTTTTAGTTAGGCTTTTCCAATAAAACCTAGAAGCTGATTGGTTACTATGCACAGGTGCACCAGATTCTGTGTGCATCAGTTTTAGTAAATCTCCTCCATTGTGTATCAGCTGCACTGAAGTCCCAAGGAATTGTATCGGCTCGATCAGTTGACCTTCTCTAAATTACAGAACGCCTATCCCTCTCTTCATCTCCAAGTCATAAGCAGAAGCATTTTGTAGTTCAAGGGAGAAACTGGGAGGGATTAGACTGTATGAGCTAAGCATGCACAGTGCACATGACAGATCCTGGATTTCTGAAAGGATCAACAAGTATTCCTTGCACTTAAACAGTTGTATATATAGGCAACAGACCACAATGTAGCAAATAAAAGAAAATCATTAATAGGGTTTACATATACTTTGAACCCCCCAAAATAAGTCACATTGTGACACAAAATAAATGTCAAATAACAGTTACAAGTAAAACTAGGTATTCCAAAATATAGCAGAGCATGGAAAGTGCTGTGTCCTGTCATTTCCAAAGTATAAAAGATGGTCTGTTAAAAGAGACTGGTAACAAGTTCCAGATGTTTCCAATGATACACAGAGGTGACAAAGGTAATACTGGCTAGGGATCTACAAATCAACAAGCAATTATGGCAAGAATGCACTCAGCACACTACACTGTTTGAACTCTTCAAGTCGAATATGACATTGGCCTTGACAATTAGAAATAAAGGGTACAGACAAAATACAGAAAGCTTTCATAAAAGATGCAGAAGCACAATGTGCAGTCCCACGTTCTCTCCGATGAATAAATAACTTTGAGCTGCCTACATAAATACATAGCATAACACTGTATTCATGGCTCCACCAGGGTGACCCAAAAAAAAAAAAAAACATCATTGAGATTCTGACAAAAAAAAGAGAAATAATTGTTGGTCCAAAGAAGCACAACCATCTCCTGTATTTCCTTCCATTGAAAAATAAAATTCCACTTCTTCAAGAACAGGATTATGAGACCAGTTTTTGTAATTGTTTGACCATACACGCTCGAACAGCACTGGAAGCTGACAACTTTGCAGACATGTTACATAACATTTGATTGCTGAAAATGATCATATTCTCTGGCTTACAATAGAGATGCTAAATTAAAACCAAACTTCGGACAAATATAAAATATCTAGATTTATGTAAAACTATTTATTGAAAAATCAGTACAAGGGACAGTACGTACAGTTGCAAGAAAAAGTATGTGAACCCCTTGGGATTACGTGGAGTTTTGCATGAACTGCGCATAAAATGTTCAATATTCTTGGGATGTCTGGTGTGAATCGCTCTCTTAAGGTCATGCCACAGCATTTCAATCGGGTTGAGGTCAGGACTCTGACTGGGCCACTCCAGAAGGCGTATTCTGTGCTGTTGCAGCCATTGTTTTGTTGAATTACTTGTATGCTTTGGGTCATTGTCCTGTTGCATCACCCATCCTCTGCGGAGCTTCAGTTGGCGGACAGATGGTCGTACGTTTTCCTGCAAAATGTCTTGATAAACTATAGAATTCATTTTCCCATCAATGACAACAATCCGTCCAGGCCCTGAGGCAGCAATCCAGGCCCAAACCATGATGCTCCCTCCGCCATGTTTTACAGTGGGGATGAGGTTTTGATGTTGGTGTGCTGTGCCTTTTTTCCTCCACACATAGTGTTGTGTGTTCTTCCCAAACAACTCAATCTTGGTTTCATCTGTCCACAGTATATTTTGCCAGTAGTGCTGTGGAACATCCAGGTGCTCTTTTCCAAACTTCAAACGTGCTGCAATATTCTTTTTGGACAGCAATGGCTTCCTCTGTGGTGTCCTCCCATGTACTCCATTCTTGTTTAATGTTTTCCTTATTGTAGATGTGTCAACAAAAATGTTAGTATGTGCCAGAGATTTCTGTAGGTCTTTAGCTGACACTCTGGTATTCTTCTTTACGTCATGCAGCATTCTGCACTGTGCTCTTGCAGTCATTTTTACAGGACGACCATGCCTAGGGAGAGTAGCAACAGTGCTAAACTTTCTCCATTTGTAGACAGTCTGTCTTACCGTGGACACGTGAACATCAAGGCTTTTGGAGATACTTTTGTAACCCTTTCCAGCTTCATGCAAGTCAACAATTCTTGATCGTAGGTCTTCTGAGAGCTTTTTTCTGCGAGGCATGGTTCACATCAGACAGTGCTTCTTGAAACCAGTAAACCCAAAACAGGTGTGTGTTTTTTAAGGGCAGGACAGCTGTCAGCAACACATTTAATATCATCACACTGATTGGAGTCAAGGTTGGCTCACTGCTGGCTCCAATTAGCTCTGGGAGAAGTCATTAAGCTAGGGCCTCACATACTTTTTCCTCCCTGCACTGTGAATGTTTACACGTTATGTGCAATTAAACCATGGCAACATCTAATGTTTGTGTAGTATTATGTTCAGCAGACTGTGTACTTCTATTGTTGTGACTTAGATGACATTCAGAGCACATTTTATGCCCAATTCATGCAAAACTCCACGTAATCCCAAGGGGTTCACATACTTTTTCTTGCAACTGTACATCCAATCCAAAGTGTTCCTTGCGATGCTGCCATAGTTACAATCCTCTGTCTCCCTCCCATACCCTGCAGTTATAATCTGTGTGCTGCGGGGCTAAAAGTGCTGGGTCACAGGCATTCGAGAGTGCCAACTATGCCCAGCCCCTCCTCCATTCATAGAAGCTGTACTATTGCTTCCATCAATGAAAAGTGCTCTATATATATATATATATATATATATATATATATATATATATATATATATATATATATAGTGGACCTTTCATTCATCCGTCCTTCCTATATTCATTAATAGCTTTTCATTCATGTAAGCTATAATACAGCTTCTATAAGTGAAGGAGCAGGAGGAAAGAGCGGTCATAGTCACCATTCTTAATGATTGCCTGTGACAGATTTCTCAGTTCTATTAACCCCCAGAAGGTTACGGCTGCGATGTATGAGAGGTGGGCAGAGGACAAAAGATTTCAAAGGATGACAGCCAGAACCAGCACAAGGGTCATTTCAGATTAAATGTGAGTACCATCACTTGTGCTGATTTCTTGCCTTAAAATAGTCTAGGCTGGTTCAGCAGGGACCAGGCGAGATTCGATCCACCTATGGGCAGGCTGGTTGTACCAGCACAGGGTTAATAGAGGTTTACCCAGCTCTATTAACCCCCAGAAGGTTATGGCTGAGAGGGATGAGAGAGGGCAGAGGACAAAGGATTTTAACTATGACAGCCAGCACCAACACAAGGGTCACTTAAGATTAAATGTGAGTACCATCACTTGTGCTGACTTCTTGCTTAAACTTAAGCCGGCCATAAATGGATACAATCTAGGCTGGTTCAGCAGGGACTGGGTGAGATCCAATGTACCTATGGGAAGGCTGGTTGTACCCAAATTGATCCATCAATCGATTTAGGTACAACCAGCCTGTCAGATTTTTTACAAGTGATTACTGCCGGCAGCTATAGCCGCTAGCAGTAATCATTGTGTTCTGCCAGCTGGGAAGGCTCCCTACCAGCAGAAAACAATAGCGCTACGAGAGTGATTTCATAATCAACACGGACCCCTGGTGAAAGGAAAGAAAATCACATAATCTATGGCCTGTTTAAGTCTTTAAAGTGGTCCTTTGCTCACCTTTTGTCCAATTCATTAACCTAGCATACCCTTTTACACATTTGGAAGTTTTTTGTGGGGCAGAGATGAAATAATTGCTCCCATTTCCTTGTTCCTCACCTAGGTTATGATGAAGTTGCACTTTTCCAGGCAAGAAGACATTTCACAATGCATCATAACGTATTTAATCACAAATCAATGAATATGTTAATATGTTTTAAAATGAAGTCCTGCACTTAGAAGATTGGGCAGGACTGGGAGCTAGTCAGATGGATTGCATGCAAATGTGTTGAGAAGGAACATGTGAATAGGAAAGAGCAGAAACAGTAAAGAAATGACCTCATTAGTTTTCTGCAGCTTTATCACTGTCACGGCGGGAGGCTGGTAATTGAGAGAAGACACCAATGTATTCCTGAGCTGCAAGCAGGATCATCCGCCTTGATGTGCTTTGTGTAAGAAGCTGTATAAATCTCAGGACTGGATAGACCAATATTAAAATGTTTTGGCAGAAAAAAACTGTATATGTATTCAATCCAAGTATTTAGCTGTGTGTCTCAAGTTCCACTTTAAAGACATTAAAGCACCAATGTTATGTTTTAACATCCAACCATTGTGACAAAACCCAAGGCTGGTAATACTAAATAGTCAAGCTGTATTGGAAAGCTGTTATTGGCTACAATTAAAAAGCAGAGTCATATGGATATTATTTTTATTTATTATTCTGTTCAATATTTAGTTTGGAGAGGCGTCACCCTTTAGGTGTCCTACAAGTGATTACAATTTACAGTTATTTCCAGGGATCTTTCACTAAATTTCTCCATCATTTGCAAAGCAGTTGGCTTTTTTAATCTCTGTTATCAACAAGTCATATATCCACCCTGTCTCCACTGAATTATTTACCAGGATTAGGAGGGTGGGCCTGCATTTTAAGGCCACACCACTGGAGAGGACACTGACCTCATTAATGCTCACAAAAGAATAACAATATCCCTAATTTCACATAAATCGTGTGGAGCCCAGCCCTACTGGGACTAAGAGTTGAAGTAAATTGCAGTTTATTAAAATTTGATGGAGCACATAGGGAAGGAAACACAATACATGGCAAAGATCCTAATTAAAACAAATATTAACAACTCTACATTTGTCATCAAACTAGAATGATATGCAGATTCCTTTTGCATTACACATTTACTTTTCACAGCAAGTGGTTTCTTTATGCAACAAAAATGAGAAAAATAATGTAGCGTAACATACATGAGAAAAATATTTTAGTGTAACATAGAATACATTTAAAAGTCAAATGTTTGCATTGAATAATGAAGGATCATTTCAATCAAAAGGATGACCTGACTTCTAAAATAAAGTGCTATAGGCTACACAAATCTGTTGTGTGCTGTCATTGCCCTAATATATTTGCAGAAAGTCTAAACACAGCAAAATATAACCAAACAATAGTTTTAGACATCACCATGATTATTTTAATGGTGCATTAACATCATCATATCATGCGAATTCACAGCAAGCATGGCACAGATTATTTAAAAATCAACCTGTTCTATATAGCTGGCTAAGCCTTTTACACTGCAATATCCACATGAAAGTGGTGTTCCCAATTTCCTGGGATTGTCTACTGTCAAAAAATGTTTATTTTTTGTGATATTTTTAAACTGGAATTTGTTTTGTCTTACTAACAATTGTGTGAAATGTTACACATTCTACGCCAGCCTTTCCCCACCCCTTTAACATAGAGGTACCCATGAAATAACTTTCCTGAGTTTAGGAGCTTGTGGCGTTTTTTTGCCAAATTGCCTGAACTTAACTTAATAAAATCCTATGTGTCCATGAACACATATGGGTTGATTTACTGAAGGCAAATAGACTGTGCACTTTGCAAAACAGCACTTGCACTCTGCAAGAGCAATTGCTGCAGAGCTCGGAATTCAGCAGAGCTTCTGCTCATTTACGATCATCCTATCATGTGCAAGCAAAAATGCTGTTTTTTTTGTTTTATTTTTAATTTTCCCTGCAAGTGATTTGGTATCCTTTGCAAACTGAAGCTTTACTTCATTACTAAGCTCTGGAGCAACTGCACTTGCAGAGAGTGCAAGGTCTATTTGCCTTTAGTAAATCAACCCCATAGGCTTTTATCAGAGTTTACCAGCAGCAGAGTTTAGGGGCAGTTAAACGTCCCTCTCTTGAATGCAGAAGAATCGCGTTCAAAAGAGAAAGGTTTTGGCCAAAAAAACACCAAACACAGAAAAATGCGCGTAACCGAGCCTAAGCGCGAACCCCGTTTAGTGCTTGGCCGTTTATTCATTTAGTACTCTGGCCAATGAAATTAATAAACGTTGAAGCGCTAAACGCGGTACTGCGTTTTTATGTGTTTTTTCAGCGTTTAGTGGTTTTCTGCTGCCAGTAAAATAAATGTTCCACTGTACTGTACATGGCCTAATAATTACTATAGCTACAGTTCACTGATATTTTAGCATGATGGTCAGTGAGATGATTCTTACATTTATGGCCAAAGGGAAGAATGCACCCTTTACAGATAGCTAAGGAATGGGGGGGGCAGGGGTAAGTGGTTGCTAATTGAAGAGGCAGAAGTTGCTCATTGATGAAGGAACCCCTAGCAACCTCTTGAGAAAGGCTGCTTTACATAGACAGAAGCATACCCTACAGTTTGTATGTATCAATGATTCCAATTTGTCTGACTCTAAGATCTCTATAGATAGTTTTTGAAGCTTGCAGCTCAGAACAGCCTTTTTTCACAGTGGGTTTCTAATAATGTATATAATAGATTTTATGTTATCTTGTAAAGCTAAAAATGGCCCTGCAATACTGTGACAGATGCATGCAAAAAGGCTCTCTTTTTTTTTTTTAATGAAGATGATCCTAGGTCTGTCTGGATGCAGTTTACTGTAAAAAGATTGTTTGATTCTGGATACTGCACAGAGCGATCATCTAGCTCTGAGAACAGTGGCTGTGACAGTGAAGGATTGTGACATTCACTCACCCTTTCCTCTTTCAAAATGCCTTGTGAGTTTCACAGGATAAAAGGCCACATGTGAATGGACAAGAGAAGGGGCAATTGAACAACAGGATCTCCCCTTGTCCATTTATGGAACACCTTGTATTCTATAAAAAGAATACAAGCCATTTTGTGAAAGGATAGAGCAGAGAAGGGTGGATGAAAGATGGGATCTAATCTTGTCCATTATTCTGTGAGTAGAATACAAGGTGTTTTATGAACGGGTGGGAGGAGAAGAGTGCAAGAAGGGACAAATAGATCCTCACTGTCGCAGTCATTGTTCTCATCTCTGACATGCTGAATAAGGTTGCTCTGTGTAGTATTTAACATTAAAGTAACTCAGATCTTTTTCAGTCCACAATAATCATCCATACTTAGGTACTTAGGCTAATTTATTATTTATTACAGGTACTTATATATAGTGCTTTATAATAAATATATATATATATATATATATATACACACACACACAGTGCATCCAGAAAGTATTCACAGAGCTTAACTTTTGCCACATTTTATGTTACAGTCTTATTCCAAAATGGATTAAATTCATTTTTTTCCCTCAACATTCTACATACAAAACCCCATAATGACAATTTGAAATAAGTTTGTTTTGAAATCTTTGCAAGTTATTAAAAAAAAAAAAAAAAAAAAAAAAAACACATGTACATAAGTATTCACAGCCTTTGCTCAATACTTTGTTGAAGCCCCTTTAGCACCAAGTACAGCCTCAAGTCGTTTTGAGTATGATGCTACAAGCTTGACAATCCTATTTTTGGGCAATGTCTCCAATTCTTCTTTACAGTACCTCTCAAGCTCCATCAGGTTGGATGGGGAGCGTCGGTGCGCATCCATTTTCAGATCTCTCCAGAGATGTTCAATTGGGTTCAAGTCTGGGCTCTGGCTGGGCCACTGCAGGACATTCACAGAGGTGGCCCATATCCACGCCTTTGTTATGTGGGCTGTGTGCTTAGGGTCGTTGTCCTGTTGAAAGATGAACCGTCGCCCCAGTCTAAGGTCCAGAGCGCTCTGGAACAGGTTTTCATTAAGTATGTGTCCGTACAGTGCTGAGTTCATCTTTCCTTCGATCCTGACTAGTCTCCCAGTTCCTGCTGCTGAAAAACATCCCCACAGCATGATGCTGCCACCACCATGCTTCATTGCAGGGATGGTATTGGCCAGGTGGTGAGAGGTGCCTGGTTTCCTCCAGACATGATGCTTGGCATTCAGGCCAAAAAGAGTTCAACCTTTGTTTCATCAGACCAGAGAGTTTTGTTTCTCATGGTTTGAGAGTCCCTCAGGCGCCTTTTGGCAAAACACCAGGCGGGCTGCCATTTGCCTTTTACTGAGGAGTGGCTTCCATCTGGCCACTCTACCATACAGACCTGATTGGTGGAGTGCTGCAGAGATGATTGTTCTTCTGGAAGGTTCTCCTCTCTCCACAGAGAAACGCTGGAGCTCTTTCAGAGTGACCATTAGGTGCTTGGTTACCTCCCTGGCTAAGGCCCTTCTCCCTCCATCACTCATTTTGGCCGGGCGGCCCGCTCTAGGAAGATTCCTGGTGGTTCCAAACTTCTTCCATTTAGGGATGATGAAGGCCACTGTGCTCATTGGGACCTTCAATGCTGCAGAAATTTTTCTGTACCCTTCCCCAGATCTGTGCCTTGATACAATCCTGTCTCGGTGGTCTACGGACAATTCCTTGGACTTCATGGCTTGGTTTGTGCTCTGACATGCACTGTTAACTGTGGGACCTTATATAGACAGGTTTATACCTTTCCTAACCATGTTCAATCAACTGAATTTCCCACAGGTGGACTCCAATTAAGTTGTGGAAACATCTCAAGGGTGATCAGTGGGAACAGGATGCACCAGAGCTCAATTTTGACTGTCATGGCAAAGGCTGTGAATACTTGTGTATCTGTGGGTTTTTTTTCACTTTTTATTTTTAACAAATTGCAAAGATTTCAAAATGAACTTCTTTCACATTGTGTGGGAGGAAATCCAGCCATAGGGAGAATATGCAAACTTTAGGCAGGTGGTTCCATGGTTGAGATTCAAACAGATGACCCTAGTGCTGCCAGGTGAAAATGCTAACCATTTAGCCACTCTGCTGCCACTTCATTTAAGATATTGTATACGACTTGTGCTGTGTCAAAAAGAAAGAAAAATTCCTAGCGTGCAGCCTTAAGGAAGTGTTAAACCCAAAAGCAGACATTTATAATATTGCAACTTGCCAATTTGTAAATGTGATGGATGCATTAGGTTTCATATTTAGGTTTTCTTTCTTCTCTTTTCATCTGGTGATCTGGCCAGAAGTCTGTTGATTTTCAACAGAACAAGCTCTCTTGCAGTTACAGAGATGAGACAAACCATTTAACACAGTAAGAGTATTTCAAATTATCAGTTTTTATTTATGTAAAACCTTTATCATAAAAGAAAAAAAAAACTGTCACCTTTATCCCAAAAAGGAAAAAACAGTTTGCTGTAACCGATTCAAAAGAACAAGCTTTCTAGCAGAATGTACAGAGGTGAGACAAACCATTTAACTTCAGTTTGTTCAATTAAACTTTGGAAATAAAACCTGGAAGCTGATTGTTTTCTGTGCAGATTTGCACCAGATTTTGCACTGTTCAATTTTAGTAAATAATCCCAATAGATTTACCTCATTGCTCCCTCCACAATAACCAGCACGGATGGATAAATCTCCTGCTGCTGGCTTTTGTATTCTGACAGCTGACTAGCTGCAGTGACTGTTTGCCCTACAATTTCAGACCAGTTCCATCGATCTTCAGATCAAAGCTGGTCGAGCTTGGTGGTGTGAACAGGGCCATCCATGGATCAAATTTCATCCAATTCAGCAAGAAACAGACTAAATGTAATCCGTGTATGGCCAGCTTAAGTGTTATGCACTTAAATTTTGATCAGAAATGCTCTATGTTTATGGTAGAAATGCAAGGGTAAGCAGTAGAAATAAATTGAAAAAATAATGGCAATAAAATAAATATATTCAACTGAAGACTGTTAATATACTGTATATGCTTGCTCAAACATTGGCTCCATATATTATGCAGAAAGGAGTTACACAATTTTATAAGGATCTGTAAATTATTCCTTTAACAATGAAAAGAGCATCTGAATAATAGGCAGTATGTACTTCCTTGCTTATGTAGAGATTACATAAGAAGATCATTAAAAACTGAGAAAATAACAAAATCTTCCTGTCTAGTTGATTGACTTTATTTTCTGCCTTGGGTGCTACATGGTTCTGAGAAGTAGTTGCTTGAACATATACTGTTGAACACTGACCAAGTGAGTATTTAATATATCCCCCTCCCCCAGGTTTCAGGCAGAGATGGGAAGGCCTGGAAAGAAAATACAAAAATTGGAAAAAAAAAAAAGTTTTTTCCCTTTTTTTTTCCAAAGCCGTTTTTTTTACACAAACATTTTTTAAAAAATGAGCGTGGAATATGTTCTTTTACAATTACAAATAATATATCTATGACATGGTATTCAAACTATAGAACATGAAGACTTTAATGAAAGATTTCTGTGACTTTATGTAAAGTCTTACATCATTGCAAGTTCTCTCAGCTGAAGATAAGCAAAATCTGGAATACAATTCAAGTAACACTGTAGTTCTCAAAAGAGAAATATAAATTTCAATGACTAGGGGGCACTGCAATGGAAAGGCTCCAGCTTAGCTTGCTTGTAAGCTCCGTCTTGTAACTCCTACAGTTGGGTAATTGTTGGGATACAGTAGATGATAGTTTCTGTCCTGTCAGGCCTTAATTGACAGGTAAGACAGTAAATTTGCCATACAAATTAGTTTATCGTTATAACCTTTAAATGATTCCTGTTAATGCTTGCCATTGTCACAGCATAAAGTTTACCTATAGTACGGTCAATAAATAGTTTTTTCTTTTCCTCCTCTCAGTAAAATGGTGAAACCAACATCTAGAGTTTGGAAACATTTCCATAGTGCAATTTCTGCTGAGAGTCAATCTGCAATTTGCAAATATTTTGAGAAGAAATATTTTTTTCTAAAAGCTACAAAAATACCAAAACACATCCTTGCAGAGGTGCCATAAAGACATTAAAAAATACTTAATCGAATTAAATGATGAGAACCATAATGAAAGTGCAAGTAGCTTTTTCCTCCAAATGTCTCATTCCAGAAACACTTATCTATTGGCGCTAAGGAGCAAATCCGATTTTTGTTTTTTATATTACTGTATGTTGATGGTTTCTTGCTTTTTTTTGTTGCTTTTGAGGGAAAGGGGGTGATTACCTGTTCTCATGCATGGTTGAAATGTTCTTAACATATAAAGTCCTTGAAATTTCATTTGCAATAAAAAATATAATTTTAAAAATAAGTTTAGTTTATTTACTAAATAAGTTGTACCTTTATTTCAAGCATAATGCTTTTACTGTATATACACTGCATTTCATCTCCCCAGTGTAACAAAATTACTTTCAATTTGTAAAACTACTCCACACTAATTTTTGTTTCCAATTTTTCCAAAAATGTCTAATTTTTCCAGAAATTTTACATCTCTAGTTTCAGGTAAAAATGCCAACAGTAAATGTAGAGGATGGTGACTCCATCACTTCCATCAATCATTCTGCAACATCAGACTAAAACTCTAGATGCAGTTTAGAAAATAATATAATATAATCCAATCTCCCTAAACCACACATGATGGCATTTCATGGTTTTAGGATTATCTGCTATCTAATCCACAGTTTCTAAAACTTCTTTCCATTTTGAAAAATGGGAAAGAGATTTAGGTCAGACATTTTTAGATAGGGAGTGAGCAACTGCAATTAAAGATATCCCTAGAGCCACTCACTGGGGTTGATTTACTAAAAATGGAGCATGCAAAATCTGGTGCAGCTGTGCATATGAACCTATCAGTTTCCAGTTTATTTTGTCTAAATTTAATTGAACAACCTGAGGTTATACATGGATTTGCTACTATAAACAGCTGCACCAGATTTTACACTCTCCAGTTTTAGTAAATCAACTCCATGGTGTCATTATGCTATGAAACATTTTCATAGGTGGTACAGTGCCTTGAAAAAGTATTCATACCCTTTTACATTTTGGTTGTAACATGACAAAATGTGGAAAATTTTTATGTATTTTATTGGGATTGTATGTGATAGACCAACACAAAGTGGCACATAATTCTGAAATGGAAGGAAAATAATTGTTTTAGAAAATATTTTACAAATTAATATCTGAAAAGTGTGGCATGCATTTGTATTCAGTCCCCTTTACTCTTATACCTAACTAAAATCTAGTGTAACCAATTGACTTTAGAAGTCACCTAATTAGTAAATAGTCCACCTGTGGGTAAGTTAATCTAAATATAAATACAGCTGTTCTGTGAAGCCCTCAGAAGTCTGTTAGAGAACATTAGTGAACAAAACAGCTTCATGAAGGTCAAAGAACGCACCAGACAGGTCAGGGATAAAGTTGTTGAGAAGTTTAAAACAGGGCTAGGTGAGTGCTCTCCGGCAACCTCCATACTAGCCACCCTGAGAACCCTCCTGGCACGGTGTGTGGAGCCCTACCTGTGTGAGGAGGCCCTCTGGCGGGAGATGCCAGCTCTGTGAGAGGGGAAGGAGAGGGAGCAGGCATCGAGCTCCAGTAGACGATTCCGACGCGGTGAGCCAAGAAACAGCAGCGGGGCTCCCGGGGTGACGGAGCGACACGGAGTGACTACATGGTCAGCCGCAAAGGATCACTGGGAAGGAGAGAAGCCGGCCGGCGCCCAGAGAGGAGAGGGAGATGCCGGTCTAATCCCTAACCTGTCGCCCAGCATAGCCAGCGGTTGGACATCCATCTGCAGAGGGCCATAAGAGACCCTGAAGGAATCCCCCTGGGACACAACATGGGAGAGAAAAGCGGACAGCTGTAGACTTGGGCCGGCTCACAGGAGAATTGAATGAAGGAGGGTGAGTGAAGACGGCCCAGGATAACAGTAAATTTTAAATGTATAGTGTCTTGGACTGTGGGATGTGAATTTAAACAGCCTATAAAAGAGAGACGGGGGATTCCCAGGGGGACTTAAGAGTGTGGAAGAGGGAATAAAAAAGAAAAAAAAAGTTAAGTGGCTCTAGAAGAGACGAGGAAAAGGAAGTGTTAATTGACATAGAACAGACCGATACTTGCACCCTAACATATATCCTAAAGTCTCCCTCTGGGTTGGTTAAAGAGAATAGCCTACACAGTAGATATGAAGAATAAAAGCGCTAAAGGAAGCGGGCTTAAAGGGTCCCAGACGGGAACGATTAAAAAATATACGTCCCAGGGGAATGCGACTCCAGAATGGTCCCAAGGTGGAAGTGAAAAAGGGGAAATGGAAACTAGCATGGAAAATATCCCTAGATTATCGTTGGGTCTAAATAGTAGCAGCCAACAAATGACAGAAAACATAGAGAGGAAAGATCCTGAAAACAATTTACAAGTACTGAATAAAAGAGAAATGGCAGAAATGTTTAAAAATCTGGAAAAAGCAAGAGATGACAAGCATACGGCAGGATCTGGGACATT
Organism: Staurois parvus; assembly: GCF_062004578.1. Classification (NCBI taxonomy): domain Eukaryota; kingdom Metazoa; phylum Chordata; class Amphibia; order Anura; family Ranidae; genus Staurois; species Staurois parvus. The sequence continues at coordinate 893,372 of NW_028317935.1, read as the reverse complement.
TGTTACTGAGAATGTAAGAAACGGAGGGAAAAGTCAAAAATCATACCCAAAACATTGCAGATTTAGAAAAAAGGACTACTACTATTAGGAACACGCAGAAAAAATTGCTGTATAAGATGGAAGTACAAGAAAACAGGGATAGGAGAAGCAACCTTACGATACGAGGAATCCCAGAAATCTTTAAAGGGGGAGAACTGCAAGAAATAGCTCGTAAAATTTTAAACTCCATTATGGACAGACCTGAAACAGAGTTAGTCAAATTGGATGGAGTATATAGAACAGGAAAGTTTCACCAAGGAAATGAGAAGGAAAAACCAAGAGATGTGGTTGCTCAGTTGTACAAGTATGGGGATAAGGAAGAGATTTGGAGAAGGATTAAAGGAAGAACAATTATTAAGTATGGAGAAATAAAAACATTCAGATTTTTGCGGATTTATTGCCGGAGACTATGTGGAGAAGGAGATCCTTGAAACCCAAAGGAGGATTGGCAGACTGTTAGAAGGGGGAGGTAAGGAGGAGATAGAGGGGTGTTTGTGTGTGTGTGTTTTTTTCTCTCTGTCCCCTCTCTACTTCTTCCTCCTTATGGCGTTTCCTTTAGAGATCCGTGTTTTGTTTTGTTTTTCTCCTCAAATGACCGTGAAAATCAAAGTTAATAGAAATAAACAGATAGATGAAGGATAATTGGGGAGGTTGGAAGGAGGGAGAGCTGTTCATGGGAGGAGTTCAGCCCCAAGGTTTAAATCAATGGTGGGTATAGAAACACAAATGATTAGTAGGCAACTTAGTGGCCTAAAAATGGGTTGGGTATCAAAAGGGGGGGTATCGGGTGGGGAGTGGGGGGGAATGGTTTTGGGAAATGAGTAGCGGGGTAGTAAGGGGGTGGGTATTGGAAGGGGAGTGAAATGGGAAGGGAGTAACAAGGGAGGGTGGGAGGGAATGGGAAGGGGGTATTAAAGTTAACACTCAGCAAAAGGAAGGGAAGTATTAGGGAATTGAGGGTGGAAAAGAGGAAATTGAGGAGAAAAAAAGAGTTACAAGAAGTATGGAAGATCTACGGTTTATAACATATAATGTAAATGGGTTGAATTGTCCTGGGAAAAGATTTAGGCTATTCAAGGAGTTGCAACATAGAGAAGCTTCGGTGGTCTTTTTGCAGGAGACACATCTTGAGATTAAGTCAAATATTAAGCTGAATTCTAGAAACTACCCAACATGGTTTTACGCAGATTCACCAATTAAGGAGAGCTAAGGGAGTAGCAATAGGGTTTGCAAAAAACATAAGGCTTGAGCTGGAGGAGAGAGAAATAGATCCTGAGGGGAGATTTTTGTTTTTGAGAGATAGATTGCAAGAGATGGAATGTACAATTGCGAATATTTATTGCCCAAATAAGAGACCGGAGTTATATTTGAAAGGTATTTTGAGAAAATTGATGGCCTTCAAAAAAGGGCGCTTGATAGTGGCAGGGGACTTGAATTTCTGTATGGATCCACAAATGGATACGACCTCTTCTGTGCAGCAAGAGGAAGGTAGGTCTCTGAGAACTTTAAAGAAGGTGATGCATGAGTGCCAAACTGGTGGATATTTGGAGAATAATACATGGAAAAGAGAGAGACTATACCTTCTTCTCCAATGCACATGAGATGTACTCTAGATTGGATTATATATTGGTTGACCATCAACTTACTGAGATGGTGGCTAAAGCAAAAATAGAGGCAATGTCTCTCTCAGACCATGCTCCTGTTACATTGAAATTAGGCTGGGGGAGGCCGTTTCACAGGTGGTATAGGATGGAAGTTGAATGAGGCTCTTCTCCTGGATCAGGAGATTGATCAGAAGATTAGGGAAGAGATTGAAAGATTATTTCAGGAGAATAAGACAGGGGAAGTGTCGGTGGCTACAGTATGGGAGTCCCATAAGGCCTACATAAGAGGTATATTGATCGTGTCCGGGGCAAAAAAGAAAAGGGAAAGAAGAGAGAAACTTACTGGGCTGTTAAAAAATATTTGACCTGGAGCAGATACATAAAAATAGAATAACAAAAGAGAGAAGACAGAAGGTAAAAAAAAAAAGAAAGAAGAAGAACTAGAGATATTGATGAAAGAGGAGAGGAGCAGAGTTTTTAATAAAGTGGCAAGTGAGAGGTATAGATGGGGAAATAGACCAGGAAAATATTTAATGAGAGCCTTGAGGAAAATGAAAAATAGGAATTATATAGAAAAAATAAGAAACCCCAAGGGAGAAACGATTTATTCTACTAAAGAGATCGCCAAGGTGTTTAAGGAATAGTATAGCAAGCTGTATAATATTAATTCCCAGGATTCAGTAAATAAAGGTGGAATAGCGAGTAGAGAAAAAAGAAGGGTATATCTAAAAAACGCAGGACTATTGAAGTTGCGTGAAGATCAACTGAATTCCCTTGATTTGGAAATTACGCAGGAGGAAATAAAAATAGCATTAAAAAGTACCATGACGGGGAAAAGCCCAGGCCCAGATGGTTATACTGTGAGGTACTATAAAAAATATAGTGAATTATTAATACCTAAATTGAAGAAATATATGAATGCCCTGGGTGGGGAGATGGAGATGAGGCAAGAATCTTTGCAGGCCCATGTGGTGCTTATTCAAAAGGAAGGGAAGGATGCTTCTCAATGTTCTAGCTATAGACCAATGTCACTTTTGAACATAGACACTAAGTTATATGCAAAGGTTTTAGCAAATAGGTTGAAAGATTTAATGTCAGAATAGATCCAGGGGAACCAGGTGGGATTTGTACCAGGGAGGGAGGGAAGAGACAAAGGGTTGAGAACTTTGTTGCTTATCCAGAAAGCTAGGAAGGGGAAAACTCCGGCAGTGGTGCTTTCAATCGATGCTGAAAAGGCATTCGATAGAGTAGATTGGAGCTTCATGATGGACACTCTGGAGTCTCTAGGATTGGGAGTTAGAATGAGAGAGTGGATAGGAAAATTGTATAGAGAGCCCTCCGCGGTTATTTTGGTTAACGGAGAGAAGTCGGAACCCATTGGGATGTCAAATGGAACAAGACAGGGATGCCCACTGCCCCCATTGTTGTATGTATTGTCATTGGAACCTTTACTGGCAACAATTAGGTAAAATATGGACATAAAAGGGATACAGATAGGAGGAATTGAACATAAAGTGGCTGCCTTTGCGGACGACTTGTTGTTCTATGTGGTAAATCCTAGGATAACACTCCCAAATTTAATGAAGAGCTTAAAGGATTATGGGGAGCTATCAAATTTGAAAATCAACCCAACAAAAACTGAGATCTTAAATGTTAATCTTCCAAATAGTGAAAAAGAAAAGATACACAAAAGAATTCCCTTTTATATGGAAAGATAGGAGATAAAATATCTAGGGGTTAAACTCACTGCTTCATATACGAACTTGTTTAAGTTAAATTATATCTCACTTTTAAATGAGATTAAGGAGGAACTAAAGAAATTGGGAGGAGGTAACCCGTCTTGGATAGGGCGCATAAATCTGATAAAAATGGTAATTGTAACTAAAATCCTATATAAATTCCAGATGATCCCAATTAAACTTCCGGAGGGTTTTTTTAAGGTAATTAAAAAGATGTTAACAAGATATATATGGAAAAATAAAAAAACCTAGAATATCTTATGATTCGTGGAGTAGAAATAAAGAGGAGAGGATTAGGAGTACCAGATTTTAAGAGGTATTATAGAGCAGTAGTTCTAGCAAGAATTTATGACTGGACACACAATCCAGAGGGGAAGAGGTGGGTCAAAATTGAAAATGAATTAAGCGGAGTTAACTTGAGTAAGGTCATTCGGGTACCAGCACTGTCAGGGCTCCAGGGTATGACCAGAGGTATGTGAACTGACGCAGGGAAACGCAGGCTTCAGATATGTTATAAACATTAAGACAATTTATTAAAGACTAACAATACAAACATAAACGCAGTGCAATACTAAAACATAACAGTGCAAACGAACCAAACCAAACCACCCACAGATAACAATACATACAATGCAAGGGTCGTCAGGCAGGCCGGGTCAATAACAATCGGGCAGGTAGGAACAGGAGGAGCAGGCAGAGAGTAGTCAGGTCACGAGCCGGGTACAGCAACTAACGGGCAGGTAGGTACAGGGGGTCAGGCAGAGAATGGTCGGGGTCACAAGCCAGGGATCAAACAGGAGAAGTCAGCAGAGGTCCGGATCAGGCAGGGTCAGTAACGAATCAGTCAGACAGGAACAGGAACAGGGATGCAGGTAACAAGATACAGGGGCCCATAGAAAAGCACACACCAAGGCCCAGACTGCAGGTCTGGCCATCCCTTAAATACACCTGCATAATCAGCTTCAGGTGTTTGGCTGGCTGCAGGGTTGAGTCTCTGATTGCTGAGAGCACCCGCTGGCCAGCCCTGGTACTGCAGCCCACAAGGCAGGTGAGTCCCACCATTACTGGCAAGTCCATTTGTCAGGAATGGACTCAGCACTGGTGGTGGGACTCGCCTGCCGTGTGGGCTGCAGTACCAGAGCTGACCAGCGGGTTCTCTCAGCAATGGACTCAGCACTGGTGGTGGGACTCACCTTTGGTGTGGGCTGCAGTACCAGAGCTGACCAGCGGGTGCTCTTAGCAGCCAGAAGCTCACAATCAGCCAAACCTGGGGCTGATTACAGAAAGGTGTATATAAGGCATGACCAGGCCTGTGCTCTGGGCCTTGGTGTATGTTTTCCCATGAGCCTCTGTACCTGTGTTCCTGCTTCGTTGCTGACCCGGCTTGATCCTGATCTCTGTTGACCGTCTCCTGTTCTGACTACTGGCTCATCCCTGACTATTCTTCTGCCTACTCCTATGCTGTTTGACCCCCTGTTGCTGTACCTTGGCTTGTGACCCGTTTACTCTTTGCCTGCTGCTCTGTACTGATCTGCCTCCACCGTTACCGACCCGGCATGTCTGACCACGCTAACTACTCTGCCATCCATCCATCCTGCACGGATCCAGCCGTACCTGCACATACCTCTGACGGATCCCTCTACCACTAGCAGGTGTACTCAGGGGCCACGACCTGGTCTCAGTCCTGCGCCAAGTCCATCTCCACCATCAGGGGCTCTGGTGAAAAGGCAGACTGGGGCTTAGACTCCGCGCCCTGGGGAATCCTGCCCTGAGGACCGCTAGAGGTACCACCAGGCAGTTGTTACAGAACCCTATGGCCGGCCTGACCATTCCACCTCTCCAGCCCTGACTACGCCTGTGTTCCTGCACCTCCTAAGATTAGTGGAAGGTTAGTTTGTTCACTGTGCGTTTATATATATATATATATATATATATATATATCTGGGTGGCTAATAATAAACTGTATTATATTGTACCTGAGACCTGCGTTTCCCTGTGTCAGTCCACACCTTTCTGGTCATTCCTTGATTCCTAACACCATTCCTGACAAGCACAATATAGAGGATTAAAAGATACCACGAGTGTTTACACATTAAATGTTTTAAAGGTTTGGGATAAACTGCACAAGCTTATGAAATGGGATTTTAATTCACAATTAATGTCACTGAGGAACACAGAGTTTTTCCCTCCAGGTAGGGAGCAGAGTACAGGAAAATGGTTTAAAAAGGAGGATATTCAACTGAGGGATATTATGGAAGGGCAGGAATTGAGAACACTTAAGGACTTGAAAAAAGATAAAAGAGAACTTTTCATTAAGATAGACGAGTGGAGATATCACCAACTGAAACACTTTGTTTGGAGTCTTCCGAAACCTTTGAGATTGAGAAAGGATTGGAATTTGTTTGAGAGGTTGTTGGAATCACGTGGAGATGGGAAACGGGGCACGGCAAAAATTTATAAGATTCTCACTGAGTTAGATATACACACAAAGCCAATGTACATAGTAAAATGGAAAAGGGATTTGGGAATAGAGATAGATGAAGACAAACAGAGGAAAATATATAGACTAACACATGAGAACGTAAACATGAGAGAGGTGGAGGTAAACTATAAGTGTTTAACAAGATGGCACATTTCACCAAACATTGAATATAAGATGAGTGAGGAGAATACACCAGAGTGTTGGCGGGGGTGTGGAAAGATAGGTACGTTACATCACATATGGTGGGAGTGCCCAAAGATTCAAGGTTTTTGGGAGACATTGGTTTACTTAATTGGGATAATCTCTGGAATAAAGATAGGATTGGATCCATAGTTGTGTCTATTACACAGTACAGAGCTATCAGTGAACAAATATAAGGATTCGGGTATATGGTACTATCTAAATGTGGCAAAGGGTCCGATACCTAAGTTTTGGCATAGCTTAGAGGTGCCGAGAAAAGAGGATTGGGTGGAAAGAGTGAATCAGATATGTAGGATGGAGAAACTGTATTATATGCAAGAAGACAAGATGGAGTTATATTACAGGAGGTGGGGAAAATGGGAGGATTTTGTGTCCAAGGCGAAATATTTGAAGCAGTAGAGTGGGATATGTGAAAGTACCCCTTACTTAGGAAAAGATGTAATGGAGAAATGCAGAGTGGGTGGTTTTATTTCTGGGGGGGGGGTAGGCTTCAGGGTGGGTGGGGGTATTAGATAGGTGGAGGGGGGTAATGGGAATAACGATAGAAAGGGATATAAAACTGATGGTTTTGTATGTTACATGAGAGTAATGATAGAACATGTATTTTATATGGAAAATTAATAAATATTTAAATAAATAAAAAAAAAACCAGGGCTAGGTTTTAAAAAACATATCCCAAGCTTTGGACATCTCACAGAACACTGTTCAATCCATCATCCAATGGAAAGAGAATGGCACAACTGCAAACCTACCAAGACATGGCCATCCGCCTAAACGGACAAGCCAGGCAAGGACAGCATTAATCAGATAAGCAGCAAAAAGGCCCATGGTAACTGTGGAGGAGCTGCTGAGATCCACAGCTTAGGTGGGAGAATCTGTCCACAGGACAACTATTAGCCTTGCACTTCACAAACCTGGCTTTTCTGTTAGAGTGGCAAGAAGAAAGCCACTGCTGAAAGAAAGCCATAAGAAGTCCCGTTTGCAGTTTGGGAAAAGCCATGTGGTGGACACAGCAAACATGTGGAAGAAGGTGCTTTGCTCAGATGAGTCCAGAATTTAACTTTTTGGCCTAAAAGCAAAACACTATGTGTGCTAGAAAAGTAACACTGCACATCACTCTGAACACACCATCCCCACCGTGAAACATGGTGGTGGCAGCATCATGTTGTGGGGATGCTTTTCTTCAGCAGGGACATGGAGCCAAATACAGGGCAATCTTAGAAGAAAACCTTTTAGAGTCTGCAAAAGACTTGAGCCTATGGCGGAAGTTTACCTTCCAGTGGGACAATGACCCTAAACTTACAGCCAGAGCTACAATGGAATAGTTCAGATCAAAGCATATTCATGTGTCAGAATGGCCCAGTCAAAGTGCAGACCTAAATCAAATTGAGAATCTGTGGCAAGGCTTGAAAATAACTGTTCACAGACGCTCTCCATCCAATCTGACAGAGCTTGAGCTATTTTGCAAAGAAGAATGGGCAAAAATGTCACTCTCTAGATGTGCAAAGCTGGTAGAGACATACCCAAAAAGACTTGCAATTGTAATTGCAGCAAAAGGTGGTTCTACACAGTAATGACCCAAAGGGGCTGAAAACAAATGCACGCCACACTTTTCACATATTTATTTGTAAAAAAATGTTGAAAACCATTTATCATTTTGCCTTCCACTTCACAATTACGTGCCACTTTGTGTTGGTCTATCACATAAAATCCCAGTAAAATACATTAACGTTTTTGGTTGTAACATGACAAATTAAGAAAAATTTCAAGGGGTATGAATACTTTTTCAAGGCACTGTATATGACCCTGTACAAATTATCTAAGATGTTTCCTTGAGTATCTTCTAGTTGCTGGCATAATAGTGGCCATATGGGTAATATTCTTCATATTCTACAGCATCGCAAATGCATTACCAGCTTTTGGAAGTCAGTGTTTTCTTTAATATCCACATAGACTCACTACTCCCTCTCTCCAGTTAGAGCTGCTTAGTATAAATATAGATAGATTTCCAAAACAATATAGAACAGACGTTTTATATTTTCTATTTGCAGCAAGGTTGACAATTGCGAACAAATGGAAACAGACAGCCTCTAATTGCTCTGAAGTAGTGCAAAGGGTACACCTTCAATGTTCCTATGAATACTTTTACTATCTAACCAACATGGAAACACTGACTTCCGATTTCTTCGGAACTCTTGGTTAAAATAGTATGATCTTAGGACTATAAGTGAAATGAACTTCTGCGCCTACTATACAATATAAATAAACAAACGAATAAATGCTGCTGCTGACAAACTGTGTTCCCACAATATCAACTAAATAAGTAAATTAATTAAAGGTGATGTAACGCTGCTAATGGACAGCAATCAGTACTAATAAACAATACAGGTGAATAAACTGTGCTCATAATCATAATATGAATATATGATCAAAAACATAGACCATAAATATAAATTCATGAATAATGGTGACGATACTAAAGTGCTTTCAATAAACGAGATCATAAGTTTCCAAATATTACATGATCCAACACCGTGACTGAGATTCCGTGGTGAATGTGAATTTTCATGCTAATAACAGTGCCATTCCATGCTCACAGAACTCACACCTTAACACGCATGTCAAAACTGCATGTTAACAACATGACATCTCCACACATCCAGACCTTGCGATATCTCCTTACTGCATTCCTAGTCCCATATAATGGATACTTTTAAGATGGTACTATGGAATTTTTGTCTGCTAATGGACCTCTGGTGAAAAATAGATTGATGGTCTATTGTACTCTGATATGACTGCAAGTTACTGGACTTATCAGCAATCTGTGCATGTTTAATTTTAGGAATAAAAAAACACTGAAATGAAAAATGCCAATAGGAACAAAAAAAAACATACTAAGTGCCATAAAAAGTAACAACCCCCCCCCCCCTCCCCCTCAAATAAAAAACTGCAATGTTAGGACGAAAAGAAAAATGTATCAATGACTGTCATGATTATTGCATAAAGTTTGTAGGATTTTTCACATATAAACACACACATATATATGATATATGTATACTATATATTTAGGGATATTGTAGTTATTTAGAGTTGAACTCTATTATTAAAAAATTATAGTGGAGATAAAGTATTACTTATACTATATTGCCAAAAGTATTGGGACACCCCTCCAAATCTGGATTCAGGTGTTCCAATCACCTCCATAGCCACAGGTGTATAAAATAAAGCACCTAGGCATGCAGACTTCTACAAACATTTGTGAAATAATGGGTCACTCTCTGGAGCTCAATGAACTCAAGCGTGTTACCGTGATAGGTTGCCACCTGTGCAATAAGTCCATCCATGAAACTTCCTTGCTACTAATTATTCCACGGTGAACTGTTAGTGGTATTATAACAAAGTGAAAGCAACTGGGAACAAAAGAAACTCGGCCACGTAAAATAACAGAGCACGGTCAGTGCATGCTGAAGAAAGAAGTGTGCAGAAGTCACTCACTGGCTGCAGAGTCAATAGCTAAAGACCTCCAAACTTCGTTTGGCCTTCAGATTAGCACAACAACAGCGCGTAGAGAGTTTCATGGAAGGGGTTTGCATGGCTGAGCAGCTGCATCCAAGCCTTACATCACCAAGTGCAATGCAAAACGTTGAATGCAGTGGTGTAAAGCACGCCGGCACTGGACTCTAGAGCAGTGGAGACTAGTTCCCTTGAGTGATAAATCATGCTTCTCTAGTCTGGCTATCCAATGGACATGTCTGGGTTTGGTGGTTGCCAGGAGAACGGTACTTGCCTGACTGCACTGTGCCAAGTGTAGAGTTTGGTGGAGGGGGGATTATGGTGTGGGGTTATTTTTCAGGGGTTGGGCTTGGCCCCTTATTTCCAGTGAAGGGAACTCTTAAGGCCTCAGCATATCAAGATATTTTGGACAACTTCATGCCCCCAACTTTGTGGGAAAAGTTTGGGGATGGCCCCTTCCTGTTCCAACATGACTGCGTACCAATGCACAAAGCAAGGTCCATAAAGACATGGATGAGCGAGTTTGAGGTGGAGGAACTTGACTGGCCTGCACAGAGCTCTGACCTCAACCTGATAGAACACCTTTGGGATGAATTAGAGTGGAGACTGCAAGCCAGGCCTTTTCATCCAACATCAGTGCCTGACCTCCCAAATGTGCTTCTGGAACAATGGTCAAACATTCCCATAGAAACACCTAAACCTTGTGGACAGCCTTCCCAGAAAAGCTGAAGCTGTTATAGCTGCAAAGGGTGGGCCAACACAATATTGAACCCTACGGACTAAGACTGGGATGCCATTAAAGTTCATGTGCGTGTAAAGGTAGGCATGCCAATACTTTTGACAATATAGTGTACCTTAATCTAGTGATTAAGGCAAGTAATACACTAATTAACCTCATCCCCAGGAAAAGGAGCATTAGATATTTTATTATCCAGGGGTAGGGGAATTTCAACCTATTTAAAAAATACAATTGTAAACAGTTTTGAAATTCCCAATGTTGGGCATTTTGTATGTGTTCATGAGAAAGGTAATATTAGAGTTTATGTGTACAATATTTTCAGTAGGTAAGTAAGTGATCTTAATGGCCAGCAGAGGCATTTGTGGTTTTACACTGCCCCTGGACATACCCGTGGTAATATAAATAAATTAGGACTAGAAGAGAGAAGTTACACCTTTAGAAGCCAAGAGCAGCATGAAAAACGAGAAAGAATGCTTAAGTGAAAAAAATGCTTGTATATAATAAGACGCATTCAGCATGTGTTCACAGTACATTCCCTTAAAAATAAAATACATTTAAGGCAAAAGCAACATTAAATAAAAGTGGACAATGCTATAAATTATCCAATTCAAAATTCCCATTAGCCTTCCAGACCCTTAAAACACAGATATCAGAGCAAAGCCAAATGAGTGAGATGAGCAGGCCCATAAGATTGCTTTGAAAGCAGATATTCACCTGAGGGCAGTGCTACCTTCAATACAATTGTAAAGATTTTGTTGATAGGTAACAAACTGCAAGGCAATCAAAGAGCAACCATATCTGTCTTTATATATATCACTGCCATGCCCTTGGTCGCTGATTTGTGCGAAGTGATGGATGGCATTGGGTCTGTATCGTGAGTGTCAGGAGCTGAAGAGACAGTGTTTATGTGGTTACTACTGTACATAAATCCAACTCAGACAGTTTACTCAGACATGAAGTAGCCTGTGCGGCTTGCGGGAGGTGGATCTTGGAGCGAATAGTCTCAAACAGCTGCAGTTCTAAAAAAGAATTCTGGAATTCTGAAATACGCAAAAGTAAGGCCTTGATTCATCAATCTACAATATCACATTATACTAAAAGTAGCATATGGAATAATATCAATTGTGAGAACATTGCTTGATTAATCAAAAAATAAAAAACATTTCAGGAATGATTACATGTGGAATTCCTCCTGTTTGATGTTAAAGGAAATGTTTATTATGAGAATCAAAAAGGCTGCCTTTGCTGTCTTCTAATTCTAAAAATGCTAGTTGTTTGGCCGATATGCTGATGTTCTATAGTATTAATATTTGTTGCTGACTCGGAGTTAGTGTACAGATAATGGCTTCTGACTTTAACTCTGATGTTTCTGATCTGCATATTCCACATAACAGCCAAGCACCTGGTATTTGTTGACAATGGCAGCCCTCATATTCCTCTTGTGAAATTGGCACTATTTCCCAAAACTTAATAAAGCAAAATATGTGTTTAGTCAATACCTTTTCACTATTGGCTACTAATGCTTTAAAGAAATCCTTGCCTTTGCCAAAGTTTAAAGAAACTGCCCTCATATTTAAACTATTCCACTTATTAAAAAAAATTACTAGCGCATAATCAAAAACTACTAAAATCTGTCTCCATAGACCCAGATATACTCCCACTGAAAGCCCCCATCACAGTCTACATGTCAAACTAGGGGTTGTTTTTTGCCATCCAAGGAATGCTCATAAAGGGATGCTGAAGGCACCACAAAACAGTGTCAGGTTCTTTAGGTAAGCTTAATCTGTAGGCTATTCCTGCTGAACATAGTGCTATGAAAGGCCATTCATTGCTAGATGAGGAAAAAGGGCAATTGGTCCCTCTAGGGCAGCGGTTCTCAACCTGGGGGTCGCGACCCCTTTGGGGGTCGAACGACGCTTCCAAAGGGGTCGCCTAAGACCATCGGAAGACACATATTTCCGATGGTCTTAGGAACCGAGACACCGCTCCTCGCCGCCACCGCCGTCTCCAGGTGTGGGCGGGATGACATGCCGCCCCTGTCATCTGGACAGACCTCGAGATCAATCCTCGCCTGTGATTGGCCGCCGGCACTGTAGCTCAGGAGAGGCACACAGGCGGCCAATCACCGGCAAGGAGGTGGAGCTTGGAGAGGAGGAGCCGAGCGGCACCGCGAAGATCGAGCGAGTGAAGAGGAGGAGAGCGGCCGGAGAAGGAAGACATCTGACAGGTAAGTGTCGGTACCATGGGAGAGGGAGGGAGCGAGCGAGCCCAGGCTGGAGCAGGGGTCTGCAAGGTAAGTATCATTGGTGTCAGTGGGAATAGTGCCCCATCATTGGTGTCACTAATACCAATGATGGGGCACTATTCCTCCCACTGACACCAACGATGGGACACTATTCCTCCCACTGACACCAATGATGGGGCACTATTCCTCCCACTGACACCAACGATGGGGCACTATTCCTCCCCCCACTGACACCAACGATGGGGCACGATTCCTCCCCCAAATGACACCAACGATGGGGCACTATTCCTCCCCCACTGACACCAAGGATGGGGCACGATTCCTCCCCCCACTGACACCAACGATGGGGCACAATTCCTCCCCCCACTGACACCAAGGATGGGGCACTATTCCTCCCCCCACTGACACCAAGGATGGGGCACTATTCCTCCCCCCACTGACACCAAGGATGGGGCACTATTCCTCCCCCCACTGACACCAAGGATGGGGCACTATTCCTCCCCCCACTGACACCAAGGATGGGGCACTATTCCTCCCCCCACTGACACCAAGGATGGGGCACTATTCCTCCCCCCACTGACACCAAGGATGGGGCACTATTTTCCCCACTGACACCTATGATGGGGCACTATTCCCCCCACTGACACCTATGATGGGGCACTATTCCCCCCACTGACACCTATGATGGGGCACTATTCCTCCCCCCACTGACGCCAATGATGGGGCACTATTCCTCCCCCCACTGACGCCAATGATGGGGCACTATTCCTCCTCCCACTGACAGCAATGATGGGGCACTATTCCTCCCACTGATACCAATGATGGGGCACTATTCCTCCCACTGATACCAATGATGGGGCACTATTCCTCCCACTGACACCGATGATGGGGCACTATTCCTCCCACTGACACCGATGATGGGGCACTATTCCTCCCACTGATACCGATGATGGGGCACTATTCCTCCCACTGACACCGATGACGGGGCACTATTCCTCCCACTGACACCGATGACGGGGCACTATTCCTCCCACTGATACCAATGATGGGACACTATTCCTCCCACTGACACCAATGATGGGGCACTATTCCTCCCACTGATACCAATGATGGGGCACTATTCCTCCCACTGACACCAATGATGGGACACTATTCCTCACACTGACACCAATGACGGGGCACTATTCCTACCACTGATACCAATGACGGGGCACTATTCCTCCCACTGATACCAATGACGGGGCACTATTCCTCCCACTGACACCAATGACGGGGCACTATTCCTCCCACTGATACCAATGATGGGGCACTATTCCTCCCACTGACACCAATGATGGGACACTATTCCTCACACTGACACCAATGACGGGGCACTATTCCTACCACTGATACCAATGACGGGGCACTATTCCTCCCACTGATACCAATGACGGGGCACTATTCCTCCCACTGACACCAATGACGGGGCACTGTTCCTCCCACTGACACCAATGACAGGGCACTATTCCTCCCACTGACACCAATGACAGGGCACTATTCCTCCCACTGACACCAATGACGGGGCACTATTCCTCCCACTGACACCAATGACGGGGCACTATTCCTCCCACTGACACCAATGATGGGGCACTATTCCTCCCACTGACACCAACGATGGGGCACTATTCCTCCCCCCACTGACACCAACGATGAGGCACGATTCCTCCCCCAAATGACACCAACGATGGGGCACTATTCCTCCCCCACTGACACCAAGGATGGGGCACGATTCCTCCCCCCACTGACACCAACGATGGGGCACAATTCCTCCCCCCACTGACACCAAGGATGGGGCACTATTCCTCCCCCCACTGACACCAAGGATGGGGCACTATTCCTCCCCCCACTGACACCAAGGATGGGGCACTATTCCTCCCCCCACTGACACCAAGGATGGGGCACTATTCCTCCCCCCACTGACACCAAGGATGGGGCACTATTCCTCCCCCCACTGACACCAAGGATGGGGCACTATTTTCCCCACTGACACCTATGATGGGGCACTATTCCCCCCACTGACACCTATGATGGGGCACTATTCCCCCCACTGACACCTATGATGGGGCACTATTCCTCCCCCCACTGACGCCAATGATGGGGCACTATTCCTCCTCCCACTGACACCAATGATGGGGCACTATTCCTCCCACTGACAGCAATGATGGGGCACTATTCCTCCCACTGATACCAATGATGGGGCACTATTCCTCCCACTGACACCGATGATGGGGCACTATTCCTCCCACTGACACCGATGATGGGGCACTATTCCTCCCACTGATACCGATGATGGGGCACTATTCCTCCCACTGACACCGATGACGGGGCACTATTCCTCCCACTGACACCGATGACGGGGCACTATTCCTCCCACTGATACCAATGATGGGACACTATTCCTCCCACTGACACCAATGATGGGGCACTATTCCTCCCACTGATACCAATGATGGGGCACTATTCCTCCCACTGACACCAATGATGGGACACTATTCCTCACACTGACACCAATGACGGGGCACTATTCCTACCACTGATACCAATGACGGGGCACTATTCCTCCCACTGATACCAATGACGGGGCACTATTCCTCCCACTGACACCAATGACGGGGCACTATTCCTCCCACTGATACCAATGATGGGGCACTATTCCTCCCACTGACACCAATGATGGGACACTATTCCTCACACTGACACCAATGACGGGGCACTATTCCTACCACTGATACCAATGACGGGGCACTATTCCTCCCACTGATACCAATGACGGGGCACTATTCCTCCCACTGACACCAATGACGGGGCACTATTCCTCCCACTGACACCAATGACAGGGCACTATTCCTCCCACTGACACCAATGACGGGGCACTATTCCTCCCACTGACACCAATGACGGGGCACTATTCCTCCCACTGACACCAATGAAGGGGGCACTATTCCTCCCACTGACACCAATGACGGGGCACTATTCTTCCCACTGATACCAATGATGGGGCACTATTCCTCCCAATGACACCAATGACGTGGCACTATTCCTCCTACTGCAAAATTACAGTTATGAAGTAGCAACGAAAATAATTTTATGGTTGGGGGTCACCACAACATGAGGAACTGTATTAAGGGGTCGCGGCGCTAGAAAGGTTGAGAACCACTGCTCTAGGGTCTCCCAAGCAAAGCCTGGGTAAATTTGAATTCAGTCACCATTGAAATCGATGGGGGATGATTCAGGTATTTTGGTTTGGGTCTCTTTTTATCCTTGAAATACTACAGTCTGCAAATTACATTTGGCATTATCTCTTTAGGTTCACTGCTATTCTGGTGCCAGCTATATTTATTCTTTCATACTGCAGGATCTAAAGGCTTTGTAGGGTCTGTCACAGATGACAGGAGAAGTAGCAGCCAAGGAGATATTATCACTTATTCATCACACTCTTAACAAGTCTTTATCTGCCACTATGGCCCTCGACAAGACCAAAATGAAGCCGATTAGAGAGACATTAGAAAAGTCTTAGCCCTATTACCATGGCAAACACTTTGCACACTAAATGTTTGGTTATTTTTTGGGTTATTGCTTGGTTGTGCATTTTTCTTCTTTAAAGATACTTATTATACAAGTTGTGAACTGTTGGGATACTGTTGTAACTTTTTCTGACTGTCTTGATGTCCCAGATTTATGGGGTACAGGGTCACTGGATCCTTCCATTCCATGTGGAAGTGCAGTGTCCATGGGCAACAGACGCTGTTTATATCACCCCGGTTGCTATTGGACACTGCAGGAGCCTAATTTTTAACCACTAGACTCTATAACTGATTGATAGGAGATGCTTGATACTCAAAAGTTAAAATATGAGACTTTACTTTCACATTGGCAAATATCTACAGCTCCAACCAAGCACAAGTACCCTTTCTTAAACAACTTAACTTTAAGACCAGCTGACTTTAAGAAACGTATCCCAATTATAAACAAGGGATTTTATTCTAACTTTTAAACTCTCCCTGTACTCCTCCTAAGGTCACTCCTCAATAGTGCACAGACACCTTCATTCCTAAACCAAAACATCTACACAAGATGCAATTTGTCATGTGGCGAATCCTTTATCCTGTGAGGGCTATACTCTCTTCTGCCACACACAAGTCATAATCCAGGACTGATTAGATCTCCGTAAATCACTACCACCTGAAATTCCTAAGAAATAAATTCCACAAACCACTATCTCTAATCATGCCCCATGATACCCTCCCTAAACAAGAAAAAAACATAATTATCTAATGAGGGAAAACATAAACAAATTAAAAAGGTCCTTACATCCCCAAAGTGCACCTAGATGCACAAGAAGGTCCAATCACTGCAGAGGAAATACAAACCGCTATCTCCATCATGTCCCCTGTTAAAAGTATCCTAAGCTCTAGTAACAAATTCTAACCCCTCATTTATGCACATATGCAAACTCCTTATCCAATGACAACTTCCCTAGGACAACCTTCCATGCCAACATAACAACACTTCAAAACCTGCCAAAGATCTCTAAGGCTTTGGGAGCAATATACCTATATCACTCTTTAATGTAGATATTAATTATACTCACTACAAGGAGAACAGACCTAATAAATAATAGTGTGTAATCTCAATTGTGTCCACAATTCCCCTCCTTCACCCCCCAGCATTCTCTTTCCCTCTTCTAAGCGCATTCAGTTCTCTGAACCTACCATCTAACCCCTTGAGATTCTTGTCTATTTCTGTTTATAAAAATGGCAACATGTTACTTGCCCATTTTAACAAATCAGATACATAGCTTTACTAAGTTATGAATATGTAACACAACATTTTAAAGTTACTGGCCCTGCAACTGCCTTAAAACATTTCCATAAAAATTGACTGCATTAAAAAATATATATATTAAAAAAAAAAAAAGTTTTGCGTTTGTTCTTTTCATCCATGTATTTCCATTGATGTAATGAACAAGATTTATTGTTGTAAATTTAATTAAAGGATAAAAGAGTTTTTCAACTGTCTGAACAAACATTCTACATATTGTTTATCCAACGTGCAATTTAGTTTTCTTTTTAGATCACCACCACTAATGCTACTTTAGAGAACAAGGTCAACAAAATTATCTGTAATGTAAAAACTAATGGTGGCACAATGTTAATACAGACAGTCAGTGTTAAAATATACTGTCAGTGCCGGATAAGGCAAGCACTTCTTCTTTGCTTTTGAAGTACTGCTAAGAGGAGCTCTTTTCAACAAATCATCCAACAAAGCCTTTCAACAATGCTCAAACAGGAATCAAACAAGCACAGAGGTGTTATTAAATAATGAAGCAGCAAGGCCACACAAACTGTTGCTTGTGCTGCATAGAAACAGGTGGAGGTATGGAGTGTATGTTCCATACTGGGTCATGGTGGGTGAAAAGGAAGCAAAAGCTTTATTTATAACCACTCTAAACAGTTATTAGGCATATTCAATGAGGCAGTTTAAAGATCAATATTAATGTGCAAATGTCAAAAATCTGGAACCATTTAGATCCCAGCTTTCTACAATAAGGTCAATGAGATCATTTCTAACTCAATGTTCTATGTAACTGCACCTATTGGTTTTATTGTCCACTTTATGACTTGGGGCTGAATAGACTAGACTTACAGCATTACTAAATTTCAGTAAATTGTTTTCTAATTTGGCAATATCTGTGTCATTACCTATGATACAAAAGTGATACAAATATGGTCTTTTTAGTTTTTGTTTTTTTTAAACAGGAGGAGCAAGGTTTTGTATTGGCAGTATTGCTTTTCAATAATTATTTTGTTTCATATATATTTTACTGGAAAAAGAAGTAAAACATTTAGAAAAATATTATTTTTGCTTATAGCATGTATAGCACCATGTAAATTGTCAGTGTTATATAAATACCTGTAATAAATCGATAAATATATTTCTTTACATATATATGTTATTTATATTATGGTTCTGATGTGATAGTTATTAAAAAAAAAAAAAAACCAAAAACAAAGCTATTATTACTTTACATACAAAGAACATATATTATTATGCTACGTGTGCAAGTATTTCAACAGTAAAATATATTGCTGGAAAGTTATATAAATTATATAAAAGCATTTCTGAAAATCTTATGTCCTTGTCTGTGAGCTCCTGTCCATATGCAATACCACACATACACTATTTCCTCTTAACTAACATATACATTGGTAATGAAAAATATATATCAAATATTCTGATTGTTTTAAATACACTCATTTTAGTTTGCCTTGTTTACAATCTCCATTACCAT
Organism: Staurois parvus; assembly: GCF_062004578.1. Classification (NCBI taxonomy): domain Eukaryota; kingdom Metazoa; phylum Chordata; class Amphibia; order Anura; family Ranidae; genus Staurois; species Staurois parvus. The sequence continues at coordinate 874,479 of NW_028317935.1, read as the reverse complement.
TTTTGTTTTGTTGTGCACAAAATAAAGTTATTTGGTAATACTGCCATGTGATCTGTATTGATAGATACACTTAGATAAATAGATTAGTTAAACTGCAGCCAATGGGCCACTGCTTAAATAGTAATCCCACTTTTTTAGTTGAGAAAAAAAACAATCCACTCTGGGTGATCTATGTGCAATGCAATGATTTTAACAAACTTTGTTGCAGTTCTACATAGTTACATAGTTAGTCTGGCTGAAAAAAAACAAAAGTCTATCTAGTTCAACCATAAAAAGAAAAAAAAATATTATCCTATACCCACAGTTGATCCAGAGGAAGGCAAAAAACCCAGCAAAGCATGATCCAATTTGCTCCTGCGAGGGGAAAAATTCCTTCCTGATCCCCCGAGATGCAATCGGATATTCCCTGGATCAACTTTACCTAGAAATGTTAGTATTCAGTTATATTCTGTGTATCCAAGAAAGAATCCAGACCTTTTTTAAAGCAATCCACTGAGCTAGCCAGAACCAACTCTTGAGGGAGTCTATTCCACATTTTCACAGCTCTCACTGTGAAGAAACCTTTCCATATTTGGAGATTAAATTTCTTTTCCTACAGATGTAAAGAGTGCCCCCTTGTCCTCTGTGATGACCTCAGGGTGAATAACTCTACACCAAGTTCACTATATGAACCACTGATGTATTTATACATGTTGATCATATCCCCCCTTAATCTCCTCTTCTCAAGAGAGAATTCAGTTCCTCTAATCTTTCCTCATAGCTGAGCTCCTCCATGCCTCTTATCAGTTTGGTTGCCCTTCTCTATACTTTCTCCAGTTCCCCAATGTTCTTTTTGTGAATTGTTGCCCAAAACTGAACTGCATATTCCAGATGAGGTATTACTAATGATTTGTACAGGGATAATATGATCTCTCTCTCTCTCTGGAGTCTATACCTCTTTTAATACAAGAGAGGATTTTTCTCGCTGTAGAAACCGCAGCTTGGCATTAAATGCCATTATTAAGCTTGTGATCTACCAGAACTCCCAGATCCTTCTCCACCATTGATTCCCCCAGTTGTACTCCCCTACCTTTTGCTATTCTAAAAAAGTAGCTCTTCGTTTTTCTGTGTCCATGTGCCAGAGCTCCCTGTGACCGGCATAGCTATGGGAAGTCTGCATTGCACTGGCCCGACACACCCCTTTTAAGTCAAAGCTAAAGCTGTGCAGTCAACAAAGCTAACACTCCTTTCCGATTGCATAACTTTAGCACTGACTTATAAAGGGCCTATTGAGCGATTGCAGAGAGACTGCTGCTTATGAAGAGTACAGTGGTTCTGCTTTTTTACAGCATGATGGCAGGGAATAGACTGATTTGAGCTGGCTGTGGCTTTTTTTTTTTTGCTGGCTGTGGCTTTTTTTTTTTTAACAAAAACAAACTTTTTGCAAAACTAGTTTATTTAGCTGATTTAAAATAAAAGTTCAAATGGACTACAAAGTCCATAATGCAAAAAGCTTGCAACAGAAAACAGTTGGCAGGACAAATTTCTCTATTTGTTTTTAGTGGATATATTTTTTTTTTGTCACCAGCATTTTCAATTCCATTCATTTCATAGTGAGATCAACAAATAAAGCTGAAAATGAAAACCTATAAAAAATATTCAGTATATAGTAAGTTTTAATAAAAGTGTATTTTATGATTAGAAGAAGAAACTTACCGTTTCCAACTGATCCATGAGTTTTGAAAGGAATTTCCTACAGTCTGGGCTCTTGCTATCAATCTTCATTCCAGTTTGCATAGAATACAAGCGACCTACAAATATAAAAAGAAAAAGTTTGTTGTTAAAAATGACACTAAAATCTGTTTAAACACAGTGATTGAATGCAAAATGTCATTTCATGTTTATGAAGCAAACATTTTTTTGTACGAAGTTTGAAATAAGCCATTGTAACTGCAGGGGATGGAATGATATTGTAAAATTGAGTGGTAACCGTTCTTGTCTATTATTTCTTGAATCAACAACCTTAGTAGAACCTAGAAAGCCCCATGCCATTACATTTCCTTTGCCATACTTAACAGAAAGGCATTAAGCAGTCCTCCAGCTCTCTTTTTTTTTTTATTCCTCCTTGTTCTACACCTACATTTCTCTGTCCATGATACAATTGTCAGATTATCCACCATTCAATATATGTAATCTTTCACCTATTTTAACTTTTTCCAGTTTCAGATATGCCTTTTGTTTAAAGCTCTGCCTCAAACATTGCTGGTATTAGGTATATATTGTGTCATTAGTGGCATAAACCTTTTCAACTCTCACACCTGTATACCCTTTATTGACAAAATAAATCTTTCTAATTCTGCTATGAAAATGTAGAATACAGTGGGACTTGTTTTGTTCTGTTCTGTATATTGTTTTCAAAAGTGTCTGGATTCTTTCCTAATATTTATAGGTAAAGTTGATCCAGGGAATATCCGATTGCCTCAGGAAGGAATTTTTCTCCCCCGCTGGAGCACATTGGATCATGCTTTGTTGAGGGTTTTTTGTCTTCTTCTGGATCAACTGTGGGTATGGGACAGTGTATATTAAGGTTTTCTATGTGTGCGCTTTTTTTTTTCCTCTGTTGGATGAACTGGATGGACTTGTGTCTTTTTTCAACCAGATTAACTATGTAACTATGCCACGGGTCTATGAATTTGGCAAACAAGGGTTTCTTTGGTAATACAGATTTGCAAAAAATAGTTTTATTTGCTATCTATAGACAATCTACTTCAACCAAGTAAACTATTTATTCTTTAGATCTGCTTTAACCTCCTCGCCAGTCGCACGTAAATGTCTGGGCCTCGACACCGAGCGGCCGCACATTTGTGTGCAATTAAGAAAAACATATGTGCTGAGAGCACGCGCCCTGCGCACTCCCAGCACACGTGTCCGGTGCTCACGGAAAGGTCCCGATCTCCTCTTTCGATCAGGACCTTTCCCGATCATGTGACCGCCGTGGGGGTGAATCACGGTGGTCACATGACCCTAAAACCCCGCCTCCCAGCTTCTGAAACCCTTAAAGGGCCAGGAGGCACTGGCGCAAAGGAGTTAAATAACAAAAAAAAATAAAAAAATTACAAAGTTATTTACAAAATAAATTCAAATAATGGTTAAAAAATAAAATAAAAATAAAAAATAATAGTAAAAGAGTAGAAAGGAATGAAGAATTTAAATAGCTCTGATTAGAGTTAAGGGTTTATTTGGAACACATTTCATTTAAAAATATATACATTTTTTACTGACATCACATGCAGATCAAAGGTCACTATATTCATCCATAAAAACTTTAGGGCCCATTGACATCTGTTCACTCATTTAGTGTTATTGTTCTCACTCTCTCATAAGTTCAACATGGCACCTCATGGCAAAGAACTCTCTGAGGATCTGAAAAAAAGAATTGTTGCTCTACATAAAGATGGCCTAGGCTATAGGAAGATTGCCAAGACCCTGAAACTGAGCTGCAGCACGGTGGCCAAGACCACACAGCGGTTTAACAAGACAGGTTCCGCTCACAACAGGCCTCGCCATGGTCGACCAAAGAAGTTGAGTGCACGTGCAGAGCGTCATATCCAGAGGTTGACTTTGAGAAATAGACGTATGAGTGCTGCCAGCATTGCTGCAGTGGTTTAAGGGGTGGGGGGTCAGCCTGTCAGTGATCAGACCATACGCCGCACACTGCATCAAATTGGTCTGCATGGCTGTCGTCCCAGAAGAAAGCCTCTTCTAAAAATGATGCACAAGAAAGCCTGCAAACAGTTTGCTGAAGACAAGCAGACTAAGGACATGGATTACTGGAACCATGTCCTGTGGTCTGATGAGACCAAGATAAACTGATTTCATTCATTTATTTCAGTAAAGCAACTTAAAAGGTGAAACTAATATATGAGATAGACTCATTACATGCAAAGCAAGATAGTTCAAGCCGCGATTTGTCATAATTGTGATGATTATGGCTTACAGCTCATGAAAACCCCAAATCCACAATCTCAGAAAATTAGAATATTACATGCAATCAATAAAACAAGGATTGTACATAGAACAATATCGGACCTCTGAAAAGTATAAGCATGCATATGTACTCAATACTTGGTTTGGGCCCCTTTTGCAGCAATTACTGCCTCAATGCGGCGTGGCATGGAAGCTATCAGCCTGTGGCACTGCTGAGGTGTTATGGAAGACCAGGATGCTTCAATAGCGGCCTTCAGCTCTTCTGCATTGTTCGGTCTCATGTCTCTCATCTTTCTCTTGGCAATGCCCCATAGATTGTCTATGGGGTTCAGGTCAGGTGAGTTTGCTGGCCAATCAAGCACAGTAATCTCACGGTCATTGAACCAGGTTTTGGTGCTTTTGGCAGTGTGGGCAGGTGCCAAGTCCTGCTGGAAAATGAAGTCAGCATCCCCATAAAGCTCATCTGTGGAAGGAAGCATGAAGTGCTTCTAAATCTCCTGGTAGACAGCTGCGTTGACCCTGGACTTAATGAAGCACAGTGGACCAACACCAGCAGATGACATGGCTCCTCCAATCAACACAGACTGTGGAAACTTCACACTGGACTTCAAGCATCTTGCAGTGTGTGCCTCTCCATTCTTCCTCCATACTCTGGGTCCTTGGTTTCCAAATGAGATGCAAAAGTTGCTCTCATCAGAAAAAAGTACTTTGGACCACTGAGCAACAGACCAGGTCTGTTTTTCTTTAGCCCAGGTAAGACGCTTCTGACGTTGTTTGTTGTTCAGGAACAGCTTGACAAGAGGAATACGACATTTGAAGCCCATGTCCAGGATCCGTCTGTGTGTGGGGGCTCTTGATGCACTGACTCCAACCTCAATCCACTCCTTGTGAAAGTCCCCAACACTTTTCAATGGCCTTTTCCTGACAATCCTCTCCAGGCTGCGGTCATCCCTGCTGCTTGTGCACCTTTTTCTTTCACACTTTTTCCTTCCACATAACTTTCTATTAATGTGCTTTGATACAGCACTTTGGGAACATCCAACTTCTTTTGCAATTACCTTTTGAGGCTTTCCCTCCTTATGGAGGCTGTCAGTGATGGTTTTCTGCACAACTGTCAGGTCAGCAGTCTTTCCCATGATTGTGATTCCTACTGAACCAGACTGAGAGACCATTTAAAGGTTCAGGAACCCTTTGCAAGTGTTATGGCTTAATTAGCTGATTAGAGTGGGACACTTTGAGCCTAGAATATTGCACCTTTTCACAATATTCTAATTTTCTGAGATTGTGGATTTAGAGTTTTCATGAGCTGTAAACCATAATCATCACAATTATGACAAATCACGGCTTGAACTATCTTGCTTTGCATGTAAAGAGTCTCTCATATATTGGTTTCACCTTTTAAGTTGCATTACTGAAATAAATGAACTTTTGCACGATATTCTAATTTTCCATTTTTCACCTGTATATATAGAGATAGATAGATAGATTGATAGATAGATAAATAAGAAAAATTTGATTCAAAAGAAAAGCTACTTTCACATGAAAATTGGTGCAAGAACTTCTGTTATTTACATGCTTAATCACTTTTTTAAATAACTCTAAAAGAAATATAAAACAAATATCAATTTAGAGAAATAATAGAATACAGAAAAAATGTAGCCCAGGCATCTGCAGGTTATATCTGATCACAGGCTTTCAGCCCATCATATACCGTATATTTTCCTATTCAGCCAAATCTATAGGCAGAGAAAGGCAATGAATGGGAAGCAACTGTCAGGAAATGCTCAGGAAACGAACAACATAAATTAGTTAATCGTGGTGACAGTTTTCATGTTTTGCAGTGGTCACAAACAGCTCAGCAACTGCAGGAAAACAGTCACTTTCCCTTAAAGATTTATCATCTACAATGCCTCCGCACCCCTCATTGAAAGACGTCAACAGCTGTAAACAGAAAGTCCTTTAACATTCTTTCTCACTTTCAGCATGTGTGAAAGCTATAGTAACGGTAGCTTGATGTGTTTGGAAACCACAAACATTGCACCAGTAGAAGACTTGCCTGTGAAGAGAAATATACCCCCAAACTCCTTTATGGTGCCCTGTATCCAGGCCGTGACCAACATTTTAGCAATCTAGTCAACTTTACCCTTTATATCTTCTCTCAACTCTCCAGTACCTTTTTATTTAGTACATGACACTACAGCCTTTCCAGGATACCCTATAAAAATAAAAAAGTGTCTTTGATAAGCTTAATGTCACTGGTGTGTGTCTCTTGGGTATGCCAAGGCTCTTCACCCCCCTGGCATCTTGGGTTTTCACCATCCCGTTTTGGACCAGATAATCAAACTATTATAATGACTTCTATTCCTTAAATGAGAAGGGCATTGACAGGGACTTTCCCTCGACTGCTTTACCCCCTCTGCCTGGTGAAATCGATTTTTGATAGTAGCTGCTATTTATTTATGTATTTCAGGTACTTGTATAGCTCCATCAATTTACGCATCACTTTACATATATATTGTACATTCACATCAGTCCCTAACCCTCAAGGGGCGTACAATCTAAAGTTCCTAACTTACATTCATACATACACATACTAAGGCCAATTTAGACAGGATCCAATTAACCTACCAGCATGTCTTTGGAGTGTGGGAGGAAACTGGAGTACCAGGAGGAAACCCACACAGGCACAGGGAGAACATGCAAACTCCAGGCAGGTGGTGCCACAGCTAGGATTTGAACCAACGACCCTAGTACTGCCAGGCGGAAGTGTAACCATTTAGCTACCGTGCTGCCCAGTTGCTACGTGTTTTTGTATGTTTTCTTACATTTTTGCAGTGTTGTTTTAGAAGGGATACACAAAATAATCAACTTTTCCATTTCTTGTACCCGTTTTTCACTGTTGTTATTAAAGTAACAAACTGTTGAAAAGAATTAGCAAAATTTGCAAGAGAAGACTGAGGAGCTATATGCTACTTAGGTTCCCAGACTGAAAAAACGAATGTGTTTATCATAACTGTAAATAAAACCTGGCTCTGTTTCACCATGCTCACATGTTTAGGATGACTTACCAATCCAGATTTGACTTCTATTGAGCCATACCCACCTAGGGTAAGCCATGCCCTCTATTCACTACAACATGCACCTCAATCCCCCACCCCAGAGATGGATGGAAGTGACCACTTGCAGCTTGAACCAGCTGCTGATGGATACTGTGCCAATATATCCAGTTATACAAAGTCATTGAGTCCACATGCACACTATCTTTGTAACATTCTTTTAAGCCCAGATGAAGGGGGTGAAATTACAGCCCCCAAAACGCACTGGCTTTGCAAACAGTCTATCACTGGAATAAATTTGTATTTGAATATCACAGTATTGAACATCAGTTCTATATTCACTGATCACTAAGACAAACCATGGCAACGTTGGAAGTCCTTTGGAGTGCACAAACTTCCAGCCCAATACTCAGACTCTCCATATTCTATACATACATACCAGTGAATGAAAACAAAATTATATATATATATATATATATATATATATATATATATATATATATATATATATATATATATATATAAACCTGCGCTTATGACAATTGTAGTAAATAATCGATAATCAAAATAAAGTGTAAACATATAGCAGTTGAAAACAAAAACCCTGATACCAGGCAGTAAACAATATATACGTAAAGTGCAGCACTTAATAAAAGTGACAAATAATTTGTGAAAAAAGACAGTGAAAAATGTGTCATAAAAAATGGTCCATCCAAAGATTCAAATAAAGAAAAAGTCCCCAGAGGCTGTGATGAAACAAAGGAAATCCAAGGACAGTTGTTGTGTCACCAACCTCTGATAGGAAAGGCTTACCAGAAAGGTATGACCCCCTGTTAAGAGTAGTTAAGAGTGGTCACACATAATCACGCTTTATTGTAAACAACCCAGAAAGCCGGACAATCGGATCCTCCTCCAGATCACCAAGAGAGCAAGTAAAAATCTTCAAAATCTTCCTAAGTAAGGTCCATTGTTTGGAAGATCTTACCACCACCCACTCCGAAGGGAACATCCTGGACCTGGTCTTCTCCCATCTCTGCGCTCCCCACAGCCTCACAAACACCCCCTTCCCTCTCTCTGACCACAACCTTATTACCTTCTCTGTCTCCTCGTCCTCTAACGCTTACCCCTCCAAGTGTCATACTACTACCAGCCGTAACCTCTGCAACCTGAACCCTGCTCCTCTCCACTCCGCAGCTGATCAACTCTACGACAGCATCCTTCCCCTGTCCTGCCTCGACCTGGCCATGACTGCCTACAACAACTCGCTGTCAGCCGCCCTTGACTCGCTAGCGCCTTTAACCACACAAAACTTCAGACCCCGACCGCTCCAGCCCTGGCAGACTGAACACACCAAAACTCTCAAACGACGCAGTCGTGCGCTGGAGAGACTATGGCGCAAAACCAGATCTCAATTAGCCTTTACCCGCTATAAATCTGCCTTCCACACCTACACCTCCTCCCTCCATGCTGCCAAACAAGCCTACTTCCTGCCAAACAAGCCTACTTCCTGACCCTCATCAAGACTCTCTCCTCCAATCCTCGCAGGCTCTTCTCCACCTTTAACTCTCTACTCTCTCCGCCCCCACCTCCACCCAGCACCTCACTCACCACCCTTGAGATTGCCAATCATTTAAAAAATAAGTTTGACACCATTCGCAGGGACATCGCCGCTGCTCAAACTTCCTCTCCACCCGTCCCCTCTCACACAGCAACCCCCTCATCACCCCTCTCCCTCGGCCTCACCACTGTTCTGACCTCCACCCCACCTAACATTCCTCACACTGAAGCCCCCTCAACACTCCACTCTTTCGACCTCACTACCATCGAAGAGGTCACCAAGGTCTTCTCTAATGCCCGCCTCACCACCTGCCCCCTCGACCCTATCCCCTCACAACTCCTACAACCCCCCTCCTCCTCCATCCTACGCTCCCTCACCTACATCTTTAATCTCTCCCTCTCTTCTGGCGCATTCCCCTCCCCTCTGAAGCATGCGCACATCACTCCTATTCTTTAAAAGCCCTCCCTGGACCCCAATGGCCTGAACAACCTTAGACCCATCTCCCTGCTGCCATTTACATCCAAACTCCTCGAGCGCTTAGTCTACAATCGCCTAAGCTCCCACCTCAACCACAACAACCTCCTCGATCCCCTACAGTCCGGCTTCCGTCCCCTACACTCCACTGAAACTGCCTTACTCAAACTATCCAACGACCTGCTAACCGCCAAAGCTAACGGCCACTACTTAGTGCTCCTACTCCTCGACCTCTCCATGGCCTTCGACACAGTCGACCACCCCCTCCTCCTCAAAAAGCTACACTCCCTTGGCCTCAGAGATTCCGCTCTCTCCTGGCTCTCGTCCTACCTATCACAACACTCCTTCAGAGTTTTCTATAATGCTACCTTCTCCCCCTCACTCCCCCTCTCTGTTGGGGTCCCTCAAGGCTCTGTCCTTGGACCCCTTCTCTTCTCCATCTACACCTCCTCCCTTCGCCAACTCATACACTCTCATGGCTTCAACTATCACCTCTCTGCCGACGATACTATCTCTCGACCCCTCACCTCACCCCCTCAGTCTCCGCCCGAATCACAAGCCTACTGAACGACATAGACTGGATGTCGCTCCACTTCCTTAAACTGAACCTCTCCAAAACTGAGCTCCTCGTCTTCCCCCCAGCCCGCACATCACCCCCCCATCGACTTCTCCATCACGTCCAACAATGCCACAATCAGGCCCGCCCCACAAGCCAGAGTACTTGGTGTCATACTTGACTCCAATCTATCCTTCCAACCCCAAGTCCAATCACTAACAAACTCTTGCAGACTCCACCTCCGCAACATCGCCAAAATCCGCATGTTCCTAACCCCGGAAACCACTAAGCAGCTCATCCAACTCGATTACTGCAACTCCCTCCTCACTGGCCTGCCTCACCACAGGCTATCCCTGCTTCAGTCGATCCTGAATACGGCAGCCAGACTCATCCACCTCACCAACAGCTCTGTTTCCGCCACCCCCCTCTGCCAATCCCTCCACTGGCTTCCGATTGCCCAACGGATCAAATTCAAACTGCTAACACTGACGTACAAAGCTGTCCATTATACTGCCCCAAACTACATCACCGACCTAATATCCAAATACCACCCAACATGCACTCTCCGCTCCTCACAAGACCTCCTTCTCTCTAGTTCCTCCTCCCATGCCCGCCTCCAGGACTTCTCCAGGGCGTCACCCATCCTCTGGAACTCCCTACCCCAATCCATCAGACTATCACCAACTCTCCTCTCCTTTAGGCGCACCCTGAAAACCCACCTCTTCAACGAAGCCTACCCCACCCCCTGCTAATTGTTAACCTCCTCCACTCTTCCTACCACTCCATCCTCCACAGCCATTTCCTCCTGTACCAATATCCCCTCCCTCCTAGATTGTTAGCTCAAAAGAGCAGGGCCCTCGAACCCCTCGTGTACCACATTATATTGTTTTGCACTGTCGCATGTACTGTCTCCCATTGTAATGTACAGCGCTGAGCGAACTGTTGGCGCTTTATAAATACTGTATAATAATAATAATTTATTGCACAGGTGTCAAACACAAGGCCCATGGGCAAAACCGGCCCTCCAGGTCATTTCAGATGGTGCTTGTACCTCTCCTGTAAGTAGCCCCTTGTCTCCACCCCCACCTTAACTCAGCAGTCATCAGCAGAGAGAATAGAACTGCTCTGTCAAATCCTGCACCTCTCAGTGCAGCTGCAGCACCTCTTCAGCTCTACCTCCCCTGGTCTCAGCATTCAGCAGACTCTGGTAACTGACTCCACTCCTCCTCTGGTCCTCCTCCAGACCCTGCACTTTCTGCTTTCCAGCTCTGCCCTCAAAGGGGGAACACAGTGATGTTAGGGAGGGTGTGGGGTTCTTGACATCTGATGTAATTGGGGTGGAGTGCTCTAGATATCTAGTCTTACAGATACAACCGGCCCTTTGAGGGCAAACATAATGCTGATACGGCCCACGATGAAATGGAGTTTGACACCCCTAATTTACAGGATGCTTTTATTATCGGGTAACTGAATGTCATTAAATACTGACTGCTTATTGTGCATTATTGCTGTTCATTGTCAGTCACTAATGTCTGATCATAAACTGTACAGCTTACTAAAGTCATTAAAAGGACATATTACTACAGCACAGGTAAAACAAATCCTCCTACATGAGTTGTACCTGTTTATCTGCACCCATTTGTCCTGTACATCCTTGTAAAATTCAGAGATGAAAATGATTTTTCACAGACTCACAAACCAGGGGGTGGAGAGCTGCAGTTACACACTTTCCAAATGGAAGAAAGCCGGCAACATATTTGAATGCTAGCCGAGCCTGCACTTGCTGCCCGCTCTACATTTAATGTGAGTGGGTGGTAAGTGGTTAATTACATTGATTGCAAAGGGCAAAATTTCAGTTTTTCCTTTCACATTAATGTTCACACCTCAATCTCGTATATCGTCCACAAAGTGAGAGGACATCAAGTTTGTTCTAGTATTACCATTTCCTGAACAAAGTGTTTCGCACAGTAGAAAATTAAATTTATGAAGGGGTTCCAAGGCAAAATGAATCATAACTAAGGAAGAGGTGTGCCAACATAAAATAGTTTCCCTTTAAAGAAGGCTTTGTGAAAAGGGCAAATAACTAATCATATGGAATAAGTATGTTTGTAACAAGAAATTAAAATATTCAAGTACACGTTGAAAGTTTGATTAGAGAAATGACCTTTATAGAGAGTGAAATTATGCTTGAGGGCAAGTTTGACAATGATACGACAGTAAACTAGTGGCATTTACATTTATGCAATAGAAAAAAAATATAATTTTCGCCTTATTTTAAAAGCCTAGAATATATGGGATTTTGTAACAGGGCTAGTTTCATGACTTCCAAGAGCAACCCTAACTACATCAGTATGCAAATGGAAGGCAAGAGTAAAGCCTTGTACATAGGATCAAAAAATTGTATGAAAAATACCACGTTGGAAGCATTCATACGATAATCTGATAGTACACAGCCTTTGTCCGAAATTATTCGAAGGGACAGGCACAAAGATTTTTCTCATATGATTTGATTTATTTTTTTATTTCAGGTACTTATATAGCGCCGTCAATTTACACAGTGCTTTACATATATATTGTACATTCACATCATGATACCAGATTGTACAACTTTTGTTTAATCAATGCAGCTTTCGTCTGAAAATACAAAACAATACATCACTTCCGAATTTTTATTCTGTAGTACAAGAATTTTAGTAACTTTAGTAACCACTTTACTTTTAAAATGAGACTAGCACGCAAAAAAAAAAAAAAAAAAAAATGGACGATCATTTGTCTGATAGTCTCATCATGTGTATGGGGCTTAAGCATTTTAGATTTGGGGATTTGATGTGGAACTGTGATGGCACTGACACATTTGTTGAACTATACCCAATGTTTCCATTACACAACCAAATATAGCCTAAACCTACACTCTGCCTCTTGAACATAGCATTGGCAGGTACCTGATTTATTTCACTTGCTCCCTGGAATTGTTCTGTTGAGGTCCCCACAGACTGCTCAAATTTTAGGCAATTCCCACAGATTCAACCAAAATCTGAGCCATGGGTGACCCAGCACAATAGAAAGTACATTTAAAAATTGATTGGGTCGATCGGAAAATTATCAGGCAAACAGTAACTGCATCCTTTCACATGCAGTCACTGAGACTACGGGGGCCATGACTACCTGGATACAATAGCTAGCAGAGAAATTAACGTGAAAGAAATAGGGGAAAAATCTGCGCTCAGGTAAAGTGAAAAATGAAATAATAAGCAAATAGCACAAATATTGTGAACATGCAAAATAAAGTACAAAACCAAAGCTCTGCACGTTTAGGTTAACAACAGGGGGGGGAATCAATTGATTTTCTCTTCAGCTTGCTGGAAACTTGAAAGAAAACCAAGCTGTGTATGGCAGACTTTACTGCCATCGTTTAGCAGTAGTAGAGCTAAACTCTGCAATACTTACCTTTCCCTCGTCAGCAGCCTCCACCCAGCTTTATTCTGGTGCTGGACGTGGCTGTCTTCATTGGCCTTTGCAGGCTGACAACACTCCTACACATGTGCAAGAATACAGTCATCCTGACATAAAGGGAGAGATTTTCTAAAACTGGAGCATTTAGAATCTGGTGCATGGTAGGTACAGGGGCGGACTGACCATTCGGGAACTCCGAGGGACCAGGGTCAGTAGGGGGCCCATGAGATGCCCCTGTAACTTTCATAGGCTTTTTTGGGTGTGGTTTGAGTGTGGGAGAGGTCACAGGGGCCCCAAGATCCCCTATTGCCCAGGGGCCCCATGAGTTGTCAGTCCGTCCCTGGGTAGCTAATTAGCTTTTAATGACAACTTGTTCAATTAAACTTTCAAAATAAAAACCTAGAAGCTGATTGGTTTCTATGCACAGTTGCACCAGATTTTGTATAGGGAAGATTTTAGTAAATCTTCCCCATGGGCTCTGTGCCAGAATGTACATTGAGCTGTGCTTGGGCACCACAGTGCACATTCTACAGCAGACTGTGAGCAAGCATGTTTCTTTTAATGCAGAAGAGACATTGCATGTCTATCCTGAAATAAAAAGCCTGCATGCTCCCAGTTTTTGAAAGAGTTGCTTTAATTGTATTCCCTGATTATGTTTTATTGGTATCCAACGTTGTTCTTGACACATCACCTTCAAACACTATCGTGTTTGACACTATCAACTAGTGGTGCACTGAAATGAAAATTCTGGCACCAAAACCGAAAATTCAAAATGCACTTGGCTGAAAACCGAAACCGAAATGCACAGTTTTTAAAAATGAATATATATTTTTTATTAAAAAAATACACTTTGATTAAAAAAAAATATATACCCCAATTTTTTTTTGTAAAATATGAAAGAGGATGTTACGGCGAGTAAATAGATACCCAACATGTCACGCTTTAAAATTGTGCACGCTCATGGAATGGTGTGAAACTGCGGTACTATAAATTTACACAGGTTAGCAGTGTAAAGTTACAGAGGAGGTCTAGCGGTAGAATTATTGCTCTTGCTCTGAAGTTCATGGCGATACCTCACGTGTGTGGTTTGAACACTATTTACATATGTGGGCATGGCCTACGTATGCGTTCACCACTATGCGAGCACGGGGGGACTTGGGCACTTTAAACTTTTTAAAAACCATTTAATGTTTTTTTTTTTTGGGGGGGGGGTTGCACTATAAAAAATTTGAATCACTTTTATTCTTATCACAAGATATGCATGCATCCCTTGCGATAGAAATAATTAGTGACAGGTCCTCTTTATGGAGACATATGGGGTCAATAAGACCCCATATCTCTCCTCTGCAATGTAAAGCATTGGATCAAAAAAAGAGCATTGATCTAGTGCTTTAAAAAAAAAAAAAATGGCTGGAACAGGAAGTGACATCGATCCGGTCCACCAAGGGCATAGAGGTGTATGGCGCCCATCTTTCCTTCACTCATCTCTATGCCCAGCACCGGGATCAATGGTTTCTCAGGTAAGTCTAAACTACCGAGCAGCGGCCAAAGGCGAGGGGCAGTGGCGAGGGGCGGGGTTTTTTTCGGCATCTGTATCGGTGCTTTTTTTTTTCATTTCAACCAATGGCCGAAATGGGTGTTTTCGGCCAAAACGTTTCAGCCACGGAAAGTTCGGTGCATCCCTACTATCAAGAGCAAAAACTCATCAAAACTCAAAAGTCTCAAGATAGTTTACATGAGGGTCAAGTATATGAAAAAAAAATACATGTGAGACTGGAGCGCTCAATGTGGACGAGTAGCCAAGCCCCCAGCTACTCTACATATAATAGGGAACTCAGAAAACAAAGAAATACAAGGGCTCATACACATTGGGCTTATAAAACACAGCTTTACCAGGCATTTGGTGTTTTGTTTATTTTTTTCTTTTGCCTGTAGACACATCTCTATGTTAGCCTATGTGTCCATGCACACATGGGCAATTACAGGCATAATAGAAAAGGTTTGCTTAACCACTTGCCTACAGGGCACTTATACCCCCTTCCTGCCCAGGCCAATTTCCAGCTTTCAGCGCTGTCACATTTTGAATGACAATTGCGCGGTCATGCAACACTATACCCATATGAAATTTTTATCATTTTTTTTTAGACAGATAGAGCTTTCTTTTGGTGGTATTTAATCACCTCTGGGGTTTTTATTTTTTCTTAAACAAACCAAAAACCACTGAAAATTTTGAAAAAAAAAATTTTTTTTTAGTTTTTGTTATACAATTTTGTAAATAAGTGATTTTTCTCCTTCACTGATGTGCGTTAATGAGGCTGCAGTGATGGACACTGATAAGGAGGCACTGGTAGGATGCACTGATGGGCATTGACAGGCATCACTGACAGGCACTGAAAGGCAGCACTGATACATGACACCGATAGGCGGCACTGATAGGCAGCACTGACTGGCACTGATAGACGGCACTGACTGGCACTCTTAGGCGGCACTGACTGGCACTAACAGGCAGCACTGATAGGTGGCATTGATTGGCATTGATAGGTGGCACTGATTGGCACTGATGGGTGACATTGAAAGGCAGCTAAGATGGGCACTGATATGTGGCATTGATGTGCACTGATATGTGGCATTGATGTGGCACTGATGCACACTGACAGGTGGCACTTCTGGGGCCACACCGATCATCAGGGCACACTGATCATCAGTGCCCTGATGATCAGTGCACATGTCCCCTCCGCGGAAAGCCGATTACCAGCTCTCCTCTCTTCTTGAGCTATCAGCGTGACAGCTCGAGAGGAGAGAGATGCCGATAACCGTGTTTACATGTGATCAGCTGTGATTGGACACAGCTGATCACATGACCGAGCCGACATCTTCGGCTCTTTCTGTGATCCGCTGTGTCCGGGGGACACAGCGCACCAGCGATCGCCGTGCTGCGTGCTCCCTGAGCCGCGCATGCGCGGTGAGAATGGAAGGACGTCATATAACGTCCTATCAGAACGAGAGAACCACCTTGTGCCCATCATTGTACTATATGGCGGGCGGAAGGTGGTTAAAGGCAAAAAAAATGTAAAAAGTCACTGGCGTATTCAGGAGGGTTCTCCGGCAGAAATAAAACAGGACGTACTTAAACGCATGTTCACTACACAGCTTTTACTGCCTGCGTTTTGTAAACAGCATGTTTTCCTGCCAGGAGAAAAGGTGTTCAGAGGAGCTGAGCAGATGCTCAGTGTGCATGAGGCCTTCAATTAGCTAAAAAAAAAAAATGTCCATCAAATCTAATAAAAAAGGATCCATATAATGTCCATAGAATATTCCTCAGTTAACTGAAGGGATGTCATCAACTCAAGGTCACACCATACACCGGTCGTAGCATCATCATGGATCTTGGGGAATGATCCAGCTATAAACAGGTTGTAGAAACACAAAGACAGAGCGCAGGGAGGTGTCAGTGTTAAAAAGTATTTTTAAGGATTTACCCCCTTCCTGACAAGCCCATTTTTTGCATTATGGGGCTGCGTTACTTTAACTGACAATTGCGCAGACGTGCAACGCTGCACCCAAATGAAATATATGTCATTTTTTTCCCAAATATTAGGCTTTCTTTTGGTTGTATTTGATCGCCTGTGCGTTTTTTATATTTTGCGTTATAAAAAAAAAAAAAAGCCACAATTTTGAGAAAAAAAAACAATATTTTTGACTTTTTGCTATTAAATGTCCAGTAAAAAAATTTCAAATATCAAATTTCGTCATAAATTTAGGCCAAAATGTATTGTGCTACATCTCTTTGCTAAAACAAAATCCCAATACGTGTAAGTTATAGCGTTTACAAATTACGGTATACTAGTAATGGCGGCGATCAGCAACTTATAGCGGGACTGCAGTTCGCATTATGACACTAGGGGGAACGGACTTGGTGTCACTGACATCCCCAGTGACACCAATACAGTGATCAGTGCAAAAAGAAAAAAAAGCACTGACACTATTAATGGCACTAGGCAGGAAGGGGTTAACATGAGGGACAACCAAAGGGTTAACTGCACTGTTTTACTCTGTGCTGTGTGTTGGTGTTTCATTGTAATCACACTGCTGTGGATGGCTGTGCTGTGCACAGCCATCCAAAGCAGTGTGCACGAGCTGACAGGGAGCAGAACTATATTGTTTACATACAGTTCTCCTCCCCGTCGGACATCCTCATCAATCACCAGGCACCGGAAAGTGATCACTGGCCGGGACCCAGTGATTGACAGCCGCGAACAGCGACGCAGGTAGGGTGCGTGCATGCGTGCCTCACGCACGCCCCCTACCCGGAAATGCAAAATCACGTATATATATACACGTGATTTTGCGCACCCATTCTGCCCTGAAGCAGTATATCAGTTATAGAACAGTCAGGAGGCGGTTAATGTAAAAAAAAAAAAATAGCTACCTACAATGTGGTCTGAAGGTGTCGACCAGACAACATGAAGAAATCCATTCACATGATAATCTGGAGAAATCGTCATTACAGCATCACAGCATCAGCAAGCACTCCAGGGAGTACAAAATAGCGAAGCCTCAGAGATCTGCAAATTCATACCACGCCAACTGTCAAAAACAAATCCAGCACTTAATAGAACCGTTCCTCTAACAGAAGAATGCTGCACACAGCTGCAGACCAAAAGTACTCATGCAACGCGTTTCTGGGCAATCAACACTTTTTCAAGTCAATCTCAAGCCAGCTGTCAAAGATAAAGCTGGCATTAGCTTACTAGAACTGATCCTTTCACACAAGAGAACTCAAAACAGCTGATATGGAGCACACATGCAGACATACAGCAACGAGGCAATGTATTTCTGGGCAGTCTGCCCTTCCTCAAGCCTTGAGAAAGGGGAAGATTGTCCAGAAACACGTTGCCTGATTGCTCTGCGTGCATATGTATACCCCCTGTCAGCTGCATGCAGTGCTCTTGTGTGAGGATTGGTTCTATTGAGCCAGTGCTGGCTGTTTTTGACAGCTGGCCGGTGTGAAATTTCAGATCCCCGCCGAGACCTCACTGTTCTGTACTCCCTGGAGTGTTTGCTAATAATGTAATGCTGCTATGGCGATTTCTCTGGACTGTCATGTAAATAGATTTCTTCATTCTGCTAATTTGACACCTTCAGACCACAAGGTAAGTGGCTTTTGTTTTTCATTACAATATTGTTTTACACTGACACCTCCCTGCACTCTGTCTTTGTGTTCCTACTGAACAGTAGAAAAAAATACACTTCCTGCGCTCAAGGACCCAGATCAGAAGTGGGCCGATGGAACAATATATGAAAGTTCATCCAAAAAACGATCAAAGGTTGTGCAGCTCTAACACGAGGCTGGGGAAGCCCGATACAAACTGTAGTGAAGAACAAAAACAAAAGCGCACCAACCTTGCACATTACCTCAGTAAGCAAATGGTAAATTTATTGCATTAAGAAATATACTAACATAAGTGGCAATATATAAGGCATATAAAATCCAAAATCAAAGCACTGGAATAGGAGACACCTGCAAATCCCATCAAGAGGGGAGACTCTCAGGGTAAAGCTGACACGTTTCAAAGGGGGATTCCTTCTTCCTCAGAGCTAACCAGACTGAGACTACCCTCCTCTATATAGCACAAATCTATGTGTGAGCTTTCCCATATGGGCGGGACATTCGCAACATGGGAGGTGGGGCCACTGTGTAAAAACACAAATACAGATAAAAACATACTAAAAAGACGATACAGTTGTGTACATATAAGTCAGCAATAAATAGGCAATAAATGTCATTAAATATTTATATATATATATATATATATATATATATATATATATACATATATATACAGTGGGGATCGAAAGTTTGGGCACCCCAGCTAAAAATTTGTATTGATGTGCATAAAGAAGCCAAGGAAAGATGGAAAAATCTCCAAAAGGCATCAAATTACAGATTAGACATTCTTATAATATGTCAACAAAAGTTAGATTTTATTTCCATCATTTACACTTTCAAAATAACAGAAAACAAAAAAATGGCGTCTGCAAAAGTTTGGGCACCCTGCAGAGTTAATATCTTGTACTGCCCCCTTTGGCAAGTATCACAGCTTGTAAACGCTTTTTGTAGCCTGCCAAGAGTCTTTCAATTCTTGTTTGAGGTATCTTTGCCCATTCTTCCTTACAAAAGTCTTCCAGTTCTTTGAGATTTCTGGGCTGTCTGTCACGCACTGCTCTTTTAAGGTCTATCCATAGATTTTCAATTATGTTGAGGTCAGGAGATTGTGAAGGCCATGGCAAAACCTTCAGTTTACGCCTCTTGATGTAATCCCTCATGGATTTCGAGGTGTGTTTAGGATCATTATCCATTTGTAGAAGCCATCCTCTCTTTAACTTCAGCTTTTTCACAGATGGCATCAAGTTACAATCCAAAATTGGCTGAAATTTTATTGAATCCATTTTTCCTTCTACTCGTGAGATGTTCCCTGTGCCACTGGCTGCAACACAACCCCAAAGCATGATTGATCCAACCCCATGCTTAACAGTTGGACAGAGGTTCTTTTCATTAAATTCTGTGCCCCTTCTTCTCCAAAAGTACCTTTGCTCATTCCGGCCAAAAAGTTCAATTTTAACCTCATCGGTCCACAGAACTTGTTTCCAAAATGCATCAGGCTTGTCTATATGTTCATTTGCAAAGTTCAAACGATGATTTTTGTGGTGAGGACGTAGAAGAGGTTTTCTTCTGATGACTCTTCCATGAAGACCATATTTGTACAAGTATCTCTTTATAGTGGAATAGTGTACCACAACTCCAGTGTCTGCCAGATCTTTCTGGAGGGATCGTGCAGTCAAACGTGGGTTTTGAATTGTTTTTCTCACAATCCTGCGAGCTGTTCTGTCTGATATTTTTCTTGGTCTTCCAGATCTTGCTTTAACTTCCACTGTTCCTGATGACTGCCATTTCTTCATTACATTCCGAACAGAGGATATTGACATCTGAAAACGCTTTGCTATCTTCTTATAGCCTTCTCCAGCTTTGTGAGCGTCAACTATTTTCAGTTTCAGTTTTCTAGACAACTGCTTAGAAGAACCCATGGTGCTGATTGTTGGGGCAAGGTCAGATGAGTCTGGGCATTTAAAACCTTTGAGATTGACATAACCTGGTCTTCCCAGACAATGATTGAGAACAATCCATGACACTGGCAGGTCTCAGCTTTGCAAAGGGGGTAGTGCATGCTATAAATTCTGCAGGGTGCCCAAACTTTTGCAGACGCCATTTTTTTGTTTTCTGTTATTTTGAAAGTGTAAATGATGGAAATAAAATCTAACTTTTGTTGACATATTATACGAATGTCTAATCTGTAATTTGATGCCTTTTGGAGATTTTTCCATCTTTCCTTGGCTTCTTTATGCACATTAATACAACTTTTTAGCTGGGGTGCCCAAACTTTCGATCCCCACTGTATATATATATATATATATATATATATATATATATAGATAAAATATATACTTTAATATATATGTAGAATATAAAATGCCCAGTACATGATATAGATATATTTAATGACATTTATTGCTTTTTGGTGGTCCCTGGTGAACTTACCATTCTGACGTGTGTATGGCCAGCTTATATAAACATATATGATATATATATATACAAACTTACAAAGGTGGTACTGAGAAGAGCAGAACAATTAAATGGTAGGAGTAATGCAGGCCATAGATGGGTCGAAAACTGGCCGTTTTTTTAACAAAAAAAATTAAAAATCGGTCGTTCAATAGGCCGACGTTACCACCAACGGGAAAAAAAAAAAAATCAGACGATTTTCGACTCGCCTACGGCCGGCATTTAATTACTTCTGTGCCCTGCAGAGAGCTCCGCTACTATATTTGACATTAAAAAGTATAGCAGTTACAACATTGTATCTATTTGTATCCATTTCGGATACAGATGTTTTTATTCGGATACAAATAGATACATTGTTGCATCTGCAATACTTATTCATGTCAAATATAATAGGGGATTGGAATTCTTTTTTTTCTTCTTGTAGGTCACGGTTGATGCGCAGATTTTTTATCGGTAAAAAGATGGACCGATTTGCCCATCATTGACGCGAAAATCGGCCGATTGACAAAATTGGCCAATTGTTTTCCAACTTTACCGAGCAAAAAAATGTGCCAAAATCCAGAAAAACGACTGATCAATTAACCCATTAACAGTGAGAAAATCGTCCGATTTTTTTTTTTCAGCCGAAAAATCAGCCGATTTTCGACCCATCTATGGCCTGCATAAGTCATTTGTTTTGGGCATGTGATGTGACCTGTGATGACACAGATTCTTTGCTGAAGTATAAATTATGCCCACACATTTATGTTTGCCTCTTTTACTAGGTTGTCTTTATCATACCTTTGATAATCAGGACTAATCATTTTTGATGTTCTGTTTTTGTTTGCATTTAATTGCTTTTGCATCATTAAACTTTAAATAACATTAAATTAAAAACATGTTACGTCCCTGTAGCAATATCCACAGGAAATACCGATCTGCAGTGTTATAAATTAAACAGTCACTTTGATTCAGGGTAGAAAAAAATAAACTGCAAGATTTTTTTCACATTTGTTACTTTCAATATATGCAATTAGATATCCATTGTTCAAAGCTGGCCATAAATGAGTCTATTTTTTTTTCTCTTCGTTCAACCAGTGGATTAAATCTTTTAAAAAAATGACTCGATTTTCCCATCCACATACTCAATGTGGATGGGGGAATCCTCCCTGCTGAGCGATTATATCCTGCATGTTGGGAGACTTCCCCTGCATCAGAGTACACTGATCTGTATTGCCAAAAACATCAGAGTGGAAGTAATAATTCTAGCACCAGGGCTCACATTTTTTAAAAACGTCGACTATGGCCAGTTTTAGGTACTGCAGTTTATCACCATTTCTTGGTATATATTTACTCAACTGAACATCATCTTCTATATTTTACCAAAAATTGGGTATTATTTTGTGTTTGTGTACACTAAAATGAATTTAAGTGTACATTTACCTAAAAATTTGCATTTGATGGCTGTGCAAATATTGTGGGACATAAAAATTGCAACAACCACCACTTTATTCTCCTGGGTCTCTGCTTTCAGAAAATATATAATATCTGAGGGTGCAAACTAATTGTCTAGCAAAAAATGCTGATCCTAATATGTAAATGTCAAAACTGTCCAGGACAGCAAGCAGTTAGAGAATTCTTACAAGTTACAAGAAATATTTTTTTTATTTTAAATAAAACATATTTCTATGTAACCCTCTTACAACCACTAAACAACCCTAATAAGCACTAAATAAACCCTTCCTCCCATTCTTCCCCAAGTTTTATTTTTCTGTCGTTTTTCTTTTGTTTATATCTACTACTTTTTACCATTACAATTTGTTAGTTTTCATTCATTTTGTTATTTTTTTAATGTCATATTAAAAAAAGGCACATAGTTAAAAAAAAAAAAAAAAACAACTTTTTTGTTTTGCAAATAATGCTGCCATGTTTTGTAACTTTGTATAATTTATGTGCCATTTTAAATACAGCAAATAAATATTTACAGTAAAAAAAAAATTGTCCCGGTCAGCAGGCAGTTAACCCCTTCAGTACTGAGCATTTTTTTCCCTTTTCTTCCCTCATCCTGCCAGGCAATTTTCAGCTTTCAGCGCTGCTGCATTTTGAATGACTAATTGTGCGGCCATGCAAGACTGTACCCATGTGAAGTTTTTATCATTTTTTTCACACAAATTAATTGATATAAGAAACCATTTTTACTAAATGAAACCGATTAATTCAGTGTCTTTTGTTGTGATTAGCTGTGATTGGCCAAAGCTAATCATATGGTACAGATGGGCTGTGATTAGCCCTGTCTGTACCATGTGATCAATCACAGCTAACAAAACAATTGTATATAATGGATGGCATGAAAGGAAGCCATGCATTATTTACAATTGCCATGTGATCTGCTGTGATTGGTCACAGTGATCACATGACACTGGCAGCGAGCCAGTGTAGTGATCAGTCATCGGCTGTGTCCAGTGGACACAGATGGTGACAGATTGCACTGCTGAGAAGAACCACAGCCGCTTGAGCGGCGCCTTCTGGGAGAACGTCATATGACGCCCACTCAGAAGGAGAACATTTATTTCACCTGGCTGTCAATCTGTTATAGGCTGGATGGGAAGGTGTTAATGAAATCTTCCAAGTTATAAAAAAAAGTGTTTTTTTTTTTTAATAAAATGTAATAAAAGTGCACAAAGTAAAAAAAAAAAAAAAATTATCTCTCTATCTATCTATATATATATATCAAATACCTGCCATTTTTTTTATTTTGTATCATTTTTGTGCAATTTTAAATACCAAGATAACACAAAAAATATTTTTAGTTACACTTAAAAACATTGTTTTTTAAAACAAAAAAAAATAAAAAAACTTAAAATAAAAAATAGTTTTTACAAGACAATGAAAAAAAAAAGTTTAGTTTGTCCCACATAAAATCAGGGCAGCACAGTGGCTAAATGGTTAGCACTTCCGCCTAGTTAGTACTAGGGTTGTTGGTTCGAATCCCAACCACGGTACCACCTGCCTGGAGTTTGCATGTTCTCCCTTTGCATGCGTGGGTTTCCTCCAGGTACACTAGTTTCCTCCTACACTCCAAAGACATGCTGGTAGGTTAATTGGATCCTGTCTAAATTGTCCCTAGTATGTGTATGTATGAATGTAAGTTAGGGACTTTAGATTGTACGCCCCTTGAGGGTTAGGGACTGATGTGAATGTACAATATATATGTAAAGAACTGCGTAAATTGATGTGCTATATAACTACCTGAAACAAATAAATATATGAGTTACCGGTACTTTCATTTTAACCTCTTCACGCCAGTCATATCCATATATGTGGCCTCTCCACAGGTGGGCCTTAATGCCTGAGGCCGCATATACTATTTGTGTACCAAAATGTAAACAATGCTGTGCTGACAGTGCATGCCCTGCGCACTCCTGGCACAGTTACCAGCGGGTAATGGAAAGCTTCTGATCACATGAACATTGTGAATGGGTTAAGTAATGGCAATATTATCACAGGATAAACAGGCTCATACTGGAAGTGTAAAAATTGCTCAGGTCAGTAGAGATATACGGTACAAAAGATGAAGTGTGTGAGGTTTCATAAGCATGATAGAAAGACATAGCAATCAAAATTAAAGAAAATATAATGCCCCCACCCCCACAAAAAATAGTGAATTGCTTTTTACCAATTTGTAGATGTGGTGGCTGCGTTAGCTTCTTTTTTTCCCTTTGTTTTCATCTGGTGATCTGCCCAGTAAGGCTCTTTAACACTGACAGTCGGGGTGGTAAAAACAGATGGCTGAGCTGCAGTTTCACTGCCGACCAGCCAGCAACATAAATTCTAACAGTGCTGTACACAAAGCATTACAGGAGTGGCAATTTACTCTCAGGTTGTACTCTTGGTCCACGCTAAGAATAGGTAGGCTGCCAGACTGGCTATAGACCACGTGACCACTGCGACATTGGTAACATGATCACCAATTCTTCCCGCCCTCCAGGTTTTCTGAACCATTTAAAGGGATGCCAGGGAGGGTGGGAAGGGATAGGAAGAGCATTTCCAGAAGCAATTCAATGGTCGACACCATATTTCCATGTTATTCAATTGTGCTCGTTCAAATCTATGCTGTAGTTCAACGCTTGTAAAAAGACGTATGATCAGTTTTGATTTTTTTTTTTTTGCCCCAACAGACTTTAACCCCTCCCTGTCCGGCCCATGAAGATAAATGGCCAGACAGGAGCAGTGCAAGATCGGGTTGCATTTTCAGCCTGTGCGTGCTCCCTGGGAACACCAATCACTGTACGAGACCTCTGTGTGAGGTCCTGATCATGTGACCACTGATTGGCCAATGTCACATCTGACGACATTGCTTACTACTAGTGAAATCTGTGAATGATCACGGAGATCACATGGTACAAGGCTATTCACAACAGCCTTGTACCATGTGACAAGCTGTGACCAATCACAGCTCTCACAGCATTTCTCAATGGCTGCTAGAATGCAGTCAGAGAGAAGGAGAAATTATTGCTTTTACAGCCTTTATGGGTGTTAAAAAAAAAAAAAAAAAAAAACCTTCATCACCCCCCACAAGTAGTACAGTGTCACCATGGTGACACTTTACAGCTAGAGTGACAGTATGCTAGAAAAAAAAAACATAATATAAAATATTAATGTAAAACAATTTTTTAAAAATTATAATTTTTGGTTATAACCAAATTTGGGTTATTTTTTTATTACTAAAAAAATAGCTGAATACATTTTGGCCAAGATTTATGAAGAAAGATTATTTATTTGCAAAATTTTATAAGAAAAACAATTTATTTTTACTTTTTCATTTATATAGCAAAAAAAATAAAAATCTCAGTGGTGAATAAATACCACCAAAATAAAGTTTTATCCGGCACAATTGTCAAAGTGTGACAGTTCTGAAAGCTGAAAATTGGCCTGGACTAGAAGGGGGTAAAAGTATTCAGACTTGAAGTAGTTAATGGGAGTGGCTGCAAAACATGCATTTTCTACCTCCTTCTTGTAGTTACTAAGTTTCCATTGGCCAAAACAAAAATGCTCAAGTCTGAAAACACCTGATAAAAGTGAAAAAAAAAAAAAGCTCCAAAATGCATAAAAAATGTTCCAAAATCACATAAACTTACTAAAGCGTGAATCCAGGCTAACACCATAACTGTATACTAAGGAGAATCCATTAATGAACTTTGACAGGTTAATAAAAAATGGTTGTTTTTAATAAACTCTCGTAAAATTTCACAATTTTACATTTACAGCTTTCAGTGCAGACTATTATGCGTGGAAGACAAACATTCAGGTTTTGCCTATATGACGACAATATGCCGTATATACAAGAAAATACGTAGAACAGACATTTTCTTATAATGTGTACACACATGAAAGTGGATAAAAGACATACCCCTGGTAAAAGGTGTCAAAATAAATTGCTCTGCTTAGCAACCGCTGTAAACTCACAAAGGCAGTACTGTGTATTCACCTGGTGTACATCATGCTTCTAATAGCTCCAATGAAAACCATCCCCAAGGAGGCCTGTAATTAAGATGGATGGCAAGGAAGATATGAGAGCAGCAAATTTCTATATCTGCCAGAAAGGGAACATGATACGGACAGTAATAATAAAGGATCCAGTTTAAACAAGTTTTTAACATACGAATAAACTCAGCTCATACAAAAACTAAAATACATGATGTGCCATCTGTAAAACAAGACGACAACTGGACAAGGAATGAAGAAAGTGGTGACTTTACTCAAATGCTGCACATTTGTGTTTTAAAAGGAAAAATGCATTTCTTATGAGACATATGAGGCGGTATCAAACCGTTTCAAGACTAGTTTTGTAACACGCCAACAGATGGCAGCACAAGGCTATATGCACAGTCACAGGGAGCACCGACCTTCATAAGTCAATTTGCCAAAAGATGTAATCCGGTGTACATCAGGAGCTGTGCAACTGGTGCTATCCTGACCATGTGCATTACCACATCTGCTATTTCATCATGGACAGCAAGTTAGAACAAAGAGTAAACATGAAATTCTGTGTGAAACTTCGTAAATCTGGCACAGAGACGTTTGACATGATTTGGCAAGTTTGCGATGATGCTGCAATGAGTTGTTTGAAGTGTTTTGAGTGGCACGTGCGCTTCAAGAGCAGAAGAACATGTTATGTCTACCTTCATTTTGTAAAGCACTGTGCAAACTGTTGGCGCTATATAAATCCTGTATAATAATAAGGCTTCATTCAAGGCTGTGGGAGATTACAGCTCATACAGCATCTGCACGACGGGTGTAAACACTGCTGCCACTTGCAGCCCTTCAGCTGCTGCCAAACTACAACTCCCATGAGGCATTGCAAGGTTGACAGTTACAAGCATGACTCCCAAAAGGTAGAGGCATGATGGGACTTGTAGCTTCGCAACAGCTGGAGGGCTGCCAGTTTGACACCCCTGATGTAGAGAAACCCAAGGGGGGAAGAGGGTCCATAGACCCCAAAAGGAGATGAGTTTAAAGGATAATGGTATTTCTAATCTTAACGGGATTGTGTTTACCTCGGAAGAAACCGCACTACTGAACAAGGGACTTAAATATGCTCCCAAAGCCAAATTAAATACATTTCAGACATATGTGGCTATTCAAAAGTTCACTAGACAGGTGTCCTTGAGAAAATATTTTTTGACCAATCCTATTATTAGAAATGGTCAAGTGACCAATGAAGTAAAGCGCTCCAATCTAAAAAATGCATCTTTGTTTAATCTCCCTGCTCTGAATAATCCTCATAACCCTCCCTAAGGGCCATTTTCAAAGATATGGTGCTTAGGGATTTGGAATCTGTGCAAGTAATAAAATCCTACTAATCAGCATGCTATCAATTTGAGGATTAAGCAATTACTGGAGAGGAAGAATCTGGTGGTCAGACCAGCTGATAAATTGGGAGGAGTAGTAGTTTGGGAGAAAAAAAAGATTATATTAAGGAGGTTTATAAGACTCTTGGAGATGAAATTACTTAGAAGGTTTTACCTAGGGATATTATGGTAAACTGTAAGAAAAAACTTAAGAAGATCATCAAAGATGGCTACAGGAATAGTATAATTACGAAAGTGATAGAGTTTTTGTGTCCTTCAGCACCCCGTTTACCCATTATGTACTGCATTCCCAAGATCCATAAGGATCAACAGCAACCCCCAGGAAGGCCAATTATTAGTGGCATTGGTTTTTATTACCCCTTCCTTTTTGAAAGACACAAAACAAATCTTAAATGATGTTAAGGATATTGTGGTGGATAGACATACTTTTCTAGTAACAGCTGATGTAGCATCTCTATAGAGTACTATAGGACAACTAGATGGTATGGAAGCTGTTGATTATTACTTGAGTAGGGCTTGATCGGGTGTTCTATTTACAAACCAGGGGTGTGGCCATGGGATCTTAGTTTGCTCCCAGCCTTTGCGGATTTGTTTATGGCGAGGTAGGAGGAGGACATCACCTATTCTAGGGATTGGCCGGAATTAATGTTCTACGAGTGCTACATAGATGGCAGGGGACTGAGGAGGCACTTAGTAACTTTTTTTCTGACTCTTAACAACAATTTGAACATTTTTTTATCTCATGTGTATAGCCAAGTTGAACTCAATTATTTAGACTTGACTCTGAATAATAATGGCAGGAGCATTGTTACCAAACCTTTCTTTAAACTCACTGATATAGCTATATGCCCATGGATAGTTGTCACCATCCTCTTTAGCTTAAGAACATACCTAAGGGCCAATTTTTGAGGGTGAGGAGGAATTGTGATAACTTGGAGGATTTTTATACACAATCTGGGATACTGAAGACTAGATTTCTAGAAGGAAGCTACAATGGTGCCTTTTTGGAAGATACTATTAAACAAGTAGCTAATGTTGAGAGACAGTCACTGTTGTCTACCGAAGGGAATAATAAAATGCTGGACATTAGTTGCCCCTTTATTACTAACTACTCCATTCAATGTATAGAGGTAAAAACTATCATTAGTAGGCATTGGAAGATTATCCGAAATGACCCTGTTCTGGCAGGGGTGCTGCCATAGAGACCTGAGGTTGTGTTTTGTAGAGCACCTACTCTAAGGAATAAGATAGCCCCTAATGTAGTAAATCCCCCAAATGAAGTATCGTTATTTGCCAATCTGAAGGGTTTCTATCCCTGCAGCCAATGCATGATAAGTAGGCTGGAGGGATGTAGAAGGAATAAGATTATTTTATTTCTAATTCCACTGGTAGGAGCTATCATATAAATTCTTTAATTACTTGTAATAGTAGATATGTGGTGTATCTTTTGGAGTGCCCCTGCAAGAAGCAGTATATAGGGAGAACAACTAGGAGATTGTGGGACCGCTTGAGAGAACACTTTTACAATATTAGAAAAGGATTTAAGGAGCATTCAGTTCACCAGAAGAACCCCCTAGGAATTAGATTTGTGGGGATTGATTTGATTCGCACCCAATGGAAGGGAGGCAACAAACGTAGAGCAGTATCCATGCTTTAAACAAAGTGGATAAATAAGATGCAAACATTGTCCCCTTTAAGGTTGAATGTCGATATTGACATCAATTCCTTTATTTTTAACAGTTAGTTTTTTTAGTAGTAATACTTCCCATTATAGGTTGATGAGTTTTGACCATTATATTTAGGTGTTTTTGTGAATGTGAGTTTCATGTGTCTATTATGCTTTTATATATTTGATTATTTTTACCATGCTCTCCATTTGTATATTTTTATTGAGGTTTATTTTTTATGTGTAATATGGTTATGTGAGCTTAAAATAGCCTGCTTTTTAATTTTATTTTTACAATGTTTTTGATTTTTTCTATGTGGTCTTTTTATGGTACCTTATTGGTTTTGGTCATGGGATAGCCGTTAACCTTTACATGATTTTTTTAAATTGGTTTTAATGGCAGAATTAACTATCTATTCAGACCTCAGGTCGATAGTAGTATGGCCATTGTCCGTAGACCATATGGAATTCAACAAAATGGCACACGATCATTACGCCTGCAGGCTATTTAAAGATGAGGAGTTGAGACATTAGCAGGAGGCGGGTCCCTTCAAGAACGTCCTTGTGCACGAAACGCATTAGGGAGGAGACTATGTGCTGACGTCACACCGCCGAAGCCATTCATGTAAATTTGGCCGGATTGTTTTTTTATGTAATCCTTGTGGATTTTATCGCTATGTGAATAAATTAATACACTATATACTTATCCTTGGGCTCCATGTGTGAGAGTTTTTTTTTATTTTATTAAGGTGCATCTTGGTCACTTTCTGTTGGAGTCCACAATGAGGAAGGAGGGAAGGAGGCCATCACAGATCTTATTTTGGACGTACGTTTGCCAGATTTCCGGTTAGTGCATAAGGGTGAAGATCCCACAGAAGAGGTATCACCACTGGATTGTTGTCACTGATTTTCATGTTCAACAGTCAAAGGACTTTATTACTTATCAGTCACTTTGCACTATTCACTCTTTGGTGCTTATTGATGTAAGTTACTACTGTACCATTGTATACTTCACGGTTCATAATGTTATTACATGATTCACTTGTAATTTGTGATTGCGTATTGCTATATACAATTTACATGTAGCATATACACACATCTGTGTTCAAGGTGTTAACATAGGATCAGTCACGATTATCGTAAACGTACAAGGTAGAACCAATGGGAGGACAAAATGTTCTTAAGGACTTTTACTTAAATCCAAATTCTCTTTTTTACATGGAAATAATATTTACACAATACAAGAGCAAAAAATGATGAACAAATATTTTCTCTCAAGTGCAATATATTACCGTGGAATGTCTACAGATTATGACGCTAGCAATGTTCAAACAGATTTCGTGTGCTAATTTGATGGTAAATGATACCTGGCCCTGAATGCTTCAGGCAAATGAGCACAAGCAAACACAGTAAGGTTCCAATAAAATGTTCTATTTGTTTGGATATCATTTTGTCCTTTGCAGTCAATGGCAAGAAAAAATGCTGTGTGTTCTGCATCTATGAGATGAATGCATTAAAATGTTCCAACGCTCCAACTACACTGTATAGTCTAGTGAAGATAGACAGGCAGAACATACGAGAACAGATGCAGCACAGTACAGTGACTACATCTGGGTTAAGACCAAAGGTATGAATAGACAATGTTAAGGCTTGCAATATTGGCAAGACAATAATTAAGCCTTTTTATGGAGTAACCTATACCAAAAGCATTGAAGTTATACTTTCATCATGTACATGTAGTCCTTTTTATCTTCATTGTGGCCAGGTGGTTGAAAGAAACCCTCACAGGAACACAGAAAGCAGTTGGATGAAAAATGAAAAATGGCTCCCTGAATGGCTTACTAGCTTTATCCGCTGCTATTTGCGGATACCCACTTATACTCACATGTCCACACTCCAGAGTTCTCCCCAGATTCATTCTCTAAACAACACTGGCAGTCCTTTTCAGGCAGAACGACAGTCATGTCATTGTGCCCCTTTCTCATGTGATCAGCCTATAGTTTGCACACCTCCAAGGAGGGGAATAAAGCACTGAAAAGCCTTTTTGGGTATGGACTAATGTCTGCTTCCCATCTAGTTTATTCTTGTCACAAAGACCCCAGCTATTCCCAAATAGTTACAGAATAGGGAAATATTCAGTCATCACAGATTGGAAGCTGTGGTTATATATGAGCACTCTGAACAGGCAGAGCAGGGGCTATTCAACATTTCTTAGCCTGCTATGAAGACTGAACAAACCTCTACCTCTTAACTGCCATCAGTCTGGGGCCATTAAGAGGGTGATTTGTGATGATTCTTGTAGCGTATAGCTTACTGTAAATGTTAGATCTTTGAAGAATGTCAAATATGATCTCTCAACTGAATTAAAAAAAAAAAAAAAAAAAAAGACTGGCCAGGTGATGTTTAGAATGAGCAATACTGAATCTTTTATATGACATTCCTAAAGTATTCAACTAACCAAAAACATAAGCTACATTATCAACATAATGATTGGCCCATAACCAAAGTTTAGCTTTTGCTTCGTCTAACAGCTGGAACCTGAGGACATACATTTGCATGGCTTATTTTGGTACAATCTACAATATATGTATTTTATTTCATTCTTCATTCATTCATTACTAAGAACATATTGTATGAGGTCCAAAATGTACAACAACCCTGGCCCTGCCACTTTATAAACACAATAACATACAAACAATGGCCTTTCAACAAAATTCAAATGTCAGAATACAAAACTTGTGTTTTAAAGCAGAACTAAACCCTCTTCTCCTTTACAGTCAAGGCAGCTGTCATCTTAGCCTTTGTATTATCTGCAGTTGCCATAGTGCTGCACATGTGATCAGTTATGAAACCAGTATTTGATGGTTTTATAGTTTGATTAAGAGCACACACAACTGTGGCTGTTATCATTTATGGCATGGTTTGGTTACTTTTAAACCCACCAACTTAACTGTTTCCCAAAAGAGTTACATTCAGCACATGACTTGAATGATAACTATTACAGTTATTAGTGCCCTTATGTCAGCTCTCAACCAAACTGCCAAGTCATTAAATGACTGATCACATGTGATACACCATGATAACTTGTGTTGCTATGGCTAGTTTGGTCATTTTTATAGCATAGATATTTGGAATAACATTTTAGATACATGTGTTTTTGGAAGCTAGGCCTCCCCTAATCATATGCTAACAAACCTGTTGGACTGGTTCATGAAGCTCATGAAGGAAATTATGCTACAGAAAATAGGGGGAAAGAGGACTTTACCAAGTCATGTGCTGAGGAACAAAGGAACTGGTAGTGCTGGAGGACTCAGAGAAGGAAGGCGCAGTAAGAAGACTCCATCACAAGGAAGAACCAAGGTAAATAACTGTTTAGTGTATGCCAATCACATACACTGTACATGCTTATTTGTTAGGAAGATAGATAGATTGTACATGTTGTAAGCATGTTTTGTAATATCTGTCAGTCCTGTGCTGTAATCCTATAATTGTAATAGTTTGTATGTACAGCATTGTGTTTAGTAAAAGCACATTAATACACTAGAGAGGTTTAATTGCTTCCTTGGGTTTACCGCAAAGAACCTTAAAAGACAAAACAAAACATAACTACAATTCAAACAGAGGCAGGGGGCAAGTTCACTGGCTGTAAAGGATATGAAGGTTTAGTTATTCCTCATTACAAGCTCAACAGTTTCATGGTTCTTTACGTAAAGAAAAATCCCATGCTACAGCAATTGTATTATGTCAGCCAAGGTCAGGTTACCCAAACAGTGTCTGTACTTTCAATTTTATGCCAAGTTCCCCAATTTACAATCAAAGAATCTCGGGCAGAATGGTGTCAACAGGGTCACCCACTGGACAAACTTTGGTCACTCCATTAGGAACTGGATGAAATTCCCTCAACTTTACACCTTTGTATTTGCAGTGGATGAACTTACGAAGCTCATATTACTTGAGGTTAGAAGCAGATTTTAATGACACAAGGTAGATTTTTTTTTTTTTTAATGACACTCTTGCTGTGCATTGACATGTCAGGAATGTATTAAACTAGATATGTAAAGTTTAATGTATGTTATTTGGGTATATACTGTACATAAAGGATACACTAGTTACATATTCTCTTCTGCCATTCACAATAAAAAAAATGCCTTTAGATATTTCTCTTGTTACAGTTACAAAGTGAAAACATCCAGACATTTTAAAACACTATGATCAGTACATTATCCCATGTTTCTGCCATAGCAATACACTAGTCTATAAAACTAAAAACAGCATGATATTTTGGAAAGCTAGGTTCTGGACATTAAGAACCATTCTTCCCCATAAACACATATTTATGTATAAGCTTCCAAGAACCAGGCTGATTACAATCCCTCAAGAATGATGATCATAGACAAATGACTACTGTGTTTGTGGTTTGAGATGTGAATAGATATGCTTCATAGCAGTGTTCATTCACTGGGGGGTTTTAAATGTATCTTGTATATGAAAAGGAACGCAATGCATTATTGGGAACAATGTAGGTGTATTCCCAGATAAAGTATCACATCTGCATATTATGCAGGATACACAACAGATACAGTTAAAACAACTTTACCCAGTAAAAACAAACAGCAAAACCTACATATGCGCTAAGAAACATTAAAGCCCAAGTTTAGTTAACCACTTCAAGTCCGGACACTTTTACCCCCTTCCTGTCCAGGCCAATTTTCAGCTTTCAGCGCTACCACATTTTGAATGACAATTGCGCTGTCATACAACACTGCACCCATATGAATTTTTTTGCATTTTTTTTTGAGACAGATAAAACTTTATTTTGGTGGTATTTATTCACCACTGGGATTTTAATTTTTTTGCTATATAAATGAAAAAGTCCAAACATTTTGAAAAAAAGTTTTTTCTTATAAAATTTTGTAAATAAATAATATTTATTTATAAATCTTGGCGGAAATGTATTCAGTTATCTTTTTAGTAAAAAAAAAAAAAAAAAACCCAAAATTAGTTTATAACCAAAAATTATAATCTTTCAATTTTTTTTACATTTTTATATTATTTGTTTTTTATGTTTTTATTTTTTAACGTACTATCACCCTAGCTGTACAGTGTCACCATAGTGACATAGTGGGGGGTGATGAAGATTTTTTTTGTTTTGTTTTTGTTTTTTTACACGAATTGCTTTTACAGCCTTTATGGGTGTAAAAGCAATCATTTCTCCTTCTCTCTGGCTGCATTCTTGCAGCCATTGAGAATACTGTGTGAGCTGTGATTGGTCACAGCTTGTCACATGGTATAAGGCTGTTGTGAATAGCCTTGTACCATGTGACCTCTGTGATCATCCACAGATTTCATGGTGCTGCGTGCTCCTAGGGATCGCGCACAAGCAGGGAAGCGAGAGGACGTTTATAAACAGCCACTCGCCCCTGCACTGCTCCCGTCCAGCCGTTTATGTACATGGGCCGGACGGGAAGTGGTTAAAGGATAAGTTCACCTTTGGGAACATGTTACATGTTCCACCCGTTTTTAGGGTGGAATATGTAACTTGTTTCCAATCCAGCAGCCCCTTCCCAATCCTCCTCCTGTTGTAACAGCAGTACGGGGAGATGTTGCCCATACTAGCCATCACACTTTTTAGAAAGAGCTCGGCTGTGCGGCGCTCCGCCCACACGGCCATGCAATTCACTCACAGAGTTCTGTGAATGAATGAACTACAAGTCCTGACAGTCTTTGCAGCTGTTGGCTTGTAGTTCTTAATGAACTACCACCACACTGTGGAGTGAGTCTTCCTGTCAGACTGTATCTGCTTGCCCATACGGGATGTACAGGCACACAGAATCACTGACAGGTTTGCAGGAGTCCTGCATGGCACCAGCAATCTGCTGATCACTGCAATGTTTTCCACGCTCAAAAAAAAAAAGTAAATGCACATTTTTTTACCTGTAAAAAAAAATGTGCATTTGTTTATTTTTAAATAGTGGACTTTTCCTTTAAATAATTTTTTTTAATCAGCACAAAGGACAGTACTTACATTCAATGAGAAGTGTCCCTTGTGCTGATGACTGCTCTCTTTATTGAAAGTTTCCTTTCTCTGCCCGTCCCCGTCGCCTGCCCCCAATACACCCTCAGTGGTAATCTTCAGCTGTGGGGGTGATACAACCACAGGACCTGTCATAAGCACTTGTCAAGAGTGCCAACTATGCCTGCTCTCCCTCCTTAATTCAGAGAAGCTGTACTACAGCTTCCAATAGTGAGAAGCACTTAATAAATGAAGGAGGATTCATAGATTGCTTCTATGAATGGAGGAAGGAGGCAGGAAAGGGTGGGTGAAGTTGGCACTCTTAGCGAATGCCTGTGACAGGTTCAATGGCTGTATTAGCCCCCACAGTACTGGAAGATTACCAATGCGGGGATACGTAGGGGGCAGAGAACAGAGTATTTAAACTAAGACAGCAGTCGCCAGCACAAGGGACACTTCTTACTGAATGTAAGTATCGTCACTCGTACAACATAGTCCTGGGATTAAAGGCTAAGCTCACCTTTGGAGCATGTTACTGTATTTAGGGTGGAACATGTAACATGTTCCAGCTCCTGCCTCCTCTCCACCCACCCCCCCCCCCCTTCCCCGGATCCCTCCCTCCTTGTGACAGCGGGCAAGGGATCTTCTCCCACACCCGCTGTCAGAATTTAAAACCAGCATGGACTTATGGGGCTCTGTTCACATGGCCGCATCATCCATTCATTTTCCTGTGAATGAATACCTACAAGTACCATCAGTCATTGCGGCTCATGGCTTGTAATTTCAAAACAACAGTGAGGACACTAGCGAGCGCTCCCGTAGTCCATTGATTCTTTCTGCCATTCAGTAACTGTCTGCCCGCACTCATACCCCAGCTTACTGAGTGTTGGCAGGATCCAGGCATTACACATGCAGCCTGCTAATCGTGGGTGCAATGCCTCAGAGACCGCAGTGTAAAAATTATTACATGCACATTTTTTTACCTGCAAAAAATGTGCGTTTATTATTTTTTTTGTAAATGGTGAACTGATCCTTTAAACCAGTGGTTCTCAACCTTCCTAATGCCGTGACCCTTTAATACAGTTCCTCATGTTGTGGTGACCCCCAACCATAAAATTATTTACCCAGTAATTATAATTCATGAGTGTCGTTTTACCTCCAATACTGCTGCTTTCAACACAGTAGCTGCTTTTAACAGAGTAGCTGCTTTAAATACAGCAGCTGCTTTCTACACAGTAGCTGCTCTTTACACATTGGAAATATGTGTTTTCTGATGGTCTTAGGGGACCCCTGTGAAAGGGTTGTTCGACCCCCAAAGGGGTCGCGACCCACAGGTTGAGAACCACTGCTTTAAACAGTCCTAATAATAGGGTGAACTATCTCCCTTGCTGCTACTTTTTCCACACTAGACAGCATGTTCTCCCAAAGAGGTGCTTGTGCTTCATGGTACAGCAAGAATAAGGCCAAGTGTGACGAGGAACTCATCCATTTGCTTCATGGTTTACACTCCTGAATCCAAACGCTCTTTTTTAGCCCCATACATCTCAACCTATTTAACCCACTACCAGGGACAATGACCGACAGGCCATGTGTCAGGAACTCATAAGGCAGACATTCATTTTAACCACTTCCCATCCGGCCCATATAGATAAACAGCCAGACGGGAGCGCTGCCAATGCGGGTGGACGTTTTTAAACGTCCCCCCGCATCCATTGCCTGTGTGCGTTCCCTAGGAGAGCGCAGCACCGCGATCGGGGCCCTCTGTCTCCGGAGGACACAGCAGAACACAGATTGCTGTACGGAACCTCTGTGTAAGGTCCCGATTCATGTGATCACTAATTGGCCAATCAGTGATCACATGAATATTAGTAAACAAATGTCAATTCCTGACATCATTGCTTACTACTTAGAACTCTGTGAGTGAATGGCACGGCCGTGTGGGCGGAGCGCCGCACAGCAGAGCTCTTTCTAAAAAGTGTGACGGCTAGTATGGGGAATATCTCCCCGTACTGCTGTTACAACAGGAGGAGGATTGGGCAGGGGCTGCTGGATTGGAAACAAGTTACATATTCCACCCTAAAATGGGAGGAACATGTAGCACGTTCCGAAAGATGAACTTATCCTTTAACCACTTCCCGCCTGCCCCATGTACATAAACAGCTGGACGGGAGCAGTGCAGGAGCGGGTGGCTGTTTATAAACGTCCTCCTGTTTCCCTGCTTGTGCGCGATCCCTAGGAGTGCGCAGCACCGTGAAATCTGTGGATGATCACAGAGGTCACATGATACAAGGCTATTCACAACAGCCTTGTACCATGTGACAAGCTGTGACCAATCACAGCTCACACAGTATTTCTCAATGGCTGCAGGAATGCAGCCAGAGAGAAATAGACATTATTGCTTTTACAGCCTTTATGGGTGGAAAAGCGATCAGTGTAAAAAAAGAAAAAAAAATCTTCATCCCCCCCCACAAGTAGGGTGGCAGTATAATAAAAAAAAAATAATAATAATATAAAAAAAAAATGTGAAAAACATTTTTGAAAAATTATAATTTTTGGTTATAAAACTAATTTGGGTTATTTTTTTTTTACTATAAAACATTTTGGCCAAGATTTATGAATAAAGATTATTTATTTGCAAAAGTTCATAAGAAAAACACTTTTTTTCAAAATGTTTGGAATTTTTCATTTATATAGCAAAAAAATAAAATTCCCAGTGGTGAATAAATACCACCAAAATAAAGTTTTATCTGTCTCAAAAAAATGCTAAAAAATTCATATGGGTACAGCGTTGCATGACCGCGCAATTGTCATTCAAAGTGTGATAGCACTGAAAGCTGAAAATTGGCCTGGACGAGAAGGGGGTGAAAGTGTCCGGACTTGAAAGGGTTAAGGGGCCAAACACCGTCAAACACTTGTAGAAAATGAATTTTTGTAATACCAGCTGTATACTAGAGTATCAGCGAAAGCTTGAACTAAAAAGCACTTTCATAAATATCATATCAATTTTATATTTCCACACATATTAAAAAAGAGGGGGGCAGGAGCTAAGCCGCACTCTGTGTGTCAATCGAGCCTGCATAAGCACACCCCTAGCAAGCGGATTGCTCCGGGGGGGGGGGGGAATCAAAGGCAGGAGCAGCCAGGAGCGCTGATGGGAGCCCCAAAAGAGGATAGGGGCTGTTCTATGCAATAGTTTTAAAGGGAAGTATAAGACGTTTGTGATTTTTTCTTTTTAAGTGACTTTAATATCACTTTATCACTTTAAAGGATAAGTTCACCTTTCTTAACATGTTACACCCATATTTAGGGTGAAACATGTAACATGTTA
Organism: Staurois parvus; assembly: GCF_062004578.1. Taxonomy (NCBI): domain Eukaryota; kingdom Metazoa; phylum Chordata; class Amphibia; order Anura; family Ranidae; genus Staurois; species Staurois parvus. The sequence continues at coordinate 835,937 of NW_028317935.1, read as the reverse complement.
AGCATCCACCACTTCACCCTCCGATCAGCCCCCTCCTTGTGCCCACAGGGCCGTGATATTTATTCATGGATTTCTGTGAATGAATGCCTACAAATACCATCATCCATTGCAGCTTGCGGCTCCCAGTTCTCAATTAACTGTGAGGGCGCTCTTGTAGCCCATTGAGCTTCGTGGAGTACAATAACTGCCTGCCCGTATCAGAGGTACGGGCAGACAGCTAAACGGACAGCTCACAGGGGATTGACATTGCCCCTACAATCTGTGGGAGTAAAGCTTTACAGGCTCCCAAGAAAAAAAAAAATATATAAATGCATATTTTTGTAAAAAAAAAAAAAAAAAAGAACGTGCATTTAATATTTTTTATAAAGGTGAACTTAGCCTTTAAGGTGAAAAATTAGGAAATTATTGTTGTTTTACTGAACATGATGCCTACTGCTTAGATTTTAATAGTATTTTACACAGCAAGTGTAGAATAGCGAGTGATGAGTGACAGTAGAGAGGCAGCACGTTGCTATGCAACTGTATACGTAAACTAGTTTATAACCGACCTTCAGATTTCCTTTATCAGCCTTCATTAAATCAGATCTGTCAACTCACACGAAGGTCTTCTAGCCTCCAACATAGATAGGTGAAATTGTTTTTTTTAGCAAATGCATATTAAATTATTTTTAATTCTGTCATCGCCACTACAGACTGTCATTACGTTGGTCTTACACACAACCACTGCATTACCAGGAATTCCAAACCACAAATATCACTGCTAACACTACGTAGAAAGGCCCCATTCACACAGGCATGGTGCATATGCGCAGGTTTTTCAATGTTGTTCCTCACGCACGAACATTCATTCACCTTTTTAATCTCCACACATCTGCTTGCCACATTTGGGGTGCTATTAACAATGAATGCCACCGCAAGAGCGACATACTTTTTTATTGCTTTTCTGTGAACATTACAGTCTGAATCTAGTTTAGCTGTGCTACAATCAGAAAGCCAATGCAGCCTACCTTTAATTTCAAGCAGATAATAAAATCTCACTATTTTATCTAGCTATGCAACAATTAAAAAAAAAAAAAAATTTAGTGGTGCACCGAAATGAAAATTCTGGTGACGAAAATTCAAAATGCACTTGGCTGAAAATTGAAACCGAAATGTGCAGTTTTTAAAAATTTATAAATATTTTTTGGAAAAAAATACACTTTGATTAAAAAAAAACAATACATACCCCAATTTTTTTGTAAAATATGAAAGAGGATGTTACGCGAGTAGATACTCAACATGTCACGCTTTAAAATTGCGCACGCTCGTGGAATGGCATGAAACTGCGGTACTTAAAAATCTCCATGGGTGATGCTTTAAAAATTTCTACAGGTTAGCAGTGTAAAGTTACAGAGGAGGTCTACTGTGAAAATTATTGCTCTTGCTCTGACATTCATGGCGATATCTCACGTGTGTGGTTTGAACACCATTTACATATATGGGCATGGCCTACGTATGCGTTCACCACTATCACGGGGGACGGGGGAACTTTAAACTTTTTTTAAAAAATGTATTTAATGTTTTTTTTTTTTTTGCACTGTTCCTTTAAATAAAATGTTAATCACTTTTATTCTTATCACAAGAAATGCATGTATCTCTTGTGAAATAAATAATTAGTGACAGGTCCTCTTTGTGGAGAGATATGGGGTCAACAAGACCTCACATCTCTGCTCTGCCAAGCATTGGATCAAAAAAAAGCATTGATCTAATGCTTAAAAAAGAAAAAAAAAATGGCCGGAATAGGAAGTGACATTGCTCCGGTCCTCCAAGGGCATAGAGATGAGTCGCAGCCAACTTTCCTTCACTCATCTCTATGCCCAGTGCTGGGATCGATGGTTTCTCAGATAAGACTGGCAGAGATCTTCCAAACAGAGGCACAGAAAGGAATAAAAACCTGACAGGTATTCTAAACACTCTTCACTCTACGTATACAAAACTACATTTATTCACCACTGGGATTTTTATTTTTTTTGCTATATAAATTAAAAAGTCCAAACATTTTGGAAAAAAAAAAAAAGTGTTTTATTTTGCAAATAAATAATCTTTATTCATAAATCTTGTCCAAAATGTATTCAGCTATCTTTTTAGTAAAAAAAAAAATAAAAAAAAAGTAACCCAAATTAGTTCATAACCAAAAATTACAATTTTTAAAAATTCTTTTTACATTTTTATACTATTATTTGTTTTTTTTTATTTTTTAACATACTGTCACCCTAGCAGTACAGTGTCACCATAGTGACACTGTACTACTTGTGGGTGGGTGATGATTATTTTTTTTTACACCGATTGCTTTTATACCCATAAAGGCTGTAAAACCAATCATTTCTCCTTCTCTCTGGCTGCATTCTTGCAGCCATGGAGAAGTACTGTGAGAGCTGTGATTGGTCACAGCTTGTCACATGGTACAAGGCTGTTGTGAATAGCCTTGTACCATGTGGTCTCTGTGATCATTCAAAGATTTCACTAGTAGTAAGCAATGATGTCAGGAAGTGACATCTTGCTTACTACTATTCATGTGATTATTGATTGGCCAATCAGTGATCACATGATCGGGACCTCAAACAGAGGTCCCGTATAGCGATCGGTGTTCCGCTCTGTCCTCCGAGGTAGCACGCACAGGCAGGGAATGCGGGAGGACGTTTATAAATGGCCACCAGGTCCTGCACTGCTATGTACATGGGCCAGACGGGAAGTGGTTAAAGTGGTTGTAAACCTCTGACATGAAAGTTGCACAAAGCATATTCTTCTATAGTGTGTGCTTGTCTCAGTTCAGAGGAATAAATGTAAATTCTCTTTACTGCATCATTTCTCTGCTATCAGAAAAATTTGTCAGAAGTGATTGATGCTAACACCAAGAGAAAAATGGTTACAGGGGAGGACACAGCTTGTGATTGACAGCATTAGCTCTGTTCCTATGTGTTGTGTGAAGGAAGTATGTCCCTTCCCTCCAATCAGCAATCAGAACTCTCTTCACCGAGTTTAATTTTAGCTCTCCACCCCCTGCTTTTCAGAGCTGAGAGATCCGGTGTAAATGCTGCACTGTGATGGGATGTAGGGGAAAGACAGCAGTGGATAAACAGGTACAATTTATGTAGGGGGATTTGTTGACAGAAAGCTTAGTGACATGTGTAGAACCTTGAGTGGCTGCATGCAGGGCCGTATCTGCCGCGAGGCAAACAAGGCATCTGCTTTGGGCGGCACTTTTCAGGGGGGTGGCACCACCCCCAGGCAGAAGGGACCAGTGCTTTTGCTGCAAAGGGCTGTGCTTGGCCAGGGGGGCGTGCTCGGGCGGGTTCGTGTGTGCTCGGCAGCGAGGATGGGTGAGGAGACAGAGAACCTGTCAGCCATGGAGCCGGCTGGAGAGGGGGCTGGGCGGCACATAGAGGACCGTGCATTTCTCTTTTGCTCTATGTGCCGCCAGTCACCTCCCCTATCCATCTCCTGCATACGGTCAGCTACTGTATGCTCCCCCACGGCCAAACCCCCCCCCCTCCAGCACTGCAGGGGATCTGTCAGCATATGCAGTCCCCAGTGCTGACAGTTCCCCCCACCCCACCCTCACACAGACAGGAGAGGAGAGAGAAAGGAAGCTGCCCCTCCTCCTCCCGTCCTCTCCTCCTGTGTCTGCCCCGACCACACTTCCAGCCAGTCTTGTGTATTCTTTCCCCCTTCTCCCCTCTCTCTATTCCCCCCCTCTCCCTCTCTCTTCCCCTCCCTCTCCCTCTCTCTCCCTCTCTCCCTCTTCGCCCCCTCTCCCCCCTCCTCTCTTCTTCCCCTCTTGCTCCCCCTCTCTCCTTCTCTATCCCCCTCCCTCTCTTCCCCCCTCTTTCCTTCTCTCTTCTCTTTCCCCTCTCCCTCCCTCCTCCCTCCCCCCTCTCTCTCCCCGCTCTCCTTCTCTCTCCCTCTCTCTCTCCCTCTTCCCCCTCTCTCTCTCCTCTCTCTTCTCTCTCCCCTCTCCCCCCCTCTTCCCCCCCTCTCTCTATCTTCCCCCTTCTCTCTCACCCTCTCTCTCTTCCCCCTTCTCTCTCACCCTCTCTCTCTTCCCCCTTCTCACTCACCCTCTCTCTCTTCCCCCTTCTCTCTCACCCTCTCTCTCTTCCCCCTTCTCTCTCACCCTCTCTCTCTTCCCCCTTCTCTCTCACCCTCTCTCTCTCCCCCCTTCTCTCTCACCCTCTCTCTCTTCCCTCTTTTCTCTCTCTCTCTCCCTCCTCTCTCATCTCTCTCTACCCCCTCCTTCCCTCCTCTCTCATCTCTCTCTCCCCCTCCTTCCCTCCTCTCTCATCTCTCTCTCCCCCTCCTTCCCTCCTCTCTCATCTCTCTCTCCCCCTCCTTCCCTCCTCTCTCCCCCCCTCCCCCCTCTCTCTCCCTCCTCCCCCCTCTCTCTCCCCCCTCCTTCCCCCTCTCTCTCCCCCCTCCCTCTCCTCCCTCCTTCCCCCCTTTCTCCCCCCTCCTTCCCCCCTCTCTCCTCCTCTCTCTTCTATCTCCTCTCTCTCTTCCCTCTCCCCCCTCTCTTCTCTCCCCCCCCTCTTCTCTCCCCCCCCCATTCCCCAACTTTCTCTACCCATCTCCTCCCCCCTTCCTTTCTCTCTCCTCTCCCCCCTCTCTCTCTATATCCTCCCCCCTCCTCTCTCTACCCCCCTCCCTCTCTACCCCCCTCTCCCCTCTCCCCCATCTCCCTCTCTTCTCTCTCCCCGCTCCCTCCTCTCTCTCTCGCTCCCTCCTCTCTCTCTCGCTCCCTCCTCTCTCTCGCTCCCTCCTCTCTCTCGCTCCCTCCTCTCTCTCGCTCCCTCCTCTCTCTCGCTCCCTCCTCTCTCTCGCTCCCTCCTCTCTCTCTCTGATTGGTGTCATTGGGAGGAATAGTGCCCCATCATTGGTGTCAGTGTGGGAGGAATAGTGCCCCGTCATTGGTGTCAGTGGGACGAAGTGCCCCATCATTAGTGCAAATGTGGGAGGAATAGTGCCCCATCATTGGTTTCAGTGTGGGAGGAATAGTGCTCCATCATTGGTGTCAGTGTGGGAGGAATAGTGCTCCATCATTGGTGTCAGTGTGGGAGGAATAGTGCCCCATCATTGGTGTTAGTGTGGGAGGAATAGTGCCCCATCATTGGTTTCAGTGTGGTAGGAATAGTGCTCCATCATTGGTGTCAGTGTGGGAGGAATAGTGCTCCATCATTGGTGTCAGTGTGGGAGGAATAGTGCTCCATCATTGGTGTCAGTGTGGGAGGAATAGTGCCCCATCATTGGTGTTAGTGTGTGAGGAATAGTGCCCCATCACTGGTGTCAGTGTGGAAGTAATAGTACCCCATCATTGGTGTCAGTGGGAGGAATAGTGCCCCATTGTTGGTGTCAGTGGGAGGAATAGTGCCCTATTATTGATGTCAATGGGTGGAATAGCGCCCCATCATTGTCAGTGGGCGGAGCGCTAATAGGAAGAGGTGGTGCCTAAATAGGAAGGGGTGGAGTTTACAGATGAAGGGGTGGATCTTAAACAGGAAGGGGTGGGACAAACTTAGATGCGGGGGGTGCCCGATTTTAGTCTTGCCTAGGGCAGCACAAAACCAAAATACACCACTGGCTGCATGTCCTTGTCTAGATGGGCAGTAAAACTAAAGCTCCACCACCTGCTTTTACTGCGCGCCTATATGAATGAGCCATTAGAGAACATTTTCACATAGGATGCAGACAAGCATAACCTGTGCAGGGTCGTCTTTTACTAGCACAGGGAAGCACAGCTGCTGCGTGCATCCCCTTGCCAGTGTTAGATTAATTTCTATTGGGACACACAGCTGCTGTAGTCTAACCCACATGGAAGAAAAATATATTTGAAAAATATTTTTAAAAATATTCTAAATATATTGCCATATATTTGAAATGCTACAATTTTGGCCATATTCAACATATTTCAAAATAGATTTCAATAAACATATATAATACTGCATGTTAAAATGCATTTTTATTACAAAATGATAAATATTTGTAAAAATACATTTCAAATATACTGTATGTCTTTAAAAATACAAATCTACATTTTTGGAATGCATTTACAAATATACGTAAAAATAGATGTTAAAATTACTTTTTTATTTGTTAAAAAATATGAAGAATATATTTTAAAAAATATATTTTTAAAAATATATTTTTAAAAATATATTTTTTAAATATATTCTTCAGATTTTGTTTAAGATAAAAAAGTCACTAACATATATTTTTACATATATTTGTAAATGCATTCCAAAAATGTAGATTTGTATTTTTAAAGACATACAGTATATTTGAAATGTATTTTTAAAAATATTTTTCATATAGTTTGTAATAAAAGCTGCATTTCAACGTGCAAAATATATATATATATATATATATATATATATATATATATATATATATATATATATATATATATATATATATATATATATACACACATATATATATATATATATATATATATATATTGAAATATATTTTGAAATCTATTGAATATGGCCAAAATTGTAGCATTTTAAATATATGGCAATATATTCGGAAAGAATATTTTTAAAATATATCTCAAATATATTTTTCTTACATATGGGAATATAGCACCCGCACCCACCCACATTATATTAGGACACTGCATCTGTGCCCATGCAGCCACATGTCCCAGTAGAAATTAATGAGACGTCGGAATAGGGATGCATGCAACAGCTATATATTCCCGTGCCAGTAAAAGGCGGCCTTGCATGGGGAATGCATGCCTGCGCCCCGTCTGAATGGGCCCTAAAGGAATTTAGATACCAACGCAGCCAGCACAAGATGTATATCTGAAGGAGAACAAATCCAATGTATTATAAAAATATAATAAAGTGCACCTAAGATTGGATTTATATTTCATGTTAATTATATTAATCCAATTTTGTAGATGTTCAAGCGAAACTTGATATAAAAAAAAAAAAAAAAAGTACAAATAGCTGGCTTTTTATTGCTGAAGAGACCTACTATGTCTTCTGGACAATGTACAATTTCAGCATGTGCTGGGATGAATAAATGCATGCGCGTTACATCATCCCAGTACAGCCAAAAAAAGACAACCAAAGATCCTGAAAAATGTGTCATAAAAAGTAGCCCATCCAAAGATTCAAATTCCTAGATTGTAAGCTCCAAGGATCAGGGCCCTCCTATCCCTCTTGTATTGAACTGTATTGTTGCTGTATTATCTCCTGTTATATTGTAAAGTTCTGAGCAAACTGTTGGCACGATATAAATCCTGTATAATAATAATAATCCTGAACTTTGGAGAAGGGAGGATGAAGATGATGGCCCTAGCAAAAACGCTTGCTGGAGGGGAGAAGATTATTTTCTTGCTTTAATGACTTGCATATGTCCAGAATATGTCCAGGTAGATCACCACCAGTTAAGTGTAAATTCAGAAAGAAGCTTCAGAACTAATAATATAATTAGTATGCTATATTCCCAAATTAAGTTAGCCAATGGCAAACATAAACATCCACAATCTGTTAATATTACTGCAAACTTTACGGATGCATCAACCCCCTCTTGTTAAAGGTGAAGGCTGGCTCCTAGACAATAAATACCATGGACATGTGAACTTGATGGATGTCGCCACAAGAAGGGTTAATGTAATTTTACCACAGCAATTACAATCTGCATTGGAGAGCAGGAAGCCCGAAAAAAATGCCTCTGCAAAGAATTCCAGACTGCACATTCTGCCTACTGAAGTACAAGGACATCATTATGTACAAACAGTTTAGTTGGAAGATTGGATCCTGTCCAGAGCTGCAGAATACTTCAAGGTTTAATAGAGTCTTTTCCATTACTGAACACTTTCTATGACACATTTCAGATTTTTATACAAAAATCAAAGCATCAGACGTCCCGCCAGAATAAAAGATAGCAATAGATGTGTATTGTGCGCCCCTCACAGCAAAGCAGTTGACATGGGCCTCTGAAAGTAGAACAGAAGACATACAGCACTACACAACAGAGCACTTTTTGTCCTGGACTATGCAAGTCAGAAGAGAGTCCCATTGTTTACATGGAAATCAGTTATTTCATTGATACCTGCGTCTATACCGCTTCCAAACTCACTGCATTCAAACTACCAATGTGTACATAGAATACGGTATATTTTTCAATTAATTTAAAAACTGACAATATCTATATGGACTTATCAGCTTTATCAATCATATTCTGGGCAGCACAGTGGCTAAATGGTTAGCACTTCCACCTGGCAGTACTAGGGTCGTTGGTTCGAATCCCAGCCACAGCACCACCTGCCTGGAGTTTGCATGTTCTCCCTGTGCCTGCGTGGGTTTCCTCTGGGTATTCCGGTTTCCTCCCACAATCCAAAAACATGCTGGTAGGTTAATTGGCTTCTGTCTAAATTTGCCCTAGTATGTGTATGCATGAATGTGAGTTAGGGACCTTAGATTGTACACCCCTTGAGGGTTAGGGACTGATGTGAATGTACATTATATATGTGTAAAGCACTGCGTAAATTGACGGCGCTATATAAGTACCTGAAATTAAAAAAAAAAACAAACAAACATTCTATATTAACTACATAGTTAATGCTGAACTCGGGGGGAAATCCAAAGCTACCATTGCAGTGGGTCTCTTCCTCCACCCCCCCCCCCCCCCCCATGCACAGCAATGCACAAAGCGTATCTAAAGCCCAAATTTTTATTTTGATCTTGGATAGTGGCAAGTGGTTAGAACCTCTGTCATGTCCTTATTGCTGTCTGTGCCCCCTGTGAGTGAGAAAGCAATTAGAGATGCACCGAAATTTCAGTGGTTGAAATGAAAAAAAGCAACGATACAGGTGCCGAAAAAACCCCGCCCCTCTCCCGGTAGTTCAGCCTTACCTGAGAAACCATCGAACCCGGCGCTGGGCATAGAGATGAGTGAAGGAAAGATGGCCACCACACATCTCTATGCCCTTGGAGGACCAGAGCGTGTCACTTCCCGTTCCGGCCATTTTTTTTTTTTTAAAGCACTAGATCAATGCTTTTTTTTTTATCCAGTGCTTTACATTGCAGAGGAGAGATGTGAGGTCTTATTGACCCCATAGCTCTCCATAAAGAGGACCTGTCACTAATTATTTCTATCACAAGGGATGCATGTATTTCTTGTGATAAGAATAAAAGTGATTAACATTTTGTTTAAGAAACAGTGCAAAAAAAAAAAAAAACATAAAATATTTTTTTAAAAGTTTAATGTGCCCCCGTGCTCGCACATAGTGGTGAACGCATACGTAGGCTATGCCCACATATGTAAATGGTGTTCAAGCCACACACGTGAGGTATCGCTACGAATGGCAGAGCAAGAGCAATAATTCTCGCACTAGACCTCCTCTGTAACTTTACACTGCTGACCTGTAGAAATTTTGAAAGCATCACCCATGGAGATTTTTAAGTACCGCAGTTTCATGCCATTCCACGAGTGTGCACAATTTTAAAGCGTGACATGTTGGGTATCTATTTACTCTCTATAACATCTTCTTTCTTATTTTACAAAAAATTGGTGTATATATTGGGGGTTTTTTTAATCAAAGTGTATTTTTCTTCCAAAAAATATATATTCATTTTTAAAAACTGCGCATTTCGGTTTTCGGCCAAGTGCATTTTTAATTTTTGGTTTCGGTACCAGAATTTTCATTTCAGTGCACACCTAAAACCAATATTTTCAGTTGCCACCAGAACAGGAATAGACGGGAAACCCGGCAGCAAGGTCAACTGTCTAATGGTGACCATAAATGCTTTAATTTCATAATCCATTGGATGCATGATTCAATCAAAACGAATAAATCTGCACACAAATCGAATAGGCGCAACTTCCTTTATGATTGATTTACATCAGATTCAATCAATTCGGTCAGTTGGCCAGGGCAGAAAATTATCAATCATTTTGAATCGCCCGGCAACACCAAGATACTATGTCCATGTACACAATCCTATTTCCATCAAGCAGATTATGAGATTACATGGTAGAAACAGAGATGTGATCAATAATTTGTAATCCTAGGATATGATCATATCTTAACCACTTCACTCCGGCGCCTTCCGGCCCTTTAAGAGTTTCAAAAGATGGGAGGCGGGCGGAGTTTTAGGGTCATGTGACCGCCGTGATTTCCATCACATGGTCAGAAAAAGTCCCGATCACAAGGGGAGATCGGGACCTTTCCGTGAGTCACGGATATATGTGCTGGGAGCACGCAGAGCATGCGCTCTCAGCACATATGTATTTTCTAATGGCACACAAATATGCAACCACTCGGCGTCAAGGCCCAGACGCCAAGAGGCGCATATTTGCGTGCGCTCGGCGTCAAGGGCTCAATTATTGATCGAAATCCACCTCCTAGTGTGTGGCATATAATTTGGAATGGGGTGTCGAATATAAACTGATCATTCCTATTGGAAGGACAATCATCCAAAAATGCATACAACTATACCTACATGTTTTTCATATAAATAAACTTGTTATCTATTCAAAAGAACATTTTCATTCTGATGCACAAAAACTTTTTATATGTTTGGGCAAAGGATCCCCTTTGTGCAGGGTAAGGTATATACAAGGTGTGATAATTTAATTTCTGGAATGCCCATGCCATAGTACTATGGTGGTGAGACTTACAGCCATCCCCATGAGCACGTTCTGACATGTTGTACTTGCACTCGCCTGGGTCACACACCAATCGACTCAGTGTTTATGGACTAGTAGAAAAAATAACGTGTGCATTGTGCTGTTGGTGGAAAAGGAGTGACAGGAATCTGAAGCAGCGGATTAATATTACATTTTGCATGAAAATTGACAAAAGTGCAAGTGAAACATTAGCTCTGTTATAACAGGCTTATGTTGAACATTCCATGAAGAAATCAAGTGTTTTTGACAGGCACAGGCAGTTTAAAGTGGTTCTAAAGGCAGAATATGAGATTACATGGTAGAAAATGAGATGTGATCAATAACTTGTAATCCTAGGATATGATCATATCTTAACCACTTCGCGGTTACTAAATCCAGTACCCTGCATTCACTATATCTGATCTCCCACAGTACACACAACATGGAAATGCAATTATTTTAGTAAATATAAACTGCTAAATACCTTTTCTCATCAGCACTTAGAGCAGTCTAGTGACTTCAGCGGAGCACTAGTTAAAGCTTGTAGGAGTTTTCTTTCTGCTCTAGGAGGATGGGAAACCTCTGACCCTCTGTCTGGACAGTGCTGATTGGCCCTGTGCTGATCACATGCACCCTCCCAAGAAAAAAAAAAGAAAACCTCTCTAGCAATACATACCAAACTGAGCATGTGACCACGGGTTCAGCCTGTATCAGTGGTCACTTCAACAAGAGGAGGGGCAGAGAAGAAAGGATCAAACAGCCTTTTTACACAATGCAGAGGATTACCCCCTTAGGTTCCACAGTGAGTATAACAAGCATGCTTTACTGCATACACAGACTGATTTTACTGTTGTGGGGTTAGTAACACTTTAATGCAATCTATATATTATGGAAAAAAAAAACCTTGCAGCTCACCTTCCCAGCCCCCCCCCCCCCCCGACACACTTATAATTATCTGAGCCCCATCTTGATCCCATGATCTGCAAGAGAGCAGCAGCTCTCTGGGGCTTCTCTCTCATTAGGTCACACAGTAGCGGGAGCCACTGGCTCCCACTGCTGTCAATCACAGCCAGTAAGCCAATGCGGCCGAGCCGCGCTCTGTGAGTGAATGGACAATGTGCATTCACAGAGATACAGCTCAGAAGCGAGTCAGCTTGATTGCCCCCATAGCAAGAGGCGGGGGGGAGCAAGGACCACCAACTGGGAACTCAAAAAGAAATAGAGTGGGACAGCTCTGTGCAAACCCATTGCACAGAGCAGGTAAGTATACCATGTTTGTTATGTAAAAAAAAAATTACACCCTTTAATATCACTTAAAAGGAGGGGCAGGAAGATGTCCACAAAGAAGCAATAAGTGCAAACAGAGTGTGAACATCTGAACACTCAGATTGAAGACTGAGTGTGTGAACGATGGCAGAAGAATTGAACATGAACAGGAAACAGTGCGGTAGATTCTAACGGAGGATTTAAGAATGAGAAAGATTACAGGAAAGATGGTGCCTTGAATCATCACAGAGTGTCATCTTCAAATTTCATCTGATCATTTGAAGAATGCAGAGTTGTTTGATAGAATTATTACCAGTCCATTCCAGGAAATAGATTGTCACACTTCCCACATATTGTTTTCTTCATTTAACCCTTTCACGTTGACCGTACGCAAATTAGCAGTCCCTATGGACTGGGCTTTTTTCCATGGGGCTGCTAATTTGCGTACATGTCTTTGTGCTGGGACCGCATTGCACAGTGCGCTCCCAGCAAAGAGACTGGGGTCTCACTGAAAGCCTTGGGTCCCATTCTATCAATTGGGACCTAAAACTCCTGATTCTCGGTCACCTGATCACTGTGATAGCCTCTGATTGGCTATTACAGTGATTAGTCACTATGAAGCCTGTCTCTGTGTTTTCTCTCTCTGAATGGAGGAGAGAGATACATTGTATCTGTCCTTTCAAAGAGAAAAAAAAAAACAAGTGTGTATAAATAAATAAAAACAATAATTAAAAAAATTTAATTTAAAAATAAAAAAAAAAACCTAGATCACAGTTTGATCCAGGTCAGTGCCAGGGTCAGTATTTGGGTCAAGATCAGGAACAAAAGGTCAAGGTCAGAGTCAGTATTTATTTTGGTCAAGTTTTTTTAATTTATTATCAGTGTCAGTTACTGGCAGGATAAAAAAAAAAGCAAAATGCGCAGTATTGCGCACTATGCGCACGCGGTTACAAACAACAATTAACATACACATATGTGGTATTGCTACAATCATCAGGAGCAGGAGAAATTATTTTGGGTTGTTATTTGGTGGTAGGTTATGGTAGTAGAAAGAAATATACAGCTAAATTTAAATAAAAATGTTTGTTTTTTTTATTACCATTTTGGGCCAGTTTTCCTTTTGATAATAAAAAAAAAAAAAAATTCAGGAGATGTCCATTACCATTTACCAAAATGAAACCAAATGAAAGCCCAATTTGTCCTGAAAAAAACAAGGTATAATCCACCTGGATGCACAAAGCAGTTGTGATATGTACGGTTTTGCCAACACATGTCAAAGTTGCAAAATTGTGCTTAGGCATTAAAGTGTTTCTAAACCTAGGACTCCGCATTCACTATATCTGGTCTCCCACAGGGCACAGAAAATAGAAATGCAATTATCTCAGTAAATATAAACTGCTAAATACCTTTTCTCATCAGAAGTTAGAGCAGTCTTGTGACTGTTATCAGTGTTCAGCCAAGCACTAGCTAAAGCTAGCAGGAGGCGTTTTCGTTCTGCTCTAGGAGGATGCAAAACCCCTGACCAGTGCTAATTATTATTATTATACAGTATGTATATAGCGCCAAACGGTTTGCTCAGCGTTGTACAGTAGCAAGGGGGACAGAACATGAGACAATACAGTAACAATACAATACACGAGGGGTTCGAGGGCCCTGCTCTTTTGAGCTTACAATCTAGGAGGGAAGGGATAGTGGTACAGGAGGAAGTGGCTGTGGGGGATGGAGTGGTGGGAGAAGTGGCCCGGTGCTGATTACATGTACTCTCCCAAGAAAAAAAAAAAAACCTCTCTAGCGATACACACCAAACTGAGAATGTACAAAATGCCTACAGCTCAGTCTGTCATATCAAGAGATAAGAGGTAGTCACTTAAACAAGGGGAGAAACAGAGCAATCAGGATCAAACAGCCTTTTTACACAATGCAGAGGATTAACCCCTTAGGTACCACAGTGAGTATAACAAGCATGCTTTACTGCATATACAGACTGATTTTACTGTTGTGGGTTTAGTAACAGGAAGATTTGTTTTACCCTTAGGCATGACAGGGTTAAAGGGAGATCGTGAGCAATGGTTTCTGTATACCTAAAAGATCTTTCAAAGTCTGTGACTCAGTAAAGCTAACAGATTTGCAGTCATGTGGTGCACATAATGCAGATATCATGGGTTTCCTAGCATTACGCCTGAGTCCTAGAGGTTAGTGTAATCTCTAAAACCAATACACAAACAATCTATACAGATCATTCTTTTGATGGTGCAAGCAACCTATTTAGAGCAGAACAGTGTTGTAGTTTACAAAACAGACAAACTACTATTGCTTCACTGGAAAAAGCACTCGTAATAAATTCCTATCAGCTAAAGCTTGCCTACAATTACCAGTTAACCAAGACACTAGATTGATTATACGAGGGAAACGGGAAATAAAAGAAAAACACAGTGCAGGGTGCCCTCCTGTGGCTGATGAAGTGACCAATCAAAAAGGTCCCATTCAAACATCACACATATGTGAGTTGTTGCTCTATACACTTATGCAGGCCATAGATGGTTAGAAAACCAGCCGATTTTTCTTTAAAAAAAATGAAAAATCGGTCGTTCAAGCGGCCGACATTACCAGGAATGGTAAAAAAAAAAAAAAAAAAAAAAAAAAAAAAAATCGGGCGATTTTCATCCCGTCTACAGCCGGCAAAAAGTGTCCCTGCAGAGAGCTCCGCTTTTTTTTGACAGTTCTTTGACATTTATAGTGGTTGCAACAATGTATCTATTTCTATCCATTTCGGATACAGATGTTTTTATTCAAAAACAAATAGATACATTGTTGCAACCGCTATAAATGTCAAAGCACAGAGAGCGGAGCTCTCTGCAGGGACACTTTTTGCCGGACTGGAATTCTTCTTCTTCATCCCCTTCTTCTTCATCCTCTTCTTCTCCCTCTTCTTCTTCTCCCTCTTCTTCTCCCTCATCCTCTTCTTCTCCTTCATCTTCTTCATCCTCTTCTTCTTCTTCATCCTCTTCTTCTTCCTCTTCTTCTTTTTGTCTTCCTCTTGAAGGTCACTGCTCATGCGCAGATTTTTTATCGGTAAAAAGATCGGCCGATTTGCCCATAATTGCCATGAAAATTGGCCGATCGGCAAAATCGGCCGATCTTTTTCCAACTTTACCGATAAAAAAAATCTGCCAAAATACCAAAAAACGGCCGAACAATTAGCCCACTAACGATCCGAAAATCGGCCGATTTTATTTTCAGCCGAAAAATCTGCCGATCTTCGACCCATCTATGGCCTGCATTAGGGCCAGTTCACAATACATGCGTTTCAGTTGCGTTTTTTCTGCATTCAAAATGCACAGAAAGTAGGTTATATGGTTGTCAATGACATAGTTCACATCAGTGCTTGCAGTTCCAGTGTGTTCCAGATGCAGAAAAAAAAGTACAACATGCTGCATTTTTCTGCACAGAACTGTATTGGAATGCGGTAAAACACATAAAAAATGCACCGGAATGCACTAGAGTGCACATGTCCCTATTTAAATTGAAGAAAAGGAGAGGGGGAAAAATTAACTGGAATGCATAAAAAAACGCGCATTCAAAAATGCATCCAGAACGCATCGGGACTGCATTTCTATAGTGCGAACCGTCCCTTAGAGCAGCCAATTCATTTCAATAGGCTGCCCTGCAATCAAAAAACACGGCAAAATAGCTCACACACCTCTCTGATCTCAAGCTGTCCATAGAGGTTTTTTTTGTATGTTCAGCCTATGAGTGAATGAAAAAAAAAAACCAAAAAAAAAAAACAAAGGACTCTTTCATCCACACAAACAATGATGCATTGTTTTCAACAGGGCTTCCTCTCTGTAATTCCTTCCAGGGAACCCCCACACAATCTCCTGCATCTAATGGCAAATGGCCTCATTCACAAGTGAGAATGGAGCATTAAAAGTGCTCCCTACACATGTAATGTTTGAGCCCCTCCTGCCCCCTCCTTCATTCATTAAAATTGTATTATCATTTTCGACAATGAAAAGCACTCGATGAATGAAGGAGGAGGACCTTTCATTCATCCAGCTGCTTTGATTTTTTTTTTTTTGCAAAAACTCACAGTATAATCTTTCTGAATGGAGGAGGGGAATGGAAAGGGTGGGTATAGTCTGTACTTTCCAAGAGTGCCTGTGACAAGTCCAACATCTAATATTAACCCCTGCAGCACTAGATCACAGCTGGGTAGTCGGTGGGAAAGCAGTGGAATGAACATTTCAAACAAACATAGCAGCCACCATCACACACCTTTTTTTTTCCACTCTAAGTACTGTCCCTGGTGCTGCTCATTAAATTCTACATGCACAAAATTACAAAACTCGATAGTATATATAGTATATACACAGACTAGAAATATATATATATATATATATATATATATATACACACACAGTGGGGCAAAAAAGTATTTAGTCAGCCACCAATTGTGCAAGTTCTCCCACTTAAAAAGATGAGAGAGGCCTGTAATTGGCATCATAGGTAGACCTCAACTATGAGAGACAAAATGAGAAAAAAAATCCACACAATCACATTGGCTGATTTGGAAAGAATTTATTTGCAAATTATGGTGGAAAATAAGTATTTGGTCACCTACAAACAAGCAAGATTTTTTTGACCCCACGGGGTGAGATCTTGCGTGGAGCCCCAGATCGAGGGAGATTATCAGTGGTCTTGTATGTCTTCCATTTTCTAATTATTGCTCCCAAAGTTGGTGGCTGACTAAGTACTTTTTTGCCCCACTGTATATATATATCTATCTCTATCTATCTATCTAGATATCTATATCTATCTAACAATAACATATAAAGCCATTTATAACTCAGCCTCAAATTACATCACCGATCTTATCTGTAAATGTCACCCAAACCGTACTCTCCGCTCCTTGCAAGACCTCCTGCTCTCTAGCTCGCTTGTCTCCTCCTCCCCCCATACTCGTCTCCAGGACTTCTCCAGAGCTTCTCCCATCCTCTGGAACTCTCTACCCCAATTTATCAGACTATCGCCTACACTGCTCACTTTTAGTCGATCTCTGAAAACCTCTCTCTTCAGGGAAGCCTATCCTAGCCCTCAGCTAATAATGGAATCTTCTACTCTTCCAACCAGTCCATCCCCCACAGTTTCTACCTTTTGTACCACTAGCCCCTCCCTCCTAGATTGTAAGCTCCGAGGAGCAGGGCCCTACTATCCCTCTTGTATTGAACTGTACTGTTGCTGTATTGTCTCCCGTTATATTGTAAAGCGCTGAGCAAACTATATAAATCCTGTATAATAATTATCTATCTATATGACAGACAGACAGTATCTATCTATATGACAGACAGACAGTATCTATCTATATGACAGACAGACAGTATCTATCTATATGACAGACAGACAGTATCTATCTATATGACAGACAGACAGTATCTATCTATATGACAGACAGACAGTATCTATCTATATGACAGACAGACAGTATCTATCTATATGACAGACAGACAGACAGACAGACAGACAGACAGACAGACAGACAGACAGACAGACAGACAGACAGACAGACACACACACACACACACACACACACACACACACACGTTTGGCTTCTTTTCTTTTTTTTTTAACATCAACAGAGTGCTTTATTGACCAAACAGACAATACAACATTGGTACAAGACAAAAAAACATTATGCAGTACAAAACACAATCTACAGTAAAATGACACAAAGAAAATAAATAAATAAACACAGTTCATCCATATAGTGCAGCAATGAAAAAGGAACAATTTGAGTAGGATGTCACACAAGAGCATAGTACATAGTATAAAACACATACAACAACCATAAGCAATGGCAAATCCCCCCCCCCCCCCCCAAAAAAAAAAAGGGAAAGAGAGGAAAGAAAGAAGAAGAGGAAAGAAGGAAGAAGAGAAAAGAAAAAAATACCTGTTGATTATTAGACAACCCAGAATGATTAAAAAATATCAGATTAACATTATTGCTGCTGTTTAACAACATTTTGCAGACCTCATGTCAAGCATCCTGACAGCTGTTCGCCTTCCCTAGAAAACCCCAAATTTTACACAGTATACCCCTAATACAGAGCGACACTGGTGTTTAAAACATTCAGAAATGAGACCTAGAATTCAATTACACACATGTCCAAGCCACTGAGTTATTAAACTAAAAGCCAGAAGCTTGGTTGCCCTTGGGATTATCAGCAGTTACAAGTGGTTTCACATAAAACAATCAGAAATGTGTTGTCTCCATTTTATGTAAAATCTACATCCTCCTGAAATCTACTTCCAGCCTGTACCATTTGCAGCACTCTGCTGCCATCTTCTGGTTTCACAGATTACAGCAATCATTGATTTGTTCTTCCAAGTACAAGGAAACCAGCATGTTTAGAAAAAGGTCATAACCGGTATATAGTCAATTATTGTGAAAAATAACCACAATAAGTTGTAGTTCTTCTGTGCGGATTTTATCTTATATAAACTATTTTAAAGGTTATGATCAATTATTTGCATCACCCTAAATAAAACATTCTATTATTTGCAACTCATGGAAACTAAAAAAGGTTTTTGTTTTGTTTTTTTTAATTATATCTTTATTCATTTTTATTATAGTCCATTTTAAACCAATATCATACAGTACAAAAAATCCATATTTAATTACAATCCCTGTATTTACCCTCCCACCATGCCCACCCCCCTTCCCCTTGTCTTCTTGGTCCTTCGTTTATTAATCTATCTACTGTTTCCCCTCATCTTTTTCCTTTTTCTTTCCTTTCATTTCCAAACTATTGTTTATCTTCTTTTTTTTCCCTTACCTTCCAACAGCTTCTAGAAACCTTGATTTTTTTTAAATTATACCATCCTTCCCAGGCCTTCTTAAATTTTTCCATTTTATCCTCATCTATATGATATAATTTTTCCATTCCATACAGTGAGGAACAGAAGTATTTGAACACCCTGCGATTTTGCAAGTTCTCCCACTTAGTAATTAGGAGGGGTCTGAAATTCCCATTGTAGATGCATTCCCACTCTGAGAGACAGAATTAAAAAAAAAAAAAAAAAAAAAAAAATCAGGAAATCACATTGTATGATTTTTAAAGAATGTATTTGTCTTGCACTGCTGAACATAAGTATTTGAACACCTAAGAAACAGCAAGAATTCTGTTTCTCAAAGACCTGTTACTGTGCCTTTAAAAAGTCCACCTCTACTCCACTCATTAACCTAACTTAGTAGCACCTGTCTGAGCTCTTTAAAGACACCTGTCCACCCCACAGTCAGACGCCAACTACTACCATGGGCAAGACCAAAGAGCTGTCAAAAGACACCAGAGACAAAAGTGTGGACCTCCACAAGGCTGGAAAGGGCTACGGGGCAATTGCCAAGCAGCTTGGTGAAAATAGATCAACTGTTGGAGCAATTGTTAGAAAATGGAAGAGGCTAAAGACGACTGTCAGTCTCCCTCGGACTGGGGCTCCATGCAAGATCTCACCTCGTGGGGTATCACTGATGATAAGAAAGGTGAGGAATCAGCCCAGAACTACAAGGGAGGAGCTGGTCAATGACATGAAGAGAGCTGGGACCACAGTTTCAAATGTCACTGTCGGTAGAACACTACGCCGTCATGGTTTCAAATCATGCATTGCACGGAAGGTTCCCCTGCTCAAGTCATCACATGTCCAGGCCCGTCTGAAGTTTGCCAATGACCATCTGGATGATCCAGAGGAGGCATGGGAGAAAGTCATGTGGTCAGATGAGACCAAAGTAGAACTTTTTGGTCTAAACTTCACTCGTCGTGTTTGGAGGAAAAAGAAGGATGAGTTGCATCCCAAGAACACCATCCCTACTGTGAAGCATGGGGGTGGTAACATCATGCTTTGGGGTTGCTTTTCTGCGAAGGGGACAGGACGACTGCACTGTATTAAGGAGAGGATGAATGGGGCCATTTATTGTGAGATTTTGAGCAACAACCTCCTTCCCTCAGTCAGAGCATTGAAGATGGGTCGTGGCTGGGTCTTCCAACATGACAACGACCCGAAGCACACAGTCAGGATAACCAAGGAGTGGCTCCGTAAGAAGCATATCAAGGTTCTGGAGTGGCCTAGCCACTCTCCAGACCTAAATCCAATAGAACATCTTTGGAGGGAGCTGAAACTCCGTGTTGCTCAGCGACAGCCCCGAAACCTGACAGATCTAGAGGAGATCTGTGTAGAGGAGTGGGACAAAATCCCTGTTGCAGTGTGTGCAAACCTGGTCAACAACTACAGGAAACGTTTGACCTCTGTAATTGCAAACAAAGGCTTCTGTACCAAATATTAAACACTGATTTTCTCAGGTGTTCAAATACTTATGTTCAGCAGTGCAAGACAAATGCTTTAAAAATCATACAATGTGATTTCCTGAATTTTGTTTAAATTCTGTCTCTCAGAGTGGGAATGCATCTACAATGTGAATTTCAGACCCGTCCATGATTTCTAAGTGGGAGAACTTGCAAAATCACAGGGTGTTCAAATACTTCTGTTCATCACTGTGTATGTGTGTGTGTGTGTATGTATATAAATATATATATATACATACATACATACATACACACACACACATACAGTGGGGATCAAAAGTTTGGGCACCCCAGCTAAAAATTTGTATTAATGTGCATAAAGAAGCCAAGGAAAGATGGAAAAATCTCCAAAAGGCATCAAATTACAGATTAGACATTCTTATAATATGTCAACAAAAGTTAGATTTTATTTCCATCATTTACACTTTCAAAATAACAGAAAACAAAACAATGGCGTCTGCAAACGTTTGGGCACTCTGCAGAATTTATAGCATGCACTGCCCCCTTTGCAAAGCTGAGACCTGCCAGTGTCATGGATTGTTCTCAATCATCGTCTGGGAAGACCAGGTGATGTCAAGACAGAACAGCTCGCAGGATTGTGAGAAAAACAATTCAAAACCCACGGTTGACTGCACGATCCCTCCAGAAAGATCTGGCAGACACTGGAGTTGTGGTACACTATTCCACTATAAAGAGATACTTGTACAAATATGGTCTTCATGGAAGAGTCATCAGAAGAAAACCTCTTCTACGTCCTCACCACAAAAATCATCGTTTGAACTTTGTAAATGAACATATAGACAAGCCGGATGCATTTTGGAAACAAGTTCTGTGGACCGATGAGGTTAAAATTGAACTTTTTGGCCGGAATGAGCAAAGGTACGTTTGGAGAAGAAAGGGCACAGAACTTAATGAAAAGAACCTCTGTCCAACTGTTAAGCATGGGGTTGGATCAATCATGCTTTGGGGTTGTGTTGCAGCCAGTGGCACAGGGAACATCTCACGAGTAGAAGGAAAAATGGATTCAATAAAATTTCAGCAAATTTTGGATGGTAACTTGATGCCATCTGTGAAAAAGCTGAAGTTAAAGAGAGGATGGCTTCTATAAATGGATAATGATCCTAAACACACCTCGAAATCCACGGGGGATTACATCAAGAGGCGTAAACTGAAGGTTTTGCCATGGCCTTCACAATCTCCTGACCTCCACATAATTGAAAATCTATGAATAGACCTTAAAAAAGCAGTGCGTGACAGATAGCCCAGAAATCTCAAAGAACTGGAAGACTTTTGTAAGGAAGAATGGGCAAAGATACCTCAAACAAGAATTGAAAGACTCTTGGCTGGCTACAAAAAGCGTTTACAAGCTGTGATACTTGCCAAAGGGGGCAGTACAAGATATTAACTCTGCAGGGTGCCCAAACTTTTGCAGACGCCATTTTTTTGTTTTCTGTTATTTTGAAAGTGTAAATGATGGAAATAAAATCTAACTTTTGTTGACATATCAGAATGTCTAATCTGTAATTTGATGCCTTTTGGAGATTTTTCAATCTTTCCTTGGCTTCTTTATGCACATTAATACAAATTTTTAGCTGGGGTGCCCAAACTTTCGATCCCCACTGTATATACAGTCAGGTCCATAAATATTGGGACATCGACACAATTCTAACATTTTTGGCTCTATACACCACCACAATGGATTTGAAATGAAACGAACAAGATGTGCTTTAACTGCAGACTGTCAGCTTTAATTTGAGGGTATATACATCCAAATCAGGTGAACGGTGTAGGAATTACAACAGTTTACATATGTGCCTCCCACTTGTTAAGGGACCAAAAGTAATGGGACAGTATAATAATCATAAATCAAACTTTCACTTTTTAATACTTGGTTGCAAATCCTTTGCAGTCAATTACAGCCTGAAGTCTGGAACGCATAGACATCACCAGACGCTGGGTTTCATCCCTGGTGATGCTCTGCCAGGCCTCTACTGCAACTGTCTTCAGTTCCTGCCTGTTCTTGGGGCATTTTCCCTTCAGTTTTGTCTTCAGCAAGTGAAATGCATGCTCAATCGGATTCAGGGCAGGTGATTGACTTGGCCATTGCATAACATTCCACTACTTTCCCTTAAAAAACTCTTTGGTTGCTTTTGCAGTATGCTTTGGGTCATTGTATATCTGCACTGTGAAGCGACGTCCAATGAGTTGTGAAGCATTTGGCTGAATATGAGTAGATAATATTGCCCGAAACACTTCAGAAGTCATCCTGCTGCTTTTGTCAGCAGTCACATCATCAATAAATACAAGAGAACCAGTTCCATTGGCAGCCATACATGCCCACGCCATGACACTACCACCACCATGCTTGACTGATGAGGTGGTATGCTTAGGATCATGAGCAGTTCCTTTCCTTCTCCGTACTCTTCTCTTCCCATCACTCGGGTACGAGTTGATCTTGGTCTCACCTGTCCATAGGATGTTGTTCCAGAACTGTGAAGGCTTTTTTAGATGTCGTTTGGCAAACTCTAATCTGGCCTTCCTGTTTTTGAGGCTCACCAATGGTTTACATCTTGTGGTGAACCCTCTGTATTCACTCTGGAGAAGTCTTCTCTTGATTGTTGACTTTGATACACATACACCTACCTCCTGGAGAGTGTTCTTGATCTGGCCAACTGCTGTGAAGGGTGTTTTCTTCACCAGGGAAATAATTCTTTGGTCATCCACCACAGTTGTTTTCCGTGGTCATCCGGGTCTTTTGGTGTTGCTGAGCTCACCGGTGCGTTCCTTCTTTTTAAGAATGTTCCAAACAGTTGTTTTGGCCACGCCTAATGTTTTTGCTGTCTGTCTGATGGGTTTGTTTTATTTTTTTCAGCCCAATGATGGCTTGCTTCACTGATAGTGACACCTCTTTGGATCTCATCTTGAGAGTTGACAGCAACAGATTCCAAATGCAAATAGCACACTTGAAATGAACTCTGGACCTTTTATCTGCTCATTGTAATTGGAATAATGAGGGAATAACACACACCTGGCCATGGAACAGCTGAGAAGCCAATTGTCCCATTACTTTTGGTCTCTTAACAAGTGGGAGGCACATGTGCAAACTGTTGTAATTCCTACACCGTTCACCTGATTTGGATGTAAATACCCTCAAATTAAAGCTGACAGTCTGCAGTTAAAGCACATCTTGTTCGTTTCATTTCAAATCCATTGTGGTGGTGTATAGAGCCAAAAATGTTAGAATTGTGTCAATGTCCCAATATTTATGGACCTGACTGTATGTATATATATATATATATATATATATATATACACATACATATATATACACACACACACACACACATACATGTGATTTTGCGCAGCTTTGCCACCCTGTAGCGGTATTTATGCTATAGGGCAGTTGGGAAGCGGTTAAATCTAAGCCCTCCAGTGGTGCTATGTCCCCGCAGAAGAGGCTTCCATCTTCTCCCGGTCTTCCTTCCGGGTTCACGAGTCCTGGTCGCACTGACATCACTTGTCTTGGGACACTGCACAGTGCTCTGAAGGAACAGCATGCCATTCCTACAGAGCGCATGCGCCAGTAGACAAAAAGAGCGAATATCTCCTAAACGGTGCATGTTTAGGAGATACTGATTTTAGCTACAGGTAAGCTTTATTGTAAGCTTATCTGTAGGTAAAAGATATAAAAGTGGGTTTACTTCCACTTGAAGCCCTCTTTCTCATGTGGCGGATTCCATTCCAATCAGCACTGGATCCGCTCACAGATCTCCAGCTGATCGGAGCACAGCGGGCAGTTTCTGCTAGTGGTGCACCAAAATGAAAATTCTGGTGCCAAAAACGAAAATTCAAAATGCATTTGGCTGAAAACTGAAATGTGCAGTTTTTAAAAATGAATATATAATTTTTTATATAAAAATACACTGATTAAAAAAAAACAATACATACCCCAATTTTTTAGTAAAATATGAAAGAGGATGTTACGGCGAGTAAATAAATACCCAACATGTCACGCTTTAAAATTGTGCATGCTCGTGGAATGGCGTGAAACTGCGTTACTTAAAAATCTCCATGGGTGATGCTTTAAGAATTTTTACAGATTAGCAGTATAACATTACAGAGGAGATCTAGTGCGAAAATTATTGCTCTTGTTCTGATGTTTACGGCGATACCTCAAGTGTGTGGTTTGAACACCGTTTACATATGTGAGCATGGCCTACATATGTTTTCACCACTACATGTGAGCACGGGGGGACGGGGGCACTTTAAACTTTTTTTTTTAATTTATTTAATATTTGTTTTGTTTTTTCTTTTGCACTGTCCCTTTAAAAAAAAAAAGTAATCACTTTTATTCTTATCACAAGGAATGTATGCATCCCTTGTGATAGAAATAATTAATGGCAGGTCCTCTTTATGGAGAGATTTGGGGTCAATAAGACCCCACATCTCTCCTCTGCAATGTATAGCATTAGAGCAAAAAATAGCATTGATCTAGTGCTTTACAAAAAAAAAATGGCCGGAAACGGGAAGTGACATTGCTCTGGTCCTCCAAGGTCATAGAGATGAGTGGCGGCCATTTTTACTTCACCCATCTCTATGCCCAGTGCCGGGATCAATGGTTTCTCAGGTAAGGCTGAGAACTACCGAGCAGTGGCCGGCGGCGGCCGAAAGGTGTGTTTTCAGATCGATACATTCTATGTGACAGCAATAAAAGTGAATAAAAAAATACAATTGAAATAAATACTTTTTTTTACAGCTCCCGAATCCCCCCATGCTTGTGCACAAAAACGAACGCACTCATCAGTCCTGCACGCGTATGTAAACGGCAATCGCACGGCACATGTGAGGATTCATGGCGAACATCAGAGAGACAGCAATAATTCTAGCCTCAGACCTACTGTGTAACTTTAAACTGGTAACCTGAATCCTGATTTTTAGGTAACATCATTTGGCGCCGTTCCACAGGCGTATGCAATTTTAACCGCTTCCCGACCACCCTATAGCAGGGCAGGGGGCCCTACTTGCAACGCCATTGGTGGTTTCAGCCGTTGAACACCTCGTCCCGGCCGGCACTCGGCGATCGCCGAGTATCACTGATGGGGCAGAGGTCTGTACGTAAAAAATACAGATCTCTACCCTGTTAGCTCCAGCACACTGCTTTGTATGGCTCTGCAGCTCCTAGCAGCTACTTAAGAGCATTTGTTTTCTGCTCCTAGAAGCTAAATATTGTTATCCTATGTGTACATGCACGCTATGATAGGTTGGAAGTTTTTTTTCAAGCTTCAGCTTCTAGGAGCAGAAAAAAAAAATGATGGGAATGATTTGCCAGCAGATAAACTGCTGAATGCTCTTAAACATTGGTTCCAGCGGTTTGTTTTGTTTTTTCTGTCATAGGGGTGTAAACAAAAGAAAATTAAGGAAAAAAAAACAGAGTGGGGGTCGTCCCCTAATCCATACCAGGCTACTTCCCCCAAAGCACCTTGTATCCATGTTGATGAGGACAAGGACCTCTTCCCCACGGCAAGGGGCTCGTTGGAATCTGAAAGAGACCCCAAATCCCCCATGTGAATGAGTATAGGGTACATTGTACCCCTACTCATTCACCAAGAAAAGTGAAAGTTAGTGAAGACAAGTTTTTGACAAGTCCTTTATAAAGAAAAGAAAAAAAAAAAAAACAACAATGTCCCTGAAGTAAATCCAGCATCAATCACAATGAACGTTGCCGCTGCTGACCCGGAAATAATAATAAAAAAAAAAACTAAAAGTGCGCAACCAATGCTGGCTTCTGTGTCGAGTCAATTGCGGACCTTTTTTTTTTTTTCCCTGGAGACGGTGTTCATCATGACTGAGTAAATTGCTGGATTTACTTTGGGGAACAATGTTTTTGTTTTGTTAAAGAAGGCTTCCCGATTCCGATAAGCCCCCCCGCAGACCCACACAACCACCACCCAGGGTAGTGGGAAAGAGGCCCTTGTCCCCATCAAATTGGTGCATGTGGCCTGGTGTAGTTCCAGAAGTGGAGAGGGGGGTTGTTCGTTTATCCCTCCCCCTTTCCTGGCCTGCCAGTCTGCATGCTCAGAAAAGGGTCTGGTATGGATTTGAGGGGGAACCACCATGCCATTTCTTTAATTTTGGTGTGGAGTTCCCCTCAAAATCCATACAAGACCTGAGGGTCTGGTAGGGATTTAGGAAGAAGGGGGCCCATGCCATTTTTTTTTTAATTTTGGGGTGGGGTTCCCCTTAAAATCTATACCAGACTTAAAGGGCCTGGTATAAATTGGGGGGAGGCCCCACACAGTTTTTTTTTCTGTAATTTTAACTTCCGGCAATTCTTTTGTTTACATTCAGCTGTGTCATCGGTTGTTAAGGACACAGATGGCAGCTTGCTGGCCTACTTCTTAACAATCAGCTAAATGCCAGCAAAATGGCTGTGCAAAAACAAAAAAGCCGGAAAAACCATTAATACAGCTCCTAGTGTGCATGGAACCCAAGAGAATCTCTAACTGATCGGCATGAGCACAGTTCATCATTATATAACTGGAGTCAATGCAGAAAACAGATAAAAAAACCTAGGAGTAAAAAACGCCACTGATCGCATTTATAATCTCCCTATGGGAGATTATACAGCTCTATACACCAAGCTCATTCTGGAAAATCCATTCATTCCAAAATTGATTGTTAAAAACAAATTAAATTTTGAAGTACTTTCAAACTGCATTTGTCAAGTTATATAGTACGCTGAGAATTTTCGTACAAACATTCATTGAAAAATCTACAAGTGTATTGCCAGTTTAATTGCATGTTCTGACCTCCTAGCTATAATACTGATATCTATGAATTTCTGCCTAATCTGCGGATCTGTGGATAGCCCTTTTACTAACTGCTTTAGCTTTTACATTGAATGAATTTGCTTGCTCATCAGTGAAAGCTTTTTAGCTCCCTATATTAATGATCATTGACACCAACTTAAATATAAGGATCACCTAAGTATCCATTTAATGTGAGTGATTGTGAAACAGGATTTTTGTTGGAGTGTCAACATCTTTATCTTGATGTATATGATATCTACAATTGTTTTGTGCCCTCTGTAAATGAGGGTTTGAAAGCTCAACTATGGAATATCAATATGATTAAACCTGTTTTAACTGTGAAGATACTTTAATACTCATCAATATACAGTAGTTCACAAAGAGATATCCAACATACTGGTGCACTCAAGTATGTGTGTATATGTATGCACAATTTTTAGGCAAGTGAGTATTTTGACCAAATCATCATTTTTATGCATACTGTCCAACTCCAAGCTGCATAAACTTGAATGCTTATTGGAGCATATCAGGTAATGTGAATTTGTGTAATGAGGGAGGGTGTGGCCTAAGGAGATCAACATCCTATATCAAGATGTGCATAATTATTAAGCAACCTCTTTTCCTCAGGCACAAATGGCCAAAAAAGAGATTTAACTGACTCAGAAAAGTCAAAAATTGTAAAAAGTCTTTCAGAGGGATGCAGTACTCTTGAAGGTGCTCAGATATTGGTACGTGATTACAGAACCATCACATGTTTTGTTGCAAATAGTCAACAAGGTCGCAAGATATGTGTTAAAAAAAAAAAAGATGCTAATTAACTGCCAAAGATTTGAGAAGAGTCAAATGTGAAACTACCAGGAACCCATTATCCTCCAGTGCTGTCATATTCCAGAACTGCAACCTACCTGCAGTGCCCAGAAATACAAGGTGTTCAATACATAGAGACAAGGCCAAGGCTGAAACCCAATCACCGCTGAACAAGACACATAAGTTGAAACGTCAAAATTGGGCCAAAAAATATCTGCAGACAGATTTTTCAAAGGTTTTATGGTCTAAAGAGAAAATAGCCATTCTTGACAGAACAAGATGGATGGGCCATAGCTGGATCAGTACCGGGCACGGAGCTCCACTTTGACTCAGATGCCAGCAAGGTGGAGGTGGAGATGGGGTGCTGGTATGGGCTGGTATTATTAAAGATGAGCTAGGTTGGACCTTTTCGGGTTGAAGATGGACTCAATATCAACTCCCAAACCTACAGCCAGTTTTTATAAGACACTTTCTTCAAGCAGTGGTACAGGAAAAATTCTGCATCTTTCAAGAAGACCATGATATTTATGCAGGACAATGCTCTATCGCATCAAAGTACTCCACTGTGTGGCTAGCCAGTAAAGGCTTTAAAGATGAAAGAATAATGACATGGCCCCCTTCCTCACCTGACCTAAACCCTATTGAGAACTTGTGGGTCCTTCTTAAATGGGATATTCACGGTGAAGGAAACCAGTACACCTATTTGAACAGTGTCTGGGAGGCTGTGGTTGCTGCTGCACAAAAAGGTGATCGTCAACAGATCAAGAAGCTGACAGACTCCATGAATGGAAGGCTTATGGCTGTTATTGAAAAGAAGGGTGCCTATATTGGTCACTGATTTTATTTATTTTTTTAAAATGTCAGAAATGTTTATTTACAAACTTTGTGTTTGTTTATTATTCTCACTGTAATAGATGGATATAAAAAAGTGAGATGGGAAAATCTGACTAGGTTTTTCATTTAGTTGCATAAAAAGTCTGCACACTAATAGTTGCCCAATAATTGTGGACACATAGATAACCTCCTAAGAAAGCCACAACCTCACTTTTACTTTCTTAACCACTTCCAGACCGGACACTTTTACCCCCTTCCTGACCAGGGCAATTTTCAGCTTTTAGCGCTATCACACTTTGAATGACAATTGCGCGGTCATGCAACACTGTACCCAAATGAATTTTTTACCATTTTTTTGAGATAGATAAAGCTTTATTTTGGTGGTATTTATTCACCACTGGGATTTGTATTTTTTTTGCTATGTAAATGAAATGTCCAAAAATTTTGAAAAAAAAAAAGTGTTTTTTTTATAAAATTTTGCAAATAAATAATATTTCATCATAAATCTTAGCCAAAATTTATTCCGTTATCTTTTTAGTAAAAAAAAAAAATCCAAATTAGTTTATAAGCAAAAATTATAATTTTTAAACATTTTTTTTTACATTTTTATTTTATTTTTTTATATTATTTTTTATTTTTATTTTTATTTTTTACATACTGTCACCCTAGCAGTACAGTGTCACCATGGTGACACTGTACTACTTGTGAGGGGTGATGAAGATTTTTTTTTTTTTTTTTTACACTGATTGCTTTTACACCCATATAGGATGTAAAAGCAATCATTTCTCTTTCTCTCTGTATGCATTCATGCACTCATTGAGAAGAACTGAGTGAGTTGTGATTGGTCACATCCTGTCACATGGTACAAGGCTTTTGTGAATAGCCTTGTACCATGTGACCTCTGTGATCATTCACAGATTTCACACGTAGTAAGCAATGATGTCACAAGTGACATCTTGCTTACTACTTTGCATGTGATCACTGATTGGCCAATCAGTGATCACATGATCGGGACCTCGTACAGAGGTCCCGTCCGACGATCGGTGTTTCACTGTGTCCGGAGGACACAGCGGGCACCGGATCGCGGTGCTGCGCGCTCCCAGGGAGCGCGCACAAGCAGGGTGCGGGGAGGCCGTTTATTGACGGCCACCCAACCCTGCAGTGCCACCGTCCGGCCGTTTATATACAACGGCCGGTCGGCAAGTGGTTAAATATTCAGGTTTGAGGTTTATTAACATTTTGGATTGACCGAGAGCACTGTAGCTGTTCAATAATGAAACGAATGCTCCAAAATACAAATTGCCTAATAATGGCGCACACAGTGTATATAAAACACACACACACACATACACACATATATAGATATATATAGAGAGAGAGAGAGACTGACTCTTTTCTAGGAATGTGTTTGTGTAGGAATGTGGAATGTGTTTGTGTAAATAGTTGGAGTAGGTTGGATACATCTAAATATATGAGAGATGATAACTTTTTCTTGCATTTCTCTTTAAGGCTTAGGGATCAGTTTAAAAAGTAGTGATATGGCCATACGATACTCGCGGCTCCACAGTGAGTATAACAAGCATGCTTTGCTGTGTATACAGACTGATCTTACTGTTGTGGGTTTAGTAACACTTTAAGTAAAAGGACAATCATTGCCTGTGTCATAGACTCAAGCTAGCCACCTCTCTGAAAGGCCTGCAGTATACTGGGGAGAAGCATTGCTGTCTGAGCTTTGTATTACTCAAACAGTAACCCATCAGGATTTGGTGTTTTATTAGCTGCTGACTATATTTTGATTGCTCATGCAGATGCCACTGGCCAGCATCTTTCCTAGTCTAAAGCCATTAGTTTTCCTACACAGATTCACATAGGAACTCCCTATTTTGTGTCCATGCAAGACTCTTATTTTAACTGAATCCCTGATGAAGGGGGAGCGTCATCTGGTCTCTGAAATGTGTTGCCTGTTTTTTGGGGGTTTTTTAGTGTAAAGCAATAAATTAATTTGGACTCCTATAATTTCGTCTGGTGTTCCTTCTATTTCTTGCATGTTTTAAAGACTGTTGTGTCAGTTCTGGTTTCTGTTTAATAGCCCACCAATGGCGGTGCTATCCAGTATAGCCCAATGTCTTTAGTGCCACTCAATTTTGTGATATCCTCACTGGGTTTTTGCCCACCTTTCTCTTATACTACAATGATGCAAACCGGCATACAGCAAAATGCACTTTAGATCTCTAGCTACTGAAATGACATTTGATTTGGGTACCATGCTTTAGTGCAAGTGTTTTCTCAGTATTTGTTTCTTTTTGTCCCACTGCCTAAAGAGAAACAAAGTATAGGCACAAGACAGTAAGCTTGTATGAATAGGGCTGCCTTTTCTATTGTATCTTGTATTGATGTGTTTCTTTGTATTGCAAATGTACAGTATGTCCTTGCCTTTCTCCATGTTTTTGGAGAAACTGTACATGTACCTGAAACATGTAACTGTAACTCTATTGGATGCATCATTCTCTTTTTATCACTTTTTGAATTGCCATAAGAGATAGTAGCAATCATTGACAGCAACAGCACCACCTGCCTGGAGCTTGCATGTTCTCCCTGTGTCTGCGTGGGTTTCCTCCCACACTCCAAAAGACATGTTGGTAGGTTAATTGAAATCCTGTCTAAATTGGCCCTAGTATGTGTATGTATGAATGTGAGTTAGGGACCTTGGATTGTAAGCTTCTTGAGGATAAGGGACTGATGTGAATGTACAATATATATGTGTAAAGCGCTGTAATAAATAAATAATGACATCACACCAAAACATGCAGAGCAAGTTTTTAAGTCTGCCAATTTCTACTTGCTACTTGGCTTTAGGTGAGTCATTTACGTGGTTAGGCAACAATTGTAAGTATACCAACCACAAGTAGTTTGTGAATTTTACATGACTGATTCCAGCTTTATTTTTTTTTCTTATAATATTACATCAAATTTATATAGCGCCAAAGGGTTTGCTCAGCGCTGTACAATAGAGGCGGGGGGGACAATACATGAAACAGCACAGAAACAACAAACAGCACACGAGGGGTTAGAGGGCCCTACTCTTTCGAGCTTACAATCTAGGCATTGGGGTGCCATTCAGAATGATTGAATGAATGACACTGCTTTGCACTAACTGGAGTAATACTCTTTACTGTGCATTGCATTACTGATAATTCAAGCCATTTTTTAAAGTGGAGAAGTGTTCATTTTCTTCATGTCAGCAACTCATCTGGGATTTTTTCCTCAATTCCTGTCAATAGCTATCAGACTCTGCAGAATTCCCATGTACATCAGTTTGAGCAGGACATGCTCAATATACTAATTAAAAAAAAAAAAAAAAAAACACCGGCCACAAGCAAATTTACGAAAACAATGCATTTCCATTTACATCGACATACATGTGCACTAAATTACATTAATTACAATGGCACACTAAAACTGGCCTGGTATGTAATATAAAAGTAAAAGAAGGCAACCCCTAACAGACTTCTATACAGCATACTTCATAGGAACAAGCCAATTGTTGGCATGCTTTTAGAACCACACACATCCCTGGAATGCAGATGCCTTATTTAATTTAAAACTTGCTATACACAGCTCTAGGTTGTGCGTGACTCAGGTGTGACAAAAGTGTCTTTTTCAATAGACTTTTGTGGAAGAAACCATGTATAAAATTTGACAGTCAAATAATGGCTGCACCCAATCAGAAGCAACCACTGTTCAGGATTTCTGACAGTCGTAAATGCCGGGTGTCGGAATATGATAGCCAGAAAGAGCCAACATTTTCTTCACTTTTGTCCCCCGTTTGACAAAGACATCTAGAACAGGGGTCGCCAAACTTTCTAAATAAAGGGCCAGTTTACGGTCTTTCAGACTTCAGGGGGACCAGCCTGCTGCCAGTGGAAGTAAAAATTGTCTTAGCATCACTGGGAGTAAACAATGCTCTGTCTGTGGCATTGGGAGAGGACTAGTGCCCAAATGTTGGTGTAAGTGGGAGGAATAGTGCCCTAATGTTGGTGCTAGTTGGAGGAATAGTACCCCATCGTAGGTTCAGTGGGATAAAATTATGCCCCATTGGTGGTGACAGTGGGGGGAATAGTGGTTTTTATCAGGGGGAAGAAAAGTGCCCCAAGGGCCAGATAAGCCAAGAGCCACTTCCAGCCCCTGGGCCACAGTTTGGAGACCACCTATCTAAAATGTTTGCTCATGTTTCTATATGCTTCCTAACCCTACCTTTAAGATCAGACTGGGCATTCCCCCCTTCACCCCCGACTGTCCAACAACATAGCTAGGAAGCATATTCCTTACATGTTCCGAGGACAAGCAGTGACAAGAGATATGCAAGGGGAGAAAGAACATGCCATTTTCCTGTCCCTCTGTACTCCTCTTGTTGCCGATTGACTCATTAAAGCTGTCTCTGTCCTAACTATGTTGTCGGATTCCCACGGTGGGGAGGCTTAGAAAGTGCTTAGCAACATGGGACAAAATATTATATGTACTTTGTCCCACTGTTCTTCTTTAAATGGGAACTCCAGTCGAAAATGGTGTTTATTTGAAGTCAGCAGCTACAAAAACTGTAGCGGTTGACTTTTACTAAACAGACACTTATCTGTCCCAGGATCCAGCAATGTGCTCATCTAAGCTGTTCTTTACAATGTTGTACTGTCCCTGGCATCTCAACTGTGGGCACCCGGCTGTGAGAGCTCCACAGCGTGACGTGTCCCAGAAGACTGTGGGTAAAGAGGGGTGGAAAATCTTCTGCTCTGATCGCCTAGGCGGTCGGGCGGAAGTAGGAGTGGGTACCTATATAAGGATATAATACTCACGCGCTGCCACAAATAAATGATAAGCTGCTGCAAGCACCTAAATGTGTTCCCACATCAACAAAACTCCCCATGAACACTCACCTTAACAGCTGACCCATAGAAAATATAGGTCAACATGCGCTGAATATTAATCCCACTGGATCCTCTGCTTCCACAGGTCTCTCCAGGCAATCTCAGGAACAATCCTTTACTTCCCCACCACGATCGATAGGTGCTCAAAAGATAAGGAACAAGGAACTCGTCACAGTGTAGTAAGCAGAGGATCCAGTGAGCGTGCATGCCTGAAGGTGGAGGAGCACGATTGGTTTGCGCACCTGTTAAAGTCACTGGTGCATTAGTTTAAATGTTGGAAGAAAGAGGCTGTTATATCACTTTTGGACTGTATTTTGTACTTTATTAAGTGTGATCTATCATTCATCATTTATCTGTTTTTTGTATATTTCTTCTTAATAAGCACATTTTGTGAATATCTAGCCCATTTTGTGAATATCTAGCCCAGTTGAACATTTACTTGATTCATCATGTTTATTCCACTGGGGGGCTGATTGTTCAGCTGGGCACTTGTTTTACAATTATTTAATACTATTTCTGATATATGTTTCACATATTTTATGGTTTTTGTTGTTTTTTACACTTTATTCTTCAGCACATCCCGGTGTTTATTATAGGCTGGCCAGGTGTTTATTGCTACTTGATTTTGGATAATTTTTGATATATGATTCACTTATCATTTGGATTTAGTGGCTCAGCCAGTTTATTTACTATTGACTTTGTTTCACAGATTTATTCTTTTACACATTGGGTTGATGTTCAGGAGGGTGTTTATTATTAGTGTTTTTTTTGGGTCACTAGGGGGGCAACTCAGCACTATTGTTGGGGAGGAGTGGGCACCTGTCAACACCAGGTACCCACTCCTCTACAACCCCCCCCCCCAAAATAAAAAGTTAAGTAAAAAGGAGGGGGGGGAGATGCCTTATAGCAGATCTTCCTCTTTTGGGTGAAGCTCCGCTTTAATGTTTTCTAAAATGCAATTGCATGTATAGTTGGGTATCATTTCTACATTTATATGTGCAAATTTATGCTGTTTACATTCATAGTGAGAATCTACAAAACCTATAAATGAAACCCAGTCACGAAAAAATGGAACAGCATGCAAGTAAAAAGAGTGAACGTCACATTAGAAAGTTCATTCAGGTACAGATCATAATAATAAATCTACGTACTCACTGAAGACACACTATAGTTTGAATTTAAATAAGCTATAACAAACTCATTCTCATGTGACTCGTAGTCATCATGACATAACAAAGATGGTATGCAAGTCACTCCCTACTGAGGAACCACTGACCTACTAATGAAGATAATTCCTTCTTACCATACTCCAGGCTGTTTAATAATACAATCAAGAATAAGTTACACAATGCTCTGAAAGAAAAACTAAAGCTGAAAAAAGAATGTCCACTTTAAAGATGACTAAGTTCATACTTAAGTATACAAATGATAAGCTTGACAAAAAAAAGAGAAGTTAAAAATATAAAACATAACTCATTCAACATCAACAGACACACAAGCGTCATAGGTGAAGGGTTAGTACATGAAGCCACTGATCACAATACATCTAGTCTGACTTACCTGTATAAGTGTGCGTCCACTTTATGGAAAATATACATATGTAACTGAAAATACAGATAAGGGGGAAAACGCAGTAAAATCAGCAGTCCTTCTCCTCCACATAAAAGCCTAACAAACGTGTTAGGAAAAACACCTAAAGTGCTGGGTAAACTGTTGGCGCTATATAAATCCTGTATATTAATAATAACATAATAACCATGACAGTAAAAACAGCAGTTAACCAATTCAACACCTTCCTGCCCAGGCCAGTTTTCAGATTTCAGCGCTCTCACACTTTGAATGACAATTGCTCGGTCATACAACATTGTACCCAAACTAAAATTTTATCATTTTCTTCACACAACTAGAGCTTTCTTTTGGTGGTATTTAATCACCGCTGGGGTTTTTATTTTTTGCTAAATTAACAAAAAAAGACCAAAAATTTTGAAAAAAAAAACCACACGTTTTTCTTTGTTTCTGTTATAAAAGTTTGCAAATAAAGAATTGTTCTTCATAAATTTAGGCCGAGATGTATTCTGCTACATGTCTTTGGTGAAAATAACCCAAATTAGGATGTATTATTTAGTTTGTAGGAAAGTTATAGAGTTCACAAACTATGGTATAGATCTGAATATTGATCAATCCTGAAGTACTGACAGCCAATCTAATTTATTGAGGTCTAAGAATGTCAGAACAGTACAGATATCCCCCAAATGAGCCCTTTTTGCAAAGTAGACAGTCCAACGTACTTCATAAGGGGCATGGCGAGTTTTTTGAAGTTGTATTTTTTTTGTCATAATTTTTCGGAAAATGAAAAAATTAAAACAATTTGTTTCACTATTTTTTTTTTACATATTGTCACCAGTGCAGTACAGCGGCATCATGTAACTGGCATGGCGGTGATCAGGGACACTGACTGGTGACAGTATGAAAAAAAAATTTAATTTTTTTTATTATTTTTTTTGAGATTTTTTTTTCATATTTCACTATGACCAAAGTAGTACAATGTTACCATAGTAACATTGTACTTCTTTGGGGAAGTGATCAGTATTTGTTTTTTTATTTTACACAATTTGCTTATAGCAAAGAATCACTTTGCTATAAGCAAGCATTTACCTGAATGACATCGATTCATTCAGGTGTTTTTTTTTTTGTGCTTAGCTGTGATTTGGCCACAGCTAATCACATGACATGTGCATGTGATTAGCTGTAACCATTCACAGCTAGACACTAGTATACAATGGATGTCATGAATGAAGCCATCCATTGTATACAACTGTCATGTGACCTGCTGTGATTGGTCACAGCAGGTCACATGGTACCGGCAACGGGGGCCGATACTCAGATCTGTCATCGGCCATGTCCGAGGTACACGGCCGGTGACAGATTGCGCCGCTGCACGGCTCTGCAGGAGCGCAAACTGCGCATGTGCGGGAGGACACCACATGGCGTCCACCCAGAAAGCTGATGACATTTGCTGGCCGCCATTCGGCCACAGGGCGGGCGGCAAATGGTTAAAGTGGTTCTAAAGGCTCAAGGTTTCTTACCTTCATGCATTCTATGCATGAAGGTAAAAAAACCTTCTCTGGGCAATAGCCCCCCAGCACCTCCTAATACTCACCTAAGCCCTCTCTCGATCGAGTCTCAGCTATCCTAGGACTCCCTCTCCTCATTGGTTGAGACAGAAACAGGAGCCATTGGCTCCCACTGCTGTCAATCACAGCAAGTGAACCAAGAGGAAGAGGGGGCGGGGCCAGGCAACGGCTCCATGTGTGAGTGGATACACAGAGCAACGGGTGCCCCCATAGCAAGCTGCTTGCTGTGGGGGCACAGGATAGGAGGGAGGGGCCAGGAGAGTCGGTGGGGGACCCGAAAAGAGGAGGATCCGGGCTGCTCTGTGCAAAACTACTGCACACAGCAGGTAAGTATAGACAAGTTTGTTATTGTTTGAAAAAAAATAAGCCTTTAGAATCACTTTAAGCACATAATGTCCATGTATTTTATTAAATATCCGCACTTCCAATGTAAACCCTCCCTATAGAAGATTGACCGTGCACTCCTGTGATCCACATGAGAAGTATGGCCAAAAAAACTTTGGCCATGATTCTCCTTTAACTCATGTACTATACTAAGTTTCATATACAGGATTATATACAATCACTCCTATTAAATTCGTCAAGACACAGTGTGATCACAGAGCCCAACAAGGGGCAGATGTTTACATTCCTTGTGACAGCAATAAAAATTATAACAAAATGAAAGCAACAGCGTAAAAATAAACAAATACATGTGAAAAAAAAAAAATGTTATAAGTGCCTCCATCCCCACGCACAACAGCGAACCCACACATCAGTCACACAAGCATGCAAGCAGCGATAATCCCACACATGTGAGGTATCACCGCGAACATCAGGTCATGGGCAGTATTTCTAGCTCCAGACCTCCACTGTAAATATAAAATAGTAACCTGTAAAGGCTTTTAAAGGGTTGAATATGGATTGTAAAATTTTCATTTTTTGTCGCTATTGCACTGACGGGTATCATTTTAAAGCAGGACAAGTTTGATATCTATTTTCTCAGCGTAGCATCATCGTTTATATTTTATCAAATAAACTGGATTATATATCGTGTTTTTTTACATAAAAATGTAAAAAAGTGTATTTTTTTTTTTTAAAAAACGGTGTTTGAAAAAATGATGCCCAAATACCGTGTGACATATAAAATTGCAACACCCACCAATTTATTCTCTAGGGCCTCTGCCTTAAAAAAATATTTAATGTTTGGGACTTCTAAGAAATTTTCTGGCAAAAAATATACTTAAATACTCAAATGATGGGTTGAAATCTCACTGAACCCAGATAGCATGTGAATCACACAGGAGCGCACAGCATTTTCACAATCAAAAACTTTGAGTCAGGAGGCGTTCATGTCATGTTCACAGACGCACACCATAACTCCTCCCACTTCAGTGATGTAACTCAAGCTCAAGACCAGTAGCTATAGCAGTAAGGTGGTTTCCACAGACCAGCATGATAAGAACACCCTGGAGGACGACGCAGGATTACCTGAGGTGCAGGGTCTAAGCACAAACTGGTATTCACCAGAGCTCCTGATGGTGGAGATGGGTTTTGCTGCATGTTAGTATCAGGTCATGGTCCTCAGAATAGCCCCACCAGGAGATGAGCAAGACAGAGTCCAGTTACAGATAGAGCAGATCGGAATCAGGCAGAAGTGTAGCCTATCCAAGTAATCAAGCAAGGCACTGTCCAGCATCTGAGTGGTTCAAGAAGAGTTACTGCCAGACGCAGCACAGGTAATGGGTTCAGATTGTGGTCCTGCCAAATTCAATCGTTTTCTGTAGCCAAGAAACTCTGATTTGGCGGATACTATTAAAGGGGGCACTAATATGGTCTTGACTAGTCTACATCTGTTTCAATTTGAGAGAGTAAAGTCAGACCTGGCATACCCTTCAAAAAGAATATATATGACCATTCTCTGAAAGAGAAACCAATCCTCCTGAAGCTCAGGGAAACACTCCAAAATTACTTCAAAAAAGGTGCCTCCCTCACTGTCTACCCAGATAGCAAAAGAGACTCCTAAGAGCAAGAGCTACAAGATCTACTGCACACCTACAGGGCCAACTACCACTGGGAATATTCCTTCTTACATGCAGTGATGGAAAATCATCTTTACTTTCTGGTGGAACTGAAAGATTTCTGCTCTATGTTGGATATCCAAGTACATACAGTTCTTGGATGTTCTGATTGACATGCCCTAATGAATTCTCCTTCCAATCAACATGGCAGGAAGTAACCCACAAAGTCCAAAGATCTGAAACTTGAAACCACCAACAGAATTCAACCATATCCAGAAAATGGGCCTGCCTTCTACAGAACTTTTCTTTTTTACTTCTTTGAAGAAATAGATCTTAGACTAGGTCTAGGCGGGTTTAGTTCATTATAATCACCTGGTACACTCATGGTGTTCTGATGAGAAAAGTTGTAGCGGCTGCCTCCCTTTAGAAATTATTAACCCTTAGGGAGTATCTGACCAAAAATGAAATTTCTATTCCAGGGGATGCTTAAAATCTGACTTGTATCTTAGTGAAGACGTCAGAGAAAATCAGTGAGTCAATCACACAAGCAGGAAATTACATTTTTTGGAGGTGTTCTGGTCACCAACAATGTACCTCCAGGTTGCCATATTTCATTGAATTTTACAGAATTACAATATGGCTTGTGTAACAATTGTATATTCTATAATAATTTTTTTAATTTGCAATATTTTTTTCCATGAGTTTCATAAGTGGCATTACCCTTTAATAACGTATCTCAAATATTTAGTGGTAGTTACTACACATATTCACCAATTTTGTGGTATTTACCTCAAATTCAATATTTTACTTTTTATGAACACAAATATAGCATGCGATAACTGTTGAAATGACCCCAACGAAGAAAGATTCATTTTTTTTAAAGAAAAGATAGCGGAAAGTGTTGTCACAAGTGCGGAGATAGTGCCAATACAAACTAAATTAGTTTCTGAACCTCAGTCCTCAACAAACTTAAGGAGTACAATAACTACTGTGTCTTAGTGGGACATTTAATGTATGCTTTAAACCTCTTCATAGACTCCAGGTTGGACTTTATCTTTATTAACATCTCCATTTTTTTTTTATAATTTAGTGAATTAAAATCCACCAAAAAGGTGCTAAATTAGGATTTTTTTTTAACTGTATATTACCCACTTTCCCTCTGAAAGGATTTACCCCCTTCCTGACTAGGCCATACCACACTGTAACCAAACAAAATTTATATAATTTCTTTCACAAAAACAGAGCTTTCTTTTGGTGGTATTTGATAACCTCTGTTTTTTTTTATTTTTTGTGACAAACACAATTTTGAAAAAAAAAAATATATTTTTTACTGTTATAAAACATCCAAAAAAAAACTCTTAAAAAATGTTGACCAAAATGTATTCTGCTACGTCTTTGGTAAAAAAAAAAAAAATCCTAATAAGTGAGTATTAATTGGTTTGTGTGATAGTTACAGTGTCTACAAACTATGGGATATATTACTGGAATTTATTTATTTATTTATTTATTTATTTTATACTACTAATGGCTGTAATCAGCAGCCTATAAGGAGACTGCAATAGTGTGGCCGGAAATCTGACACTAACTGATACTGGGGGGAACTAACTGCCGCTGACATTACCAGTGACATTAATACAGTCATCCGTACTAATAAAATGCACTGTTACTTTAATAATGGCACTGGGTAGAAAGAGGTTAACATCTAGGGCGATCAAGGGGTTAACTGTGTGCCTAACTATGTGTAATGTGTGTCAATCATTGGCAGGGTCCCGATGATCACCATGTGCTGTAATGAATCACAGCACAGCCGGACGGGCATGCACAAACCCTGCATGAGCACATGGATCACATACTAGTCACCCAATTTACCGCAAGAGAGCTGCTCCGCTGCCGTAAGTCATATGGTTGGCAAGTGGTTAAAACATTTATGCAGGTGTACCTTGGTTTACAAATGCATTCTGCGGGACTTTTCGTATTGCAAAAAATTCGTAAACCAAAGCGCGGTTTCCCATAGGAATGCACTGAAAACCAATTAATCCATTCCGGAGGTCAGAAAAAAGTAAAAAAAAAAAAGTCTTATCAGTTCAAAACTCTTTATAAAGTGCACTTTAAAGGCATAGTATTGTACAGGGACATGATTAAAAAAAAATTGTAAATGCATTGAAAACCAATTAATACGTTCCGGAGGTCAGAAAAAAGTAAAAAAAAAAAAGTCTTATCTGTTCAGAACTCTTTATAAAATGAACTTTAAAGGCATAGTACTGTACAGGGACAGAATTAAAAAAAAAAATTGTAAATGCACTGAAAACCAATTAATCCATTCGTATTGCAAAAAAAATTCATAAACCATTATTTTCAATGGATTTTTATTTGTAAACTTAAAATTACGTTAACCGAGGTGTTCATAAACCGAGGTACACCTGTATATAGATGTTATTACAGCCTTTGGCCCAGATCGCTCAACATAAGGTGAGCACATCACATAATTACCCTCTCTGGGACTACATGTCCCATTATTGCTAGCACAATGCCCTGCTGCTTAAGAGCCAACCTCAGGAGCTGCTGTTCCCACTTATGACCCTACAACATACGGGTCTGAGTCTGTCCTAATATGCTGTCTTGGACGATGGCTATATATTAACAACCTGAAGCCTAAGGCTCAGTTCACACTAGCTTTGTTAGCAGGCGTTAGGGAAGCGTTTTTAACGCTCCTCAAACGCCTATGAAAATTCTACACATGGCAGCACACAGTGCTGTTCACACTGAAGCGTTAGCGTCACGACAAAATTGATGCCTCATGTCGAATCAGGAGTTGAAGCCTCCCATTCAAGTCTATGGTGACGCTCCTCAAACGCCTGGCAGGCATTTGCGGGGCGTTTGCAAAGCGTTTGTGGAGCGTTAATACCATTAAACTTCATTATAGACATTTGGTGTGGTTTTAACGCTTGGCAAACGCCTATCAAACGCCTCAAAAACGTGCATAGGGCGTTTGGGGACCCAAATGCTTGTCTAACACCTCTCAAAACTATAGGGGCATAGAGTTTGGCAAGAGTTAGAAATGAGTCAAGTGTGAACGAGCCCTAAGTGAGATCATCTTCCCCACCATCAAACTGTTTAATGGCATTAAACAGATGTGCACACTCTACCCTCTATATTCTTTCTAATTACCCTGAAATACTCCCAACCACTCTACGCTGCACAAAGAAACATTTCAGGGACACAGCGGGGTCATAGAGACCATAAAGTAGCCCCTTTTGCAGACAATGCTCTACTACGGAGATCAGCAACCAGTAGATCGTGGCCAGGTGACTGATAGAGCATGGTCTGAGCTTGCTGACCCTCCATCCCAGAGCATCAAGCAGAGTGCAATGCAGGACTACTTGTAAAGTTGAAGATGTAGTAGGAAGCAAGAACCGCATAACACGATGCCTCCTCTGTATTGCTGGCCCCTGTCCCATATGGAGTGATGCCAACTGCACTCCGCATCTTATCCTGGCTAGCAATCTCCAGAGTGGTGCCAGCAGCAGGAAAGAAGAGATCTTCAGGTCAATGTGAAGCAATACACTGGGCATAGTAGTATAGGGCTGCTGTTTATCCACATGGCAAGTGCAGTGAAGTGTACCTGCAGCTTTCTTGCAGGTTTAGAGCACTTTCTGAAAGCCCACCAAAACTCCTGAATGCAGGAGTGTTGGTGCGCTTTCAGAAAGTGCACTACTTCTGCAAGATATAATAGAAGTTTATGGCAAAGCGCAGCTAACCCAGCAAAGTCGCAGGTAACCGCAGCACATCAGCGTGAAAGCAGCCTTATAGGGGGCTCAGAACAAACTGGACATGTTTAACCACTTGCCCTTCAGAGGATTTACCCCCCTTCCTGACCAGGCCATTTTTTGTGCTACAGCACTGCATTACTTTAACTGACAATTGCACGGTCATGCAACGCTGCACCCAAATGAAATTTACATCCTTCTTTTTCCCACAAATTGAGCTTTCTTTCGGTGGTACTTTATCACCTGTGTGTTTTTTATTTTTTGCGCTATAACAAAAAAATAAATAAATAAGACCAACAATTTTGAAAAAAAAAACAATATTTTTGACTTTTTGCTATTAAACATGTCCAGAAAAAAATATAAAAAAAATCAAATTTCGTCTTAAATGTATTCTGCTACGTCTTTGCTATAAAAAAAATCCCAATACGTGTAAATTGATTGGTTTATGTGAAAGTTATAACATTTACAAATGGTGGTATATATACTAGGATTTTTTTTTTATTCTACTAGTAATGGCAGTGATCAGGGACTTATAGCGGGAGTGTGGCAAGCATTCTGACACTGGGGGGAACTGACTTGGTGTCACTGACATCTCCAGTGACACCAATACAGTGATCAGTGTTAAAAAAAAAAAAAAAGCAATGACACTGTATTAATCGCACTGGGCAGGAAGGGGTTAACATGAGGGGTGATCAAAGAGTTAACGGTGTGCTGTTTTACTATGCTCTGTGCCCGTGTGCTTCACTATAAGCACACTGCATTGGATGGCTGTGCTGTGCACAGCCATCCAAAGCAGTTAGCATGAGTTGACAGGGAGAACTGTTTTGTTTCCAAACAGTTGTCCTCCCTCTCGGAGATGCTCTGCAATCACCTGGCGCCTTGACCCGGTGACTGAAGTCAAAGAGAAGCAGTTACTTTAAATGTGGGTGTGTCTTGTCTTTGGTTGTCAATAAAGAGAAGCATGCATGATCATTATACCTGTGATAAACTGTGAAAAAAAAACAGATTTAATCAGCATATGTATATATTGTAATTATGTATGCAGACTCTTGGCACATGCAGACCTACTTTTTTGTCAGGTATGTCTTGCTAATCACATAAATGTCTTCTGAGCATGGGTCCTAATTGAAAAAACTGAGGGCAGGGTTCGACAGGTTTTACAAAGAAAATGCCCCAGCCACCTCCTATTGTTAATGCAAGTGCATTCCACAGTCTCATCCATTGTGAAGGGGAAAACAAATTTACTCATGCTGGTGGGTGGAAATTACTTAAATTCTATGTGAAACCTGACATTGTAAAACATCCCATTCAATTTAAAACAGAAATGAAAGGCAAAATATTTGTGTATAGATAAAAAAAAAATACTTTATATAATAATTTTACTTTTTTTTATATGCGATCACATAATCTCTGTTCCTAGCTGCATAAGGAGCTCAGAGAGCTAGGGGAGGAGAAAAAAAAACAGTACACTGACCTTCCCAGTGAATGACTGTGCAGGGGGGGGGGGGGGATGTCAGGCAGAGGCGTAGCTAGGATATATTGCACCCGGGGACGAACGGCCACCCCATGACACACCCCCCCCCGCTTCATATGGTCCCTGTAGACACCCCCCCATGCCAATCACATTGCCCCCCCCCCCTTCATCCATGGCACTACTCACCCAGCTCAGCTCTCCCCTCCGGCACATGGCCGGCTCACTGCCCTCCTCTCCGCTCCTCTCCCGGATGGCTCCTCTCTCTTCTCATAACTCACTGTGGATGGCAGACGTATCAGATGACACGTCTGCTGCAGCCGCTGCAGTGACCTCATTTTGGCGCCCGGGTACATATGTACCCCCCTGCCCCCCCTAGCTACGCCTCTGGTGTCAGGACAAGTCTGATCATTGGAAAAGAGCAGGCTGAGTTCTCAGCACAGCTAGAGAACTGACCACGCTGTGCTCTCCTGCCTAGTGTGGCCAGTTTTTATTAGGAAAGAAGAGGGACTGGCAGGGACACCAGAGATACACAAAGGAAGCAGTACAAAGAGAACAGGATATTTACTCATACAAGTACATGGTACAGCAGGCACATACATTATATTGCCAAAAGTATTGGGACGCCTGCCTTTACATGCTTAAGAACTTTAATGGCATCCCAGTCTTAGTCTGTAGAGTTCAATATTGAGTTGGCCCACCCTTT
The DNA here is from genome assembly GCF_062004578.1 of Staurois parvus. Lineage (NCBI taxonomy): Eukaryota > Metazoa > Chordata > Amphibia > Anura > Ranidae > Staurois > Staurois parvus. The sequence continues at coordinate 791,214 of NW_028317935.1, read as the reverse complement.
GCAGCTATAACAGCTTCAGCTCTTCCGGGAAGGCTGTCCACAATGTTTAGGAGTGTGTCTATGGGAATGTTTGACCATTCTTCCAGAAACAGATTTGTGAGGTCAGGCACTGACGTCAGACGAGAAGGACTGGCTCGCAGTCTCCGCTCATCCCAAAGGTGTTCTATACGGTTGAGGTGCAGACCAGTCAAGTTAATCCACCCCAAATTCGCTCATCCATGTCTTTATGGACCTTGCTTTGTGCACTGGTGCGCAGTTATGTTGGAACAGGAAGGGACCATCCCCAAACTGTTCCCACAAAGTTGGGAGCATGAAATTGTCCAAAATGTCTTGGTATGCTGACACCTTAAAGCAGAGCTCCACACAAAACGGGAGGTTCTGCTTTAAGACTTTGTCCCCTGCTCCCCACTAAGGATTGGCACCTTTGGGGAGGGAGGGGGTACCTGAATTTGACAGGTACCTGCTCCCACTTCCGCTGCGATCGCTTAGGTGATTGGAAGCAGAAGTTGACCTACCTCCGCCCCCCCCCCCCCCGTAGTCTTCTGGGACACGTGACAGGTCCCTGAAGACTATGAGGCCATTCACAAAGCACAGTGCTTCTTGCACATGCACAGAGGGCACCCAGATGTGAAGCCGCAAGCTGTCACGGCCGGGTGCCCACATTGAAGATGCTGGCACCAGGGAGAGAAGGTGGCCGGTGAAACCAGCTGTGGTGAGGACACCGCTGGACCGAGGGACAGGTAAGTGGCTGTATTTTAAAAGTCAGCAGCTACAGTTTTTGTAGCTGCTGACTATTAATTTATTTTTAGCTGGAACTCCACTTTAAGAGTTCCATTCATTGGAACTAAGGGGCCAAGCCCAACCCCTGAAAAACAACACCCAACCATAATCCCCCCTCCACCAAACTTTACACTTGGCACAATACAGTCAGGCAAGTACCCTTCTGGCAACCGCAAAACCCAGACATGTCCATCGGATTGCCAGAGAAGCGTGTTTTGTCACTCCAGATAACACGTCTCCACTGCTCTAGAGTCCAGTGGCAGCTTGCTTTACACCACTGCATACGATGCTTTGCATTACACTTGGTGAAGTAAGGCTTGGATGCAGCTGCTCGGACATGGAAACCCATTCCATGAAGCTCTCTATGCATTGTTGTTGTGCTAATCTAAAAGCCACATGAAGTTTGGAGATCTTTAGCTATTGATTCTGCAGACAGTTGGTGACTTCTGTGCACTGTGCGCTTCAGCATGCACTGACCCAGCTCTGTCATTTTACGTGGCCTACCACTTTGTGGCTGAGTTTCTCTTGTTCCCAGTTGCTTCCACTTTGTTATAATACCATTAACAGTTGATTGTGGATTATTTAGTAGCAAGGAAATTTCACGTATGGACTTATTGCACAGGAGGCAACCTATCACAGCACCATGCTTGAATTCACTGAGCTCCTGAGAGCGACCCATTCTTTCACAAATGTTTGTAGAAGCAGTCTGCATGCCTAGGTGCTTGATTTTATACACTTGTGGCCATGGAGGTGATTGGAACACCTGACTCCAATTATTTGGAGGGGTGTCGCTATACTTTTGACAATATAGTATATCAGGGATATGAAAGGTCGGGTTTACATATTCTTTAAAGGACAACTTCACTGCAGGTGAAGTTGCTCTTTAAAGCTAACCTGTCATGAGAGAAATACAGGCATTGTCATGGCTAACCTCCTCAAAATGTCCATTAATTGACAGTTTCTGGGTTTCGCAAACAAGAAAAAACATGCATTTGAAGTTATAGGACAATGTCAAAACTCCTGAATGCCTGTTCAAGTCAATGGCTTAAAGTGCTGAAGCAAGAAGGTCAGCCTGAAAGGCTAGCTAAATTTTTCGTATCAAGTCAACAACAGAAGCCTTGCATTTCTAATAGGTTTCTATAGTATCACATCATAAGCCTCTCCAGCACTGCACACTAGCAAGTCAATCGCTCTATCGCAACAACTAGTCTTTGCACCCGCATGCAACTTCTGACTGATAGCCAGAACCCTCTTCATTAATGGATGCTGATGAATGGATTTTTGTAGATTATGTACACAGCTATTTGTTTTTGTTCTCTGCTTAACTAGCATTTTGAAAGTTTTTTTTTTAATGCAATGGTTTAATATGACGCTCTCCCCTGTAATATATACACTCCTTCCCTTGCTCCCATGCCACTGCATCTGGACTCTCAGTACCAGGGAAAGGAAGTCCTACATAAACTCCAAACTCACATGTAAGAGTTTGAATCACTCTATGGATGATTTCCTAAGCCCACATGACAGCGCTGAGCCAATCATGAGGCACCAGTATTGTCTCAAGGGAGGGGGGCAGAGAGTCAAATGAATACCCATAAGAGTGGCGCTATAAGTGCAAAAAACAATCTAATATCGTTAACTAACCATAAGTGAAACCATCCTCTCCACTCCTCCCAAGACCTCCTTGCTTTCCAGTTCCTGTTACCTTCTCCCACTCTCGCCTCCGGGACTTCTCCAAAGCCTCTCCAATCCTCTGGAACTCCCTGCCCCAGTATGTCTGGTTAGCTCCTACCATGTCCCCCTTTAGGCGATCCTTGAAAACTCATTTATTCAGGGAAGCCTACCCCACCTCCACCTAAGAACTATACTTGAGTCACCTCCATCAGATCATCCCCTGCAGCTATTACCTTTTTTTACCACCTGCCTGTCCATTTAGATTGTAAGCTCAGGGAGCAAGATCCTCCAATTCCTTCTGTATCAAACTGCATTGTAATTGTACTGTCCCCCTTATATTTTATATTGTAAAGCGCTGTGTAAACTGTTGCCGCTGTATAAATCCTGTATGAAAATAATTATCACCAAAAGTGAAAGCAAGGGCTCATTTACACTGCAGCTGATAAACTCATGATTAGGAGCTCATGATTTTTTCAGCAGCCCCTGAACTCTACCTAATATTTTCCTATGTGTCCATGTACACTATGTCCTTTACAGTCGTTTTCAGTCATTTTTCTGAATGCAGAAAACTTGCGTTCAGGAGTATATTTTATCAGCGGTTCAAACTCTTGTAAACGCAGCAAAACGCATTTAAAACCGTTTGCGTTTGAATTTTTTTTTAACTCTTCCATTTCCAGATGCTGTCCAGAGCCTTTTTTTCATCATAAAAAATGCATGCAAAGCATTTTCCCAGTACTCAAATGGACCTGGTACACCATACTTTGAGGTTTCGAATGAAAGAAAATATGTTAGACACTGCTGCAAAAATTTCTGCACAGAAATGAGCTGGAACACATCCAAACACCACAAAAAAACAGCTAATCTCAACAAATACTGCTCTCTCTGCTTCTTTCAAAATGTCTTAGATAATTAATTTTTTACTGTTTTTCTGGGCATTTTGGAAGGTCTCCTGAGGTTATCTTTAAAAAACGTTTCTAAACGCAAACACTTATAAACTCGCATAAAAGCGGTATGCAAACGCAGCTAAACAGACGTTTTTTAACCTGTGTTTTCCGGTAGTCAGTTTCCATCGTTCAGAAATGTCCCGTATACATGGAGCCTTATGCTGCAAAGCGGAGAGTACGTATGCCACAAAGAGGGAAAAATAACCTTGCTGTCATGTTCAGCGGGCAGTACCACTTTCTGAACACAACCAATTCAACTGAATGAGGCCATCCAAATCTGTGTGCAGTGCAATGCACTAGTTTGGAGTTTAAGGGGCAATATGTCCCCTACCGCCTGCCAGATGTTCTCTGAAGAGCTAACTGAACACAGATTGCTCTTCAGACAGCAACGTTAGCTGTAAAAGAAAATCCTGAAATTTCGGTTGTCACCATAACAGACAAAGAGGGGAAAACTTCCAATGGGGACACTAGTTCTGATGACAACTTGGGATTTTTCCTACTTTGGGGGGGATTTCCTCTTACTTCCTGTTTTGGCTTTGGGACAGGAAGTGAAGGTAAATCTTCCATAATGGAATATAGATGGCCACAAACTGACAGGGGTTATAACCCTCTGGTACGCTATTCAAAATAGGAGGGGGGAATTTTTCCTAGAGTAGTACAATAAGAAATGAAGGCTGTATTGATCTGCTATACTTGGGGTTGTTAATGGCTAGACCCGATCATGTCTCCAACGCACAATCCTGATGTACGGTATAGGCACCAGAAGTCGCAGAAAATATTCCAGACACAAAAAAGTGACCATTGTTTACACTGGAGCTTGGATACCATACAGGAGGCTGGCTGGGGGACAGCATAAAGCAGACTCGTATATCTCAGCCTGACAACCGCTGCGTGCTGACCAGACGAATCACCATAGGAGCCCAGACTGAGCTGAATGGACAGGGGCATTACTCACAGTAATAGGCCACCACAGGGTCCCTCTTGTCATGTTCTTGGGCTGTCCTCAGATGATGCTGGATGGACTTGAACTGTTGAGGAATGGGGGGCAGCTGAGCAGCCATCTCTATCCCCTCACACAAAAACTACACTGACAGCAGACACAGTACAATACACAAAGTACACAGTTCTTCCGCTTCCGCCCGTCTATGGGCGGGGTTAGGGAGGGTAACACAGAAGAGATGGGCGGAGACACAGGGGTAGAGGACGGGGCGACACATGGATTGGAGGGGAGAGAGTAGAAGTGGGCGGGAAACACAGCAGTGATGGGAGGGGAAGCAGAGGAGTGGGCAGGGTGAAATAGTGAAGATGGGAGAAGACAGGACATGTGGGCGGGGTGAAAGAGCGGAGATGGGAGGGGATACGGGGGAGTGGACGACTAAAACATCGGAGATGGGAGGAGACAGGGCACGTGGGCGGGGTGACACAACATTGATGGCAGAAGAGACAAGGCATGTGGGCGGGGCGATAGCTGAGATGGGAGGAGACACAAGACACGTGGGCGGTGTGACAAAGCGAAGACGGGCAGAGTGACAAGGCATGTGGGCGGGGCGACAGCCGAGATGGGAGGAGAGACAAGACACGTGGGCGGTGTGACCAACCAAAAATGGGCGGAGTGAAAAGGGAACTGGTGTCATCCACCAGGAAGGGGCAGCACAGACAGCGAGAGGGGTTTGGTTACAGACTGGAGCTCCACTTTCAACAGGAAACACGTGATCTCCACTGTCTGCAGCTATTGGTTGTTTGTTACATTAAAGTTCATTTTTTTAACAAATGGTGGAGTGGAGGTCACATGTTTCTGTTGAAAGTGGAGCTCCAGTCGGCAGCCAAACCCCCTCAGAGGGGTCTGGCTGTCGACTGGAGCTCCACTTTCAACAGAAACATGTGACCTCCACTGTCTGCAGCTATTAGTTATGTGTTACATTAAAGCTAATTTTTTTAAACAAATTGTAGAGTGGAGGTCACATGTTTCCTGTCGAAAGTGGAGCTCCCGTCTGCAGCCAGACCCCCTTGCAGGCAGCTGTATGGTGGCGATAGTGTCGGGTGGCACCTATGAATTGGAGGATCTGCTGGAAGGAGGTCATGAATCATTTATGGTCGGGTAGATTATTAACACAGGGGGTTGTGGGATGTGGCCAGGCTGTATTGTATATGGAAGGTGTAGTGAAATCTTCATGTAGATAGCAGTGCTTTGATGTGCTTCTGGATACACAGCTAGAAAAGGCTGGCCGTATCCTCTACGATCAGATTGTACACTCTCCATACATATTTAAATCTAGCCCTACAATCTTTATACAATCAGATTTATATTTTCCAAAACTATGTCCTGTGAGGACATAACTAATCTGTCCACACAATTTGGATTGGTTGAAGTATGTGCTTGCACTATGGAGTTGGTAGATCTAAAGAAGATTGTACAATCTGATTGTATAGTGTATGATCAGCTTAAAGGTGACGATTTCATACACAATTGTATTGTTGATAGGCTTACTGTCTGATCGTAAATACAACAGAAAGGTGAATCTGTGTCATACGCTTAAAGTGTTACTAAACCCACAACAGTAAAATCAGTCTGTATATGCAGTAAAGCATGCTTGTTATACTCACTGTGGTACCTAAGGGGTTAATCCTCCACATTGTGTAAAAAGGCCTTTTGATCCTGACTTCTCTGATCCTCCTCTTGTTCAGATGTCCACGTCTTATCTCCTGATAAGACAGACTGAACCCGTAGCTATTCTGCCCATGCTCAGTTTGGTGTGTATTGCTAGAGAGGGTTTTATTTGGGGGAGGGTGCATGTGATCAGCACAGGGCCAATTAGCACTGTCCAGACAGAGGTCAGAGGATTTGCATCCTCCCAGAGCAGAAAGAAAACTCCTCCTACAAGTTTTAACCAGTGCTCAGCTGGACACTGATAGAAGTCACAAGACTGCTCCAACTGCTGATGAGAAAAGGCATTTAGCAGTTTATATTTACTAAAATAATTGCGTTTCCATGTTCTGTGTACTGTGGGAGACCAGATATAGTGAATGCAGGGTCCTGGGTTTAGTAACATTTTAAAGCCCAACTCTGGGAAACTCAAAAATGGTCCCCTGCAGTGGGTTTGTACCCATACAGCAAGGGTTAATTGCACATTTAGGTCTAAGGCTGGCCATACACTATACAATTTTCTTACAATTCTCTGTCCAATTTCTGCCCAATTTCCTTTAGATTTACCTTCAACTGTGTAGTGTAGGGGCCTGCCTAATTGGATACAACTGAAAGAGTTGTTTAGGTTTGATCTCCTATTATATGGCTTTTGGTAAATATAAAGCAAAAATCTCATGCAAATTGTTTAATGCAGGGGTCTCCAAACTATGGCCCTCCAGGTGTTGAGGAACTACAAGTCCCATGAGGCCTTGCAAGACTCTGACATCCACAGGCAAGACACCCAGAGGCAGAGGCATGATGGGACTTGTAGTACTTCAACAGCTGGAGGGCTATAGTTGGACACCCCCGGTATAATGTATGGCCAACCTAAGGGGCATTGAAAAGAAGATTTCCTGACCCGATCCTCCACAGTACTCTCTAGCTGGACTGATTCCTGTTATGTTCTCCTCCCTATACTCCAGTGTCTGTTCAGGGAGCCGCCCTCCACACGGATGACAGATTGGGAGCAGCGGCTGGCTGGGTTCCAGTTGCACCCAGATGCACAGAACACTTGCACCATACATTCATGGACAGAGTGCAGTCTCATTTATTTAGTATAAGGAGGGGGTATGGAAATGGGGGGGGGGGGCGTTGATGGGAGGGCTCATTATACATTCACATGGAGTCAAGTAGGCAACACACCATTTGTCATTCCAACAAAAATTTGGTGACATGTCTGATAAATGGGAAGTAAAATAATAAATAAACGTCTGATAAATCAGAAGTAGAAGGTGGATGATTGCACACTGGTTCCAATAAAATCCGTAAACTTTATTGCAAAAAATCCAAATAACACAGAGAGAGCAAATGTTGACGCGTTTCATGCCAATGGCGCTAATTCATAACGTGCGTGTGCGGGCATCTGCCCTCTACTTCTGATGTTCTGCAGTACAAGCTGGACCGGCTCCGGACAGTTTTGGATCATCAGTGGACTGACCTGGAACAGTGTGTAGTGCTTCGGACTTCTGATAATTGGGACTTTTTTGTGTGTTAGAAACCTACTGATTTTTAATGGGCTGCTTTACATCAGAACTAAAGGTAAGGCTCCATGTACACGGGACACTTCTGAGCGATGGAAACTGACTGCCGGAAAACGTAGGTTAAAAAACGTCTGTTAGCCGCGTTTGCATACCGCATTTATGCGCGTTTATGAGCTTTTACGTTTAGAAGTGTTTTTTAAAGATAACCTCAGGAGACCTTCTAAAATGCCCAGAATGCACTGAAAAACAGTAAAAAAATTTACTATTTCAGAAACTTTGTGAGAAATAGAGAGAGCAGAAGCAGAGAGAGCAGTATTTGTTGAGATTAGCTGCCCGCTGAACATGACAGCAAGGAATATTGTTCCCTCTTTGTGGCATACGTACTCTCCCCTTTGCAGCATAAGGCTCCATGTATATGGGACATTTCTGAACGATGGAAACTGACTACCGGAAAACATAGGTTAAAAAACATCTGTTTAGCTGCGTTTGCATACCGCATTTATGCGCGTTTAGAAGCGTTTGCGTTTAGAAGCGTTTTTTAAAGATAACCTCAGGAGACCTTCTGAACTGCCCAGAAAAACAGTAAAAAATTAATTATCTCAGACATTTTGAGAGAAATAGAGCAGAAGCAGAGAACAGTATTTGTTGAGATTAGCTGTCTCTTTTTTTTTGTGGTGTTTGGATGCGTTCCAGCTCATTTCTGTGCAGAAATGATTGCAGCAGTGTCTAACATATTTTCTTTCATGCAAAACCTCAAAGTATGGTGTACCAGGTCCATTTGAGTACCGGGAAAACGCTTTGCATGTATTTTTCATGATGAAAAAAGGCTCTGGACAGCATCTGGAAATGGAAGAGTTAAAAAAAATTTCCAAACGCAAGCGCTTATAAACGCAGTTAGCTGCGTTTACAAGCATTTGGCGTTTGAAACGCTGATAAAATCTACTCCTGAACACAAGTTTGGTGCATTCAAAAAAATGACGTAAACTCAACTGCCTGTAAACGACATAGTGTACATGGACACATAGGAAAACATTAGGGAGAGTTCAGGGGCTGCTGAAAAAAACGCAGAAAAGCTCCTAAACGCGAGTTTATCAGCTGCAGTGTACATGGAGCCTTAAAGGAAGAATTGTAATCCCTATCATTTTTTTTCCCATCACTGTTTCCCTTTATTCCCTGTTCCATAACCAAAACAGGAAGTGAAAGGAAATCTCTCAAAAGTCAATGTGGTATTAACCTCTTCCCATCCAGCTGATGTTGATAAACAGCTGGACGGGAGCGCTGCCGAAGCGGGTGGACGTTTCTAAACATCCCCCCCCCACATCCATTTCCAGTGCATACTCCCTGGGAGAGCAAGGCATTACGATCGGTGCCCGCTGTGTCCACAGATCGCTGCATGGGACCTCTGTGTGAGATCCTGATCCATGTGATCACTGATTGGCCAATCAGTGATCACATAAATAGTAGTAAGCAAGATGTCACTTCCTGACATCAGTGCTTACTACTAGTGAAATCTGTGAATGATCACAGAGGTCACATGGTACAAGGCTATTCACAACAGCCTTGTACCATGTGACAAGCTGTGACCAATCACAGCTCGCACAGTATTTCTCAATGGCTGCAAGAATGCAGTCAGAGAGAAGGAGAAATGATTGCTTTTACAGCCTTTATGGGTGTAAAAGCAATTAGTGTAAATAGTATGTTAAAACAAATAATATAAAATAAAAATGTAAAAAAGTAAATTAAAAATTATAATTTTTGGTTATAAACTAATTTGGTTTTTTTTTTTTAACTAAAAAGATAGATGAATACATTTAGACCGATATTTATGAAGAAAGATTATTTATTTGCAAATTTTTATAAGAAAAACACTTTTTCTTTCAAAATTTTTGGACTTTTTCATTTATATAGCAAGTAAATAAAAATCCCAGTGGTGAATAAATACCACCAAAATAAAGTTTTATGTCTCCAAAAATTTTTAAAAACTTCATATGGGTACAGTGTTGCATGACCGCGCAATTGTCATTCAAAGTGTGATAGCACTGAAAGCTGAAAATTGGCCTGGACTGGAAGGGGGTGAAAGTGTCCAGACTTGAAATGGTTAAAAAAAGTAATATATTGCAGTTTGCCAATCATTAGATGTGGTGGCTGCATTATGTCTTCTGTTTCTGTTTTTTCCCCCTCTGTTAGGGTCCTTTCACACAGGTGTTCCGTTTTTTCTTTGAAAAAATGTGACTGAACTGATGAAAAAAACAGATCAGTTTACATTCGTTTACATCAGTTTTTTCATCTGTTTAAGTCAGTTTTCATCCATCTACATCCGATTTTCATTCGTTTTCAACCGTCTACATCCGTTTTTGTCCCTTTCATTTTTTTCTTATGGAAGAAAAACAGGTTTTTCTTCCATTAAAAAAAAAACAGATGTTAACGGATACAGACTATCTGTTTACATCCGCTAATCCATAGAAATACATGGGTGTCCGTTTTTCATCTGTAAACAGATGAAAATCAGACATACGGAACGCCTGTGTGAAAGGGGCTTACAGCCATTCTTTTATTTGGGTAGCTGGCAGCTTTAGCTGTGTGTCCAAGGCAAAGAAACATGTGCCCGTGGGCATGAGGCCTAAAGCTGGCCATAAGCTAATAGAAATGTCTGTTTTAAGAACGTTTGTTCAAGTTTTAATCATTAGTGGAGGCGATTCAACGTTCAATTTCGACTACAGTGACAAGAAAATGCAAAGAGATGTGTGATGCTTGAAAAAGCTTTTTTGGGGCAAAATCACACATTTTTAGCAGTAGTGATTTTAAAGTATTTTTTAATTAAAATAACAGTTTTATATTTACCAGCTCCATGCAAAGGAATTGTATAGAGCAGTGGTCTCCAAACTGCCGATTGCGGCCCTTTGCTTGCCTCTATCCGACCCTCGGGTATTATTCCTACCACTGATACCAACAAGGAGGCACCTTTTCTTCCACTGGCAACAACTATGGGGCATTTTTCCTTCCACTGACACCAATGATGGGGCACAATTCCTCCCACAGATATAAACAATTAGGTACTATTCCTCCCAACTAATACCAAGGATGGGGCACTATTCCTTCCTCTGATACCAATGATGGGGCACTCTTCATCCCACTGACGCCAATGATGGGGCACTATTCCTCCCCCTGACACCAATGATGGGGCACTATTCCTCCCCCTGACACCAATGATGGGGCACTATTCCTCCCCCTGACACCAATGATGGGGCACTAGTCCTCTCCCTGACACCAATGATGGGGCACTATTCCTACCCCTGACACCAATGATGGGGCACAATCCCTCCCCCTGACACCAATGATGGGGCATATTCCTCCCCCTGACACCAATGATGGGGCACTATTCCTACCCCTGACACCAATGATGGGGCACTATTCCTACCAATGATGGGGGCAGTATTCCTCCCCCTGACACCAATGATGGGGGCAGTATTCCTCCCCCTGACACCAATGATGGGGGCAGTATTCCTCCCCCTGACACCAATGATGGGGGCAGTATTCCTCCCCCTGAAACCAATGATGGAGCAGTATTCCTCCCCTTGACACCAATGATGGAGCAGTATTCCTCCCCCTGACACCAATGATGGAGCACTATTCCTCCCACTGACACCAATTATAGAGCACTATTCCTTCCAGCGACACCAATGATGGAGCACTATTCCTCCCCCTGACACCAATGATGGGGCACTATTCCTCCCACTAATACCAATGATGGGGACTATTCCTCTTACTGATACCAATGATGGGGCACTGTTCCTCCAACTAATACCAATGATGGGAACTATTCCTCTAACTAATACCAATGATGGGGCACTATTCCTTCCGCTAATACCAATGATGGGACAATATTCCTTCCACTGATACCAATGATGGGGCACTATTCCTCCCACTAATACCAATGATGGGACAATATTCCTCCTACTAATACCAATGATGGGACAATATTCCTCCCACTGTCACCAATGATGGGGCATTATTCCTCCCACTGACACCAATGATGGGGTGCTATTCCTCCCACTGACACCAATTATGGGGCACGATTTGTCGCTCTGACAGCAATGATGGGGCACTATGCCTCCCACCAATGCCAATGATGGGGCACTGTTCCTCCAACTAATACTAATGGCTGGACACTATTCCTCCTTCGACTGGCTACAGCACTATGTAATTTTTTTTACTCCTACTGACACTGAGACATTTTCTACTCCCACTTGCTACTCCGGCCCTCCTAAAGTCTGAAGGACAGTAAATTGGCCCTTTGTTTAGTAAGTTTGGAGACCCCTGGTATAGAGCGTCCCCGAACCTTCTCTTATAGGGTCCTTGTCAACTAGGCTCCTTCTCTTCTCAATGCGCCCCCATAGGAAGCCTTTCCTTTGGGGGAGCACCTGCGGGCTTGCTCCTGAGCTGAGCTATGTGCATCTATTGACACACACAGCATGGCTTTACCACTGTCCCCTGCTTCCTCCTCACAGGACTTGATTGACAGCAGCGGGAGCCAGTGGCTACTGCCTATGTCCTGTGAATGCAGGGAGAGAGAAGAGAGAGCCACAAAAGATGGGCAGCGCACTGGATCAAGTGACGACACAAGTAAGTATAAGGGTAAAAGATATTAATAGAAGTGCCTAAAAAAAAAGTTTGCTGTAAGTAAATTGACTACTGTCCTACTTGGCCTTAATATGTGTATGTATCCACATGGAAGAAAAATATATTTGAAATATATTTTAAAAATATTCTTCACAAATATATTGACATATATTTGAAATGCTACTATTTTGGCCATATTCAATATATTTAAAAATATATTTCAATAAATATATATACTGTGTGTGTATATATATATATATATATATATATATATATATAATGTTGAATTGCGTTTTTATTACAAAATATATGAAAAATATTTAAAAAAATACATTTTCAAATATACTGTATGTCTTTAAAAATACAAATCTACATTTTTGGAATGCCTTTACAAATATATGTAAAAGTATATGTTAAAATTACTTTTTTATATGTTAAAAAAAATCTGAAGAATATATTTAGAAAGTTTATTTTTAAAAAAATATTTTTCATATATTTTGGAATATATAAAAACACATTTCAACATGCAGTGTATATATATATATATATATATATATATATATATATATATATATATATATATAAATATATAAGTATATATATATTTAAATATATTGAATATGGCCAAAATTGTAGCATTTCAAATTTATGTCAATGTATTTGGCAAGAATATTTTTCAAATATATTTCAAATATATTTTTCTTCCATATGGGTATGAGAGATGGGGACCCTAGATTGTAAGCTCCTTGAGGGTAGGGATTAATATGAATCTGCCATATGGTACAAAGCACTGTTATATTAATACCTGTAATGCATAAAATCTATCTGACCCCTCGTGAATGCAGCAACAGAGCTTTCCTCACTGCTACCACCCCCACCCTCCCCCTTGTCATCAATTTTACCCCTTTTATATATGTTCTCCCCCCCCCCCAAACAGGCTGCCCACTCTTGTCCCCCCAGCTGCTATCACATACTGTGAAATGGTCTTGGTAGGAGCAGGTGGTCAGCTTCATTCCATTAGCAGCAATAAATGTTTTTTTTTTTACATATTATTCATATTTCAAAATATTACTGGGACAACATTCATTTTTTTTTTCATTGTTAATTAATTTGGCTTACAATTCTTTCAGCAATTTATACAATATTTTTAACAGATACTAGTAAAGTATGCTGTTCTGTAAACAGAGCTCGTACGCATGTGGTTTGCAGCATGGTGGAATGGCATTTTGAGGGTTAAAACTGGCGGTGACATATTGCTTTGCAGAGGGCTAGCAATAATAGCTGTACACTCGCCCATGAAGTACACATCCAGCCAAACCATTTTTTTTTCCTTTCCAGAAGGCTACGTTTGGATTTGGGGGGGGCTGAGCTGTGTCCTCCAAACTGAGTCCTCCAACCACATCCCCTTAAGCAACAATGGTAGTGGATAGGGGTGTTTACTTACCATAATCATGATGCTTTCCAAAAACTATCCGACTAATCGCAATCCATTCAAGCAAATGGGGAAACACTGCAAAAGCCCCACAATCACGTGCAAATGCTATTTGTTTGGTTTTAAAAACAGGCAGTGAGGTGTGCAGCTGTACTCTGCAGCTATTTCTCCGGCACAGCTCTCAGTTATCTCTGTATCTATAGTCATTGTGGAATTTTGTTTTTTTTTTAGTTTTGGTTAGAACCTCTGTCAGTGGCTCCTTTTAGATCCTTAGAGCCAAACTGCCTAATGACCCCATTTGTTTGCTCAACACTTTGTTGGACATGCAATACTTCTCTACTGCAGTATGTTGCAATGCACTATGCCACACTGCTATACGCTGTGGTGAATAAACACACATTAAATGTTATTTTGTCCAGATCCACCACCATTCTTTTCTAAATGGGAAAGGGAACTGCATACACTACCTGACAACATGGAATGGAAGAAAACGTTGGCGCATTCCTGTAAACTTTCTATATCATCCCATGCCCAAGAACGTAACTACGTGTCTGGGTGGTACCGATGCCCTACTCTCCTACATAGAATAGACCCTACCATGCTACATACATGTTGGAGATGTTTACAGGCCCCTGGCACCATGACACAGATTTGGGGCACTTGCCCACAAATTACTCTTTTGGAATAAAATACTACAGTTATATGACAACCTGGTGGGGGACAAATTCCCGAATGAACCTTGCATAACTGTTCTTTCTATGTTGCCAGGCTCCCATAGACAAATCAAGAAAAGCTTGATTCGATATTACCTTACAGCAGCCCCTCTCAGTTATTGCTAGACATTGGCGGCAAACATCTATGCCCTCATTGACTGATTGGGCTTGTGAAATAGACAGGATCGATCTGGATCCTAATCTGGAATGCATGATAGCCCGGGAGAATGACAAGACTGAATTCCACAAATTGATGTGTACGGTCTGTTCCCATTTTAGGTTTTCCTCTGATTTTAAAACCTTTGTAGCTGTTCCTTCTGGGGCCTCTCCGGTATAGATATAATCTTCCCTCCTTCCTCCCTTTGTGCCCCACCCCCTTATTATTGATTTCTTTATTAAGTGTTCTTGCATGGCAAGACCACTTACTGTTATATCACATATATATTCTTATTATTATAGCCAAATTTACCACCCTAACTCCTCCCACAGTTTTTACACTACATAGACAGTAATATACCGAAACGTGCGGATTGTTCCCGATTGGTGTGCTATTACTTTGTGGAATGGTTCACAAAATATCAGCGTTTTTGTGGTAAAATTGGTCCCATAGGAATGAATGGCGGAATGTTCAAAACTAAGTGGGAGCTGACAAAAGCTAGAGTGTGAGCTGAAAAATCAGGACATGATTTCTAAACTGCCATCACTCCCTCATTTTCAAGCCCACCTACACAAATCTTATATCAAAACGTTCAGCTATCCCTGCTGCCACTAAAAATGTCCACGGTTAAGCCATGGTCTTGATAGTTTTTCCAATATGATCATTTGTTTGCAACTCACGCCACCCATTGTCATTCATTGAAACTCCACTGTAGCCACCTCAAATTTGAAGGGCAATTTCTAAACTGTGACTGTGCCTTCATTTTTAATATTTCAGAAACATACTATGCATCAAATTGTAGGTCTGCGTCTGGTGATTCTCACAATATAAAGCTCTTTGGTGTAGAATTTATAGTTTTTAAACTACAACCATTTGAAGATGGTAACTGCCGGTGAAGTGAGAAAGTTGGAGCAGTTTGTTTTTAAATGCTCTTCTCTGCCCTTGCTGTAGAGTGAGTTGCCATAGGAACCCAGGTGTTTGAGCAGGCAGCAGAGTGACAAAAGCTACTCCGCCCTCTCCAGTTGTAGACTACTGGTGGAGGCAAGAACACTTTACACAATTTCCCCATAAATTGTAGATTTTCTAGTTTACTTAATATTCTTTTTTTCTTTTCTTTTTTTTTTCATTCCTTTTTCTCTGGATTTGATCATGTATACTAAGTTACCGTACATCCAGTGCCCCATATTGGTTCGTTATGTCTTTTCTGGTAACACCAGTCCATTTTGTGATTTTTCACATTCACATAGTGAAAGTTTATGGAATTAACAATATCAAAAAATGTTTTGCTAGTTTTACTGAGCCTTAAAGCGGAGTTCCACCCAAAAGGGGAATTCTCCGCTTAAAGCCTTTGTCCCCCGCTCCCCATTAAGGATTGGCACCTTTGGGAAGTGAGGGGGGGACCCTAATTTGACAGGTACCCACTCCCACTTCCGCTGCAATCAGAAGCGGAAGTTGTCTTCTCCCCCTCTCTCCCTGTAGCCTTCTGACAGGTCCCAGAAGACTACGGGGCCATTCACAAAGCGCAGCACATGTCACGCATGTGCAGTGGGCAACCGGCTGTGAAGCCGCAAGCTATCAGAGCCGGGTGCCCACACTGAAGATGCCATCGCCAAGGAGAGAAGATGGCCGGTGAAACCAGCGGTGGTGAAATCACCGCTGGACCGAGGGACAGGTAAGTGTCTGTATTTTAAAAGTCAGCAGCTACAGTTTTTGTAGCTGCTGACTTTTATTTATTTATTTTTTAGGTGGAACTCCGCTTTAACCACTTGCCCTCCTGAGGATTTACCCCCCTTCCTGACCAGGCCATTTTTTGCATTACAGTGCTGCGCTAACTTAACTGATAATTGCGTGATCATGCAATGCTGCACGCAAATTAAATTTATGTCCTTTTTTCCCACAAATTGAGCTTTCTTTCGGTGGTATTTGATCGCATGTGCATTTTTTATTTTTTGTGCTATAAAAAAAAGACCGACAATTTTGAGAAAAAAAATAATATTTTTTACTTTTTGCAATTAAACATATCCAGTAAAAAAATTCTAAAAATCAAATTTCGGGATAAATTTAGACCAAATTTTATTCTGCTACATGTCTTTGCTAGAAAACAAAATCATAATAAGTGTAAATTAATTTGTTTATGTGAAAGTTATAGCGTTTACAAATATATATATATATATATATATATATATATATATTGGAATTTTTAAAAAAAAAATTTTACTAGTAATGGCAGCGATCAGCGACTTACAGCGGGACTGCGGCAGGCTTCTGACACTGGGGCAACTGACTTGGTGTCCCAGACATCCCCAGTAACACCAATACAGTGATCAGTGCTAAAAACAAAGCACTGACACTGTACTAATGGCACTGGGCAGGACGGGGTTAACATGAGGAGCAATCAAAGGGTTAACTGTGTTCTGGGTGTGTCTTACTATGGGTGCTGTACTGTAATCACACTGCTTTGCATGGCTGTGCACAGCACAGCCATGCAAAGCAGTGTGCACAAGCTGACAGGGAGGAGAACTGTTTTATTTACAAACAGTTCTCCTGGTCTGAGATGCTTGACAATCACTGGTCGCTGGCAAGTAATCACCGGCCGGGACCCGATGATTGACAGACGCAGCTGCGAATGGTGGCATGGGTAGGACGTGCACATGCCCCTTACTTGGAAATGCGAAATCATGTGTATATTTATGCCATTGTCCAAACAATTATGGGATTGTTTCGGAGGTGATCTAAAGTGTTTTGGGATTATCCATGACTGCTAGCTTTTGCGTACAATACAATTTCAGCCTTCAGGGTACTTTCTTCCACTTTTACCGGAACACTTGCACTTGACTTTAGTGGGTAACTGTGCGCACCTTAACCACGCCAATACCATTATATTTCAGTTTAAAATCTTTTGATAGCATTTCATTTTTTGACTAGAAATATATAAGCAAGATAATTTTTATGATGACAACTTTTAAGGATGTGTTTATTCTTACCCCCCCAGGATCCAAAGGAAATTTACTGGTTTGCTGTGATTACGTTATTTTATAGAAGAGCTAATAACTGCCAAGGCTATAAAGTAAGTTTTGGGATTTCCCCAATAATATCTATTATTTCCCAAGAAATAGAAGCAATATGCTCATGTCTCTCATCCATCTGTACTAAACCTGTATGACTAGAGTCCATGAAAGGATTAGAGAACCGGGAGACTTTATTCCAAATAGCACATACAGTAGCAACCAAATTACTTGTTGGGCGCCACATTGCAAAGTGCATCGAAGTATCTGGTTGCTACAGTATGTGCCGTATGAAAGAAGGGCTCCTGGTGTTCTAATCCTTTCCTGGATTCTGTTTGTGGAAATATGGAATTTAAATCCTAGTGAAGCTTGAGAGTCAACAGTTGAAACAGAGTGGTAGCCTTCCAATCTCTGAGCAGCAGTGGTGTTTGTTTATGTATTGAACCTGTTGTAGAGTCTGAAAAGTGAATGTAATTACTGGCGGGCTTTGCAGAATACCAAGCAGTGGGAAGAAGGTCTGCACTGCATATGTTGTCTGTTTATGGACCTTGTGGGAATTAGCACCAAGGGTAGAGCTTTTGAAGCACACAGTCATTCACTTCCTTCTTTTTAAAGGCCACTTTTGCCCAATTTTATTTAAAAGAAAGTTCCATATAATATAGGTTTCCCTCGCAGGGGTATTCACCATCAGTGCAAACAAAAACATAGATTCAGCCTCCTGTCTCTCTTTAGCTGCACCGCTGCTCAGGCTTCATGCCTCGGTCCTCTTGACCATTCACGTGCAACACACTGCACCTGGGTTAGCGCCCTTTCCCAGCAGTCCTGCTTCTCTAGCTCACAGGCTTGGGCCCTCTGTCTGCTCTGTCAGACTTCTCTGTGCCACAATGCACACTTGTGGTTGCTCCCTTGCACCCACATGGACTCCTCGGGAAGGTGGAGCCCAGAACCCTGGTCCTGACTCCAGAAGAAGCCCACAAACACCTGAACAAACAGTCTCCTGGCCACTCCCCAACCTGGTCCGAGGTTTGGAGATTTCATCCCTCCCAAATCACTTTGAAATCTCCAGGCTCCAGGTCCCAAAATGGACTTTACATACAAATGAGGAAAGTGAAAAGCCAGTTTCCTCTGTATTAAGCAGGTACCCTGTAGCCCCTCAACCTGCCTTGTTGAGAATCCCGAGTTAAATATCTTTTCTACACTGTGACAGGTCGCCACACTGTCACAACCTCTTAGTGGGAAATGTGGTGAGGAAACCCCCCTACAGCCCGCTTTCCCTCCACGCCCATGGTTCTTGGTGAAAACATTGATGTGAAGAGTAGATTATATTTTATTGTGTATAACTTCGTCAGAGCTTCTGCTTATATTTCTGTTAAAGCCGTTATAAATACTATTTTTCCTTCTAAAAAAATAAATGTTCTACTTACCTGCTCTGTGCAATGGTATTGCACAGAATAGGCCTTGAACCTCCACTTGAGGGGTCCTCCACTGGCACTTTTGGTTTTTCCTCTTTTGTGTGTGTCACCCTAGTATATGGCTTCCTATGGGGGCATACCTGCAGGCTCGTTCCCAAGTCATGCTGTGTGTGTCCATAGACAACAAAACATGGTTCAGCCCCCAACCCCCTCCTCAGCAGCAGCAGGAGCCAAAGTCCTGTGAGGAGGGAGAGAGACTGGTGCAGCAGCAGACAGGCACAACACTTGATTAGATAACAGCTACAAAGGAAGGGGGGGGGTGAGGGGATAATAAAATTACTGGGACATTTTTTACCTTAATGCAGAGAGTGCATTAAGGCAAAAAAATGTCTTAATAGTAGTCAGTAGTGCTACTATAAGTCCAATAACCACAAACAAGTTTGTAAATGATCTTCAACACCCACAAAAGCCTGGATCTATCTTGCGTAAACTCATTATAGTGAAAACTGTGCAATCTTCCACCATGAACCAGCTGGACAAACTCTCACATCCTTGGTAGGACCTTCAAATTATAAAAGGTAAAAACAGGCAGATTCCCTTTCAAATCAGCCTGGATAAGCTATACTGGAGGTTAAAGATCTTCTTTCACACCAGAGTCAGCTCCAGGAAGAGAGTACAATGTTGCCATACAGAGAAACTGGAAATGATGGTATGATGTACTCCCGCCGGTGTGGGAAGTAGGGTTTGCATTGTAGTAGCCATTGCTCCCACGATTGGATCTTTGTAGAGCTAGGCAAGGGCGGATTGGGGGTCTACTCATTGTTCATCATCTTTTCTTGGGACCCCGCATATTGACAGTATGCCATGACTTGTTATTACATCCAAATATATATTATTACAGATAATAATACAGATGTGGGCTGACCTATGACCTAGTCTGTGACTCAGGTCATGTCCCTGTGTGGGTGGCATACAGGTGCATTGGGGACTATATATATTTGCCCATTAGTGTTTGCTGGTTAGCTCAGCTCTGAAGAGGGGGACGCACCCCTAAACTGCGCCAGCACTACAGTATCACTTGTCTGACTACGCAATTCCTGCACAAGGATTGTGCTTCTTAATTTTAATGCCTTTTGTTCTTCTACATCTGTGAGTACCCATTTGCCACACTTTTGTTTTTCACAATAAATTCTAGGTAATGCACTAGGCTTTTGCACCCTCCTGTGTGGGTTTTTTTTTATACTAGTTATGTATGCACTAGCTTTGTGATTGTTTATGTTGTAACTGCTATTTACTTGACATAGCTATTAATTTTTTTGTTTTTTATCCAAACAAATTTTATTGGAATATAACAGCAAATACAGGTAAAGTACTGCAACGTATAAATAAGGTATACATCAAGGATATTTGCAATGCAACTATTGGTCAAAATAACAGAGTAGGGCATATGACATTCTTATATGATAACAAATCAAGTCTCTTAAAGTTAAAGGAACATGGACAACAATGGTCATTGAGATCATTACAGAAGGTCCTAGAAACTTGTGATGGCCTATAGGTCCCCGATCTAAACTGCAATTTCCATTATCAAGCTAGCGGAGGCATCAACTGCAATAGGGCAATACCAAGTTCAACTATTTGCACTGTGGCCAATGCTGTCCTCCCATTACTTGAATAATCCAGTAATCAGGGGACCCCAGAAAAGAGAAGAGATGGAAATAAGAAAGGTGGAAGAGGAGGGAAGAAAGAGAGAAAGGAAAAAAGAAAAAAGGGAGAGGGATATGCGCTGTCTCCTGTCCCTCAGTGTGGGCTTCATAATGTATGGTCATGTCATTACAAGGGTGGAAAACCACCATCTCAATGCGTGGGTCGTGTATGTGGTGTATTCTTCTAATATCGGTCAGTTAGTTAGGGGTGCCAGGATCGTTGTTGGGATTAAAGGTAGACGACATTTGTTGAAACTCTGTAGTTGTTTGGAAATGATTCCAACAGGCCAAGGTTTTTGTGAATTAAGGCTGGCCATACACTATACAATTTTCTGCCCAATTTCCTTTAAATTTACCTTCAACTATGTAGTGCAAGGGACTTCCTAATTGGATACAATTGAAAGTGTTGTTAGGTTTGACCTCCTATTATATGGTTTTTGGTAAATCTAAACCAAAAATCTCAAGAAAATTGTGTAATGTATGGCCAGCCTTAGAGGGAGAATCTTTGGCTATTCGTTGTTTTTAACAGTTGTTGGTAGCGGGTGCAATTTTTTCCACTATTTTGTCAAAGTTTGACGTAACTGAGCCCTGACGTTTAGTTTTGATTTACCACTACATTGTTGAGCGTGAGCATTTATTATATTATATATATGATTATATTTATATTCTTAAAAATGTTGTACCTTCTGAACCACTTTTTAGGTTTTAAAATGTATATTTTGTATTTCAGAATGCCAAGCTGTATGGTGAAAACATGTACTTTTTCTTGGCGAGAAAAGGATCAAGATGTGACCCTGCATGTATTTCCAAGAAACCCAGATATGATTGCCAAATGGTTAAGAAAAATTCATTATGAGGAGCATACAATCGAGGAGCTAACAAACAAAATTTTAGGATCTAAAACAGGAGGCTACCGAATATGTTCAAGACACTTCACTGAAAGTGACTATGAACAAAGAGGCCCAAACAGATACCTTAAAAAGGATGCATTCCCCACTCCATATTCGCTTAAGGAGCCACAGAGGCCTGCCTCTCCATCTCTGGACCACAGTTACGTTAAACGTATGCGTCTTGAAGTAGAGCCACCTGGGGAAACATCAGCATCCATTTCCGGTATTGCTCAAGAAATTACTGCTGATGTATCCATTGCAAAAAACATTTTTTCAACTGAGGTCTCAGGTTCTATTTCTGAACTCCTTTTTTTTGACATGGGTGAGACTGAGCATGCAGAATGTGAGATCGAAACCAGTGGAGAAAGTACTCTGACAGTCTCCAACCCATCTCAGCCACAAATGCCTCCATTAAAGCGTAAATACAGTTCCAGAAGCACAAGAACAGTGGGGACCTTTATGGATCCTATCAACACAAAAAAACATAAAGCTACCCAGTTCGAGAAAAGATTTGGTACATCCAACAAAAAGACTCAAGTATGCAGCAGAAAGGATTACTATTCTGTAGGTATTCAGTGCAATCTTGTAGAACTCCCTGCTTTACAGTGCTTGCCTGTTAAACAAGAGTCAACAGTTGGACAACACACAGGGATTAAATTACAATGTGATGTTTGGCAATACTCCTTTCCGGAAAGCAGGGCTTTGGACTCCCAAAGTGTTCCTCATCTGTCTGAGTCTGCCCCTTTCCATACCTTTTTAGGAAAAGGGACAAATAATACTGGACAACTTTTGATGGATTGTGAGCCTGAAGACAATTTTGAACCTCTGCTACTCGATGAGAGCTACAGGCCTACTGTTAAGGAAGAGGACCGTTATATACAGACTTTTTCAGAGAAGGAAGATTTGTTTGTGGATCCAAACAATCCTGACTCCTCTTTTGTTTTACTCCATGATGTCCCTGGTAAAACGGACTACGCTACAGAAAAAAAATTTTTAGTATTTCAGTCTTGTCTGGATGAGCTGCTCTGGAACTCAAAATGCATAGCAGTGAGTGGCTGCTCTGGGACAATCATCAAACTACACAAATATATGGTTGGTTCAGCTCTCGTGGTCAGTGGTTTCTGTTCGAATAATCACAAACATAGACTCTGGGCAAGTCAGCCCTTTATTGGAAGAATGCCGGTTGGAAATTTGCTGCTGTCTGCTGCAATTGTGTGCAGTGGATCAAACTATCAAAAAATGACCACATTTTTTGACAATCTCTCTATGCCTGGCATCTCTAAAACCACTCATTGTCAGTACCAACAAAATATCATATTTCCAACTATCAATTACCACTGGCAACAGGAAAGACTGTCTGTCATAAAGTCCCTAGGAGACAAGTCTGTTGCCCTAGCAGGAGTCAGTCAGTGTGAACCTTCTGGATGTAGTGCAAAATATTGCACATATACTTTGATGGAGGCTGAAAGCGAGAAGATTGTGGACTTTCAAGTGGAGCAGTTTCAGCCAGGGTTAGCATCTGTAGCCTTAGAAAACAAAGCTTTCAAAATAGCTTTAGAACGTCTGCTAGCTGAGGATGTGAACATAAAGGTAATATCAACAGACAGACACATTGGAATAAGGAAAACATTGCAACAGAATTACCAATCAATAAAGCATGAATTTGATGTTTGGCATTTTGCAAAGTCAGTAGGTTCCAAATTACTTGCTGCCAGCAAATCAAGAAACATGGGTCAACTGGCTCATTGGGTTCCACTGGCAAAAAAACATCTCTGGTGGTGTTCCATGACATGCCATCATAACTCGGAACTACTGAAAGAAAAATGGTTGTCGATTATATACCACTCAGCAAATGTTCACCAGTGGCCAGGCAACAGTATGTACCACTCCTGTCAACACCCGCCAGTATCAGCTGAGGAGGAAAAAAAATATGAGTGGCTTACCTTGGGTTCTGCTGCTCATCAAAAACTAAAAGAAATTGTGCAGAACCCCCAACTTCTCTGTGATCTCCAACATCTGTCACATTTTTCCCATATTGATAGCCTAGAAGTATACAACAGAATGTCCCTCAAGTATCATTCCAAAGGGCACCATTTCCATCTAGATGCCATGGTTGCTCAATCTCAACTGGCTGCTCTAGATCATAACAAGAACACTAAATGCTTGCAAGACTTGGTAACAAAGCTTACTCATATTGAAAAAGTGGGAACATCGAGGTACAGATATTCTTATAACAGGGTGAAGAAAGACTGGTTGGTATCTAAAGTGTACAATCAAACCACTCAGAAATTCATAAAAGATATATTATCAGATAGTCTCTCTTTTGCAGCAGGAAAAAAACACTTTCACTGCCAAGAACAACCCTCCAGAATTCCCCAAAATATTGCTCCAGGGAACTGATTTTGTGTATACCATGTATATTTTTTTTTACTTTGCTTTCTTTTGATTATAAATTATTGTTGGCAGATACACTCTGGATAATATGAATTTTATAACTGTTGTCCAATATGTTTACATGCTGGTGTTTATCTCATCTAAAGATTTTTTTAACCTATTCATTTACGATTTTCATGTTATTTTTCATTACCAAAAAATTAACACTGCTCAAATAAACTAAAGGAATACTTTTTAATAAGAGTATAGCATCAAGACGTCAAGACTCCTGGGATATTGATCTGGTCAGTTAGGGAGCAGAGGGGGTTGTTAATCAGAGAACGTTATGCTGCCTGTAACATCATTCAGCTTGACTGCTTTGGTGGTGGTTCAGTGATGGTCTGGAGAGGCATTTCCATGGAGGGACACACAGACCTCTACAGGCTAGACAATGGCACCCTGACTGCCATTAGGTATCAGGATGAAATCCTGGGACCCATTGTCAGACTACGCTGGTGCAGTGGGTCCTGGGTTCCTCCTGGTGCACGGCAATGCCCGGCCTCGTGGCGAGAGTATGCAGGCAGTTCCTGGTGGATGAAGGAATTGATACCATTGAATGGCCCCTATGCTCCCCTGACTTAAATCCAATAGAACACCTCTGGGATATCATCTTTCAGTCCATCCGACGCAGCCAGGTTGCACACAAACTGTCCAGGAGGTCAGTGATGCCCTGGTCCAGATCTGAGAAAAAATACCCCATGATACCATCCATCGTCTCATTAGGAGCATGCCCCGATGTTGTCAGGCACAAGCACGTGGGGGCCATACAAACTACAGAGTACCATTTTGAGTTAATACAATGAAATTTCAGCAAAATGGACTAGCCTGCTGCATCATTTTTTCACTTTGATTTTTGGGGTGTCTTTGAATCCAGTCCTCTGTAGGTTGATAATTTTAATTTCCATCAAACAATGGGGCATCCTTACATTCCTAACACATTACCCAATCCATATCAGTATAGATATCCAGCATGATATTTTTCTCCATTGAGATCTGATGTGTTTTCAAAGTGTTCCTTTAATTTTTTTGAGCCGTGTAGTATCAGAAAATGGAACACCTGTCAAACTAATGAACAGTAAAGATTAAATGTGTCAATAAAAATTTTAAACAATATACTGTATAAATCAGCAACAAGTCATGGAAAATAGAAACTAAAAACCGAATTCTCTCCTTTCTTATTTTTTCTGTATTCCATCTGCTGATACTTTGCACATTGATGTTACACACGCAGTTGTTGTAAAACCTGAATTCTTTTATTAAATAAAGAATATACAAAAAAGGAAATAAATATATAATTGTGACTGCTGATTTTGATCATTTCTCTTTTTCATTAAAATTTAAAATAGTCATTAAATGGTTGACTTACTAAGTGATACAGGCTGTTCACTTTGTAAGTAAACATTCGTAAATAAGGAAAAGCTGTGATCATTTCAGCACAACCAATCATGTGTACTAATAATTCAGTTTTGGGCCACCAGTGTAACATTACTAACCTCTACCATATCTGGTAACATTTAGCTTGCTAGGTAAAGAACCTCTGTTCCTATAGCAAACCAACCCCAATGAGTCTGAAGTACCTGATGAATTCTACATAACATGTAGGCATGTTCTTGGTCACGTTGTTGACAGAGTCACCTGCCTGTAACGTCATGATATCAGATTGTTTTATGAGAGCTGCATGGCAATCCTTAAAGAATTATCATAGTTTTTACTAAAAGTTCAGTCAGCTTTTGCCCTATAACAAATCTTACTCATCTAGAGCTTAATCCACTTAATGCCTAAGGGAAGTTATACAGCACGCGTGGACATGAGTACTATGGATTTTGTGATTCAGATCTAGAAGATTAATTTCTTTGGACACTTTATTTGCATTAAACACTTTATATAGGATTTTTGTTTTGTTTTTATTGTGGACTGACACAGATAAGAGCAAGCACCTTATATTGATTTGTTTGAAAGGTTCATTGGTGTATACACTATCAGCCGATCAACTTTATGACCACCAAAACAGCCACTTTTTGCTACCAAAATAGCCCTAACCAGTTAAGTCATGGACTCCACTAGACCTCTGAAGGTATGTTGTGGTATCTGTTACCCGTAGCACAGGGGTGTGAAACTGGCGGCCCTCCAGCTGTTGCGACACTACAAGTCCCATCATGCCTCTGCCTTTGGGAGTCATGCTTGTAACTGTCAATCTTGCAATGCCTCATGGGACTTGTAGTTTGGCAAAGGCTGGAGGGCTGCCAGTTTGACACCCATGCTGTAGCAGATCCTTTCAGTTCTGTAAGTTTTGTGGTGGGGCCTCCATCAGGAAATACTGTTTGCTTGAAGGGGTGTACTTGGCCATCAACAATGTTTATGTAGGTGGTACATTTCAAGTAATATCCACATAAATGGCAGGACATTTCTATACGCAAATAAATACATGTAATGATTTTTCAATGATGCCATTAACAGTGTGCGTTTACTTGTGTTTAGCTGCATTCAGATAAAATACAATTTTGTGTGTACGGTATGCAATTAGACACAAAACACAGCTAAAAGCACATAAACAGGACTAACCACACTTAAACCTACTTTAACAACTTGATGTCCACCAACCGTACATTTACTGCTGGCTGGCGGCTTCCCCAGCCATCACAACATACCTGTACATCGCGATGCACATGCGCACTGGCACATCCCCTGGGGTGTGCAACAGCACGATCCTGTGACCTCTGTGTCTGGTGGGCAGCGGATCACAGTGTTCGGTACCCAGCTGGGGTATCATGATCGCTGTGACCAATCAAAGCGTTCAAATGATAACGTAAGCAAAACTGTCATGAATGGCTTCCATTCATGATAGCCTGCTTACTGTTGTGATGCTGTGATTGGCCCACAGCTATCACATGGTACCTGAGTCAATCACAGCACCCTGTACCATGTGATTAGCTGTAGCCAATCACAATAGTAATAAGCTGTCATGAACGAAAGCAATTCATGACAGTTAAAAACAATTGCTTATAACAGTGATCATCACTGTTATAAGCAATCACAGTATAAAAAAATTAAAAAATCCCTGATCAGCTCACCCCTTCCCTCTTCCCCGTCAGTATGGTGACACTAAACTAATGTGATGTAAGTATGTATTTCTTTTTTTTACTGTCACCAGTCAGTATCCCTGACCACTGCCACACCAGTCATAGGATGGTGCGGTACTGGGCTGGTGACAGTATGTAATAAGAAAAATGTAAATAAAAAAACAAATTATATTTAATTTCTTAATTTTCAAAAAAAGTGACAAAAAATTAAATCTTCAAAAAACTCTGCATGCCTCTTACTAAATACCTTGGGCTGTTTACTTTCCAAAAAGGGGTCATTTGGGGGGTACTTGTGCTGTCCTGGCATTTTAGGGCATCAAGAAATGAGATAGCCAGTCAGTACATCAGGGCTGATCAATTTTGAAATATACATTATATTGCCAAAAGTATTGGGACACCCCGTAAATCATTGGATTCAGGTGTATAAAATCAAGCACCTAGGCATGCAGACTGCTTCTACAAACATTTGTGAAAGAATGGGTCGCTCTCAGGAGCTCAGTGACTTCAAATTTGGTACCGTGATAGGTTACTATCTGTGCAATAAGTTCCATCCATGAAATATCCTTGCTACTAAATATTCCACAGTCAACTGTTAGTGGTATTCTAACAAAGTGAAAGCAACTGGGAACAATAGCAACTTACCCACGAAGTGGTAGGCCACGTAAAATGACAGAGCGGGGTCAGCGAATGCTGAAGCGCACAGTGTGCAGAAGTCGCCAACTTTCTGCAGTCAATATCTAAAGACCTGCAAACTTCATGTGGCATTCAGATTAGCACACCAACAGTACATAGAGAGCTTCATGGAATGCATTTCCATGGGCGAGCAGCTGCATCCAAGCCTTACATCAGCAAGTGCATTGCAAATCATCGGATGCAGTGGTGTAAAGCACACCACCACTGGACTCTAGAGCAGTGAAGATGTGTTCTCTGGAGTGACAAATCACGCTTCTGTGTATGGCAATCCGACAGAAGTGTCTGGGTTTGTCGGTTGCCAGGAAAACGGTACTTGCCTGACTGCATTGTGCCAAGTGTAAAGTTTAGTGGAGGGGGGATTATGGCGTGGTGTTGTTTTTCAGGGGTTGGGCTTGGAACCTTAGTTCCAGTGAAGGGAACTTTTAAGGTGTCAGCATACCAAGACATTTTGGACAATTTAATCCTCCCAATTTTGTGGGAACAGTGTGGGGATGGCCCCTTCCTGTTCCAACATGACTGCACACCAGTGCACAAAGCAAGGTCCATAAAGACATCGATGAGCGATTTTTGGGTGGAGGAACTTGACTGGCCTGCACAGAGTCCTGACCTCAACCTGATAGAACACCTTTGGAATGAATTAGAGTGGAGACTGCGAAACAGGCCTTCTCGTCCGACATCAGTGCATGACCTCACAAATGCGCTCCTGGAAGAATGGTCAAACATTCCCATAGACCCACTCCTAAACCTTGTGGACAGCCTTCCCAGAAGAGGTGAAGCTGTTATAGCTGCAAAGGGTGGGCCATCACAATATTGAACCCTACGGACTAAGGCTGGGATGCCATTGAAGTTCATGGGTGTGTAAAGGCAGGCATCCCAATACTTTTGGCAATATAGTGTATGTTCCATAGGGTCATGTTTACCCAAAAAAATGTATTGGACTACATTTTAGGCTAAATTTATGCAGAAAGATTATATTGCAAAACTAAGAAAAACATGTCTGTTTTTCAACGTTTTCGTATTATTTTGTTTATATAGCAAAAAAAAAACCCACAGTGGTTATTAAATACCATCACAAGAAAATTATATAACTTTCATTTGGGTCCAGTGTTGCATAACCAAGCAATGCCAGTTCAAGTAGCACAGTGCTGAATAGCAAAAAATACCCTGGTCATGAAGGGGGGTAAAACCTTATGGAGGTCAAGTGGTTAAACATGGAATATCTAAATGCTTGAAAAATTGGTCTCGGAGGTACATGCACATGGCTGTAGAAATACACGATTCAAAGCTTTTTTTGTTCATGGATCTCAATGCAGGTATATTGCTTTTAATGTCTGTAAATGTGCTGCATTCAGATCCATAAACATAAATTGAAAAATATGTGTCCGAAGGCATGCATTTGAGGCACGTATGTGTGTTACATTGTTACAAAAAGTGCATTCTGGGATTGAAAACACATCAGGTGAATATAGAGCTAGAAGTTTACCCACTGACAATGACTTTATAGATTTCAAGCCTATGAGGGGACCTCTTGACATTGGCCTAAAACACCCACCTCTGCACCTTTGCTTTTGTATATAGGGAATGCCAAACTGTTCCCCAAGAATCCTCATGACACTGTTTAGCCTATAGCCGTTTGGCGGCCTCAAAAATGCTTTAGCTTTCCGGGTGCACGCCATTTGGCCTGCTCCCGCACATGCGCAGTTTGCACGGTTGGAGAGCCGCGCAGCGGCGCAATCTGTCACCGGCCGTGTACCTCGGACACGGCCGATGACAGATCTGAGTACCGGCCCCCAATGCCGGTACCATGTGAC
Organism: Staurois parvus; assembly: GCF_062004578.1. Lineage (NCBI taxonomy): Eukaryota > Metazoa > Chordata > Amphibia > Anura > Ranidae > Staurois > Staurois parvus. The sequence continues at coordinate 761,703 of NW_028317935.1, read as the reverse complement.
CTGCTGTGACCAATCACAGCAGGTCACATGACAGTTGTATACAATGGATGGCTTCATTCATGCCATCCATCGTATACTAGTGCCTAGCTGTGAATGGTCACAGCAGGTCACATGCACATGTCATGTGATTAGCTGTGGCCAAGTCACAGCTAAGCACAAAAAAAAAAAATCCTGAATGAATCGATTTCATTCAGGTAAATGCTTGCTTATAGCAAAGTAATTCTTTGCTATAAGCAAATTTTGTAAAAAAAAAAAAACAAATACTGATCACTTCCCCAAAGTAGTACAATGTTACTATGGTAACATTGTACTACTTTGGTCATAGTAAAATATGAAAAAAAAATCTTAAAAAAAATTAAAAAAATGTAATAAAAAATTAAAAATAATTAAAAAATATATATATTTTTTTTTTTCATACTGTCACCAGTCAGTGTCCCTGTTCACCGCCATGCCAGTTATATGATGACGCTGTACTGCACTGGTGACAGTATGTAAAAACAAAAATAGTGAAAATATTTTTTTTTCATTTTCCGAAAAATTATGACAAAAAAAATACAACTTCAAAAAACTCGCCATTCCTCTTATGAAGTACGTCAGACTGTCTACTCTGCAAAAAGGGGTCATTTGGGGGATATCTGTACTATTCTGACATTCTTGGACCTCAAGAAATTAGATTGGCTGTCAGTACTTCAGGATTGATCAATTTTCAGATCTATACCATAGTTTGTGAACTCTATAACTTTTCTACAAACTAAATAATACATCCTAATTTGGGTTATTTTCACCAAAGACATGTAGCAGAATACATCTTGGCCTAAATTTATGAAGAACAATTATTTATTTGTAAACTTTTATAACAGAAACAAAGAAAAAAGTGGGGTTTTTTTCCAAATTTTTGGTATTTTTTTGTTAATTTAGCAAAAAATTAAAACCCCAGCGGTGATTAAATACCACCAAAAGAAAGCTCTAGTTGTGTGAAGAAAATGATAAAATTTTAGTTTGGGTACAATGTTGTATGACCGCGCAATTGTCATTCAAAGTGTGAGAGCGCTGAAACATGAAAACTGTATGTAAAAGTATGGCCACTGTGACCACAAATAAAACACTTTCGAGAATCTCTATCCCTTTGTGTAGCAACTGGTTGAGCAACCGTAGATTTGGGTTGTAAGGCTCAGAATGTTCTCTTTGGGGTGAGTTAAAATGGTGATCCTCTTTTGGAATACGTTTCACCTTTTTAGAAGTACAAAACTGGATTTCAGCTTCCTGTTTATTTACTAATTTCATTAACTCATGAAGAGAACAAATTCTGTAAAATAACATTTGAGGAGCTGTGTAAGAGGATGTCGAGGTAGTAAGTCTCAAACTACCTGGTCCTCATAGAGTGTACTGCAGAAGTAGGCATAGCCGTTTGATACACTAAATGTGACAAGAATACAGGCGTATCACAGTTTACAAATTTAATGCATTCTGCGGGACTTTTCATATTGCGAGAAAGTCATAAACCGAAACACGGTTTCCCATAGGAATGCACTGAAAACTAATTAATCTGTCAGAAAAAAGTTTTAAAAAAGTCTTATCTGTTCAAAACTCTTTATGAAGTGCACTTTAAAGGAATACATACTGTACAGGAACATGATTAAAAATTAATTTGTAAATGCATTGAAAACCAATTAATCTGTTCTGGAGGTCAGAAAAAAGTAAAAAAAAAGTCTTATCTGTTCAAAACTCTTTATAAAGTGCACTTTAACCACTTGCCGACCGCAGATAGCCGAATGACGGCTTCACTGAGACTCCCAGTTCTGGGAGGGCGTCATATGATGTCCTCCCAGAACGTACTCTCCTGTGCGTCCACAGGGGACACAGCTGATCACGTGATATGGTAAAAGGCCAATCACAGCGGCCTTTTACCGCATGATCAGCCATGTCCAATGACATACTGATCACTGGGAAGTGCAATTGCCGGTTATCGGCTGCACATTCCTCATGCTGTCACAGCGTGAGGAAAGTACTGCCGAGAACCGACAGTTGTCAGAGGAGGAATCGGCGCCGATCATCTGGGCACTGATGATCAGTGCCCTGATGATTGGTGCCCAGCAGTGCCACCCACCAGTACCACCCACAATTGCGCAGCAGTGCTGCCCACAAGTGCCCAGCAGTGCCACCCACCTGTGCCCATCAGTACCACCCAACGGTGCCCACCAATGCCACCCACCTGTGCCCACCAGTGCCACCCATCAGTGCAGCCCAGAAGCGCCACTCAGTGCCCAGCAGTTCCGCCAGTCAGTTCCCAGCAGTGCCGTCAGTCAGTGCCCATCATCAGTGCCAGCTCATTAGTGCTGCCTATCAGTGCTGCCTATCAGGGCCCATCAGTGCCGCCTATCCATGCCACCTCATCAGTGCTGCCTATCAGTGGCCATCAGTGCTGCCTATCAGTGCAGCCTCATCAACGCACATCAGTGAAAGAGAAAAATTACCTGTTTGCAAAATTTTATAATAGAAACAAAGAAAAACTTTTTTTTCAAATTTTTTGCTCTTTTTTTTGTTTATAGCACAAAAATAAAACACCCAGCGACGAGAAAATACCACCAAAAAAAAGCTCTATTTGAGTGAAAAAAAATTTCATATGGGTACAATGTTGCATGACAGCGCAATTGTCATTCAAAGTGCTATAGTGCTGAAAGCTGAAAATTGGCCTGGTAAGGAAGGGGGTATAAGTGTCCAACAGGCAGGTGGTTAAAGGCATAGGACTTTACAGGGACATGATTTAAAAAAAAAATCATAAATGCATTGAAAACCAATTAATCCTTTCGTATTGTGAAAAAAATTCGTAAACCGAGGCATTAATTTCAATGGATTTTCATTCGTAAACCAAAAATTACGTTAACCGAGGCGTTCGTAAACCGAAGTACGCCTGTAGTTGCAATCGACTAATAAAAGTGGAAACATTTTACCCTTATTTCTGACAAGACAAATGTTATTCAGTAACCATTTGTTTGTGATCATAATATGGCTCAAGGTGATCGGACAGCACCTGTATGTAGTATATTCTGAAGAAGCCCATGTGACGTAGTGGGCGAAACGCGTCAATGTCACCTCCTGGACACGCTGGCACATGCGCAGTCCCACGGAGCGGCTCAGTCAGACTGTAGGACCTGACACTCATACATTTTCTCTGTGGAGCCACGGCTTTCCTTGCGGCATGCACGGCCGCCATCTTTAGCCACTATATTGCACCGCTATATGCGGTATGTTATATATCAATCTTTGCCTATCATCACGGCACATTTTGGGCTGTCAACAGGAGTTCTGACCCAGCAGTGGCTGATAAGCTTTCCCTACATTGGGAGGATCCTCACTTGTTAACACACAGGATTCAACTTCACCGACTTCAGCAACTATCCCTGCATGGGCTGTAGGTCTGTGGATGACTATCAGCTGCTACAGGTTTGACACAAGCTTTCCACTTTATTATACCTGTATCTTCTGTGGACTTTTACTGAACTGGGTCTCTACCTGACAATCCCCTGTGCTCCATTATTTAAGGCATTTATATATTATGCATATTACCGGTTCCACCAAACAATTATGTCATCTGCATGATACATGTTTACATGACAATCATTGACTGGCCAAAAGATCTTTGGGATATTGGGCACATCATGTCATATATTGTCATTTTTCCTACCATCATCTAACCACTCTTGATATATTATAGACATGTATTCTACATAATTTTGCATTACAAGCCTATCATCACGGCACCTTTGGGGCTGGCAACAGGAATCTAACCCAGCAGTGGCTGATAGCTTTCCCTATATTGGGAGGATCTTCACCTGTTAACACACAGGATTCAACTCCACTGACCTCAGCAACTATCCCTGCATGGACTACAGGTCGGTTGATGACTATTAGCTGTTACAGGTTTGACACAAGCTTTCCACTCTACCATATCTGCATTTTTTGTGGACTTTTACTGAACTGGCTTTTCACCTGACAACCCCCTGTGCTTCAAGTATTCAAGGCTTCTATATATTATGCATATTATGGGCTCCACCAAGCTATTATGCCATCTGTATGATACATGTCTACATGATAATCATTGACTGTCTAAATGACCTTTGGGAAATTGGGCATATTATGTCATATATTGCCATTTCCCTTCCATCATTAAACTACTCTTGCAATATTGAGATGTATTCTACATAATTTAGCATTATAAGCCTAACCGCATATTCTTGATGAGAGATCTGTCATACTTTCATACATCACTTGATATCTGAGGAATGACTTTCAGCTTTTTACCCTGATACTAGGGATTATACCCATTATTTTTGATGGTTGCATCAAGGATCATGTTTATCTAGATTTATTATTATTCACTTTTCGTGTATGTTTACATGGTTATGTGATTTATACATGAATCCTGTCCTTGGTACTCATCATACCTTCTTGAGCTATCTATATTACCATCTGCTTGTCATCTTCACTGTCTTGTTCAAATTTTGAGACTATTCTATTCATCACAGGTCTACTATTCATTACATCCTTATGGGACTTTTTGCATGCCTAGTGCTGTCCAGGTTGATCTTGCCATTCTGCTCTTGACTTTCCTTCCCCCTGGGTGGTGGTGAAGTAATTTCTTGTGTAATTTTTGTATATTTTGGCCTACCATGCCATACATATCTTTGTGATATTTGTACTTTTTTTACTGCAAATTAAATTATTTTTGTCTATCATTTTCAAGACTGCAGTTTGTCCTCATTTGGACCCCCTTTTGGCCTTTGGGTCCTTTACCCCCTGGTCTTTTTTCTTTATTTTCCCATTTATGATTAGGGTCCGGAGGACACCACATACATATATCTATGTGAGTCAGCATTATTTATAATTGGGTCACTATCTTTATTTGGTAATTTCTGACTGTGACGGAGGAAAGGCAGGACAGAACACACAGAGTAGATGGCAAACGCACAAAGCTTTATTGAGACAAACAGACGGCAGTCCTTCAATAAGGGGGTTGGCAGAGAGGGTGAATACGCCACTAAAAGGGGTAACAAGGGGGCCCCACCCACTTTTAGGGGGCCCCACCAGGAGAGCCAAGGGGGTGTCCCTGTAACAGGGGTAGTCCGACAAAGGAGGGGGGTGCGAGGGGTCACCACAGCAACAGTTCAGGTAACACAGGGGGGAAACAGGTACTCACGGATCCAACAGGATGCCTGGTCTCCCAGGGGAAGAAGCAGAACACAGGTACCTGTGGAGTCCGGATCAGGTGGGTGGTGGTCTCTGGCAATGGCAGGCAGGCTGTGATAGTCTCTCCCCTTCTGTGGGGTCTCTGGCAATGGCAGGCGGCCTGTGATAGTCTCTCCCCTTCTGTGGGGTCTCTGGCAATGGCAGGCAGGCTGGTTCTGGCCGTCTCTCCCCTCCTGTGGGGTCTCTGGCAATGGCAGGCAGGCTGTGATAGTCTCTCCCCCTTCTGTGGGCTCTCTGGCAATGGCAGGTGGGCTGTGATAGTCTCTCCCCTTCTGTGGGGTCTCTGGCAATGGCAGGCAGGCTGGCTCTGGCCGTCTCTCCCCTCCTGTGGGGTCTCTGGCAATGGAGGTGGGCTGTGATAGTCTCTCCCCCTTCTGTGGGGTCTCTAGCAATGACAGGCGGGCTGTGATAGTCTCTCCCCTTCTGTGGGGTCTCTGGCAATTGCAGGCAGGCTGGCTCTGGCCGTCTCTCCCCTCCTGTGGGGTCTCTGTGAGGCTGGGGATGGGCTGGCAGAGTCTAGTCACAAAGGTCCCGCCGTAGCTGGGGATCCTTTGATGACTGCACAATGGAATGCGCCCAGAGAGCCCAGCACCAGCCTCTTAAGCTCGTGCGGGATGCTTCCAACCGGGGTCAGGCCAGCGCTGGCGTCAGCTAGACTCTGGAGCCCGGGCCATCCCTGTGGGAGGTTTGCATTTCTCCTGGAGAGGTGTGAATCTCGCCACATCCTGGCTGCCAGAGAGGAAGAGACAAGACAGGGTGGTGGAAGTCTCACCTCTCATCCTGTGGCCACAGGATGAGAGGGGGAGGGGTGAATACTAGACCCCAGGGATGAATCAGGCTGGTGACAGGGACATCCTGGGGGCAGGGATGATGTCGGCCTAGATGAATGGCAATTTGGGAGGTGTGCGGCGAGCTGGCAGGGCAGCTGGCCAGGAGGAAGGGGGGCCCACAGTAATTGAATTATGCCTTTGAGTTAGGCCATTTTGCTGAGGGACACAGGGGACAATTGGAACGATACAGAGCAGGATGCTGAGGGCATGTGATACAGGGCATTAATGGCATTAATAAGGGCATTAATAATTGGCAGGCCCCTATACCGTGACACTGACCCTGAGCTTTGGGAATCCTGGTGTGTTCTATTTTTTATTTAATATGTAGTATATTCCCCTTACTCCTTTATGAGTGTCTGGATGCAGGTAGATTCATTCCACAGCTGGAGGACCGCAGACTTTCAGTGACACGCTGTCTTCTGAACAGAAACACTCTCTTAGATGTTGAAGAGTGTGCTCTTTCCAGACTTCAAAATTTCCTTCTCCTTGTTGCACATGGACATTACCAGAATACACTTTTCAATTTCTGTAAAGTGCTGCCTGTAAACCATGCTCTAACATTTCAGTTGGTCTGGCTAAAGTACCCCATGCACTGTCACTAGAGTGTTCTCTATCATTCATCCTGTGGAACAGCTGATACAGGTTCTTTTACATGAACCAGTAGGAAAGTACAGCACATATATCTCAATAGGACCTGCTGTGTTAGAAGAAACACAACCCCAAACCACAACTCTAGATGCAGGATTAAAGTAAAACTATGGCGTCCCATTAAAAAAATATTATGTGCTGCAGCTTCTTCTCTTTTTTCCAGTTGCGGTGGGCATTCTTTTAGGACTGGGCTTTACTAATGATGTGCAAACGCAACTCAGTCCTGGAGTACTTTGAGCCCAGCCTGCATGATGGTGCACCCCCCCCCCCCCTAGCTGTCTGGGCTCACAGGAGATGGGTGGAATTACAGAGTTCTGTGTTCTGCCTGGAGAGGACAACCAGCGCTGGACTGAGGAGGAAGCCAGAGCATGGAGAGTGTAAGGCAGGCCATACATTATGCATTTTTTTTTCCTTCAACCAGGGTTGAAGGATAGAAAATTGCTCGATCTCCTAGGCGATCGGAAGCGGAAGGTGTCCTCCCTCCCTCCCTGTAGTCTTTTGGGACACATGACAGGTCCCAGAAGACTACAGGACCATTCACAAAGAGCAGTGCTACTTGTGCATGCGCAGTGGGTACCCAGCTGTGAAGCCGCAAGCTATCACAGCTGGGTGCCCACACTGAAGATGCCGGCCTCCTGGAATACAAGACAGCCGGTGAAAGGAGCTGCGGGGGTGAAGGAACAGCTATAAATTTTTTATGCCCAGCTCTGGGCCTTAACAAGCCATTTTGAGAATTGTTCAGGCTTTGCAATGTATTTTGAAGACTTGCATTTGAATACGTGACAGGCACAATAAAAACCCCAACCCAATACATGAGACCAAAGCGGCTTTATAATTTCAAAGCACAGTGACCTGTGTGTATACTAATATTTAGGGCCTGCAGGAGAGTGTAAAACTGGATACTAAATTGGGTTCACAAATACCCTAGGGTCCCCTGTTTTCACTCAAATCTCACCAAGCAGCCCAAATCTCACCATTATCTATGTTACTTCTTATGTCCCTCTCTGGGTACTTTTGGAACTCCCAAATTGTGAGTCTATTCCTATTACAGCCTTGCTATAGCTTCCACAAAAAACACTCCCAGCCTTTCTGAGCCCTTTAATGTCCCAAAGCTTGAAATTTGGGACTCGGTTTGGTACGTAGGCACCCTCCTGTCCCCTTTCCTACCTTTGTTACCAGTCCTAAATAACCCACTCCTTCCTCTGGAACTGGAACAACCAAGAACAATTACATGGTGAGTGATGCATGGTTTTATACATGTACATCATTGTCTGTCCGCCTGCACCTTCAGATTAGCACAACAACAGTGTGTAGAGAGCTTCATGGAATGGGTTTCCATGGCCGAGCAGCTGCATCCAAGCCTTTTATCACCAAGGGCAATGCAAAGCGTCGAACACAGTGGTGTAAAGCATGCTGCCACTAGGCACTAGAGCAGTGGAGACATGATCTCTAGAGTGACAAATCACACTTCTCTGGCAATTCAATGGATGTGTTGTGGTTTTGGTGGTTACCAGGAGAATGGTACTTGCTTGACTGCATTGTGGCAAGTTTAAAATTTAGTGGAGGGGGTATTATGGTGTGGAGTTGTTTTTCAGGGGTTCGACTTGGCCCCCTAGCTCCAGTGAGGGGAATGCATACCAGTGAGGGGAATGCATACCAAGACATTTTGGAAAATTTCATGCTCCCAACTTTGTGGGAACAGTTTGGGGATGGCCCCTACCTGTTCCAACATGACTGTGCACCAATGCTTAAAACAAGGTCCATAAAGACTTTGATGAGCGAGTTTGGGGTGGAGGAACTTGACTGGCCTGCACAGAGTCCTGACCTCAACCTAGGGTTGCCACCAGATCCCTTTAGGACCGAACACTAAACCGATTACTCAGATTACACAGGCTAATTTAATGCAGATAAAGCTCTAAGTGAGTTTAATTAAGACCTTAATCAACCACAGAACCTGTGGAATTAATATGTGTTTGGTTTTAAAGGGATGAGGTGGCAACCCTACCTCAACCCAATAGAAAACCTTTGGAATGAACGGAGACTGTGAGCCAGGCATTCTCGTCCGACATCAGTGTCTGACCTCACAAATGTGCTTCTGGAAGAATGGTCAAACCTTCTCATAGACACCCTCCTAAATCTTGTGGACAGCCTTCCCAGAAGAGTTGAAGCTGTTATAGCTGCAAGGGGTGGGCCAACTCAATATTGAACCCTACAGACTAAGACGCCATTAACCACTTGCCCTCCTGAGGATTTACCCCCCTTAATGACCAGGCCTCTTTTTTGCTACTCGGTGCTGCACTAATTCAACTGATAATTGCGCGGTCATGTAATGCTGCACACAAACGAAATTTACGTCCTTTTTTCACACAAATAGAGCTTTCTTTTGGTGGTATTTGATCACCTGTGCGCTTTTATTTTTCACGCTATAAACAGAAAAAACCAAAACTTTTGAAGAAAAACAATATTTTTTACTTTCAGCTATAAAAAATATAATAAACTCAAAGTTGGTTATAAATTTAGGCCAATATGTATTCTGCTACATGTTTTTGTTAAAAAAAAATCCCAATATGTGTATATTGATTGCTTTGTGTGAAAGTTATAGAGTCTACAAACTATGGTATAGATACTGCAATTTACGCCATTTTTTTGCTATACAGCGCTGCGTTAGTTTAACGGACAATTGCGCAGTCATGCAATACGGTACATAAATGAAATTTATGCCCTTTTTTTCCACACAAATAGAGCTTTCTTTCGGTGGTATTTGATCGCCTGTTTTTTTATTTTTTGCGCTATAAAAAAAAAAAGGCTGACAATTTTGCGAAAAAAAATATTTTGGACTTTTTGCTATAAAACATGTCCAGTAAAAAAAATTAAAAAATCAAATTTTGTCATAAATTTCATCCAAAATGCATTCTGCGACATGTCTTTGCTAAAAAAAAAAACCCAATACGTGTAAATTAATTGGTTTACGTGAAGGTTATAGCATTTACAAATTGCGGGAAAGATACTCAGATTTTTAATTTTTTTTTATACTAATAATGGTGGCGATCAGCGACTTATGGCGGCGATCAGCGACTTATGGCAAGACTGCGGGACTGCGGCGGACATTCTGACACTGGGGGGGAACTAACTTGGGGTCACTGACATCCCCAGTGACACCAATACAGTGATCAGTGCAAAAAAAACACTGACACTGTACTAATGGCACTGGGGAGGAAGGGGTTAACTTTTTTTATTCACTGAAAGGGTTAACTGTGTGAGGAGAGTGTTTTACTAGGGGGTGGGGGTGTGTACAGCACGGGGACACGCTGATCGGGAGAGATAAACTCTTCTCTCCCGATCAGCGTATCAGGAGCTGTCAGGGAACTGACAGAAAGCAGAGCTACTGCAGCCCTGCTCTCTGTCAGTGATTGCCGCTAGTCGGCCGGACACAGCCGGTAATGCCCGGCCGTGACCCCGCGACTGACACCCGCGGCCGGGATTGGCAGTGCAGGTAGGGCGGCGGCATGCCTCGTGCGCGCCCCCTACCTGTTTTGCAAAAGCGCGTTTTAAAACGTGCTTTTGCCCAGCCGTGCCGCCCTGCCCCCGTATTTCTACAGTGGCTGGGCGGGAAGTGGTTAAATTTCATGTGCGTGTAAAGGTAGGCCGACCAATAGTGTCAGTAGAGGGTATGTTTGCACTCTACTGGATCACCTTGCCTTTTCTCCACCATATATGCTGTGCTAAATAACTAGATCCTTGCCGATTATCTCCTATGTGGGCCATTGGGAAGGAGATCTTGCAATTTCAATAGATCTTGAGGATTAAAGTAAAGCATGGTCAAACATAGCAAAATTCTCCTAACAGAACTGTCTTGGAATCCGCTTATAAGGTTCTTTTCAGGTGGTACTGGATCCCTGCCCACATAGCTCATGCAAACCAAACCCACAGCGATAGATGCTTCAGGGACTGTGGACAGCATGGTCCGCCGTATGTCTGAATTTGGTGTTCATGCCCGCAACTGACTGCCTTTTGGTCCAGGGTCTTTGGATTGCTCCAAACTCTATTCTCTCTCCAACTCTACTCATGTAATAATCCCTAAAGTGGCTCCATTACATATCCCAGGCCTGTTTTCATACCAAAAAAAACTGGCCAAGTATTTATTTTTGCCTGCTAAACACACAACAACCAAAGCCTGGAAGAAACTTTGTGTTCCCTTCCAAGAAGTGAAACAGCGTGCCTGGCCACATTGATGATTAATGAAAAACTAACATCCTCAACAATTTTCAAATTATGGGAGCCATGACTTAATTATTCTTTACCTTTCTTGAACACTTTCAGGTTAAGCTATTATTCACTCTCCAGCCTTGTTCCCAAGTCTGCGGGGATTGTTCCCCATGCCCTCTCCTCCCTGTTTTTTTCCCTCTTCTTTACATAGTGCTATTATTTAGTTCTTACTCTTCTTTTTTTTATACTTTTCTGTTTATGCTTTCTATTATTTTTATGTCTATATTTTATTTATCTAATATATATATATATATATATATATATATATATATATATATATATATTAGATAAATAAAATAATATTATTTATATATATAGTGAAGGAAATATTATTTGATCCCCTGCTGATTTTGAATGTTTGCCCACTCACAAAGAAATGATCAGTCTAAAAATTGAATGGTATGTGTATTGTAACACTGAAAGACAGAATAGCACCAAAAAATTCAAAAGAAATGCATGTCTAACAAATGATGCACTGATTTGCATGTTCATGAGGGAAATACGTATTTGATCCCCTATCATTCAGCAGGATTTCTGGCTACCAGGTGTCTTTCATACAGGTAACAAGCTGAGATTAGAAGAAGTCTCTTAAAGGGAGTGCTGCTACTCTCATTTTGTTACCTGTATAAAAGACACCTGTCCACAGGCGCAATCAAACAATCAGATTCCAAACTCTCCACCATGGCAAAGACCAAAGAGCTGTCCAAGGATGTCAGGTACAAGACTGTAGACCTACACAAGGCTGGACTGGGCTACCAAACTATTGCCAAGCAGCTTTGTGAGAAGGTGACAACAGTTGGTGCAATAATTTGCAAATGAAGAAACACAAAACAACTGTCAGTCTCCCTAGGTCTGGTGAACCATGCAAGATCTCATCTCATGGAGTGTCAATGATCATGAGAACAGTGAGGAATCATCCCAGAACTACACGCGAGGATCTTGTCAATGATCTCCAGGCAGCTGGGACCACAGTCACCAAGAAAACAATTGGTAACACACTACACTGACAAGGATTGAAATCCTGCAGTGCCTGCAAGATCCTTCTGCTCAAGAAAGCACATGTCCAGGCCCGTCTGAAGTTTCCCACTGAACATCTGAATGATGCAGAGGAGGACTGGTTGAAAGTGTTGTGGTCAGATGAGACCAAAATCAAGCTCTTTGGCATCAACTCAACTTGCTGTGGTTGGAGGAGGAATGCTGCCTATGACCCCCAAGAACACCATCCCAACTGTCAAACATGGTGGTGGAAACATTCTGCTTTGGGGCTGTTTTTCTGCTAAGGGAACAGGACAAATGCACTGCATCAAAAGGACAATGGACGGGGCAATGTACCGTCAAATCGTGGGTGAGAACCTTCTTCCCTCAGCCAGGGCATTGAAAATAAGTCATGGATGGGTGTTCCAGCATAACAATGACCCAAAACACACGGCCAAGGCAACAAAGGAGTGGCTCAAGAAAAAGCATGTGACGGGAGTGACTTTTGGGGGTGGGGGGACCGCTTGGTCAGCTCATGTCCCCCTCATTATGTTAAACCCACCCTGTGCCTGTTAAGGGGTACAGGGTGTGAATGTGAATGTCCCAGTATTGTGTATAGTGTGTGTTCCTTTGTCCCTGCCATTTGGTTGCCCATTGTCTACTGCATTTGTGTGTTGTCCTTTGTCTAGGCCACATGGCTGTCCATTGTTTGTTTGCCATGTGCTTCCCCCCATGGTGCTGTGTCTTCCTGTCCAGCCAACTATTATGGGATGTACTGTTTGTGTATTGGTATGGGGGTTGGTCAATGTCCTTTGCCACATGGCTGCATCCCATTGTTCTGTGTCTAGGGTTGGTTGGGGTGGTTCACTGTAGCCCTTCCCACTGATAGGGCGGGCTGATGATGTATTTCCTGTTCCTGGTTGTGTTTCCCCACCCTCTGTATATATCCTGTGTTTTGTGTTAAAATAAAGAGTTGGCTTTCTGTTTTAAGAGCTGGGTGCTGTCTATTTCCTGAGGGATTTCAGGGTGTGGTCCGTGGATGGTGTTCGGACAGGGGCAGTTGTGCTATAACGGAAAAACACAGTGCGGTCTGGTTTCCGGTTCCGTTACAAAGCACATTAAGGTCCTGGAGTGGCCTAGCCAGTCTCCAGACCTTAATCCGATTGAAAATCTGTGGAGGGAGCTGGAAGTTCGAGTTGCCAAACATCAGCTACCAAACCTTAATGACTTGAAGAGGATCTGCCAAGAGGAGTGGGCCAAAATCCCTCCTGAGATGTGTGCAAACCTAGTGGCCAACTACAGGAAACGTCTGACCTCTGTGATTGCCAACAAGGGATTTGCCACCAAGTACTAAGTCATGTTTTGTGAAGGGGATCAAATACTTATTTCCCTCATGAACATGCAAATCAGTGCATACGTAGAAGCAGTGGGTTGATCTGAGGAGTGCCTAATTTTTACTCTTAGGGGATCCTGGCCAGTCCCCACAGGAGGTTTGGCAAGGGGCCATGACAACCTTTTAACTGCTTGCCAACCGCAGATAGCCGAATGACGGCTACACTGCGGCCGGCCAGTTCTGAGAGGGCGTCATATGAGGTCCTCCCAGAACGCGCTCTCCTGCGCGCCCATGGGGGCGCGCACCCGGTGATCTCCGTGATCACTGTGTCCTAAGAACACAGCTGATCACGTGATGTGGTAAAAGGCCAATCACAGTGGCTTTTTACCATGTGATCAGCCATGTCCAATGACACACTGATCACCGGGAAATGCAATTGCCGGTTCTCGGCTGCACTTTCCTTACGCTGTCAGAGCGTGAGGAAAGTACTGCCGAGAACCGGCAGTTGTCAGAGCAGGGATCGGCACCGATCATCAGTGCCCTGATGATCGGTGCCCAGCAGTGCCACCCACCAGTTCCACCCACCTGTGCTCAGCAGTGCACCCACCTGTACCCAGCAGTGCCCACCAGTGCCACCCAGCAGTGACACACATCTGTGCCCAGAAGTACCACTTGCCTGTGCCCAGCAGTGCCACCGACCTGTGCCCACCAGTACCACCCACTTGTGCCCACCAGTGCAGTGGTGTATGTTGGTTTTGTGCTTCCCTAGGCAAGACTAAAATCGGGCACCCCCCGCATCTAAATTTGTCCCACCCTTTCATCTGGAAACCCCACCCCTTCCTCTTTAGGCCCCACCTCTTCCCATTAGAGCTCCGCCCACTGACACTGATGGGGCACGATTCCTCCCACTGACACCAATGATGGGGCACTATTCCTCCCACTGACACCAATGATGGTGCCCCATCATTAGTGTCAGTGTGTGAGGAATAGTGCCCCATCATTGGTATCAGTGGGAGAAATTGTGCCCCATCATTGGTGTCAGTGGGAAGAATTGTGCCCCAACATTGGTGTCAGGGGGAGGAATAGTGCCCCATCATTGCTATCAGTGGGAGGAAGGTACCTGGGACAGGAGAAGCGCAGAAGGATAGGTGAGGGGCATGGGACAGGAGGAGCACAGACGGACAGGTGGGGGGCAGCATGACAGGGGGCATGGGACAGGATAGGGGCAGCGGGACAGAAGGAGTGCAAAGGGACAGGTGAGGCGCAGTGGGACAGGAGGAGCGCAGTGGGGCAGGTGAGGCGCAGTGGGACAGGAGGAGTGCAGAAGGATAGGTGAGGGGCAGTGGGACAGGAGGAGCGCAGAAGGACAGGTGGGGGGCAGTGGGACAGGTGAGCGGCAGTGGGACAGGAGGAGCGCAGTGGGACAGGTAAGGGGGAGTGGGACAGGAGGAGCGCAGTGGGGCAGGTGAGGGGCAGTGGGACAGGAGGAGCACAGAGGGACAGATGGGGGGGCAGCGTGACGGGGGGGCATGGTACAGGATCAGGGCAGCAGGACAGGAGTAGCACAGTGAGACAGGTGAAGGGCAGTGGGACAGGAGGAGCGCAGTGGGGCAGATGAGGGGCAGTGGAACAGGAGGAGCACAGAGGGACAGATGGGGGGGCAGCGTGACGGGGGGGCATGGTACAGGATCAGGGCAGCAGGACAGGAGTAGCACAGTGAAACAGGTGAAGCGCAGTGGGACAGGAGGAGCGCAGTGGGACAGGAGGAGCGCAGTGGGACAGGAGGAGTGCAGAGGGACAGGTGAGGGGCAGTTGGACAGGAGAAGCGCAGAAGGATAGGTGAGGGGCAGTGGGACAGGAGGAGCACAGAGGGACAGGTGGGGGACAGCGTGACAGGGGGTATGGGACAGGATCGGGGTAGCAGGACAGGAGGAGTGCAAAGGGACAGGTGAGGGGCAGTGGGACAGGTGAGGGGCAGTGGGACAGGAGGAGCGCAGAGGGACAGATGGGGGGCAGCGTGACGGGGGGCATGGGACAGGATCAGGGCAGCAAGACAGGAGTAGCGCAGTGGGACAGGTGAGGGGCAGTGGGACAGGTGAGGGTTAGTGGGACAGGAGGAGCGCAATGGGACAGGTGAGGAGCAGTGGGACAGGAGGTGCGCAGTGGGACAGGTGAGGGGCAGTGGGACAGGAGAAGGAGCACAGAGGGACAGGAGGAGCGCAGAGGGATAGGTGGGGGGGCAGCGTGACGGGGGGCATGGGACAGGATCGGGGCAGCTGAACAAGAGGAGCGCAGAGGGGCAGTGGGACAGGAGGAGCGCAGAGGGATAGGTGAGGGACAGTGTGACAGGGGCATGGGACAGGATCGTGGCAACTGGACAGGAGCGCAGAGGAACAGGTGAGGGGCAGTGGGACAGGAGGAGCGCAGTGGGACAGGTGAGGGGCAGTGGGACAGGAGGAGCGCAGTGGGACAGGATCGGGGCAGCTGGACAAGAGGAGCGCAGAGAGACAGGTGAGGGGCAGTGGGACAGGAGGAGCATAGAGGGACAGGTGACGGGCAGTGGGACAGGAGGAGCGCAGAGGGATAGGTGGGGGGCAGTGTGACAGGGGGCATGGGACAGGATCGTGGCAACTGGACAGGAGGAGCGCAGAAGGATAGGTGAGGGGCAGTGGGACAGGAGGAGTGCAGAAGGATAGGTGGAGGGCAGTGGGGACAGGAGGGGGAAGTGGGACAATGTGGGGGACAGGAGGGGGAAGTGGAACAGGTGTGGGGCAGGGTGACATATGCGGGCAGGGGGCAGTGTAATGAATGAGGGGCAATGGGAAGGGAAGAAGAACAGGTGGGGGGCAGTGTATCAGGGGACAGTGAGACAGGACCGAGGGAGCACCAGTCCTCCAAGCACTTACCTGTCCAGCAGCGGCTCCTCCAGATGGTGTCAGGATCATTCCTGTGTCTGTGTCCCTTCTCCCCCACGATCTCCGGCAGCAGCTGCAAAGGAGCGGGCCGGCTCTGCCCCCCTGACCTCATCCTCTTCTGCTTTCTCATTGCTGGTACCTTCTGGCCTTCCTGCAGATCCCTGCACACTGACAGCGGGCCCCGCCCCTCATGCGCTCCGAGCGCACACCGGGGATCCGCCCACCACTCCGCTCTCCTCTGCAGCCGGTCCCTCAGCCATGGCGGCCCTGCCCCTGTCCCTTTCCCACGGAAGTGTCCCTTCTGTGGGAAAGGGGGGGCACTGCCCCTGAAAAGTGCTGCCCTAGGCAAATGCCTAGGTTGCCTCGCAGCAAATACGCCCCTGCACCAGTGCCCAGCAGTGCTGCCAGTCAATGCCACCAGTCAGTGCCCAGCAGTTGTGCCAGTCAGTGCCCAGAAGTTGCACCAGTTGTCATGGAAATTTTGTATTTACAGGTTGAACTTTAAATGTGTCATATATTAGTGTTATTCATATGTCTCTCGTGTGGCTTAATTAAAGCTCTGAAGGCTGCAATTGGGCCATGCGCATGTACAATGTATGTATTACAGTACTCAGCTCGGTAATGGATGAGATGGCAGATCTGCGCTTATAGACCGGTGTGTATACCACCACGGCATTCGATGCGAATGCTTCCGGCGGGAGACCGCGGGCCTGTATCCACATATCAGCAGCATAGTACCACATGGACTTCGTACCGCAAGGCGTCAGGCAGTGCGAACTCCGTGTGTAGGCTCATGTATATCTTACAAGCCATTACCGACCTGAAACTGTATCTGGATGGATGTGTTTTAATAAAGATCGTATCGGGCCCATTCAGATACAGACTGGCACTGTTTAATCTAAGGGATGCTTGTACAGAGAATTTACATACCACTAGGAGCTAATAGGATGGGAAGTTTGCTCTCCTCAGAGAGTTCATGGGGGGGAGGGGAGGACTGGTGATAGATAAGAGAAAAGGCTACGCTCCAATCGGAATGTACATCCTGTGTATAGGCACTCCCCATGCATTGTTCTGTGGGAGGGGATTGACCTGACTCATGTGGGTCGTGTGTGTGTGTGTAATAAAACCAGGGGCTGAGTCTGAAGCCGGCCTCTATGTGAATTCCAACAGCAACCTGAGAGTGTCGTGTGATCATTCCTGGGTACCTGGAGCTCCATTTCCTCACATCTCAAGATAGCTAACCCAGTTGGAGGTGCAGGAATCATGGAGCTAAGCTGCAGTCGCGGTAAGCGAAGTTCGCACAGCTTTATGGGGGATTTCTGCGCATCCAACTGCGAGTACTCACGGTAACGAAAAATTCGTTCAAAGCGAATTTCCAAGACAGTTTGGTGAGCCAGTGGATCCTAACGCGAATTCTTGGATAGCTAACCGAGTACGAGGGGGGAATGAGCTATCATGAACTAGCAAAAAGTATGCCGGCACATTTCAGGTCTCTCTACCGTTAAGAGGATCGCTTTTTGCACGTTCGTGTGGCTGATTTCGCTCTCTGTTAGCTAACGTGAATTCCGCTTAGCAAGGACCTAGTTGTCCTAAAATCTTGATTTGTGGGATAAAGACAAGGGTTTTTCTCTGCTGAGAGCAGCAGAGGGGTGGGTTTGGTTGGCTGGATTTGGTCAAGTTTAAAAATCTTTCAACCAAAAATTAAACGGGTATAGGTTTTAGCGGGTAAAAGTTTTTTGCATAGTTTAGGTAAGTATTTGCGGGTTGTAGGTACTGTGGTAATTGCTCTAACCCCCTCCACGTGAAGTAATTATTACAGTGCTGAAAGGTTTAGGTTAATCGTTAACTGTTGTAAGACCTTTGTGTGTATATAGTCTGTTCAGTGTTTTATCGGTACTACTGCTCCCAGCAAGCATGCAGCAGTGGGTCCTTTCTGTTACATGCGCATGTTAGTGTGATATGTTGGTGTTTTATGTCCGTTCTGTGATTGTGCCAAATTTGTGTTGTATGTGTACTGTATATTGTTGTGTAATTGTCCAGTGTATGTTCTGTCCAAAAGTCTGTTTTATGTAAGATGTTAGAGGCAATTTTGAGGCTAGTGTCTGCCATGTGCTTTCTCTGTTGGTGGCCATTTTACTGACTTCCATGTGCTTTCTCTGGTGGCCATTTTGTTGCCTACCACATGGGCAGCAATCTCTATGCAATGTGTATGCAGTTTTCTATATGCATTTGACCCACATTGTGTTTTTAATCCGAATTTTTACAGTTTAAGTTGTTTGCTTTTAGCTTTAAATTTGCATATTGCCAGACAATTTAAAGTGTGTTAAGCGAGTTTTCCCCCTCACGTGTTCCACATTTAGTGAGCGCGGTGAAGTTTGGGTTTTTGCACATAGATTTCTTGTATAGTGATTATGTTTTTCTTGTGTTTTTCTTGTTAAAAGTAGTTCCTTATTGTAAAGCGGGTTTGTTTTAAAGCTGCTGCGTTGCGTGTTTCGCGTCCAGCAGACTTTTTGTGTAAACGCTTTTAGGTGGTTGCAGTGAAGATCGCGTGTGTAACGTGGTTCGTTTAGCGGCGCTGGTAGGAGTGATTTTTGCGTCAGCAACAGGGGTTATTTTTGGAGCACTTTTTCGGTTCACCTCTGTGTAATTGTTTTACTGCGAAACGTCCCGTGTTTTCCATAAGGCTCCACTTTGTCCTTTTTAACGGTTTTTCAAGTTGAAAAGGGTTTTTCTGTGTGTATTAGGGAAGTTTTTTCTTTACACAATTTTCCTAAAGGTCAGTTAGCAGGTTTCTGGGCAACCAGTGACCCATAAGTAACATCCAAGAACCCCTCCTTTTGTTTTGACTTGTGTTAGCTACTGTGTGCAGGGAGAGAAAAGCCACTTTCATCATTGTGCGGTGTGGCCTGCCAAACACAGTGGGTGATGAGAACCACATAAATTGCGCTGTGTGAGTGGGCGGTCCAGGGAAGTGTAACGCTTAGCCTGGTTACCACAAACACTTCGGGTGGTCAGGATCACATAAATTGCGCTGCGGGAGTGGGAGGTGTGCTCTCAGTCTGACCGCCACTTGATGCGCTTCAGGTGATCGATAAGAATCACATAAATTACGCTGTGCTGGGAAAGTGGTGGAATCAGGCCTCTCGGTAGGATCCCACCGAGTGCTCCAAGGGGTAAACAGGTACCCGGACGTGGGATATATACCAGTGACTAGTCACGATGGGCAGTAGTCAGTCCATGAAGAGAGAGGGGGAACCAGCCCTCTTCAGGGTAAGGACAGCTGCACAACTGATGAAGGAGAGTTTGGGGGGGAAGTCTACAGAACCCCTCAAAAGGTGGAATAAATGGTCGAAGGGTACCAGATGGGAAATTCCCCGGGAAGGTACATTTGACGCATGGAGGTGGGAAAAACTTTAGGGGAACAGGTAGTTTGGCATGTCCCCTTCACCCCGGCAGACATCCGCACTATTCTGGCTGAGCTCCCGGACTATCGGGTTAATCCGAGAGGATTTGCTCGAATGTTTGGACAAAACCAGTTCAGCTATAGTATGAGCGGAGCGGGTCGGATTGTGCGCAGATCCTGTCATGGAAATTTTGTATTTACAGGTTGAACTTTAAATGTGTCATATATTAGTGTTATTCATATGTCTCTCGTGTGGCTTAATTAAAGCTCTGAAGGCTGCAATTGGGCCATGCGCATTTACAATGTATGTATTACAGTACTCAGCTCGGTAATGGATGAGATGGCAGATCTGCGCTTATAGACCGGTGTGTATGCCACCACGGCATTCGATGCGAATGCCGCCGGCGGTAGGCCGCGGGCCTGTATCCACATATCAGCAGCATAGTACGCACATGGACTTCGTACCGCCAGGTGCCAAGCAGTGCGAACTCCGCGTGTAGGCTCATGTATATCTTACAAGCCATTACCGACCTGAACTGTATCTGGATGGATGTGTTTTAATAAAGATTGTATCGGGCCCATTCAGATACAGACTGACACTGTTTAATCTAGGGGATGCTTGTACAGAGAATGGACATACTGCTAGGAGCTGATAGTATGGGAAGCCTGCTCTCCACAGAGAGCTCACCATGGGAAAGGGGAGAACTGGTTTCCAGTATAGATAAAAGGAAAGGCTATGCTCCAATCAGAATGTACATTCTGTGTATAGACACTCCCCATTGCATTGTTCTGTGGGAGGGGATTGACCTGATCCCCCCCCCCCTGCGCTGGGTTGGGGGGGTGTGTGTGTTTGTAATAAAACCGGAGGCTGAGAATGAAAACGCTCGCTATGTGAATTCCAACAGCAACCTGAGAGTGTCGTGTGATCATTCCTAGGTAACTGGAGCTCCATTTCCCCACATCTCGAGATAGCTAAACCAGTTGGAGGTGCAGGAATTGTGGAGTTTAGCTGCAGTCGCGGTAAGCGAGATTTGCACAGCTTTATGGGGGATTGCTGCGCATCCAACTGTGAGTACTCACGGTAAGGAGAAATTCGTTAAAAACTAATTTCCAAGACAATCCTGCAGGCAAAGGTGGGCATGGAAGTGGCCAGTGCAGTGACTGCAGGGTGCTCTATAACCACTCATGAGGAGATGACTTCAGGGGGCAAAGAGTTTTGTGCACAGCTAAAGGCAAAGCTTCCAGAAATGTATGGTGCTACCTCTACTACGGACATGATGAAGCTCACCCAGGGTCCTAATGAGGAAAGCGCCTGCTTCTGGCGCCGTCTCAAGCAGACGGCACTGGATGCGGATCTGGAAGTTGGACCTGATGCTCCAACTGAAGGGGTAAAGGTGACCACGACGCACATTCTGTTGCGGGCCAAATTTATGGAAGGCATCAATATTAAAATTCAGGAAAGGCTGGTTCTGGCCCAACCCGAATATAATGAGATGTCTATCCCTGCTATCCTTTCCACTCTTGCGGCAATAGAGAGGGAAATGGATAGGAGAAAACAGGACAAGGCCAAAGTTCTTATGTCCCAGACCCCACACGAAAAACCAAGGGATCTGGGTCACAGGAAGGATAGGCCCCCTCCCAGGTGTTTTCAGTGCCACCAAACGGGGCACATGAGGAGGAGCTGTCCCCAGTCACTTAAAGGTCGGTGGCAGTTCATTCCTGATGAGTCCTCCACCCCTGTCACCACCATGGTAAGTAACTCCTATGAATCCTCATAGGAAGTTGACAAATCAGTGTCGGCCCAGGTCCATCTTTTTCTAGAGGAATTAAAATATCCCCTCCTTTGCCTCACCGACACCAGTGCAGCAAGAACGGTCTTGCGAAAACAGGACATCCAAAGCAAGGTACTGTCATGGACATTTTGTATTTACAGGTTGAACTTTAAATGTGTCATATATTAGTGTTATTCATATGTCTCTCGTGTGGCTTAATTTAAGCTCTGAAGGCTGCAATTAGGCCATGCGCATTTACAATGTATGTATTACAGTACTCAGCTCGGTAATGGATGAGATTGCAGATCTGCGCTTATAGACTGGCGTGTATACCACCACGGCATTCGATGCGAATGCCGCCGGCGGTAGGCCGCGGGCCTGTATCCACATATCAGCAGCATAGTACCACATGGACTTCGTACCGCCAGGCGCCAAGCAGTGCAAACTCCGTGTGTAGGCTCATGTATATCTTAGAAGCCATTACCGACCTGAACTGTATCTGGATGGATGTGTTTTAATAAAGATCGTATTGGGCCCATTCAGATACAGACTGACACTGTTTAATCTAGGGGATGCTTGTACAGAGAATGGACATACTGCTAGGAGCTGATAGGATAGGGGGAAGTTTACTCTCCTCAGAGAGCTCACCATGGGAAAGGGGGAGAGGAGAACTGGTTTCCAGTATAGATAAAAGGAAAGGCTATGCTCCAATCAGGATGTACATTCTGTGTATAGACACTCCCCATGCATTGTTCTGTGGGAGGGGATTGACCTGACTCATGTGGGGGGCATGTGTGTGTTTGTAATAAAACCGGAGGCTGAGAATGAAAACGGTCTCTATGTGAATTCTAACAGCAATCTGAGAGTGTCGTGTGATCATTACTAGGTAACTGGAGCTCCATTTTCCCCACATCTCGAGATAGCTAAACCAGTTGGAGGCGCAGGAATCGTGGAGTTTAGCTGCAGTCGCGGTAAGCGAGATTCGCACAGCTTTATGGGGGATTGCTGCGCATCCAACTGCGAGTACTCACGGTAAGGAGAAATTCGTTCAAAGCAAATTTCCAAGACAGTTTGGCGAGCCAGTGGATCCTAACGCGAATTCTGGGATAGCTAACCGAGTACGAGGGGGGAATGAGCTATCATGAACTAGCAAAAAGTATGCCGGCACATTTCAGGTCTCTCTACCATTAAGAGGATCGCTTTTTGCGCGTTCCTGTGGCTAATTTCGCTCTCTGTTAGCTAACGTGAATTCCGCTTAGCAAGGACCTAGTTGTCCTAAAATCTTGATTTGTGGGTGAAAGACAAGGGTTTTTCTCTGCTAAGAGCAGCAGAGGGGTGGGTTTGGTTGGCTTGATTTGGTCAAGTTTAAAAATCTTTCAACCAAAAGTTAAACGGGTATATGTTTTAACGGGTAAAAGTTTTTGCATAGGTTAGGTAAGTATTTGCGGGTTGTAGGTACTGTGGTAATTGCTCTACCTCCCTCCACGTGAAGTAATTATTACAGTGCTGAAAGGTTTAGGTTAATCATTAACTGTTGTAAGACCTTTGTGTGTATATAGTCTGTGCAGTGTTTTGTCGGTACTACTGCTCCCAGCAAGCATGCAGCAGTGGGTCTTTTCTGTTACATGCGCATATTAGTGTGATATGTAGGTGTTTTATGTCTGTTCTGTCATTGTGCCAAATTTGTGTTGTATGTGTACTGTAAATTGTTGTGTAATTGTCCAGTGTATGTTTTGTCCAAAAGTCTGTTTTATGTAAGAGGTTAGAGGCAATTTTGAGGCTAGTGGTTTTCTCTGGTGGTGGCCATTTTACTGACTGCCATGTGCTTTCTCTGGTGGTGGCCATTTTGTTGACTACCACATGTGCAGTAATCTCTGTGCAATGTATATGCAGTTTTCTATATGCATTTGACCCATTTTGTGTTTTAATCCAAATTTTTACAGTTAAGTTTGCTTTTAGCTTTAAATTTGCGTATTGCCAGCCAATTTAAAGTGTGTTAAGCGAGTTTTCCCCCTCACATGTTCCACATTTAGTGAGCGCGGTGAAGTCTGGGTTTTTGCACATAGATTTCTTGTATAGTGATTATGTTTTTCTTGTGTTTTTCTTGTTAAAAGTAGTTCCTTATTGTAAAGCGGGTTTGTTTTAAAGCTGCTGCGTTGCGTGTTTCGCGTCCAGCAGACTTTGTGTAAACAGTTTTAGGTGGTTGCAGCGAAGATCGAATGTGTAATGCGGATCGTTTAGCGGCACTGGTAGGAGTGATTTTCGCGTCAGCAACAGGGGTTATTTTTGGAGCAGTTTTTCGGTTCACCTCTGTGTAATTGTTTTATTGCGAAACGTCCCGTGTTTTCCAGGGAAGTGTAACGCTTAGCCTGGTTACGACAAACACTTCGGGTAGTCAAGATCACATAAATTGCACTGTGGGAGTGGGAGGTGTCATGGAAATTTTGTATTTTTGGTTGAATTTTAAATGTGTCATATATTAGTGTTATTCATATGTCTCTCGTGTGGCTTAATTAAAGCTCTGAAGGCTGCAATTGGGCCATGCGCATGTACAATGTATGTATTACAGTACTCAGCTCGGTAATGGATGAGATGACAGATCTGCGCTTATAGACGGGCGTGTATACCACCACGGCATTCGATGCGAATGCCGCCGGCGGTAGACCGCGGGCCTGTATCCACATATCAGCAGCATAGTACCACATGGACTCCGTACCGCAAGGTGCCAAGCAGTGCGAACTCCGCGTGTAGGCTCATGTATATCTTACAAGCCATTACCAACCTGAAACTGTATCTGGATGGATGTGTTTTAATAAAGATCGTATCGGGCCCATCCAGATACAGACTGATGTTTCTAGGAGATGCTTGTACAGAGAATTTACATACCACTAGGAGCTAGGACAGGAATTCTGCTGACCTCAGAGGGCTCGTGGGGGAGGACCAGTGATAGATAATGTAGCAAACTAGCTCATCCAGCTGGAAGCAGAGTTCTCCTTTACCTTGTTGTATTTGAGGTATTCCTTGAATCATTCCTCACATCCCCCCCCCCCCTTTGCATTCCTGTGGGGCAGAGTTTATCTCCTGGCAGATGATGTGGAACAACCAGGCTAAGACATGAGAAGTGGAGCCAGCCTGTCTGCGGACGTGTCACTTTGGTCAACCAAAGCTATGTAAGCCCCACACCTTATCAAACTGACCAGAGTAAATGCACAATCCTCAGGTCAACTGTATGGTTCATATCACGGGATATGAAGCTGGTAATTTAGTGTAGAGTTTCCCAATGACCACTCCCAAAACGTGTAGTCAGAGCCCCCCCTCCCCTTTGAGAGGGACCTTTAAGAGAGTCAAGTGAGTTAGTCGGGGTGACTCACAAGACTCACACAGAGAGATCTCCCAGCAACATCGTAACAAGAGGACATCAAAGAAATCACCCTGCTCACAACTTGGACTGCAAACCCAGGCATATGGGCAAGTAACTCAACCCTGTAATCTTCTTCCTAATTATCTCTTTGCTGTGTCTTTATATACATATATATATATTTTTGTGACATCTTTGTAAATATTTATTTGCATCTGTTTGACCCTGTTAGAAATAAATCTTTCTTTCTAAAAGTGTTACCAAGGGCTTACTTGCAATTCACGAATCCCTGCCTTTGAAGAGACGCTACTGTTTGTATATCTCTGTATAGCAGGTCCGCGGGCCCTGCTATATAGATCAATATTTCAATCATTATAGTGTATATTTGATAACGGGAGTTTCCCAGTCTCCGACAAAAGTGGTGGTGGCAGTAGAGGGTTAGTTGTGTAACTAACCCGACCCAGTAACAAGCGCATTCAGGCTCCAGGCACCGATTGTAGTCCATTAGCTGGGCAATCGCTGTGTAGGGTGCAGCTGGGTGGGGCCTTGTTACGCGCGTCACACCGCGGTTTTGGATCGGCCGGCCCTTCGGTCACGAGTTTGGTGAGAAGGTCTGGGGTCTGACGCCGTGGACGTGACGTATTACTGTTAGTCGCGGCTGTGCGATTGTCGCCTGTTGGTGGCGGCGACTGCGGGTTGTGACAGATAATAGGAAAGGCTACGCTCCAATCGGAATGTACATCCTGTGTATAGGCACTCCCCATGCATTGTTCTGTGGGAGGGGATTGACCTTATTCATGAGGGGGGCATGTGTCTGCTTGAAAATAAAAATCGGAGGCTGGAGTTGGATCCGCCTCTTTGTGAATTCCAACAGCAACCTGAGAGTGTCGCCTGATCATTCCTGGGTAACCGAAACTCTATTCCCCACATCTCAAGATAGCTAACCCAGTTGGAGGGGCAGGAATCGTGGCGTTTAGCTGCAGTCGTGGTAAGCGAGATTCACACAGCTTTATGGGGGATTTCTACGCATCCAACTGCGAGTACTCACGGTAAGGAGAAATTCGTTCAAAGCGAATTTCCAAGACAGTTGTGTGCTCTCAGTCTGACCGCCACTTGATGAGCTTCGGGTGATAGATAAGAATCACATAAATTACGCTGTGCTGGGAAAGTGGTGGAATCAGGCCTCTCGGTAGGATCCCACCGAGTGCTCCAGGGGGTAAACAGGTACCCGGACGCGGGATATATACCAGTGACTAGCCACGATGGGCAGTAGTCAGTCCATGAAGAGAGAGGGGGAACCAGCCCTCTTCAGTATAAGGACAGCTGCACAACTGATGAAGGAGAGTTTGGGGGGGGGAAGTCTACAGAACCCCTCAAAAGGTGGAATAAATTGTCGAAGGGTACCAGATGGCAAATTCCCCAGGAAGGTACATTTGACGCATGGAGGTGGGAAAAATTCATCTCTGAATTTGAACCACGGATGCAGGCGTCAGAACTAGGGATCGCACAGCTATGGCTTCAAAAGTCAATCCGATTAGGGAAGCAGGGCATACATAAACTGGTGTCTGTCCGGAAGAACCAGGTGATGTATACCTGGCCTCCAGAGGGAATAAAACAGGAGGATCCAGTGTCAGAGGTGGAGGAAGCTCTTTCAGGGCTGACTACTAAGGCAGGCAGGATCAGGGTCTGCTGGGGTTCCCGAACAACCAACAGTGGCTGAGATAAGTATAACTGCACCTGTCTCTTTTGCTAGTGACGTCACTCTTGACGTACCTTTCGTGTCTTCTATATCTGTGACGGGAGTGACTTTTGGGGGTGGGGGGACCTCTGTATCATCTTCCCAAATTCCCATTATGTTTAAGGCACCCTGTGCCTGTTAAGGGTTACAGGGTGTGTATGGGAATGTCTGAGTCTTGTGTATAGTGTGTGTTCCTTTGTCTAGTCCACATGGCTGTCCATTGTCTGTTTGCCATGTGCTACCCCCCATTGTGCTGTGTCTTCCTGTCCAGCCAACTATTATGGGATGTACTGTTTGTGTATTGGTGTGGGGGTTGGTCAATGTCCTTTGCCGCATGGCTGCATCCCATTGTTCTGTGTCTTGGGATGGTTGGGGTGGTTCCCTGTAGCCCTTCCCACTGATAGGGCGGGCTGATGATGTATTTCCTGTTCCTGGTTGTGTTTCCCCGCCCTCTGTATATATTCTGTGTTTTGTGTTAAAATAAAGAGTTGGCTTTCTGTTTTAAGAGCTGGGTGCTGTCTTTTTCCTGAGAGACTTCAGAGTGGGGTCCGTGGATGGTGTTCGGACAGCGGAAGCTGCGGGATAACGGAATATACCCAAGTGCAGTCGGGTACCGGTTCCATTACAATATCTATGCCTCAGCCTCTACCTCTCCCTTCTCCCTGCTTCACCCCAGCTCCTTCTGTTTCCAACTACGAAGTCTTCTCAACAACCGATTTGCAGACTATCTGCGAATCAAGGGGAATAGACACCCGGTTAAGAAACAGGGCGGATTGCATCAAAGCGCTACGAGCCACTGATCAGACCCCTGCCCCCCAGCTATACCCTGATCTGAGGGACCTCAAACCTGAAGGTGCAGTAAGTGAGGTGGTTAATCTAAGCCCACCGATGAAGCTGGGCCAGCCCTTGCACTCTTCCCAGACCAAGGCCTATCCAGTCAGGGTGCAGCAATTTGAAGGTTCCCCCAATGCACAGGGGGAGCAGACTTTAGGGGAACAGGTAGTTTGGCATGTCCCCTTCACCCCGGCAGAGATCCGCACTATTCTGGCTGAGCTCCCGGACTATCAAGTCAATCCGAGAGGATTTGCTCGAATGTTTGGACAAAACCAGTTCAGCTATGGTATGAGCGGGTCGGATTGTGCGCAGATCCTGCGGGCAAAGGTGGGCATGGAAGTGGCCAGTGCAGTGATTGCAGGGTGCTCTATAACCACTCATGAGGAAATGACTTCAGGGGGCAAAGAGTTTTGTGCACAGATAAAGGCAAAGCTTCCAGAAATGTATGGTGCTACCTCTACTACAGACATGATAAAGCTCACTCAAGGTCCTAATGAGGAAAGCGCCTGCTTCTGGCGCCGCCTCAAGCAAATGGCACTGGATGCGGATCTGGAAGTTGGACCTGATGCTCCAACTGAAGGGGTAAAGGTGACCGCGACGCACATTCTGTTGCGGGCTAAATTTTTGGAAGGCATCGATACTAAAATTTGGGAAAGGCTGGTTCTGGCCCGACCCGAATATAATGAGATGTCTATCCCTGCTATCCTTTCCACTCTTGCGGCAATAGAGAGGGAAATGGATAGGAGAAAACAGGACAAGGCCAAAGTTCTTATGTCCCAGACCCCACACGAAAAACCAAGGGATCTGGGTCACAGGAAGGATAGGCCCCCTCCCAGGTGTTTTCAGTGCCACCAAACGGGGCACATGAGGGGGAGCTGTCCCCAGTCACTTAAAGGTCGGTGGCAGTTCATTCCTGATGAGTCCTCCGCCCCTGTCACCACCATGATAAGTAACTCCTATGAATCCTCATAGGAAGTTGACAAATCAGTGTCGGCCCAGGTCCATCTTTTTCTTGAGGAATTAAAACATCCCCTCCCTTGCATCATCGACACCGGCGCAACCAGAACGGTCTTGCGAAAACAGGACATCCAAGGCAAGGTACCCCTCTCAGGGGAAAGCCCTCCTAACCCCTACTAACCTCACCATCAAACGATGCACTATTCTTAACCCAGCTTCTCTTCTTCCTGTGTCGGAAGACGAGAAGGGGGGGGAGGACAGCAACGACAGTGCTGAATTTTGCAACCTGACTAACGATACTAACACCTCTTATGCTAACATGTCTTCTTTTTCCACTACTAACCTCTCTTCCAAAGGACACGACTGCATTTCTCTGATGGAACTGGAGTCAGCGGCGATCAGCCCGGTGAAGGAAACGCCACTACCGGAAGCGAAAAATCTTTTTGTCGATGGGTCCAGGTACTACACCCAAGACGGTAAGCCACACACTAGTTGTGGAAAAGGGCTCTTTGAATGCACATATGTCGGCTCAGGAAGCTGAGCTGTGGGCACTGGCCAGGGCATGGGAGTTGCGTGGCCCGTTACGTGTGCCAATGCTAGTACCACGGCGAAGAAAATCCTATCTGAGGTTGTGTGCCGCTGGGGTCTACTTGAAACCATCGAGTCCGATAGGGGGGGTCACACTTCACTGGACAGATCTTTGCAGAGGTATGTAAAGCCCTTCACATCAACCAAGGGCCACACACCCCGTATCACCCCCAGAGTAGCGGTAAGGTTGAACGTCTCAACGGAATCCTTAAAAACAGGATCTCCAAAATCATAGCCGATACCCAAAAACCTTGGCCTGAGTGTCTCCCCATTGCCCTCTATTCCATCCGGAATGCCCCTCGGCAACCACATGGGCTGTCACCCTATGAAGTGTTGTTTGGGGGACCTCCCAAAACAGGGTTGTACTTTCCTCAACAGTTGTCGTCTTTGCATTCACAGCTTACAGGTTACGTGCAATCTCTGCAACGGGAGCTGCAGCAGATACACCACTGGGTTCGCAAAGCGCTCCCGGATCCAAATGCAAAAACGGGTGTTCTTTCTATTGAGCCAGGTGATTGGGTCGTCCTAAAGAAACATCAAAGAACCGGACTCGAGCCACGGTTCACTGGACCATACCAGGTCCAGCTGACGACACCTACCTCACTCAAGCTCGAGGGACGAGACAACTGGGTGCACGCAAGCCACTGCAAGAAGCTTTTCAGCTACACCAGAGAATGAGGGGTGTCATTTTCCTTTTTCTTTTTGTTTGTATGTCCTACATGTGTGTTTTTAAAATGCATCTGTGATTAGCCAGAACCGCCAACAAAACCAACTGTTGGGTATGCTCTAAGCCCCCACCCAGTCATCACATGTCCGCAATGGCCGCTGTTCATGCCCTATATGACATCCGTGTCGGCATGAAAAAAACAAGGGACCCCTGGTCAGCCCCCACGTAGACATTTGTCGGTAGAACTTAATGACACATTTTTAGCAGGTAACATCAGTTTTAGCACCAATATTAGCTCTAGCTCCTGTAAGGCCCTCACCAGTCCATTATGGGTAACTGGACAGCTAGGCAGCCCTCAGGTGTACTTTAACATCAGCTTTGGCACAGGTAATAAGTTTGTTGGGACTACCACCTGTGAGGGAGGTATAACTGTCAATCTGACTAACCGGACTTCCCTTCTGAGTAACTACACTGACCGACCAGACCACGTTTGTTGGAAGGACGGATGTGATGTGCAGACTGAAGGAGCAATCCCCCAGTCTGTGCAACTGTTACTCAGTGCCAGAGGCCGAACGAAGAACTCCTCCTGCTCTGCTCTGACACGTCCGTACTATTTTCTGTGTGGTTCGGCAGCCTATAGAACATTTCCCCAGAACGCGAAAGGTTTGTGTGCCCTCATAAAGCTAGTCCCCGCATCCTATGTAGTGATGGATCATGAAGAGTTGATGGTCCACAAGAAGGTAAGGATGGCAGGGAGAGTTCGCAGGGAGCTGTTCTCCGAGGGCGACCAGGCATGGGCTTGGTTCCCCTCATGGACAGGTTGGGGAATAGAACTTATGAAGCGCCTGAACAATTTTTCTGTCATCGTGGATAGTATGTTTAACGAGACCGTAGAGGCTGTCAGAGAAATTGCCCAAGAACAACGGCAGATGGGAATTCTGGTGCTTCAGGAGAAGATGGCCCTTGATTACCTTTTAGCCGCCAAAGGGGGGTTCTGTGAGTTCATCGGAGAGGATTGTTGTACTTGGATAGAAGATACCGATGACAAGGTCCAGGCCCATATGGACAAAGTTAGTGAACTACAGGGAAAAGCTAGAGCTATAGCTAGTGAGGGTTGGAATCCGTTCAAGGGTTTGGGAGGATTGGGAGATTTCCTGTTCTCCGTCGGATCCTGGTTGAAGGAAGTGGGAGTGTATGTCCTGATGCTTCTCTTTTTCCTCTGCCTCTTATATGCCGCGGTGAGATGTTCCTGTTGCCTCATCAGCCGTGTAAGCCAAGCTCGGGCAGACGACCACATCTCCATGCCCACTCCTGGGATCCCACTCCAACCACTGATCGGAGGAAGACCTCACCAACCAGCCACCTTCTCTGCAGGTTACGTCCTGGCTTCCCTCTAATTTATCACCCTGAAGACCATGTTCTCCAAGACCTCCAAGCAAGCTTCAAGCCTCATCATTGTTTGTGTCTGCGTTTTGGAAAACCGTCTGGGTCGAGACCAGCCTTGTGTGGCCCCGTCTGCAGGGGCAATTTGAGAATCTGCTGCTGGATCTCCCCGGACCACCGTGGGATCACAAGCCCTATTTATACCACAAGTCTGTTTGTGGTTTTTGCAAGAGCCTTCCTGTAGTGAAGGTTCCAACGCTCTTGAGGATCATCGCTTCAATCAAGCCTGTTTGCGTCGAGTCTGCGTCGGGTCTTGTTGTTTCAGGTACCCGTGGAGCTTTATTCTCAGGGACAACTACAGGAACTCTGGTCTAAGACCAACTCTTTGAGGTTTTGGGACGACACCCATCAAGCTGAAGAAGATCAAGAAGGGACACAAGGAGAATATGATAAAACAGGAGGGAATGTCATAGAAATTTTGCATTTACAGGTTGAACTTTAAATGTGTCATATATTAGTGTTGTTCATATGTCTCTCGTGTGGCTTAATTAAAGCTCTGAAGGCTGCAATTAGGCCATGCGCATTTACAATGTATGTATTACAGTACTCAGCTCGGTAATGGATGAGATGGCAGATCTGCGCTTATAGACTGGTGTTTATACCACCACGGCATTCGATGCGAATGCCGCCGGTGGTAGGCCGCGGGCCTGTATCCACATATCAGCAGCATAGTACCACATGGACTTCGTATGGCCAGGCGCCAGGCAGTGCGAACTCCGCGTGTAGGCTCATGTATATCTTACAAACCACTACCAACCTGAACTGTATCTGGATGGATGTGTTTTAATAAAGATCGTATTGGGCCCATTCAGATACAGACTGACACTGTTTAAACTAGGGGATGCTTGTACAGACAATGTACATACCACTAGGAGCTGATAGGATGGGAAGTTTTCTCTCCTCAGAGAGCTCATGGGGGGAGGGGAGGACTGGTGTAACTGGCCCCCAGTATAGATAAAAGGAAAGGCTACGCTCCAATTGGAATGTACATTCTGTGTATAGACACTCCCCATGTTCTGTGGGAGGGGATTGACCTGACTCGTGGGGGGCGTGTGTGTGCTTGTAATAAAACCGGAGGCTGAGATTGGAGCCAGTCTCTATGTGAATTCCAACAGCAACCTGAGAGTGTCGCCTGATCATTCCTGGGTAACGGGAGCTCCATTTCCCCACATCTCAACAGAGCTAAACCAGTTGGAGGCGCAGGAATCGTGGAGCTAAGCTGCAGTCACGGTAAGCGAAGTTCGCACAGCTTTATGGGGGATTTCTGCGCATCCAACTACGAGTACTCATGGTAAGGAAAAATTTGTTCAAAGCGAATTTCCAAGACAAAAATACAACAGTAAAATCAGTCTGTATATGCAGTAAAGCATGCTTGTTATAGTCACTGTGGAATCTATGGGGTTAATCCTCTGCATTGTGTAAAAAGGATGTTTGATCCTGTCTTCTCTGATCCTTCCCTTCTACTGTCCCCAATCCATCTGCTGATAAAACAAAGCCTTGGGGTAAGCTGCACATGATCACTTTGGTGTGTATTGCTAGAGTTTTTTTTTTTTTTTTTGGGAGAGTGCATGTTATCAGCACAGGGCCAATCGGCGCTGTTCAGACAGAGGGTCAGGGGTCCTGCAGCCTCATAGAACAATCCTCCTACAGGCTTTAACTAGTGCTCTGCTGGACACTGATAGAAGTCACAAGACTGCTATATACAGCTGATGAGGAAAGGTATTTAGCAGTTTGTATTTATGAAAATAATAGCATTTTCATGTTCTGTGTACTGTGGGAGGCCAGATACAGTGAATGCAGGGCCCTGGGAGATCAGATACAGTGAATGTGGGGTCCTGGAAGACCAGATATAGTGAATGCAGGCTCTGTGGAGACCAGATATAGTGAATGCAGGGTCCGGGGAGATCAGATATAGTGAATGCAGAGTACATGGAGACCAGATATAGAGAATGCAGGGTCCTGGGAGATCAGATATAGTGAATGCAGGGTTCTGGGAGACCAGATATGGTGAATGCAGGGCCCTGGGAGATCAGATATAGTGAATGCAGGGTTCTGGGAGACCAGATATAGTGAATGCAGGCTCTGTGGAGACCAGATATAGTGAATGCAGGGTCCGGGGAGACCAGATATAGTGAATGCAGGGTCCTGGGAGATCAGATATAGTGAATGCAGGGTCCAGGGAGGCCAGATATAGAGAATGCAGGGTCCTGGGAGATCAGATATAGTGAATGCAGGGTCCGGTGAAATCAGATATAGAGAATGCAGGGTCTAGGGAGGCCAGATATAGTGAATGCCAGGTAATGGGAGACCAGATATAGTGAATGCAGGGTCCTGGGCTTAGTAACACTTTAAAGTGGTTCTAAAGGCTCAAGGTTTTTTTTTTTTTTTACCATAGTCATATCATTCTATGCATTCTGCATGCATTTTCCCCCACTCCCCCCAATACTTACCTGAGCCTGATCTCATAGGATTAAAGACAGCAGTGGGAGCCATGGGCAGGGCCAAGTAGCGCTCTATTTGTCAGTGGACACACGAAGCACGACTTGGGAGAGAGCCCGCATAAGTGCCCCCACACCAAGCAGCTTGCTATGGGGGCACTGGCAGGAGACTGGGCTGCTCTGTGAAAAACATTTTGCAGAGCAGGTGAGTATAACATGTTTGTTATGAAAAAAAAAATCCTTTGGTAGGTAGAACAGCTCCCATGTATATTTTGTTCTGTGTATTTAGCTGTCTGCCTGGAGTTCTCCTTTAAATGAAGAGCAAAATAGCTTCTGATTAGTACCTATAATGTTAAAATGTGAAAAATATACAAATCACAAATAATAGCGCAAACCAAATCACACAACTAAATATAACCACCCCCAAATAAGTGCATATTAATAGTGCAAACAAAAAATCAATAAATAGGGAATCTCAATATAGTCCATTCAGAAAAGTCCATATAAACATGATCCTCCGTAAATGAAGTAATGAGATCCTCCTTCATAAGCAATGTGGTATTCAGTGCTCAAAAACACCCCATTAAAATGCACACTCACCATGTGCTAGTAATTAACCAGCATGTTAGTATATATCCAGCATTCACCAAACAGGCTTCAAAGGACGATCCTCATGTGTTGGTAATTACTCAGCATACTACTATGTATCCAGCATATCACCAAACAAACTCCAGAGAAGATCCTCTCATATCCAGATTAGCACATGTGGGTAAAGAAAATACTCGCCATAGTGCAGTATCGTCCAACAAATTTATTGCCAAATAAACCCCCCTTAAAATCACACTCACAATGAGCAAATAAAAACAAGGCGTTTTGTTATATCAGAGCTCCAGTCTCTGCATCCTGTGTCTCACCAGCCAGCCCGCATTCAAGATGGTAATAGCGCGATCATGTGATCCAGACACGTGCATCAGCATGAGTAGTGATGTCACAGGAAGGCCACACTCTGACGCGTTTCGTCCAATGACTTCAATGACAGCATCCAGTGAGTGTATTTCCTCTCTTTATTACATTGGTGCAATGATGTTATTATAATAGAAGTGTTGTATTTATTGGAACATTTCTTTGGTAACTAACTTTTTAGTACCTATAATGTGTTTGCTTGTTCTGGTCTTATTCAGTACCGTATACATGACTTTCATGACATAAGCAAATACACTCTTTTCTTTTTTTTTCAAACTTAGGGCCAGTTCACACCAGAAAGCAGAACAGGAAAGGCGCGTTTCATGCAACTTTCCCGCACTGCAAGTGAACGCACTGCCCTTGCAAATGTATTGTTAATGGCATCCCAAATGCAGCTTGCAAACGCAGTGCATTTGCGGCCACAAAATCGCACGGTACTGCAAGCACTGCTTTTCCCGTGGTGCAGTGCGTTTTGCAGCCTATTCAAATAAAACACACAGCAGTTAGTCAGCAAAACAGGATGATTGTTGTACGCTGCACCTTAGCGATTAGTAGAGCCACAGGGGCCCCAAAAAACAGCATCTGTTTGCATACAAGGAGGGTTATTCTTCTCTAAAATTGCAGTTCTGTTCAGGGGAACACTTTTGGTATAAATAGTGATTTCTGGAGTCCTTCTCTAATCTAACATACCTTGTGTTTCTTTCACGTGCAGCGGGGCTGTGATCTACAGACGGAGCATGAGAAATATTTGGTCCGACATTGTGGGGACGTCCCTGTATTCGTCATCAACTATCCATATGACCTCAAACCTTTCTCTGCTCGAGGCAATGAGGATGGGCCTCAGCGTACCATTAGAACTCAATGTGACGGATCGATCACAATCAGATTACTATAGTACTTGATTAACACATTTCATTATTTGAATTTCTTATAAAATAGAATGAGCCCTTTTGCTGCTTGGGCCCTATTTTTTTTGCACACATTAAAATGTACATTTTGGGTCTGGAGAGTATTTAAAATTCCCGAACCTATATACACGGCTCAAAAAAATGAAATGAACACTTTGAAAACCCATCAGATCTAAATGGGGAAAAATCTCCTGCTGGATCTCTATACTGATATGGACGGGGTAATGTGTTAGGAATGTAAGGATGTCCCATCGTTTGATTTTCGGGGTGTCTTTGGATTTAGTCCTCTGTAGGTTGATAATTTTTATTGCCATCAAAGTGAAGAAATAATGCAGCAGGCTAGTCCATTTTTCCAAATTGAAATTTCATTGCACCAATCAGAATGGTTCTCGGTAGTTTGTATGGCCCCCACGTGCTTGTATGCATGCCTGACAACATTGGGACATGCTCCCAATGAGACAATGGATGGTGTCTGGGGGTATTTCCTCCCAGATCTGGACCAGGGCATCACTGAGCTCCTGGACAGTCTGAGGTGCAACCTGGCGGTGTCGGATGGACTGAAACATGATATCCCAGAGGTGTTCTATTGGATTTAGGTCAGGTGAGAGTGGGGGCCATTCACTGGTATCAATTCCTTCATCCTCCAGGAACTGCCTGCATACTCTCACTACATGAGGCCGGGTATTATTGTGCACCAAGAGGAACCCAGGACCCACTGCACCAGTGTAGGGTCTGACAATGGGTCCAAGGATTTCATCCGATACCTAATGGCAGTCAGGGTGCCATTGTTCAGCCTGTAGAGGTCTGTGTGTCCCTCCATGGATATACCTCCCCAGAGCATCACTGACCCACCACCAAAACGGCCATGCTGAACGATGTTACAGGCAGCATAACGTTCTCCACGGCTTCTCCAGACCCTTTCACATCTGTCACATGTGCTCAGGGTGAACCTGCTCTCATCTGTGAAAATCACAGGGCGCCAGTGGTGGACCTGTCAATTCTGGTGTTCAATGGCAAATGCCAATGGAGCTCTATGGTGCCGGGCAGTGAGCACAGGGACCACTAGAGGACGTCATGCCCTCAGGCCACCCTCATGAAGTCTGTTGATTGTAGACCTACACAAGGCTGGACTGGGCTACCAAACTATCGCCAAGCAGCTTGCATCACCGGTCTTTTCCAGCAGTTTGGAGACAACTGCTTGGAGACCAGCAGTGCACCTGCGCAAGTGCGTTTTTTTTTTTTGATTGGTGGCTTGTTAGAAGGGTGGGGGAGGTAAGTCTCGAGCATTTTAATCCCACTTTAATAAAATAGATATAAACGAAAAAGTTAGAAAATGGTTGAGGGGAGAAGGGAAAGAAGGAGTTAATTTGGGCTGATTTGGGTAGACTAAGGTTTAATAAGGGGTTGAAAAGACAAATTTTATTTTAATAAATGTGTTTTTCCTCTTGTCAGGGTGCTTTAACTGACAGGATATGCAGATTGAAATTATGTGCGGTTACAGACATTTTACCGCATTGTAAAAACGTCTGTCACCGCAGGCACACAAAGGAAACAATTGTTTCTTATGTGTCCCATTCACACTGCAACGCAGCCTAGTGCTGCGCTAAAATGCAGACATGCTGCACTTTATCGCATCATACTGCATGACATTGCAGTGAATGAAGTGTACATTTTGTACATTTCAAATAAAGCTTATGCAGAAACCAAAAAAAAAAAGGGGGGCAGTACAATGCGCTGATTCGCGCACCACACTACTCCCTAGGGCAGCTGGCGACAGAGAGCTTTCACAGAAGTAAAGTGCTGCAGTAGCACTCCTTACATTGTGAATCAGCCCTAACCCCCGGTTCACACATATGCGGCCGTGCGAGCCGCGTTTTGCTCGGGCACGAGAGCCCATTCATTTGAATGGACTCCAGTGCCCGTGACACGCAGGGAAAGAAGTCCCTGCACTTGTTTGGAAAACGCAGCCCTCACGGGACCCTCGGTTCCCACTACGGTTACGTTTCCCAGTGCGGGTGGCGTGCCATTAGAACTAATGGAACATGCCTGCGGGTCCACAATTTTCTGTGTGGGTGGTGCGGCTGCACGGATTTTCGTGCGGATCTGCAGCGGCACCACCCGCATAGATGTGAACCTAGGGTAAGACCCCGGTCATATCATTGTGACTTGTCATGGAATTTGATAGTTTCAAATCAACATGACAAGTCGCACCCTATTGTCTGCAATTGAAGCTGTCAAATTGGTGCGATTCCGACTTCATCAGAGTTGCACCGATTTTGAAATCAGTGCATGCACTACTTTTTGCAAGTTCAGGGGCAACTTGCATAGCCACATTTGCCTATGAAAGTCACACAGATGTCTTGCAAGTTGCACCTGAAGTCGCACTGACATCCAACTTTGAAATCGTGCGACTTTAAGTGAAGTTGCACAATTTCAAAGTCTGATTCGGTGTGACCGAGCACTAAAATGTAGTAGGTACAAAAGTAATACTGTTACATTGTATCTGTCTTATGTATGAATGTGAATTAGGGACCTTAGATTGTACACCCCTAGAGGGTTAGGGACTGATGTGAATGTACAATATACAGTGGGGATTGAAAGTTTGGGCACCCCAGCTAAAAATTTCTATTAATGTGCATAAAGAAGCCAAGGAAAGATGGAAAAATCTCCAAAAGGCATCAAATTACAGATTAGACATTCTTATAATATGTCAACAAAAGTTAGATTTTATTTCCATCATTTACACTTTCAAAATAACAGAAAACAAAAAAATAGCGTCCGCAAAAGTTTGGGCACCCTGCAGAGTTAATATCTTGTACTGCCCCCTTTGGCAAGTATCACAGCTTGTAAACGCTTTTTGTAGCCAGTCAAGAATCTTTCAATTCTTGTTTGAGGTATCTTTGCCCATTCTTCCTTACAAAAGTCTTCCAGTTCTTTGAGATTTCTGGGCTGTCTGTCACTCACTGCTCTTTTAAAGTCTATCCATAGATTTTCAATTATGTTGAGGTCAGGAGATTGTGAAGGCCATGGCAAAACCTTCAGTTTACGCCTCTTGATGTAATCCCCCGTGGATTTCGAGGTGTGTTTAGGATCATTATCCATTTGTAGAAGCCATCCTGTCTTTAACTTCAGCTTTTTCACAGATGGCATCAAGTTACCATCCAAAATTTGCTGAAATTTTATTGAATCCATTTTTCCTTCTACTCGTGAGATGTTCCCTGTGCCACTGGCTGCAACACAACCCCAAAGCATGATTGATCCAACCCCATGCTTAACAGTTGGACAGAGGTTCTTTTCATTAAATTCTGTGCCCCTTCTTCTCCAAACGTACCTTTGCTCATTCCGGCCAAAAAGTTCAATTTTAACCTCATCGGTCCACAGAACTTGTTTCCAAAATGCATCAGGCTTGTCTATATGTTCATTTGCAAAGTTCAAACGATGATTTTTGTGGTGAGGACAAAGAAGAGGTTTTCTTCTGATGACTCTTCCATGAAGACCATATTTGTACAAGTATCTCTTTATAGTGGAATAGTGTACCACAACTCCAGTGTCTGCCAGATCTTTCTGGAGGGATCGTGCAGTCAAACGTGGGTTTTGAATTGTTTTTCTCACAATCCTGCGAGCTGTTCTGTCTGATATTTTTCTTGGTCTTCCAGATCTTGCTTTAACTTCCACTGTTCCTGATGACTGCCATTTCTTAATTACATTCCGAACAGAGGATATTGACATCTGAAAACGCTTTGCTATCTTCTTATAGCCTTCTCCAGCTTTGTGAGCGTCAACTATTTTCAGTTTCAGTTTTCTAGACAACTGCTTAGAAGAACCCATGGTGCTGATTGTTGGGGCAAGGTCAGATGAGTCTGGGCATTTAAAACCTTTGAGATTGACATAACCTGGTCTTCCCAGACGATGATTGAGAACAATCCACGACACTGGCAGGTCTCAGCTTTGCAAAGGGGGCAGTGCATGCTATAAATTCTGCAGGGTACCCAAACTTTTGCAGACGCCATTTTTTTGTTTTCTGTTATTTTGAAAGTGTAAATGATGGAAATAAAATCTAACTTTTGTTGACATATTATAAGAATGTCTAATCTGTAATTTGATGCCTTTTGGAGATTTTTCCATTTTTCCTTGGCTTCTTTATGCACATTAATAGAACTTTTTAGCTGGGGTGCCCCAACTTTCGATCCCCACTGTATATGTAAAGCGCTGCGTAAATTGACATCGCTATATAAGTACCTGAAATAAATAAATAAATCTGTGTATTTTGTATCTGAGCAATGTTGATAAACGGACAGCTTTTTTTCTTTTCATTTTTAGAACCTAGAATGGCTAGCAATTGGAAGGGGGCAGAGGGATAGAAGGACTGGATGTGCTACACATGTCCTGTGTACTTTGATGATGGTTTTTATGGGCATGTGCAGCACGTCCAGTGACTTCAGCTAGTTGATATATCTTAACTACTTCATCTTTCACACCTGTTCACCCCCTATGGAGAAGAGCAATTTTTATATCTCTGTTATGGACCTGTTCATTCGGCAATACCTTTTGTCATTACTTAAGATGTGATAACAAATATAAAATAAATAGTGATCCCCATGTTATTACTGTGCTCAAACAAAAAAGTATCAAAAATAATAAAAGGAAAGCAAATAAAAAAAAATATAGAAAAAATGTGAAAATAGAAAACAGTTTTGCAGTTGCAGAGCTGCTACAACCTGGCAGTGCAATCACCACACATGTGAACATCATATTAACTAAAGCAGCAACGCGCTCTACTATATCATCGATAACCACAAACGAAAAATACATTTAGACATCAACACTAAACAATTATGTATAAATGTTCAATTCATAATTAAATCCCATACACAGTCCAATATATACGTGATTTATATTCAGGGAAAAAAAATCGATAATATTCTCCGTGTTCATAACAAGAAACTCTTCACCAAATTCTTGCACCGGTATACCCTCCACCGTCCCCAATTAGGTGTCTCCTTTCCTGGTGAGATAGACCTCCCTGCCAAACAGCCCTTATAATATCAGACCGCATACAGGTTCCCGCACTCCAGTCCCCTATATGCAGCAAAAAGCAGAAGAGTTTCCTGTGGTTGGACACAGCATGAATTTGGCAACTGGTTTCAGCCAATGGTTCCAGCTAAAATCAGTTGATCAACTGTGTCCAATCACACACAGGGTTCTGTGTTTACTAAAAGAACTCTGTGTACAGGAAACACCGATATACCTGTTTTTTATTTTTTTCCTGCAAAGTAGGGAGAAAAACAGCCATACAGTAAAGTAAATGCAGCACATATAACACACATTACACATTGTTAGGCATACAATTAGCCCCTTGATGGTAACCCTTTCTCAGCCAGTTACATTAGTTACAGTGACAGGTCATTCACTAGGTCCCCCAGTGTGGTCCTGGGATTTTTGCTCACCGTTCTTGTGATCATTTTGACCCCACGGGGTGAGATCTTGTGTGGAGCCCCAGATCGAGGGAGATTATCAGTGGTCCTGTATGTCTTCCATTTTCTAATTATTGCTCCCACAGTTGATTTGTTCACACCAAGCTGCTTGCCTATTGCAGATTCAGTCTTCCCAGCCTGGTGCAGGTCTACAATTTTGTTTTTGGTGTCCTTCGGCAGCTCTTTGGTCTTCACCATAGTGGAGTTTGGAGTGTGACTGTTTGAACTTGTTATCAGTATAAAAGACACCTGTCCACAACCTCAAACAGGTGCCATTGATACAGGTAGAGATGAGCGAATCGAAGTATCCGAAGTGGAATTCGAGTCGAATATCGGAAAAATTTCGATTCGTGCCGAATCCGAAAAACAGCCTAATTCGGACGCGCAAATCGAAATTTTTCCGAAAATGGCGGCTGACATGTGCGGCGACGGAGCGGGGATGTCGGGGAAGGCGCGCAGACAAGGCGCGCTGCCCCATAATGCATTCCTCAACGACATGTGATCGCATCAGCCAATCAGCAGCCAGCCAGCCAGCACTGTGTAATGGTCGAGGTATATATAGCGGCCATTTTGGAAATCTTCATTTGCCTGCAGTCATTGAACAGAGGCAGACCACTCTGTACTAGGGACAGGGACAGAGTTAGGGCCACAGAAACGAGAATTGGGGACAGAGAGAAGTTACTTAGGGACAGAGAACCATTACTCAGGGACACAGACTTGTTAATGAGGGCCACAGAATCGTTATTTAGGGACAAAGAAACGCTAGTTAGGGCCACAGAATTCATACTCAGGGACAGACAGAATTTTCACTCAGTGCCAGAGAATTGTTACTTAGGGCCACAGAAACGTTATTAGGGCCACAGAATTTTTACTCAGGGACAGACAGAATTGT
Organism: Staurois parvus; assembly: GCF_062004578.1. Taxonomy (NCBI): domain Eukaryota; kingdom Metazoa; phylum Chordata; class Amphibia; order Anura; family Ranidae; genus Staurois; species Staurois parvus. Next base: position 720,054 of record NW_028317935.1, on the reverse strand, counting down.
TACTGAGTGCCAGAGAATTGTTACTCAGGGACAGACAGAATTGTTACTGAGTGCCAGAGAATTCTTACTCAGGGCCACAGAATTCATACTCAGGGACAGACAGAATTGTTACTCAGGGACAGACAGAATTGTTACTGAGTGCCAGAGAATTGTTACTCAGGGACAGACAGAATTGTTACTGAGTGCCAGAGAATTGTTACTCAGGGACAGACAGAATTGTTACTGAGTGCCAGAGAATTCTTACTCAGGGCCACAGAATTCATTCTCAGGGACAGACAGAATTGTTACTCAGGGACAGACAGAATTGTTACTGAGTGCCAGAGAATTGTTACTCAGGGACAGACAGAATTGTTACTGAGTGCCAGAGAATTGTTACTCAGGGACAGACAGAATTGTTACTGAGTGCCAGAGAATTGTTACTCAGGGACAGACAGAATTGTTACTGAGTGCCAGAGAATTGTTACTCAGGGACAGACAGAATTGTTACTGAGTGCCAGAGAATTGTTACTCGCACAGACACAAAATTGTTACTTGCACAGACACAGAATTGTTACTCGCACAGACACAGAATTGTTACTCAGGGCCACAGAATTCATACTCAGGGACAGACAGAATTGTTACTGAGTGCCAGAGAATTGTTACTCAGGGACAGACAGAATTGTTACTGAGTGCCAGAGAATTGTTACTCAGGGACAGACAGAATTGTTACTGAGTGCCAGAGAATTGTTACTCAGGGACAGACAGAATTGTTACTGAGTGCCAGAGAATTGTTACTCGCACAGACACAAAATTGTTACTTGCACAGACACAGAATTGTTACTCGCACAGACACAGAATTGTTACTCAGGGCCACAGAATTCATACTCAGGGACAGACAGAATTGTTACTGAGTGCCAGAGAATTGTTACTCAGGGACAGACAGAATTGTTACTGAGTGCCAGAGAATTGTTACTCAGGGACAGACAGAATTGTTACTGAGTGCCAGAGAATTGTTACTCGCACAGACACAAAATTGTTACTTGCACAGACACAGAATTGTTACTCGCACAGACACAGAATTGTTACTCAGGGCCACAGAATTCATACTCAGGGACAGACAGAATTGTTACTGAGTGCCAGAGAATTGTTACTCAGGGACAGACAGAATTGTTACTGAGTGCCAGAGAATTGTTACTCAGGGACAGACAGAATTGTTACTGAGTGCCAGAGAATTGTTACTCAGGGACAGACAGAATTGTTACTGAGTGCCAGAGAATTGTTACTCAGGGACAGACAGAATTGTTACTGAGTGCCAGAGAATTGTTACTCGCACAGACACAAAATTGTTACTTGCACAGACACAGAATTGTTACTCGCACAGACACAGAATTGTTACTCAGGGCCACAGAATTCATACTCAGGGACAGACAGAATTGTTACTGAGTGCCAGAGAATTGTTACTCAGGGACAGACAGAATTGTTACTGAGTGCCAGAGAATTGTTACTCAGGGACAGACAGAATTGTTACTGAGTGCCAGAGAATTGTTACTCGCACAGACACAAAATTGTTACTTGCACAGACACAGAATTGTTACTCGCACAGACACAGAATTGTTACTCAGGGCCACAGAATTCATACTCAGGGACAGACAGAATTGTTACTGAGTGCCAGAGAATTGTTACTCAGGGACAGACAGAATTGTTACTGAGTGCCAGAGAATTGTTACTCAGGGACAGACAGAATTGTTACTGAGTGCCAGAGAATTGTTACTCGCACAGACACAAAATTGTTACTTGCACAGACACAGAATTGTTACTCGCACAGACACAGAATTGTTACTCAGGGCCACAGAATTCATACTCAGGGACAGACAGAATTGTTACTGAGTGCCAGAGAATTGTTACTTAGGGACAGACAGAATTGTTACTGAGTGCCAGAGAATTGTTACTCAGGGACAGACAGAATTGTTACTGAGTGCCAGAGAATTGTTACTCGCACAGACACAAAATTGTTACTTGCACAGACACAGAATTGTTACTCGCACAGACACAGAATTGTTACTCAGGGCCACAGAATTCATACTCAGGGACAGACAGAATTGTTACTGAGTGCCAGAGAATTGTTACTCAGGGACAGACAGAATTGTTACTGAGTGCCAGAGAATTGTTACTCAGGGACAGACAGAATTGTTACTGAGTGCCAGAGAATTGTTACTCGCACAGACACAAAATTGTTACTTGCACAGACACAGAATTGTTACTCGCACAGACACAGAATTGTTACTCAGGGCCACAGAATTCATACTCAGGGACAGACAGAATTGTTACTGAGTGCCAGAGAATTGTTACTCAGGGACAGACAGAATTGTTACTGAGTGCCAGAGAATTGTTACTCAGGGACAGACAGAATTGTTACTGAGTGCCAGAGAATTGTTACTCGCACAGACACAAAATTGTTACTTGCACAGACACAGAATTGTTACTCGCACAGACACAGAATTGTTACTCGCACAGACACAGAATTGTTACTCAGGGCCACAGAATTCATACTCAGGGACAGACAGAATTGTTACTGAGTGCCAGAGAATTGTTACTCAGGGACACCTAATCGTTGAATTAAATAGTATGTCAGACAACATGCAGAGGAGTGGCAGAGGAGGCAATGTTTTAGGAGCGAGCAGACGTGGCAGCAGAGGAAGGGGTCGAGGCAGCAGTATTCGCAGCCAGAGGCCAGTGCTCCCGGTGTCATCCAGCGGTCGTGTCTCCACCGACAACCCTGCCGTCATTGATTGGTTGGCTCGGTCGTCTTCCTCTTCCCAGGTCACCTCTGACACCTACAGCCAACGGTCGGTGGGTACGTCAGACACAACCGTTAGTTGGCATGGCCCGGGACCAAGCCCACTGAAATCACGTGTCCTCTACCTGCCCCTGTCCTTTGCTGTTCCCTCACCAAGCGAAGTATCGCATGCTGTGGGCTCAGCCCCACTGTACAGTGAGGAAGAGCTAACAGAGGGCGGTCAGGAACGGGGGGAGACATCGGCCTTTTCAGCAGCCAAGCGAACAAGTACTGGCGAGGAGAGTGGCTCGGTAGCCGGTCTAGAGACAGGTCTGTCTCCTGACCCAGACGCAGCCGAGGGGGCTAGTAGTGAGGCGGAGACCCTACTTGATGATGAGGAGGTTGATCGCACTTGGCAGCCTCGTCGTCATCAGGCAATTTCTTCCGCATCATCAGGAGAAGAGGGTGGCAGCTTGGCAGCGAGCAAAACAGTCGGTGGGTTGCCCAGGAGACAGCAGCAGGGTCGCATCAGTGTCAGTGGAGCCAAACGTCCACGGAGTAGAGCACCAGCTCCACTGCAGCCTACCACCACGGCCAGTAGTGGTGCCGGTGCGCACGGAGGAAGTAGCAGTCAGCCAGTGAAGAGTAGCGGGGGCAAAGTTTCCTACTCGGTGGTGTGGCAATTTTTCCTCAAGCCGCCCGAGGAAGTAAACGTAGCCGTATGTCGACTATGTGGCCAGAAATGCAAGCGTGGCCAGGGGGCCCATGTTGGGACTACAGCGTTGCGTCAGCATATGCAGCGTCACCATTCGGTGGCCTGGGAAAACCGTGATAAACATACGGCGGTTCTGCCTGCCCCAGCCCCCGCTCCATCACCCGCTCCGTTACTTGCTCCGTCACCCGACGTCGTCAATCGCCCTCTATCAGCCAGTCAAGGCTCCAACACCTCTGCTGAGGGGAGTTGTCGCTCATTGGCATCTTCCGCTCGTTCAGATGCTCCTTCTCCTGCTACTCCTCTTCTCGGATTCCGTCAACAGTCTTTCTTGGAATCCGTATCCAAGAGACAACAGTTTGCGAGCACGCACCCGACGGTGCAAAAGCTGAACGTCCTCCTGTCCAAGTTGCTGGTGCTGCAGTCCCTCCCTTTCCAACTGGTGGACTCAGCACCTTTCCGAGAAATGATGGCTTGTGCCGCGCCGCGGTGGAGAGTGCCAAGCTGTCATTTCTTTGCCCAAAAGGCAGTGCCAGCCCTGCATTCACATGTAGAAGAGATGGTGGGCCAGTCTTTGAGCATGTCGGTCTCTGCCAAAGTGCACGGCAGCGCCGACGTGTGGAGCTGTAACTACGGTCAGGGACAGTACATGTCATTTACGGCCCACTGGGTGAACGTGGTGCCGGCACAGCCGCACCAGCAACTTGGACAGGTCACGACGCTTTTGCCTCCACGTTTGCACGTCCTTGGTCCAGCAAGCATGTCCGCCTCTACCACCTCTTTTTCCGCCGTGTCCTCAGCCGCCACCCCCGTGCCAAGTCCCATTACCCGACCGGCATATCACATGTGCAGGGCGCAACGGTGTCACGCTGTGCTGCACCTGGTATGCCTTGGCGAACGTAGTCACACAGGGGAGGAACTGCTGAGTGTAATGAACAGAGAAATCGACAGATGGCTGTCTCCGCGCAAACTAAAAATCGGAACCATGTTGACTGACAACGGAAAGAACATGGTGTCTGCTCTGCGTCAAGGAAGGTTGTGCCATGCGCCATGCATGGCTCACGTGTTCAATCTGGTTGTCAAGCGGTTCCTAAAATCCACCATCCCACTGCAAGACATCCTTAAAATGTCACGTAAACTGTGCATGCATTTCAGCCATTCCTACACCGCAAAGAACACCCTCATTGAGCTGCAGCGGCAGAACGGAATTCCACAGCATCGCCTGATCTGCGACGTTGCAACAAGGTGGAATTCAACCCTACACATGTTAGACCGCCTTTACGAGCAGCGAAAGGCCATCACCGATTTCCTGATGTTACAAGCGGATAAAGGTACTCCCCTGTGTAACTTAGATGTCAGCCATTGGCAGCTCATGCGTGACACCTGCCGCTTGCTCAGGCCCTTTGAGGAGGCCACGCTATTCGTGAGTCGGCAGGACTATGGGATGAACGACGTCATTCCTCTGTTGCACGTCCTGGAACAAATGCTGTTAACAATGGCTGGTCAGGGTGCGGTAGACGTGGCGCACAGATCTCAACGCCACATGACCCCTGTGGGGGCAGGACAGGAAGAAGAGGAGGAGGTAGAGGAGGACATTTGTGCTCAGGAATTATTGAGTGAAATGGGTGGTTTTTCCACTCAGCGGACAGGAGTGGAGGAGCAGGAGCATCTGGTAGAGGAGGAGGAGGAGGAGACAGAGGACCCAGACGCACCGTGGCAGTATGCTGTGGAGATGGAGGCAGGGAGTCCCTCGCATTCCTTGGCACAAATGGCCCATAGCATGCTCGGTTGCTTGCGTAGCGACAGCCGAATAATAACCATCAGACAGAGGGATGACTTTTGGCTGTCCACCTTGTTGGACCCTCGCTACCGGTCCAAAATGGTGGCCTTTTTCACACCTGCTGAGAGGGAGGCCAAAATTACGTACTATAAAAACCACCTATGTAGTCAGTTGGTCTCTGCCTTTGTGCGCCAACGTCCATCCTCAGACACTGTGGGCCCTGTGCGCTCGCGTTCCGCTGGCATGGCAGCAGGGGAGGGGTGGGGTGGTAGGAGCAGTGGCAGCTCCACCAGCAGCGGCTGCCTCAGTCTGCAGTCGATGATGAGTAGCTTTCTTCACCAGCGCAGTGAGGAAACTACTAACCAGCCGCAGCAGCAGCAGCAGCATCAGGTGGACCTGGAGCAGGAGCTCAAACAACAGGCTTGGGCCTACTTGGACAGCACCCTGCCAACCGAGGTAGACAATCCCCTTGACTACTGGGCAACGAAACTTGACCTTTGGCCCCAACTAGCTGAATTTGCCCTTGAAAGGCTGTCATGCCCGGCCAGTAGCGTGGCATCGGAGCGCGTGTTTAGTGCGGCAGGAGGTATTGTAACTCCGCGGAGGACACGACTGTCCACCCAAAGTGTGGAGAGACTCACGTTTGTGAAAATGAATCAGGCGTGCATTAGTCTGGATTTCAAACCACCAGTTCCTGACACAACTGACTAAATCCGCCATGAATCATGCCTCAAACATGTGCCACTTTCAGGTCTCCTCACACTGCTGGTGTGTTTAATTTTTTGACATAGGGTGCTGGCAGATTACGGGCCTCCTATAGCTGCTGCCAGGCCCCTAATCTGCCATAGGCCCCTATATACCGCCTCCTCATGCTGCTGCTAGGTCCAGAGTCTCTCATGGGTCCCTGTACGGCCTCCCATTGCTGCTGTCTCCATCGCCACACTCTGCTGCCATGTGCCACTTTCAGGTCTCTTCACACTGCTGGTGTGTTAAATTTTTTGACATAGGGTGCAGGCAGATTACGGGCCTCACATAGCTGCTGCCAGGCCCCTAATCTGCCATGGGCCCCTATATACCGCCTCCTCATGCTGCTGCCAAGTCTAGAGTCTGTCATGGGTCCCTGTACGGCCTCCCATTGCTGCTGTCTCCATCGCCACACTCTGCCATGTGCCACTTTCAGGTCTCTTCACACTGCTGGTGTGTTTAATTTTTTGACATAGGGTGCAGGCAGATTACGGGCCTCACATAGCTGCTGCCAGGCCCCTAATCTGCCATGGGCCCCTATATACCGCCTCCTCATGCTGCTGCCAAGTCTAGAGTCTCTCATGGGTCCCTGTACGGCCTCCCATTGCTGCTGTCTCCATCGCCACACTCTGCTGCCATGTGCCACTTTCAGGTCTCTTCACACTGCTGGTGTGTTAAATTTTTTGACATAGGGTGCAGGCAGATTACGGGCCTCACATAGCTGCTGCCAGGCCCCTAATCTGCCATGGGCCCCTATATACCGCCTCCTCATGCTGCTGCCAAGTCCAGAGTCTCTCATGGGTCCCTGTACGGCCTCCCATTGCTGCTGTCTCCATCGCCACACTCTGCTGCCATGTGCCACTTTCAGGTCTCTTCACACTGCTGGTGTGTTAAATTTTTTGACATAGGGTGCAGGCAGATTACGGGCCTCACATAGCTGCTGCCAGGCCCCTAATCTGCCATGGGCCCCTATATACCGCCTCCTCATGCTGCTGCCAAGTCCAGAGTCTCTCATGGGTCCCTGTACGGCCTCCCATTGCTGCTGTCTCCATCGCCACACTCTGCTGCCATGTGCCACTTTCAGGTCTCTTCACACTGCTGGTGTGTTAAATTTTTTGACATAGGGTGCAGGCAGATTACGGGCCTCACATAGCTGCTGCCAGGCCCCTAATCTGCCATGGGCCCCTATATACCGCCTCCTCATGCTGCTGCCAAGTCCAGAGTCTCTCATGGGTCCCTGTACGGCCTCCCATTGCTGCTGTCTCCATCGCCACACTCTGCTGCCATGTGCCACTTTCAGGTCTCTTCACACTGCTGGTGTGTTAAATTTTTTGACATAGGGTGCAGGCAGATTACGGGCCTCACATAGCTGCTGCCAGGCCCCTAATCTGCCATGGGCCCCTATATACCGCCTCCTCATGCTGCTGCCAAGTCCAGAGTCTCTCATGGGTCCCTGTACGGCCTCCCATTGCTGCTGTCTCCATCGCCACACTCTGCTGCCATGTGCCACTTTCAGGTCTCTTCACACTGCTGGTGTGTTAAATTTTTTGACATAGGGTGCAGGCAGATTACGGGCCTCACATAGCTGCTGCCAGGCCCCTAATCTGCCATGGGCCCCTATATACCGCCTCCTCATGCTGCTGCCAAGTCTAGAGTCTGTCATGGGTCCCTGTACGGCCTCCCATTGCTGCTGTCTCCATCGCCACACTCTGCCATGTGCCACTTTCAGGTCTCTTCACACTGCTGGTGTGTTAAATTTTTTGACATAGGGTGCAGGCAGATTACGGGCCTCACATAGCTGCTGCCAGGCCCCTAATCTGCCATGGGCCCCTATATACCGCCTCCTCATGCTGCTGCCAAGTCCAGAGTCTCTCATGGGTCCCTGTACGGCCTCCCATTGCTGCTGTCTCCATCGCCACACTCTGCTGCCATGTGCCACTTTCAGGTCTCTTCACACTGCTGGTGTGTTAAATTTTTTGACATAGGGTGCAGGCAGATTACGGGCCTCACATAGCTGCTGCCAGGCCCCTAATCTGCCATGGGCCCCTATATACCGCCTCCTCATGCTGCTGCCAAGTCTAGAGTCTGTCATGGGTCCCTGTACGGCCTCCCATTGCTGCTGTCTCCATCGCCACACTCTGCCATGTGCCACTTTCAGGTCTCTTCACACTGCTGGTGTGTTTAATTTTTTGACATAGGGTGCAGGCAGATTACGGGCCTCACATAGCTGCTGCCAGGCCCCTAATCTGCCATGGGCCCCTATATACCGCCTCCTCATGCTGCTGCCAAGTCCAGAGTCTCTCATGGGTCCCTGTACGGCCTCCCATTGCTGCTGTCTCCATCGCCACACTCTGCTGCCATGTGCCACTTTCAGGTCTCTTCACACTGCTGGTGTGTTAAATTTTTTGACATAGGGTGCAGGCAGATTACGGGCCTCACATAGCTGCTGCCAGGCCCCTAATCTGCCATGGGCCCCTATATACCGCCTCCTCATGCTGCTGCCAAGTCCAGAGTCTCTCATGGGTCCCTGTACGGCCTCCCATTGCTGCTGTCTCCATCGCCACACTCTGCTGCCATGTGCCACTTTCAGGTCTCTTCACACTGCTGGTGTGTTAAATTTTTTGACATAGGGTGCAGGCAGATTACGGGCCTCACATAGCTGCTGCCAGGCCCCTAATCTGCCATGGGCCCCTATATACCGCCTCCTCATGCTGCTGCCAAGTCCAGAGTCTCTCATGGGTCCCTGTACGGCCTCCCATTGCTGCTGTCTCCATCGCCACACTCTGCTGCCATGTGCCACTTTCAGGTCTCTTCACACTGCTGGTGTGTTAAATTTTTTGACATAGGGTGCAGGCAGATTACGGGCCTCACATAGCTGCTGCCAGGCCCCTAATCTGCCATGGGCCCCTATATACCGCCTCCTCATGCTGCTGCCAAGTCCAGAGTCTCTCATGGGTCCCTGTACGGCCTCCCATTGCTGCTGTCTCCATCGCCACACTCTGCTGCCATGTGCCACTTTCAGGTCTCTTCACACTGCTGGTGTGTTAAATTTTTTGACATAGGGTGCAGGCAGATTACGGGCCTCACATAGCTGCTGCCAGGCCCCTAATCTGCCATGGGCCCCTATATACCGCCTCCTCATGCTGCTGCCAAGTCTAGAGTCTGTCATGGGTCCCTGTACGGCCTCCCATTGCTGCTGTCTCCATCGCCACACTCTGCCATGTGCCACTTTCAGGTCTCTTCACACTGCTGGTGTGTTTAATTTTTTGACATAGGGTGCAGGCAGATTACGGGCCTCACATAGCTGCTGCCAGGCCCCTAATCTGCCATGGGCCCCTATATACCGCCTCCTCATGCTGCTGCCAAGTCCAGAGTCTCTCATGGGTCCCTGTACGGCCTCCCATTGCTGCTGTCTCCATCGCCACACTCTGCTGCCATGTGCCACTTTCAGGTCTCTTCACACTGCTGGTGTGTTAAATTTTTTGACATAGGGTGCAGGCAGATTACGGGCCTCACATAGCTGCTGCCAGGCCCCTAATCTGCCATGGGCCCCTATATACCGCCTCCTCATGCTGCTGCCAAGTCTAGAGTCTGTCATGGGTCCCTGTACGGCCTCCCATTGCTGCTGTCTCCATCGCCACACTCTGCCATGTGCCACTTTCAGGTCTCTTCACACTGCTGGTGTGTTTAATTTTTTGACATAGGGTGCAGGCAGATTACGGGCCTCACATAGCTGCTGCCAGGCCCCTAATCTGCCATGGGCCCCTATATACCGCCTCCTCATGCTGCTGCCAAGTCTAGAGTCTCTCATGGGTCCCTGTACGGCCTCCCATTGCTGCTGTCTCCATCGCCACACTCTGCTGCCATGTGCCACTTTCAGGTCTCTTCACACTGCTGGTGTGTTAAATTTTTTGACATAGGGTGCAGGCAGATTACGGGCCTCACATAGCTGCTGCCAGGCCCCTAATCTGCCATGGGCCCCTATATACCGCCTCCTCATGCTGCTGCCAAGTCCAGAGTCTCTCATGGGTCCCTGTACGGCCTCCCATTGCTGCTGTCTCCATCGCCACACTCTGCTGCCATGTGCCACTTTCAGGTCTCTTCACACTGCTGGTGTGTTAAATTTTTTGACATAGGGTGCAGGCAGATTACGGGCCTCACATAGCTGCTGCCAGGCCCCTAATCTGCCATGGGCCCCTATATACCGCCTCCTCATGCTGCTGCCAAGTCCAGAGTCTCTCATGGGTCCCTGTACGGCCTCCCATTGCTGCTGTCTCCATCGCCACACTCTGCTGCCATGTGCCACTTTCAGGTCTCTTCACACTGCTGGTGTGTTAAATTTTTTGACATAGGGTGCAGGCAGATTACGGGCCTCACATAGCTGCTGCCAGGCCCCTAATCTGCCATGGGCCCCTATATACCGCCTCCTCATGCTGCTGCCAAGTCCAGAGTCTCTCATGGGTCCCTGTACGGCCTCCCATTGCTGCTGTCTCCATCGCCACACTCTGCTGCCATGTGCCACTTTCAGGTCTCTTCACACTGCTGGTGTGTTTAATTTTTTGACATAGGGTGCAGGCAGATTACGGGCCTCACATAGCTGCTGCCAGGCCCCTAATCTGCCATGGGCCCCTATATACCGCCTCCTCATGCTGCTGCCAAGTCCAGAGTCTCTCATGGGTCCCTGTACGGCCTCCCATTGCTGCTGTCTCCATCGCCACACTCTGCTGCCATGTGCCACTTTCAGGTCTCTTCACACTGCTGGTGTGTTAAATTTTTTGACATAGGGTGCAGGCAGATTACGGGCCTCACATAGCTGCTGCCAGGCCCCTAATCTGCCATGGGCCCCTATATACCGCCTCCTCATGCTGCTGCCAAGTCTAGAGTCTGTCATGGGTCCCTGTACGGCCTCCCATTGCTGCTGTCTCCATCGCCACACTCTGCCATGTGCCACTTTCAGGTCTCTTCACACTGCTGGTGTGTTTAATTTTTTGACATAGGGTGCAGGCAGATTACGGGCCTCACATAGCTGCTGCCAGGCCCCTAATCTGCCATGGGCCCCTATATACCGCCTCCTCATGCTGCTGCCAAGTCCAGAGTCTCTCATGGGTCCCTGTACGGCCTCCCATTGCTGCTGTCTCCATCGCCACACTCTGCTGCCATGTGCCACTTTCAGGTCTCTTCACACTGCTGGTGTGTTAAATTTTTTGACATAGGGTGCAGGCAGATTACGGGCCTCACATAGCTGCTGCCAGGCCCCTAATCTGCCATGGGCCCCTATATACCGCCTCCTCATGCTGCTGCCAAGTCCAGAGTCTCTCATGGGTCCCTGTACGGCCTCCCATTGCTGCTGTCTCCATCGCCACACTCTGCTGCCATGTGCCACTTTCAGGTCTCTTCACACTGCTGGTGTGTTAAATTTTTTGACATAGGGTGCAGGCAGATTACGGGCCTCACATAGCTGCTGCCAGGCCCCTAATCTGCCATGGGCCCCTATATACCGCCTCCTCATGCTGCTGCCAAGTCCAGAGTCTCTCATGGGTCCCTGTACGGCCTCCCATTGCTGCTGTCTCCATCGCCACACTCTGCTGCCATGTGCCACTTTCAGGTCTCTTCACACTGCTGGTGTGTTAAATTTTTTGACATAGGGTGCAGGCAGATTACGGGCCTCACATAGCTGCTGCCAGGCCCCTAATCTGCCATGGGCCCCTATATACCGCCTCCTCATGCTGCTGCCAAGTCCAGAGTCTCTCATGGGTCCCTGTACGGCCTCCCATTGCTGCTGTCTCCATCGCCACACTCTGCTGCCATGTGCCACTTTCAGGTCTCTTCACACTGCTGGTGTGTTAAATTTTTTGACATAGGGTGCAGGCAGATTACGGGCCTCACATAGCTGCTGCCAGGCCCCTAATCTGCCATGGGCCCCTATATACCGCCTCCTCATGCTGCTGCCAAGTCTAGAGTCTGTCATGGGTCCCTGTACGGCCTCCCATTGCTGCTGTCTCCATCGCCACACTCTGCCATGTGCCACTTTCAGGTCTCTTCACACTGCTGGTGTGTTTAATTTTTTGACATAGGGTGCAGGCAGATTACGGGCCTCACATAGCTGCTGCCAGGCCCCTAATCTGCCATGGGCCCCTATATACCGCCTCCTCATGCTGCTGCCAAGTCCAGAGTCTCTCATGGGTCCCTGTACGGCCTCCCATTGCTGCTGTCTCCATCGCCACACTCTGCTGCCATGTGCCACTTTCAGGTCTCTTCACACTGCTGGTGTGTTAAATTTTTTGACATAGGGTGCAGGCAGATTACGGGCCTCACATAGCTGCTGCCAGGCCCCTAATCTGCCATGGGCCCCTATATACCGCCTCCTCATGCTGCTGCCAAGTCTAGAGTCTGTCATGGGTCCCTGTACGGCCTCCCATTGCTGCTGTCTCCATCGCCACACTCTGCCATGTGCCACTTTCAGGTCTCTTCACACTGCTGGTGTGTTTAATTTTTTGACATAGGGTGCAGGCAGATTACGGGCCTCACATAGCTGCTGCCAGGCCCCTAATCTGCCATGGGCCCCTATATACCGCCTCCTCATGCTGCTGCCAAGTCTAGAGTCTCTCATGGGTCCCTGTACGGCCTCCCATTGCTGCTGTCTCCATCGCCACACTCTGCTGCCATGTGCCACTTTCAGGTCTCTTCACACTGCTGGTGTGTTAAATTTTTTGACATAGGGTGCAGGCAGATTACGGGCCTCACATAGCTGCTGCCAGGCCCCTAATCTGCCATGGGCCCCTATATACCGCCTCCTCATGCTGCTGCCAAGTCCAGAGTCTCTCATGGGTCCCTGTACGGCCTCCCATTGCTGCTGTCTCCATCGCCACACTCTGCTGCCATGTGCCACTTTCAGGTCTCTTCACACTGCTGGTGTGTTAAATTTTTTGACATAGGGTGCAGGCAGATTACGGGCCTCACATAGCTGCTGCCAGGCCCCTAATCTGCCATGGGCCCCTATATACCGCCTCCTCATGCTGCTGCCAAGTCCAGAGTCTCTCATGGGTCCCTGTACGGCCTCCCATTGCTGCTGTCTCCATCGCCACACTCTGCTGCCATGTGCCACTTTCAGGTCTCTTCACACTGCTGGTGTGTTAAATTTTTTGACATAGGGTGCAGGCAGATTACGGGCCTCACATAGCTGCTGCCAGGCCCCTAATCTGCCATGGGCCCCTATATACCGCCTCCTCATGCTGCTGCCAAGTCCAGAGTCTCTCATGGGTCCCTGTACGGCCTCCCATTGCTGCTGTCTCCATCGCCACACTCTGCTGCCATGTGCCACTTTCAGGTCTCTTCACACTGCTGGTGTGTTAAATTTTTTGACATAGGGTGCAGGCAGATTACGGGCCTCACATAGCTGCTGCCAGGCCCCTAATCTGCCATGGGCCCCTATATACCGCCTCCTCATGCTGCTGCCAAGTCTAGAGTCTGTCATGGGTCCCTGTACGGCCTCCCATTGCTGCTGTCTCCATCGCCACACTCTGCTGCCATGTGCCACTTTCAGGTCTCTTCACACTGCTGGTGTGTTAAATTTTTTGACATAGGGTGCAGGCAGATTACGGGCCTCACATAGCTGCTGCCAGGCCCCTAATCTGCCATGGGCCCCTATATACCGCCTCCTCATGCTGCTGCCAAGTCCAGAGTCTCTCATGGGTCCCTGTACGGCCTCCCATTGCTGCTGTCTCCATCGCCACACTCTGCTGCCATGTGCCACTTTCAGGTCTCTTCACACTGCTGGTGTGTTAAATTTTTTGACATAGGGTGCAGGCAGATTACGGGCCTCACATAGCTGCTGCCAGGCCCCTAATCTGCCATGGGCCCCTATATACCGCCTCCTCATGCTGCTGCCAAGTCTAGAGTCTGTCATGGGTCCCTGTACGGCCTCCCATTGCTGCTGTCTCCATCGCCACACTCTGCCATGTGCCACTTTCAGGTCTCTTCACACTGCTGGTGTGTTTAATTTTTTGACATAGGGTGCAGGCAGATTACGGGCCTCACATAGCTGCTGCCAGGCCCCTAATCTGCCATGGGCCCCTATATACCGCCTCCTCATGCTGCTGCCAAGTCTAGAGTCTCTCATGGGTCCCTGTACGGCCTCCCATTGCTGCTGTCTCCATCGCCACACTCTGCTGCCATGTGCCACTTTCAGGTCTCTTCACACTGCTGGTGTGTTAAATTTTTTGACATAGGGTGCAGGCAGATTACGGGCCTCACATAGCTGCTGCCAGGCCCCTAATCTGCCATGGGCCCCTATATACCGCCTCCTCATGCTGCTGCCAAGTCCAGAGTCTCTCATGGGTCCCTGTACGGCCTCCCATTGCTGCTGTCTCCATCGCCACACTCTGCTGCCATGTGCCACTTTCAGGTCTCTTCACACTGCTGGTGTGTTAAATTTTTTGACATAGGGTGCAGGCAGATTACGGGCCTCACATAGCTGCTGCCAGGCCCCTAATCTGCCATGGGCCCCTATATACCGCCTCCTCATGCTGCTGCCAAGTCCAGAGTCTCTCATGGGTCCCTGTACGGCCTCCCATTGCTGCTGTCTCCATCGCCACACTCTGCTGCCATGTGCCACTTTCAGGTCTCTTCACACTGCTGGTGTGTTAAATTTTTTGACATAGGGTGCAGGCAGATTACGGGCCTCACATAGCTGCTGCCAGGCCCCTAATCTGCCATGGGCCCCTATATACCGCCTCCTCATGCTGCTGCCAAGTCCAGAGTCTCTCATGGGTCCCTGTACGGCCTCCCATTGCTGCTGTCTCCATCGCCACACTCTGCTGCCATGTGCCACTTTCAGGTCTCTTCACACTGCTGGTGTGTTAAATTTTTTGACATAGGGTGCAGGCAGATTACGGGCCTCACATAGCTGCTGCCAGGCCCCTAATCTGCCATGGGCCCCTATATACCGCCTCCTCATGCTGCTGCCAAGTCCAGAGTCTCTCATGGGTCCCTGTACGGCCTCCCATTGCTGCTGTCTCCATCGCCACACTCTGCTGCCATGTGCCACTTTCAGGTCTCTTCACACTGCTGGTGTGTTAAATTTTTTGACATAGGGTGCTGGCAGATTACGGGCCTCCCATTGCTGCTGCCAGACATGTAATCTGCCATGGGCCCCCGTACCGACTCCTCATGCTGTGACGTTGCAACAAGGTGTAATTCAACCCTACATATGTTAGACCGCCTTTACGAACAGCTAAAGGCCATCACAGATTTCCTGATGTTAAAAGCGGATAAAGGTACTCCCTGTGTAACTTAGATGTCAGCCATTGTCAGCTCATGTGTGACACCTGCGCTTGCTCAGGCCCTTTGAGGAGGCCACGCTATTCGTGAGTCGGCAGGACTATGGGATGAATGAGGTCAAATCGGCCATGGGCCCCCGTACCGCCTGTTCACGCTGATGCTGGTCCCACAGTGTGACCTGGGTCCCTGTACGGCCTCCCATTGCTTCCACTCTGCCATGTGCCACTTTGAAATCTCCTCACACTCCTGCGGTTGTCCATTTTGTCATAGGTTGCTGGCAGATTACAGGCCTTCCATAGGTGCCACCAAGCCCCATATCGGCCATGGGCCCCCGTACCGCCTGGTCACGCTGCTGCTGGGCCCACAGTGTGACCTGGGTCCCTGTACCGCCTCCCATTGCTCCCACTCTGCCATGTGCCACTTTCAGGTCTCCTCACGCTCCTGCTGGTTTCCATTTTGTCATAGGTTGCTGTATGGCCTCCCATTGCTGCTGCCTCCACCGCCACACTGTGGCTCCAAACACTGGTTTTGGCCCCGTGACTGGCCAAAGGAGTGAAGTGTGCAGTGATTCTAAGATCGACGGCACTCATCTGCATGTCATACTGACAGACAGTATTATTTCTCTTCCCCAGCAGACTCCAAGGGCATTTAAATTAAAGGTACAGTGTTCTGCACTAATATTAAGTCTCTCTGAAGCCTAGAAACACCCTTTTTTAAGTTAAATTCACAGCGAATTTATTCGACTCGAATCGAATATTGTCCACGAATTCGCCGAATCAGTCGAATCGAATTTTTCATTTCTTCGCTCATCTCTAGATACAGGTAATGAGTGCAGGACAGAGGAGCCTTTTAAGAAGGTACAGGTCTGTGAGACCCAGAAATCTTGCTTGTTTGTAGGTGACCAAATACTTATTTTCCACCATAATTTGCAAATAAATTCTTTCCAAATCAGCCAATGTGATTGTCTGGATTTTTTTTCTCATTTTGTCTCTCATAGTTGAGGTCTACCTATGATGCCAATTACAGGCCTCTCTCATCTTTTTAAGTGGGAGAACTTGCACAATTGATGGCTGACTAAATACTTTTTTGCCCCACTGTATATATATATATATATATAAAATTTGCACTTGGGATTTTTTTTCTTTACCAAAGACATGTAGCAGAATACATTTTGGCCTAAATTTATGAAGAAATTTAGTTTAAAAAAAAAATACTGAATATGTTTTATCACAGAAAGTAGAAAATATTGGGTTTTTTTCCCAAATTTTTGGTCTTTAATTTTTGATCTTTTTTGGTTTGTTCATATATTAAAAAGCAAAAAACCAAGTGGTGCCCAAATAACACCCAAAGAAAGCTCTATTTGTGTGAAAAAAATGATATAAATTTGATTTTCATACAGTTATGCATGAAAGTGCAATTGTCAGTTAAAGTAGCACAGTGCCGAATAGCAAAAAATGGCCTGGTCATAAATGAGGGCAAAACCTTCCAGATCTCAAGTAGTTAAAATGACACTAAAGTTAGGTGGGCCATACATGGGTCGAATTCTGAATTCATTTTCTTTAGAAAATCAGAAATGTTGTTCTTTTTGTAATCTGATGGTGCCACCATTCATTTCGAAATTCGACCATCCAAGCCTTCAGTTTCACCTCATGTTGCTACAGAAAAGAATTTTCATGGCTGGGAATCTGCTTTCCTTCCAGGTCACGGTTCACGATCATTTCTTTTTTTATTATATTTCTCGCATGATTCTCCCATCATTGATTAGAAATTCATTTGTTTTTCAAAAAAAATTTCAACATGCCCGATCACTCAAATTTGATGGCTGCATGAAAATCGTCTAATTCTGCAACCCACTAATGGTGTGAAATTCAATGAAAATTCTGCATTATGATTCTGGTACAAAGCATTGCAACATTGTTTACAAGTTAAATAATGTGGTTTTTTTTTTTTCCAATTTTGTGCTTTTTTAAATGGTAAATGTGTAAACATACAATCACCGGCCCCTTTATTAGGTACACCTGTTCAGTTGCTTTGTAACACAAATTGCTAATCATCCAATCACATGGCAGCAACAGATGACTTACGAGCCTCAGAATGGGGAAGAAAGGAGATTTCATTGACTTTGAACGTGGCAAAGTTTTTGGTGCCAGACGGGCTGGTCTGAATAATTCAAAAACTGCTGATCTACTGGGATTTTCACGCACAACCATCTCTAGGGTTTACAGAGAATGGTCCAGAAAAAGGAAAATATCCAGTGAGTGGATGAAAATGCCTTGTTTATGTCAGAGGAGAATGGGCAGACTGGTTCAAGATGATAGAAAGGCATCAGTAACTAAAATAACCGCTCATTACAACCAAAGTATGCAGAGTGCCATCTCTGAACGCACAACACATTGAACCTTGAAGCAGATGGGCTACAGCAGCAGAAGACCACATCAGGTGCCACTTCTGTCAGTTAGAACAGGGAACAGAGGCTACAATTCACACAGGATCACCAAAATTTGACAATAGAAGATTGGAAAAGCGTTGCCTGGTTTGATGAGTCTTGATCTCAGCTGCGACATTCAGATGGTAGGGTCAGAATTTGGAGTGAACAACATGAAAGCATGGATCCATGCTGCCTTGTATCAATGGTTCAGGGTGGTGGTGTAATGGGGTGGGGGAGATTTTTTTGGCACTAGGAAGGTGTACCCAATAAAGTGGCCGGCGAGTGTATATTAAATGTGTAAAAACATTAACCTTTAAATACAAATATTTCAATATTAATAGTTATTGAAATAGAAACAAAAATTCAGCAGGCAAGTAATAGTTTAAGGGAGAAGGAGACTAAGCAGTTAATTGGGGCTGATTAGAGTAAATTAAGGGTTAATAAGGGGTTACAAAGAGGAACATTTTATTTATTTACTTTTGTTTTACTTGTCACGTTGTTTTAACTGACATCCCTTTTGATCTGCAGATGAATGAACAGAATGATACAAAAGTAACAAAATGTTACTTTGTATCTTTGTATAATCACAGATTGAGGCTCTGTGCACTCTAGGGCGACTCCAAAGTCACGTGATTTCAAATGTGTCTTTGTTGGGCGACTTTTATGCGGCTTTAAATTCGCTGGCACTCAAGTCACAAGAAAGTGTCATCAAAGTAGTGCAGGAACCTTTTCAAAGTTACTGCGACTTTAGGTCACATAGAATGGAATGGGTGCCGTTCAATCGATGGGCTGCGACTTGTCACACAACTATCTGTATCCTGACCGGCATGACAGGTCACGCTAGAGTCAACGGAGTTTTATTCAGAACGCTTTTTTGGCAGCTACAGCCGCCAACACCTTCTATGAACTCTGATTAATCCAAGCCATCGATTTCTGAAAACTAGTGTGGGGGGAGGGTCCCACAAACAGAGTAGAGAGACTGGACGTGCTACACATGTTCTGTGTACAATGATGATGGGGTTTTTGTGTGTTTTTTTTGTTTGTTTTTTTTGGGACGTGTGTAGCATGCCCAAAGTCAGTAACTAGTTAAAGCGACCCTGTCAGGTCCTTGAAAAATAGAGCTGAAAGTTCCCTGCAAGAGAAAGAGGTAGCAATCCCACCTCTCTGTTGACTCGTATCTCCAACTTCGCCTCTGTTCCGGGAAATGCAACCTCCTCCAGGCCCTCTAGCATTTGGTACTGCTTGGACCTTGAAGTAGGGGACATACCCCGAAAGCTTGTCCTGAAAATTGGATGTTATTGCAAATAAAAAAAAGTATCACGGACAGTACTCAATTGTTTCTGTACTTCCCGGAGAGTCCGATACCAGTACTCACTGTGTGCTGTGGTTCCATTCTCTGACCTCCTAAATGACTGCTGTGTAGTAAGGTGGCAAAGGGGTCAGAGAATGAAATCACAGCATGCAGCAGGTCCGCTGGTACCCCAACACTCCCTGAACAGTCCCTGAAGGGCTTGTAAATGGCTGCAGCAAGGAGGCAAGAGACATGGACTGCTGCCAAGGTGAGTATGCTACTTCTTCTTTTGTTTTTTTTGTTATGTTTGTTTTATTTATTTTTTTGTTTTTTTATTTTTGTTTTTGGAGAAAAAAGTGAAATGATTCTTTTAGGGCTGGTTCACACTAGATGCAGTCCAGTGCGTTTTTTTCTTTTTTCTGCATCAAAAATGCATGCACAGTGTTTTCCGTGTTTTCCAATGGTCCTAGTTCACACCAGTGCAGTCAGTTCCCTGTGCAGAATAAAAAATAGAACAGTCTGAATTTTTTCTGCACAGAACCATACTGGACCTGCATCAGAACTGCACCGGAATGGAGAGCGGTGTGAACTGCAAGCAAAAAGGTATCCAGAATGCATTCAGAGTGCGTTTTTGTGGTTTGAACCAGGGGCGGAATGACAACTCATGGGGCCCCCGGGCAATTTGGTGGATCATGGGGCCCCTGTGTCCTTGCCCAAACTCAAAAAAGCCTATGAAAAAGGTACCAGGGGCATCTCATGGGCTCCCTACTGACCTCGGGCAGTGCCGAGTTTCCAAATGGTAAGTCCGCCCCTGGTGTGAACTGTCCCTTAAAGTGGACCTATCCTTTAACTTATGAGCTCGCTCCGCATTTTGGTTCCAAGGATTTCATCGCTCTGCCCCCGCCTACTGTAAAAGCAGCGGAACAGATGTGTTCATTTCTATTAATAATGATCAGGTTTTATTTTTTTGTTGATTCCATACGATTTTCCAGCAAAAAGATGGCATCACAGATGACACTGATTAATACGGCTCTGACATGTAATGAATGAAAAGTGGCGGCTCGCTGCATCATGTGAATCAGATGTGTCGCTGGGCTTTATTACGTGACATCTGAAGCCAACGCTCTCTTCCCTGTATGATGTCTGACGCTCTCACAGACATCTGAAAAACATTTTTCAGATTTAATAAAACACATGTTGTTTTGTAGAAGACAGTATGCTGAAAAAAAGTGGCAGTTGGGTTAGGAACTGCACTTTTATTAGCTTGTGGAGCGCCAGCCAGTTATTGGACAGATTTTAAAGCGATATTAACCACTTCCAGTCCGGACACTTTCACCCCCTTCCAATCCAGGCCAATTTTCAGCTTTCAGCGCTATCACACTTTGAATGACAGTTGCGCGGTCATGCAACACTGTACCCATATGAATTTTTTAGCATTTTTTTTTAGACAGATAAAACTTTATTTTGGTGGTATTTATTCACCACTGGGAGTTTTATTTTTTTTTTGCTATATAAATGAAAAAGTCCAAAAATTAAAAAAAAAGTGTTTTTCTTATAAAATTGTGCAAATAATCTTTCTGCATAAATCTTGGCCAAAATGCATTCAATTATCTTTTTAGTAAAAAAAAAAAAAATAACCCAAATTAGTTTATAACCAAAAATTATAATTTTTAAAAAAAAAATTGTTTACACTTTATTTTATTTTTTTTTATATTATTATTTATTTATTTTAACATACTGTCACCCTAGAGGTACAGTGTCACCATAGTGACATGGTACAAGGCTGTTGTGAATAGCCTTGTGCCATGTGACCTCTGTGATCATTCACAGATTTCACACATAGTAAGCAATGATGTCAGAAGTGCTTACTACTATTCATGTGATCACTGATTGGCCAGTCAGTGATCACGTGATCGGGACCTCACACAGAGGTCCCGTACAGCGATCGGATTGCGGTGCCGCTCGCTCCCAGGGAGCACGCACAGTCCAAAAGGAAGGGCGCCGTTTATGAACAGCAACCCGCCCCTGCACTGCCACTGTCCGGCATTTTATATACATGGGCCGGAAGGGAAGTGGTTAAACCCAAAACCAAAAATGTAATATATTGCCACTTACCAATAATTAGATGTGTCAGCTGCATTAAGTTTTCTTTTTTGGGGCTTTCCCCCCCCCCCTCTGCTTTCACCTGGCGATCTGGCCAGTAACGCACCACCTGTATTAGAGAGCCCCCACTCTGGGTGAAGGAGCACTGGGGGCATAGCACACAGAAACATTGTCAGTCTAAGGCAGCATTTCTCAACCTTTTTTCAGTCAAGGCACTCTTTAAAATTGTGGGCAGTCCCAAAGCACCTGTCCTCCATCACTGAGCTAATGTGGCCCCGGCATTGATGAAGAGGGGCAGGGAAGGGTCAAACTAGGATGCTGTGCAGGCAGGGGCGTCCCTAGAGTTGGTGTCACCCGGTGCGGTAACACTTGGTGGCACCCCCTCCGACGATTCCCGCAGAATGGATCGGATCTGCGGATTGAGCATAATGGATCAGAGCCATTGCTCCCCAATCCGCAGATCCGATCCATCCTGTGGGGATCGTCGGCATGCAACCTATACGGGGTGACACCGGACCCGCTCCACGAAAAGGTAAGTTCCGACCTTCTAACCGCCGGCATCCTGACAACCAATGACAACATCAGTTGATAAGGAGGATGTCAACTGCCTGCACACAGGGACGTCCCTAGGCAGGTGCAGGGAGTGCGCGCCACACCGGGTGACACCTACCACACAGGGTGACACCGGACCCGCTCCTCAAAAAGGTAAGTTGTCCATCCTGCGGGGATCTTCGGCTTGCTTTACAACTTACCTTTTTTGTGGAGAAGGTCCGGTGTCACCTTGTGCGGTTGGTGTCACCCGGTGCGTTGCGCATCCCCCCCACCTGCTTAGGGACGCCCCTGTGTGCAGGCAGTGGACATCCTCCTTATCAGCTGATGATGTCATTGACAGTTAGGACATCGGAGGCTAGAAGGTCGGAATGGTGCACAATAAAAATCCTGTGACTTTGTGTAACTAAAAGGCAGGTTTGTTCCCCCCACTGGACATTTTGCAAAGGTACCCCTGAAGAAACCTCAAGGCACCCCAGTGTGCCTGGGCACCCTGGTTGAGAAAGGCTAGTCTAGAGGGAGGGGAGTGTTTGATGTACTAGCAGATTTAGATACACTAACAAGCCAAACTCCAGCTCACACTTTACAGTTACAGCAACATTTTTTTTTTCTTTTGGGAAAGAATTTACATACATAACAGCTGATGGTTGCAAGCACCCCTGTCAGTGGTAAATGGTTTGTCTCAACACTTTTAACTGATGCATTTGCAGACAGCTTGTTCTGTTGAAAAAGAACAGACTTACTGGCTGGATCACCAAGTGAAAGTAAAAGAAAAAAACCCGAAAAAAGCAAACTAAAGCAGCCATCACATCTAAGGATTTGGTGAGCTACAATATAGTAAATGTTTGCTTTTGGGTTTAATACCGCTTTAATTGTCTTCATTCCCATTGGGAGCACAGAAGTAAGGGGGCATCCCAGTGGGGGAAGAGACCGTAAAATAATCCAATCAGATTTTTGTGCTCAGATGTGTGCAGTGTGGTTCCCGGGTACTTTTGTTATTGGTTTATTGGCAAAGTGATTAAAGCCAGACTCCAGGCATTCAAGTGATCATTTTCTCCCCTACCCCGGGGCAATGTACCTTATCTTGTATCTTACATTTCTAGCTAGATAATTTTTTAAAGACTTTACTGGAGCAGTCGCATGACCAGTCCAGTCCCATTTTTCTCCTTCCTGTGGTGTGGAGGCAGGCAGGGAGCAGTGGCAGTACAGGAACTACTTGTCCCAGAAAATCTGTATGGTTCAAGCCTCAGGGGCGGGGGGCATTGATGCTTTGCTGTTTGGGCCAATATTAAAGACTTCTGACTGCTGGGGCTGCATCATTACATCACCCCTAGTACTGAGCGCTATAGACAAGGGTGTTAAAATAAAAGCTGGCTATGACAAGAAGTGGCAGCTAAAGCTCGCTGTCGTGTAACCGGAAGTTTCCACAAAGCTATCGCCAAAGGAGAGTGCAACAAATGTGCCCTGCATAGAAAACATTGATTTCAATTGTAGCCAGCAGATGGAGATTTAGACATTTTAACTGGTTTTCCAGGGGCTTTGTTTTTTAAAAGTCTGTTTGCAGAGCTCAATAGCTGAAGCTAAAATTTACACACAGAGACTGAGTTAAAATTGCGACTCTTTCCCTTCTCCACAAATTACTCTCTTTGAGGAGACCACTTTTGTCTGTTTCTTCTGCTATGTTCGTCTCTTTAAGATAACTTTTAGCACTCTGGGAATCCATTGTCTGGCATTCAATTAATTTTTGTAAAACAAAGGTTTTATATATACAGTCAGGTCCATAAATATTGGGACATCGACACAATTCTAACATTTTTGGCTCTATACACCACCACAATGGATTTGAAATGAAATAAAGATGTGCTTTAACTGCAGACTGTCAGCTTTAATTTGAGGGTATTTACATCCAAATCAGGTGAACGGTGTAGGAATTACAACAGTTTGCATATGTGCCTCCCACTTGTTAACTAGTTGCCGACCGCAGATAGCCGAATGACGGCTGCACTGCGGCCGGCCAGTTCTGGGTGGACGTCATATGACATCCTCCCAGAACGCGCTCTCCTGCGCGCCCCAGGGGGCGCGCACCCGGTGATCTCCGTGATCACTGTGTCCTACGGACACAGCTGATCACGTGATGTGGTAAAAGGCCAATCACAGCGGCCTTTTACCACGTGATCAGCGGTGTCCAATGACACGCTGATCAGAGGGAAATGCAAGTGCCGATTCTCGGCTGCACTTTCCTCACGCTGTCAGATTGTGAGGAAAGTACTGCAGAGAACCGGCAGTTGTCAGAGCGGGGATCGGCACCGATCATCAGGGCACTGATGATCAGTGCCCTGATGATCGGTGCCCAGCAGTGCCACCCGCAAGTTATGCCCACCTGTGCCCAGCAGTGCGCCCACTAGCTCCGCCCACCTGTGCCCAGCAGATCACCCACCTGTGCCCAGCAGTTCACCCACCTGTGCCCCCACCTGTGCCACTCTGCAGTGTCACACACCTGTGCCCAGAAGTGCCACCTACCTGTGCCCAGCAGTGCCACCCACCTGTGCCCACCCACCAGTGCCACCCACCAGTGCAGCCCAGCAGTGCTGCCAGTCAGTGCCACCAGTCAGTGCCCAGCAGTGATGCCAGTCAGTGCCGTCTATCAGTACCCATCATCAGTGTCACCTATCAGTGCCGCCTATCAGTGCTGCATATTAGTGCCGCCTATCCGTGACACCTCATTAGTGCTGTCTATCAGTGCTGCCTATCCGTGCCACCTCATTAGTACTGCCTATCAGTGCCCTTTAGTGCTGCCTATCAGTGCCCATCAGTGCTGCCTCATCAACGCACATCAGTGAAGGAGAAAAATTACCTGTTTGAAAAATTTTATAATAGAAACAAAGAAACTTTTTTTTTTCAAATTTTTTGCACTTTTTTTATTTATAGCGCAAAAAGTAAAGCGCCCAGTGGCAATTAAATACCACCAAAAGAAAGCTCTATTTGTGAGAAAAAAATGATCAAAATTTCATATGGGTACAATGTTGCATGACCGCGCAATTGTCAATCAAAGTGCGGCAGCGCTGAAAGCTGAAAATTGGCCTGGTAAATAAGGGGGTATAAGTGCCTGGTAGGCAAGTGGTTAAGGGACCAGAAGTAATGGGACAGAATAATAATCATAAATCACACTTTCACTTTTTAATACTTGGTTGCAAATCCTTTGCAGTCAATTACAGCCTGAAGTCTGGAACGCATAGACATCACCAGACGCTGGGTTTCATCCCATGTGATGCTCTGCCAGGCCTCTACTGCAACTGTCTTCAGTTCCTGCCTGTTCTTGGAGCATTTTCCCTTCAGTTTTGTCTTCAGCAAGTGAAATGCATGCTCAATCGGATTCAGGTCAGGTGATTGACTTGGCCATTGCATAACATTCCACTTCTTTCCCTTAAAAAACTTTTTGGTTGCTTTTGCAGTCTGCTTTGGGTCATTGTCCATCTGCACTGTGAAGCGGCGTCCAATGAGTTGTGAAGCATTTGGCTGAATATGAGCAGATAACATTGCCTGAAACATTTCAGAATTCATCCTCCTGCTTTTGTCAGCAGTCACATCAATAAATACAAGAGAAGCAGTTCCATTGGCAGCCATACATGCCCACGCCATGACACTACCACCATGCTTCACTGATGAGGTGGTATGCTTAGGATCATGAGCAGTTCCTTTCCTTCTCCATACTCTTCTCTTCCCATCATTCTGGTACAAGTTGATCTTGGTCTCATCTGTCCATAGGATGTTGTTCCAGAACTGTGAAGGCTTTTTTAGATGTCATTTGGCAAACTCTAATCTGGCCTTCCTGTTTGAGGCTCACCAATGGTTTACATCTTGTGGTGAACCCTCTGTATTCACTCTGGTGAAGTCTTCTCTTGATTGTTGACTTTGACACACATACACCTACCTCCTGGAGAGTGTTCTTGATCTGGCCAACTGTTGTGAAGGGCGTTTTCTTCACCAGGGAAAGAATTCTTCGGTCATCCACCACAGTTGTTTTCCGTGGTCTTCCGGGTCTTTTGGTGTTGCTGAGCTCCCCGGTGCGTTCCTTCTTTTTATGAATGTTCCAAACAGTTGTTTTGGCCACGCCTAATGTTTTTGCTATCTCTCTGATGGGTTTGTATTGTTTTTTTCAGCCTAATGATGGCTTGCTTCACTGATAGTGACAGCTCTTTGGATCTCATCTTGAGAGTTGACAGCAACAGATTCCAAATGCAAATAGCACACTTGAAATGAACTCTGGACCTTTTATCTGCTCATTGTAATTGGGATAATGAGGGAATAACACACACCTGGCCATGGAACAGCTGAGAAGCCAATTGTCCCATTACATTTGGTCCCTTAACAAGTGGGAGGCACATATGCAAACTGTTGTAATTCCTACACCGTTCACCTGATTTGGATGTAAATACCCTCAAATTAAAGCTGACAGTCTGCAGTTAAAGCACATCTTGTTTGTTTCATTTCAAATCTATTGTGGTGGTGTATAGAGCCAAAAATGTTAGAATTGTGTCGATGTCCCAATATTTATGGACCTGACTGTATATGTGTTTTGCAGTGTCAGATACAGTTTGGATTTGATACAGGTGATCTCCTCACTGCTGCCCCGTGCTATGCACCAATGTTTACACCCTATGTGACTTGCAACGGCACGGGGGTGTACACAGGAAATTCTCAATGGGCCTGTACTCTCAGGGGATTGCAGAGCAATACTGCAGTGAGGACATGACGGAGCCATGGCATGTTCTTGAAAGGACTAACACACGACAAGCGTGCCATAAACGGGACATGTGCTGGTGATGTCAAGTGAACAGCAACAAATTGCAAGAAATGTAAGCAGATGACAAGAGATCTAGAGGCAGCAATATATAAAGTATGTGTTGATTATTAAAATGGGGAAAATGTAATAGGGAGAGTTTACTACCACTTTAATAAAGGAGATTCTCAGGGTGTGCAGCTGTCCAGATCATCTTCTAATCGCCAGAGTTCAGCTTTAATTACGCATCTGTTTTGCGTGGAATCTCTCCAGTGATCACTTTGATTATGCTTCTTAGGCAGAGGATTTGTCTGTGAACAACACCCCCCCCCCCCTTCCCAATTTCACTTGATTTTTAAATAATTACATTTCTTTGTTTTTCCCAGGTGTACAACCCTCACACATCCCAAATGCGTAGCGGCAATCCAACAGACCAGCTTCAGCCGGGATAGCAGTACTCTCATAGCTGTATGTGACGATGCCACCATTTGGCGCTGGGATAGACTCCGGTGAATCCTCTTCTTGTGAAGAGACCTCCATATTCGGTGTAATGTACTATTCGCGTTTTGCGACCCGCGTTTTGTAGTAGGCCTGACGGCCATAGTCAAGTTTAGTGATCTGGTTCTTCTCTGTACTGTTCCCTCTCTACAATTTCAGCTGCTTTTAATAAAAATTTATTTTTGTACAGCTTTCTGTAACGTCTGTTTTTATGGATTTTGATGTATTTACTGTCTACTGTATATGCCGTTTGTATGATTGTGTAATATGGGCATGTTGGAAACCAGAAGGCGTATGTTCTATGTATGTAAATATCTTGTCTGGCCTTTTTAAAGAAGTTAATTTAAGATATCGTATTGTGGCAGTTACTTGATGTTATGAATCGGTGACTTAAAATACGAACTGCTCACACGATGCTGAACTGAAATTTTCACGAAGCGTCTTTGTGAACCAATAAAATGAAATTAACAACAAAACCAAAATCTGGCTGTTTTATTTCAAATATACATTTTTAAAGAGCTGTAAACTCCTGTACTTGTGTTGATGATGCAACATTTTGTTTATAGGTCATAGATTGCGTTCCAAGTTGTGTAGTTAGGTTGAAAAAAGACAAATTCGTAGCTCAACCAAAAAATATACAGAAAAGATGAGTGCTCAGTGCATGTACCACCTAAAGGTAATAAGTTGAAGCAAGACTAGGAAAAATTCAGGGGTAGACAACCCTGGAGTGGTGGAAATCTACCAGAAAATGAGAGTCATAAAAATCACCAGGGTGCTGCATGGTCATTGTGTGGCTTCTTCTTTTTTTTTTTTTAAATATAGGATTCCCACTGCAGTTTTAACAGGTCGTCCCTCCTGGTGGATGCCATATGACGTCCTTTCATAATTGTGTATTGCGCATGCCCGCAGGGCCTCACTGCGGCGCAATCTGTCACCGGCCTTGTACCTCGGACACGGCCGATGATGGATCTGTGTACCAGCCCTGTTGCCAGTACCATGTGACCTGCTGTGACCAATCACAGCAGAACACATGACAGTTGTATACAATGGATGGCTTCCTTTCATGCCATCCATTGTATACAAGTGTGTCTAGCTGTGAATGGTCACAGCGATCACATGCACAAGCTGGGCCAATCACAGCCCAGCTGTGTCATGTGATCAGCTGTGGCCAAATCACAGCTAAGTACAAAAAAAAACCCCTGAAAGAATCTATTTCATTCAGGTAAATGCTTGCTTATAGCAAAGTAATTCTTTGCTATAAGCAAATTGTGTACAAAAAAAAAAGAAAAATCCTCATCACTTCCCCAAAGTAGTACAATATTACTATGGTAACATTATACTACTTTGGTCATAGTGAAATATGAAAAAAAATGTAATAAACATTTTATTTTTTTTCCGTACTGTCACCAGTGTCCCTGATCATCGTCATGCCAGTTATTTGATGACGCTGTACTGCACTAGTGACAGTAGGTAACAAAAATTCTGGGTGGGGCTTCAGATCAATTATTTCCAAAGTTTTGACAAAACTGTATCCAGGACACGTTTCTAGTTCTGCCAGTGTTGGACAACGAAATAGAAAACCTTGAATCCTCAGCCAGCTACAAAGAATTGGAGGTTGAGGTTGCAGAACCCACAGCACCACCTTCAGCAGGGCAACTGCAGTCAAACAAGAAACTGAAAATCCTATAGAGTGTTAAGCTGACCATGCATGGTACACATTCCAGGGTTGGAATTGGAAAATAGGAACATTGGGCAGAATGAATGTAACAGAGAGTGGAGAGTGAGCTGTATTGCAGTACTGTACCTTTAAGGAGTCTGAGAGGAGTAAGAGATACTGCGGAAGGGAGTATATATGACATCTTTTCCTGTGATGAGAAAGAATCCTTAAGGATCATACTATTAATACCACTCCAAACCACTGACAATATACTACATAAATAAATAAATATACCCCAGTAGCATAAATCCACCTTCACCCTTGAAGTTGTCAAATTGATAATCAAAAAATGCCACTCAGTATAAATAATAAATCAAAAACATACAAAATCCCAAAAAAACAAAAATCAAAATATGTCCAAAATTCTAAAGTCCAAAACTATAACCCCAGTGTTTGTAGTTGTCAAATATGTGATTCCACACAGTAATCTCAATATTAGAGCCTCCCACAGGCTTGCAAGATCAAAATCACCTCAAAGAGAAAGAAAAAACATAGTGCATTATCCTTTTACATAAATAAACTTTGAGTGAATGCACTCCACAAAAAACACACTTGCGAATCCTCTATGGTGATTAGAGTGCAAGTGTATAAGTGCAACATGCGTTGTGCCACACAGGTGAAAAACCGTGTTCACTTCTATTAAAGTAAGGAATAAATACCCTTACCAGAGCAACAAAATAACTGGATTTCGTCATCGTTTCGTCATCCAACTTAGTCAAAGGATCACTAAGTCAGATGACGAAACGCGTCAAAGGGAAGTGACGTCAGATGCACACGAGAACCGGAAGTGAGGCGGCAGCCATTTTAGTAGTGGCAAAAGCACACCAAACTATCTGGAGATTGCAGAGGATTGTTAAAAGGTCTGATATTACTGGATCAATGCGGTTTTAAGGAGTGCATATTGTGAGTACACTGAATAAAGACATTAAATGGTACAGTGGCGGTATTACACTATTATAATCCCCATATATTTTGGCAATTTGGTGGAGTATGGTGTAAGGAGGAGTATGGAGCTGACTTGCTGATGGATCCTGAGGATAGAAGGAGAGAGGGATAACCATAAGGATCCCCTTTCGAGGGCTATAGAACTTCCATTGCTATTTGGATAAGGCTTAGTTATTTTGTTGCTCTGTGTGACTTTTGGGGGTGGGGGGACCGCTTGGTCAGCTCATGTCCCCCTCATTATGTTTAACCCACCCTGTGCCTGTTAAGGGGTACAGGGTGTGTATGTGAATGTCTGAGTCTTGTGTATAGTGTGTGTTCCTTTGTTCTCGGCCACATGGCTGTCCATTGTTTGTTTGCCATGTGCTACCCCCCATTGTGCTGTGCCTTGCTGGCCAGCCAACTATTATGGGATGTACTGTTTGTGTATTGGTGTGGGGGTTGGTCAATGTCCTTTGCCATGTGCTTCATCCCATTGTTCTGTGTCTTGGTTGGATGGGGAGGGGTGATGAGGTGTTTCCTGCAGCCTCCCACTGATGGGGCGGGCTGATGATGTAGTTCCTGTTCCTGGTTGTGTTTCCCCGCCCTCTGTATATATTCTGTGTTTTGTGTTAAAATAAAGAGTTGGCTTTCTGTCTTAAGAAGAGCTGGGTGCTGTCTAATTCCTGAGGGATTTCAAGGGTGTGGTCCGTGGATGGCGTTCGGACAGGGGAAGCTGTGGTATAACGGAAAAACTCAGTGCGGTCTGGGTTCCGGTTCCGTTACATTGGTGGCAGCAGTGGGATTGTGCTTCCAGCTGTAAACACATCCAAACCACCACCGGGATTCAAGAGCAGGAAAAGACGTCAGTCACCCCAGTGGAGCTATGGACCTGGCATCAGAGTTCCCAGGGCTGCTGCAGATCATCCTTGCAACATACCCCAGGACTGTGTCTACGGATCAGTACCTGGAGCTCAGGCAGCGGATTTGGGAGGTGCTTTGGAGAGGAGCGGTCCAGGCTGCTGGTATGGACAAAGGCAAGTGCTACCCAACCCCAGGGGAATGGGCCAGGGACCATCGGAAGTCACGGGCTCTGCGGTGGTACGCAGAGCAGGAATATTTAGGGGTGTCAACAGAGTGCTCTCCTGAGGGACTTGACTTTGGTGGGCCTGGATTGCTGTGGGAGAGCCTTACAGATCTTTTTGTGTTTGGCGATAGAGGAGAACCTACTCTGAAGGAGTTACGAGAAGGCAGAGAGGCTATGTTCGGTCTCACAGGGGTCTCAGAACTTAAACCAGATCTGGAATACCTGCTGAAAAAAGAACTGGATCTAGAAAGGGCATACAGGCAACTGCTAGGACATGTTCGGCAGCATGCCCAAGAATCAGCAGTGGAAATTCCAGAGACTGGGGATCTGATAGACCTCTCGGCTGAGGAGGAACCAGCAGTAGACCTGGCAACAGGGCCAAACAGTACTGAACTCTGCCCAGCACTGGTAATGTCTCCTGAGTTCCACGGACAGGAGATGGTGAGCCCCGATCCCCAAACACCAATTCCAGAGACCAGGGATCTGATACACTTCTCGGCTGAGGAGGAACCAGCAGTAGACCTGGCAACAGGGCCAAATGGTACTGACCTCTGCCCCACACCTGTGGTAGTTTCAGAGGCCCAGGGTGAAAAGGGAGAGGAGGTTGTTGTCCTCTCTCCCCCACAGTCAGCCAGAGTAGAGGAAACTGTTTTCCCTCCCAAGCCAGGATCTGTGCACCAGGGGGACAGTGACAGCGGAATTCCATCCCAGCAGCAGATCCACAGTCTGGGAGGGGAGGAAGCCGACCTCCCTCCCCTACGGTTAGCCGGAGCAGATGTGGGGTCCCCAGCAGACGTGCTGGCAACA
Source organism: Staurois parvus (assembly GCF_062004578.1). NCBI lineage: Eukaryota > Metazoa > Chordata > Amphibia > Anura > Ranidae > Staurois > Staurois parvus. Next base: position 688,603 of record NW_028317935.1, on the reverse strand, counting down.
GGGCAGAGCACCGCTGGCCTCTGCCTAGCAACTACAGCCACCACCTGGATACCCCAGGGATGCTGGGCAGTCGGCCCAGATCCCCCACAGAAGGATGAAGGCGGCCCAGCCACCCTGTCTTCTCTCCAGCGGCTGAGAGGATTTCCGGGAGAAGGACCAGTCTGTACTTCTCCCCAGCGGCGGGAATGTTCTACGGGAGAGGCAGAGGTTGGCTGGGTGAGTAACGCTTGGTGTGGGACAATTTGCATGGGGTACTGTGCGGGTGCTGGCATTGAGAGACTGGAGGTGCAGAGTACGCTGGGATCTACTCCTGCGTTACTCTCCTGCCGAAAGGGGAGATATGTGACGGGAGTGACTTTTGGGGGTGGGGGGACCGCTTGGTCAGCTCATATCCCCCTCATTATGTTTAACCCACCCTGTGCCTGTTAAGGGGTACAGGGTGTGTATGTGAATGTCTGAGTCTTGTGTACAGTGTGTGTTCCTTTGTTCTTGGCCACATGGCTGTCCATTGTTTGTTTGCCATATGCTACCCCCCATTGTGCTGTGCCTTGCTGGCCAGCCAACTATTATGGGATGTACTGTTTGTGTATTGGTGTGGGGGTTGGTCAATGTCCTTTGCCATGTGCTTCATCCCATTGTTCTGTGTCTTGGTTGGATGGGGAGGGGTGATGAGGTGTTTCCTGCAGCCTCCCACTGATGGGGCGGGCTGATGATGTAGTTCCTGTTCCTGGTTGTGTTTCCCCGCCCTCTGTATATATTCTGTGCTTTGTGTTAAAATAAAGAGTTGGCTTTCTGTCTTAAGAAGAGCTGGGTGCTGTCTATTTCCTGAGGGATTTCAAGGGTGTGGTCCGTGGATGGCGTTCGGACAGGGGAAGCTGTGGTATAACAGAAAAACTCAGTGCGGTCTGGGTTCCGGTTCCGTTACACTCTGGTAAGGGTATTTATTCCTTTAATAGAAGTGAACACGGTTTTTCACCTGTGTGGCACAACGCATGTTTCACTTATACACTTGCACTCTAATCACCATAGAGGATTCACAAGTGTGTTTTTTGTGGAGTGCATTCACTCAAAGTTTATGTAAAAGGATAATGCACTATGTTTTTTTCTTTTCTTTGAGATGATTTTGATTGTGCAAGCCTGTGGGAGGCTCTAATATTGAGATTACTGTGTGGAATCACATATTTGACAACTACAAACACTGGGGTTATAGTTTTGGACTTTAGAATTTTGGACATATTTTGATTTTTGGTTTATTTTGGATTTTCTACGTTTTTGATTTATTATTTATATTGAGTGGCATTTTTTGATGATCAATCCTTAAGGATCGTTGGGGTGATCCTAAAAGGCGAGTTGGCCCCTAGGGCCAAGGTTTGGAGGTGAGCGAGTATTTCTGCTGTTCTGAGGATTTGTCACTAGAATGGAGACCACCAGTTCACTTCATCACCTGCATGATTTTTGTGGTTTTTTTTGAAGATCACGAATATATGTTAATTGGACTTTTTATGAGAGTTTGTTCATTTGATATATGTATGGTTAAGCACAAGAAAACATTTTTTAGTATTTGATATTTGCTTTAGTAAGGCACCGAACACTATTCATATATTTTCCCTTTGTTATAAGGGACCACGATTAAGATATCACCATGTTTATCCTGATAAGGATTTAAAAAAGGAGGATTTGTTTTCACGAAGTGTTACCACAAGTGATTCCTGTGCTTAGCACAAGTTTTGCACTTTATTGGATCCATTTGGGATCAGAGCACTGTGTGTTTACATATTGGTTTGTCACTTAAAAATATTATCAGTGTCATATCACTACTATATTATTATTATTCATTTGTATCATTAATTTGAGTAGTAGAGGACTGTTTTGTTATCATTTAATATCATATGTTTATTTGTTAATTATTAGTGCTTCCCTATTTATATTGATATTCCAGATCAGTATAGATATCCAGCATGATATTTTTTCCCCATTGAGAACTGATGTGTTTTCAAATTGTTCCTTTCATTTTTTTATTTTTTTGAGTAGAGTACTTTTGGTTCCAGGTTTGGAGGCTTCAAATACAACCATTATCCAATTTGCCATTCAATTGTACCTCCAGACATGTAAAATCACCATTATTAGATACTCATTAAAGTAGACCTAGCATCAGATTATTTCATGTGAAGTGCATGCACGGTAAGTAATGTGTAAGTGTAACAATTTTTATAACCTCTGACAGAGATCACAGTAGTCCCTTTTGACAATGTTGTCATCTGCTGTTCTCTTCTGAAGGATGTAGCCATTTTTGTTCAGCCATGAGACAGAGTCACCACAAGGGTTGATATCAGGCATGATTGGACACAGGTCTGAACCTGCCTGAGCTATCCCGCTTGGAAGGTGTCAAAGCTGACATCCAATCATAGGTGATTTTGGCAAGCCCTGCCGTGAAGCTACACATATACTCTTGGGGGTCATAGGCAGCATTCCTCCTTCTCCAAACACGGCGAGTTGAGTTGATGCCAAAGAGCTGGATTTTGGTCTCATCTGACCACAACACTTTCAACCAGTCCTCCTCTGCATTCAAATGTTCAGTGGCAAACTTCAGACGGGCCTGGACATGTGCTTTCTTGAGCAGAGGGACCTTGCAGGCACTGCAGGATTTCAATCCTTATCGGCGTAGTGTTAACAATTGTTTTCTTGGTGACTGTGGTCCCAGCTGCCTGGAGATCATTGACAAGATCCTCACGTGTAGTTCTGATTCTTTACTGTTCTCATGATCATTGACACTCCACGAGGTGAGATCTTGCACGGTGCACCAGACCTAGGGAAACTGACAGCTGTTTTGTGTTTCTTCCATTTGTGAATGATTGCACCAACTGTTGTCACCTTCTCACCAAGCTGCTTGGTGATAGTTTGGTAGCCCAGTCCAGCCTTGTATAGGTCTACAATCTTGTCCCTGACATCCTTGGACAGCTCTTTGGGCTTTGCCATGGTGGAGAGTTTGGAATCTGATTGATTGCTCCTGTGGACAGGTGTCTTTTATACAGGTAACAAAATGAGATTAGAAGCAGTCTCTTAAACGGAGTGCTGCTAATCTCAGCTTCTTACCTGTATGAAAGACACCTGGTAGCCAGAAATCCTGCTGAATAATAGGGGCTCAAATACGTATTTCCCTCATGAACATGCAAATCAGTACATCATTTGTTAGATATGCATTTCTGCTGCATTTTTTCTTGCTATTCTGTCTCATTGTTACAATACACTGAACATTCGATTTTTAGACCGATCATTTCTTTGTGAGTGGGCAAACATTCAAAATCAGCAGGGGATCAAATACGCATTTCCTTCACTGTATATAATCAAGCACCTAGGCATGCAGACTGCTTCTACAAACATTTGTGAAAGAATGGGTCGATCTCAGTGAATTCAAGCGTGGTCCAATGATAGCTTCCACCTGTGCAATAAGTCCATCCATGACATTTCCTAAGTATTCCACGGTCAACTGTTAGTGGTATTATAAGTGGAAACAACTGGGAACAAAAGCAACTCAGCCCCAAAGTGGTAGGCCATTTGGTAGGCCAATGACAGAGCGGGGTCAGCGCATGCTGCAGCGCACAGAAGTGTGCGTATGCGTTTGAGGCGTGGATGTCAGCCCAAGCTGCCCTTGACCGCTTGATGACATTGATGGCTGAACAAAGACGCTTCTTTACAAAACTAGCAGTTTTTTGAAGAGGGGGAAAAGACAGGATGACTTGCCTAAATTGGTACATTTCCATCAGCATTCTCCTAGCATTGGTGCCATCATAACTAAACGTAGTTCTGTTGTTAATACTCCCAAATTAGTTCTTGCAGAGCTGGCACGATTCTTTGAGGACCTGTATGGTTTGCATTCAACCTGCTCCGATGTTGAACTGATAAGCCATCTACAGCAGGTTCCCCTCCCTACCCTCTCGGCCAAACACCAAGGTCTCCTAGAGGCACCCCTCACCACTGAGGAACTTCAGAGTGCGGTTAGCGCCTTTCTTTCTAAAGCCCCCGGGGATGATGGTATACCGATGGAAGTATATGCCAGTTACGGTGAACAACTCTTATCCTGTTTGTTGGAGGTATTTAATAGGGCCTGCGATGCCCAATGTCTTCCACCATCTATGTCCAGAGCCCAACTTATTCGTCTGTTAAAACCTGGCAGGGACTCTCTAGACTCCAGTTCCTACAGACCCATATCATTGCTAGTATGATATTACAATTTTAGCAATAGCTTTAGCCCTCCAGTTAGATATATAACCTTATTTATCACTCATTCTGATCAAGCGGGTTCTATACCCCATAAATCCACAGCGATTAAATCTTCGTTGGTTATATATGAATATGCAACCCCAGCAGATAACTCAGGACAGAGGACTCTGGTGTCTTTGAATGCTAACAAAGCCTTCGATAGCGTGGATTGGTGGTACCTTTGGGCGGTGATGGACAGGTTCCAATTTGGGAAGGTGGTCACCTCTTGGGTCCGTTTGCTGTACAGCCAACCTCAGGCCAGCATTCATGTGGAGGGCAGAGTATCTACCCTTTTTAAATTGGGCAGGGGGAGCAGGCAAGGGTGCCCCCTATCGCCACTCCTCTATTACTATTGTGAAGAGTTCTGGCCGCTATTGTACGCTCTAACCCTGGTAGTGCAGGTTTTTGTTACGGACATCTTCATGAAAAGATTATGCTGTATTCCGACGACATGCTTCTATTGTTAGGTGGCACGTCCATATCCTTGGAAGTGGCAATGGATACCATAACCCAAATTGGGACCTTCTTGGGGTTAATGACCAATTGTGTGAAATCTGAATTGCTGCTGCTGGATGGGAACAGGAGCCAGCCCATGACTCCGTCCTGCCCTATTCCATTAACTACCCACTTTAAATATCTCAACACCTCATAGGCTGCATGTTTTCTATCACGACCCCCAACTCCATTAGCTATGACCCCCTCTGCACAAATCACTCTTACATACACATGAAATACCTCTATCTCTGAGGCACTTGAATCGCAAGCATTTAGCAAAGCCAAGAGATGCTTCCCTACATATAACCTAATGCTGAAAGTTTGAAATAAAACTAGGTACCTGCAAGGAATACAGGGTTTCACCACATACAGTGTGATTTGGTGCAATGTCTCCTATGTTGAGCTGGCTACACTGCAACAGGGCCCGAGATGGAAGAGCTATGGAATTACTCACCTCTTCCAAATTTTGAAGGATGGTGCTTTGGTACCCTTCCAAGATTTACAAGGATGGTGCTTTGGTACCCTTCCCAGATTTACAAAGATAATTTTCCCTGCCTTCATCGATGCACTTCTACTATCTACAACTCCAACATGCCATTAACTCCTTCATGCCGTCGCCTCCCAGCCCTTTAAGGGTTCCAAATGCCGGGAGGCGGGGTTTAGTGAACGGCGGTCACATGATTGGGAAAGATCCCGATCGAAAGAGGAGATCGGGACCTTTCCATGAGTATCGGACATGTGTGCTGGGAGTGTGCAGGGCGCGCGGTCTCTGCACACATGTCCTTTTTTAATAGAACGCAAATGTGCTGCCGCTCGGCGTCTAGGCCCAGACGCCAGGAGGCGGTACATTTGTGTGCGGCCGGCGTGAAGAGGTGAAAGCCCATGGCCCCTCTTGTGACTGGCATCTATCCCCTTCCCCGTTCTTTAATCACTTCTGTCAAAACCTCTAAAGGGTTTATATCGCAGGGATACTCTATGCTACTGACTAGATTCTTTAGGCAATACCCCATGCAAGTCCTTTCATATGGGGAGGATTTAGGCCAGACCTCAGGTGACCAATGGGAGGAAGCATTTGCAGCTATTACAACTTGCTCACTCAATCTGGCGCAGAGGCTTTCCCAATTGTATATTTTGCATCGGGTTCATTATACACTGCATAAAATGGGTATCCGGCCGACCCCTGCTCTATTAAGTGTTTAGGTGGAGAAGGTCTCCACCGTCATGTACTCTGGAGATGCCCCAAGCTTCACCTATATTGGAAAGGCGTGCTTGACATTATTCAGTTTTTCAATCCTCAGTCCCTCTAGATCCCAAGTGCTACCTGCTTAATGTTTTTGGTGAAGCCATTACCTCTGATTTCACTCGAGAACATATTTCAAGGGCCTTATGGGCCACAAATAAATTCATTTTAACCCATTGGAACATAGAGGATGCCCACACAAATTTGACAAGCTATGGGCTCCGTGGCTGGATACCCCTGGCCTCGGCCCGCTGGAGTTGGTCCAGATGCAAATGTTGCGCAGCCCTATGAGTTAATATATAACCCCCCCTAAGCTACTCTCATATAATGAATGGTCTGTTTGCTACTCCGCCCGCAGGGACTTATGAACAAGCATTGCTAACGCCTTTAACACCGCAACACCATAGAAATGTAAGAGCCGTGTCTGTAATTGTTGTATTCATCTTTTTCTTCCTTATTCAACTGCTGTACAATTTGCTTACTGTACGTGTCGGAGACTATTTTCAATAAACCCTTTCTGATTTTTAATTTTCATTTCCATCAAACGATGGGACATCCTTTATCGACCTGCAGAGGACTGAATTCAAAGACACCCCGAAAATCAAAGTGAAAAAATGATGCAGCAAGGTAGTCCATTTTGCTAAAATTTTATTGCAGCAACTCAAAATGGTACTCGGTAGTGTGAGGGAAGGAAAATAGAACAGACATTTTATTTTTACATATTTATATACCGGTCCTGTTGATGGGTTAAGGACCTTCTACGGCCCTGTTCAGCTCTCCTAGAGTAACTGCCTTTCTCCTGGAATCTCCTCCATGCTCTTGAGACTGTGCTGGGAGACAGCAAACCTTCTGGCAATGACAGGTATTGATGTGCCATCCTGGAGGAGTGGGACTGCCTGTGTATCCTCTGTGGGGTCCAGGTATCACCTCATGCTACCAGTAGTGACACTGACCCTAACCAAATGCAAAATGATAATTATTATACAGGAATTATATTGCACCAACAATCTGCGCAGCGCTTTACAAAATAAAGGGAGACATTACAGTTACAATACAATTTGGTACAAGAGGTCCTACTCATGAGAGCTGACAATCTAGGAGGAAGGGTTCAGTGAAACAAAAGGTAATAGCAGTGGGGGGGATGAGCTGACAGAGGAAATAAATGTGCTAGGTAGAAGCAGGATTAGCTGCTGTGGCCAATGTTGGGTAGCATCCTGCGTCTGGGGCGGGCCGAGCCCGGTGCCTGGCTGCGTCTGGGGCGGGCCGAGCCCGGTGCCTGGCTGCGTCTGGGGCGGGCCGAGCCCGGTGCCTGGCTGCGTCTGGGGCGGGCCGAGCCCGGTGCCTGGCTGCGTCTGGGGCGGGCCGAGCCCGGTGCCTGGCTGCGTCTGTATATTGCATAGCGTATATTGTGCCCGGTGTCTGGCTGTATATAGCGTATATTGTGCCCGGTGCCTGGCTGTATATAGCGTATATTGTGCCCGGTGCCTGGCTGTATATAGCGTATATTGTGCCCGGTGTCTGGCTGTATATAGCGTATATTGTGCCCGGTGTCTGGCTGTATATAGCGTATACCGTGTACTGATCGCTTTTTTTGTCCATTCATCACTAAGATATAGTAAACTGTCAGGCCTTTTGCAGTCAAAGGGATGTGTATATTCTTTATTACAGCAATCAAAGTATTTTTTTTAATAAAAAAGACAGTACTAAAACAATTTTAAAGTACGCTCGTGATTGCACGCAAAAGCTAATCCATGCACCGAACGCACACACATGCAAGCAAGCCGCGATCTTCCCGCACATGTGATGTATAACCGCAAACATCAGATCATGGCCAGTAATTCTAGTACCAGACCTCCTCTGTAAATCTGAAGTGGTAACCTGTGAAGCCTTTTAAACCGTCGCCTATGGATAGTAAAATGCACGTCATTTTTCGCCACTGCACAGGGCATACGCAATTTTAAAGCGTGACGTTTGGTATCTATTCGCTCGGCGTAACGTCTTTTTTATTTTACAGAAATAAAAATTGAGATGTGTGGGGTTTTTTGCATTAAAATTCAAAAAGTGTCATAAGTGTCATTTTTCCGCAAAAAAAAAACCAAAACAAAAAAAATGAGGTTGAAAAACCACTGCGCAAATACCGTGACATATATACATAACGGAAAAAAAATTTTGCAAAACACACCAATTTATTGTGTAGGGTTTCGGCTTGAATACAAAATGTAAGGTTGAGGGGGTTTCAGTACATTTTTATATTAATAAAAAAAATTATATGTGAATAAAAAAGGCCAGAATGAGCCTGGACCTTAATTGGTTAATTTTTATTACAAAAAAAAAATGGGGGGTGGGGGCACAGTAATCAGTGGGAGTGAACCGTCACCTGCAGTCATGGGTCTCCGGTGTAAAAATAGAAGATTTAATACAGACCTCATTGCAATCATCAGAATAAATAAATCCTAATAATGACATCTTCTTACAAGAACACTTATTGTTATCTCACATATAGATTCTTATTACTACAGCCACATTTACCACCCTAACTCCTCCCACAGTTTACACTACATAGACAGCAATATACCGAAACGTGCGGATTGTTCCCCATTGGTATGCTATTACTTTGTGGAACGCTTGGCCGAATAATTCACGAAATATCGCCTTTTTTGTGGTGAACTTTTCCCATAGGAATGAATGGCGGAATGTTCAAAACTAGAGTGTGAGCTGACAAAAGCTAGAGTGTGAGATGAACAATCAGGACATGATCTGTAAACTGCCATCACTCCCTCATTATAAAGCCCACCTACACAAATCTGATAGTAACACGTTCAGCTATCCCCGCTGCCACTAACAATGTCCACGGCTAAGCCATAGTCCTGATAGTTTTCACAATAGGACCATTTGTTTGCAACTCACGCCGCCCATTGACATTCATTGAAAATCCACTCTAGACACCTGAAATTTGAAGGGCAATTTTTAAACTGCGACTGTGCCTTCATTGTAAATATTTCAGAGACATACTAGGCATCAACATGTAGGTCTGGGTCTTGTGATTCTCACAATATAAAGCTCTTCACTGTAGGATGTATAGTTGTAAAACTACAACCGTTTGAAGATGGCAACCGCCAGTGAAGTCAGCAACTCGGAGCAGTTTGTTTACAACCTGGCCACGCCCCTTGCTGTAGAGTGAGTTGCCATAGGAACCCAGGTGCGTGAGCACGCAGCTGAGTGACAAGAGCGACTCCGCCCACTGCAGCTATAGACTAATGGTGGAGGCAAGAACACTAAACACAAATTCCCCAGAAATTGTAGATTTTCTAGTTACACATAATAATAATAACGATACCGCACAATCGGAGAATCTACGTCTCGGTACACGCGCAGAATGCGGAGCTCCCACCGACACGTCCTACCTTTTCAGTTCTCTGGCGCCGACTGAACTTCCGGGATTGCGTGACGTCATACGCAAGACGCCCTCACGGAGACGCTGCTTAGTTGTCCTTAGCATTGCCTGCTTGGAACAGTTTTTAGGTGTCTAAGTCAATGCCTGCAGCAACTGTGATCTCTCCGCTCTATTTCCTCCCAACGTGTTCCCGTTCAGTGCAGGCGGAGCATGTTCATCGCTGTTTACGGGAAGGATCGTAATACATGCGATACTGAAAGGGGGTGTGACCTGAGCGCTTCTTCTGAGGGGCGTGTACGGAGGTAAGCAGGCGGGGCTTCATGATGTACTGGAGTGGCAGGGCCTCTTTATAGTTTCAGTATCGCACAGTGGTTGCTTTATTTCAGCACATGTAAACTATCACAGGAAATAAATACAAATATTTTGAATTCTGAAGCCGCATTTCCCCTTTAGTAAGGAAAGCGTGGCTATTAATGTAACGAACTACATTTCCCAGCATGCTTCAGCGGCACTTCCGCCCTTCTGTCTATGGCGGTTGTTTCCAAGTGTCTCTCTTGCGACGGCCATTTTGTCATAGTCCAATTGTTGCATTGCAATGAAGCGTGGCTTCTTAAATATGGCCGCTGCAGGGCTTAATGGATAAGGCAGTGCGGACACCGAGGTGATGTGAAATCCTGCCGAGGGCTGTCTGGAGGGAGGGCCGGTGAGATGTGGAGGCGGTGACCCCGGAGAGGCAGGTGAGGTGAGAAGGGGACACACGGGGCTGGTGTCAGAAGCCAGTCATGTGTCTGCTCACACACTGTGCGTCATACCAGGACAAAGGTCAGTCACAGGTCTGTAAAACTGCAGATCTGACCATACACAATGCAATCTGGTTGTATGATCTCATCCCCTGTACACTGAGCTCTACGGAGATCGTACATTCAGATTACAGCTCCCCATACAGGATACAGTCTGGTTGTATGATCTTCTATAGATATAAAAGTATGTAGTGCAAGATCCCGCCTGATTGGATATTAACTGGATTGTTCAGACACCCCCAGATACAAATTTCCCAAGAGCTCTTCTCTGCACATCCACAGATCTACATCCCAAGAGTACTTTCTATACATCCCCCCCAGAACTGCATCTTATAAGAGCCCTTTCCTTACACACCCTCGGATCTATGTCTCCCAAGAGCCCTTTCCCTCAACACCCTCGGATCTACGTCTCTCAAGAGCCCTTTCCCTCCACACCCTCGGATCTACCATCTCCCAAGAGCCCTTTCCCTACTCAACCTCAGATCTACGTCTCCCAAGAGCCCTTTCCCTACACAACATTAGATCTACCATCTCCCAAGAGCCCTTTCCCTACACTCCCTCGGATCTTCTTCTCCCAAAAGCCCTTTCCCTACACACCCTCAGACCTACGTTTCCCAAGAGCCCTTTCCCTACACACCCTCAGATCTACGTCTCCCAAGAGCCCTTTGCCTACACCCCCTTGGATCTACGTCTCCCAAGAGCCCTTTGCCTACACACCCTCGGATCTACGTCTCCCAAGAGCCCTTTGCCTACAAACCCTCGGATCTACGTCTCCCAAGAGCCCTTTGCCTACACACCCTCGGACCTACGTTTCCCAAGAGCCCTTTCCCTGCACATCCTCGGATCTACGTCTCCCAAGAGCCTTTTCCCTACACACCCTCGGATCTACGTCTCCCAAGAGCCCTTTCCCTACACACCCTCGGATCTACATCTCCCAAGAGCTCTTTCCCTCCACACACTCAGATCTATGTCTCCCAAGAGCCCTTTCCCTCCACTCACTCAGATCTACGTCTCCCAAGAGCCCTTTCTATCCACACCCTCAGATCTACCATCTCCCAAGAGCCCTTTCCCTACATACCCTCAGATCTATGTCTCCCAAGAGCCCTTTCCCTACGCACCCCTGATCTACATCCCTCAAGTACCCTTTGCTTACCCAACCCCAGAACTACAAGTCCCAAGAGCCCCTCCCAGCACACCCACAGATCTACATCTCCCAAGAGTATGGGCAGGCTCTTGTGATTCACAGCAGCAGAATTGTTTTTCCTGGAAAGAAATGAATGTGTGTATATGAAGAGGGACAGAGAGGGGAGCTGGGTGAGGAGTCGTCCTGTAGCTCAGCAGGCAGGGCGGATGGTTGGGATTTTAGCGAAGCAGAGTTGTCAGCCAAGACAGAAAGAAAAGCATTCTCTGGATTTCAGGCAGATCAGCAGTTATCTATCCTGGCACTATTATGGAGAGGAAACAGACGTGTGCCTGGATCACAAAGATGTTTTACCGATGTCATTCTGCATTTCAGGAGTTGGGTCTCTTACACTCGCTGTGCTTCATCATCATCAGTGGTGATCTGCAGGAACTATGTTCGCAGCAGGGAAGGTTGTCACCAGGCAGGTGTCACACTGTCCTTGGCACCGTTGTCACCGAAGCGGGAGCAGGTTAAGTGTGCGCGACGCACTCACCAGTCATGATGGAAACACAAAGAAAGTGAAAATCCAGGTAGGTGAGAACTCTGTACTAATGGATCCACTCCTATAGAGCTGAAGGTCAACATGGCAAAGACAAAGATCTTTCCTCACATTTCTCTACGGTCCTATGAGGTTTCATCGCAGTCACATGACCACCACGTCACCCTCTTTCACACCAGCACCGTGGAATAGAGCTCAGCAGCATCCGGTCCTAGAAGCTGTCACCTCTACTTGGGCTTGCACACTTGTACCGGCTCCTTTCCTTGACTGAAATCGCTCTGATTTCACTGCACACTGTGAGCTTCCCACCTTGTGCATTAGAAGCTGCAGCAAGACCGAAAGAGTCCTAGCTAGAGGATGTCCAGCATCATCTGGCACTTTCCTCCCCAGCCTGACTGTCCCTGTCCCGCCTTTTTCATTCATTGGATTTCATTCCTTTTAATCATGGAGGCTCATGATGTTACATGGGCCTTACCTAGGGCAGGGCTTGACAAATTTGCTTTGAATCTAGGAGCCAGCTAAAAAAGTTGGGAGCCAATTTTTTTTTTTTAGTGTAGCATGAGTTGTCAGCTCCCGGGGCAAGGCAACATTTGGATGACAAGCTTTCCGTGATGGGATTTGCCACGCGACAATCACAGCAAAACTGCACCACGTTTTAGGTGGCATTGATAATAATGGCACCTGAACCTGTGTTTTGTGATCACACTGATTCTGCCATGATCCCAATCGCCCACGTGTGAATGGAGCCGTCCTGGTTCACACATATGCCATTCTGGATGCGTTTTCAAACAGATTCGTATGCCAGGCTAGATATTATGTGTTCCTATTGAGGTGGTTCACACAGATGCAATCCTTAGCGAGTTTCTAGCGGTGCGTTGCAGATTCACAAGTGATAGGCTCCATTCACACTTGTGCGTCTTCAAACTTGTGCGATTTTCATTACGACTTTACAGTGCGACTTTGGATGAGTTCAACTTTGGTGCGACTTTGGCTTTGGCCAAGGATAATTGTTTCTGCTGTACAAAGTCGCACACAAGTTGCATGTATAACATTCAGGTGCGACTTTGGAGGGTTTACATGAAGTCTATGGCCCTCAAGTCGCATGAAAATCAGACCAAAGTAATGCAGGAACTACCTTGAAGTCACGCAGTTTGAATGGTACCCACTGGGAAACATGGGGGGGCTACTTGTGATGCGCCTTTGTACCCCAGAGTTGCATGACAAGTCGCATAAGTGTGAACGGAGCCTAAAGTGACATGCAAAGATAAGTGTTCACATAAGATTGCTATTGACAGGAGTTTTTGCATTGGAGTCAATGGGTGGTGTTTTTACATTGAAGTCAATGGTAGGCGATTTTGCATTGAAGTCAGTGGGAGGTGTTATTGTATTGAAGTCAATGGGATGCAATTTTGCATTGATGTCAATGAGAGGCAGTCATGGATAGAGAGGGACAAAATCACACCTGTGCTGAAATCTCTCAGAAACTGGAATGACATGGCGATTTCAGTATATGTGTATACATATCTGTGAACCCAGACGCCAGGATGCAATTTCTTCGCCAGCAGTCTCCTGAAAACATCACAGCAACCTGTCTCTGATTTTTTTCATATATGAAAGAAAACATTCCTGGCATCACTTTAAATGCACATGCTGCTCCCTGCTTGCCAGTGAGTGCTGCATACTTTAGCTGTATGATCTGTTGAACAGTTGCTTGATTTGTAATTGAGCAGATGATCAGAAACTTGCACAGCTAAAGTCTGTACCAACCAGAAAGCATGTGCATGTAAAGGGATGCCGGGAATGTGTTCTTTAGTGTAATGCATGGAAACAAAATAATAGGAGAGAAAGCTAATACCCTTGAGAGACTGATCTGCTCATCAGTTGCTTGATTTGTAATCCAGTAGGCCTTCAGCAACTTGCACATCTAAGGGTCTGCACCACCCTGAGAGCATGCACGTCTAAAGGGATGCCGGAAATTTGTACTTTCATATAATGCATGGAAACAAAATAATAGGAGAGAAGCTAATAGCTGTGAGAGACTGATCTGCTCATCAGTTGCTTGATTTATAAACAAGTAGGCCTTCAGCAACTTGCACAAACAAGGGTCTGCACCACCCTGGGAGCATGCACGTCTAAAGGGATGCCGGAAATTTGTACTTTCATATAATGCATGGAAACAAAATAATAGAAGAGAAAGCTAATAGCTGTGAGAGACTGATCTGCTCATCAATTGCTTGATTTATAATCAAGTAGGCCTTCAGCAACTTGCACAAACAAGGGTCTGCACCACCCTGGGAGCATGCACGTCTAAAGGGATGCCGGGAATGTGTTCTTCATGTAATGCATGGGAACAAAATAATAGGAGAGAAAGCTAATAGCTGTGAGGGACCGTGACTATAAAAGTCAGGAGAGTGGATTGATGGTGATCGAAGTCATTCAGACAGGGCATGAAGGTGGGCTGCAGTTTCAAAGGGTTATATTGTGGATGCGTGTTTGGAATTGGGAGTAATCAGCTTCTATACAGGAAATCACTTGCTAGTAGTGTGGGGAGAAGCTCAGCATTAAATAAATATATGAAAAAGAGTGTCAATTCCTCTTAAACAAGGTTTATTGTTCTTTTATTTTGCAGAATTTACACAGAAGCAATAGAAATTCTACGGAAAGCTCCAGTCACCTTCCAGTACAGCACAGAGGTGGGTGATACAGACAAAGGTTTGGTGAGGCAGATTGAATAATGTAGGTATCAAGTCAAGAAAGAATCCATTATTTACCTGCAGGGAAGAAGAAGAAGGATTACTACAGAGGAAGCGTTACTCTACCAACATGTGAACTTTGAACAACCCATGTAGATTAACCACTTCCCGCCAACCTGGCGCATGTGTGGTTGAGCTTTAGCGCCAAGTGGCTGCATATATGTGGCCCTAGGTAAACACTTTACTGTAAGAAAGCAAAAAAAGAGGGTGCACTCTCCTCGTGCATTACCGTGATAAAAAGGAATTTATTAAAAAATGACAAAAGTATATCCTCACAAACCAAGAGTCAAGTGAACAAACAAGGAACCAATGTGGTAGTCTTGCGACAGGGTATCCTAACGCGTTTCAGGAGACGCACTCCCTTCTTCAGAGCTCTGTTTGTTCACTTGACTCTTGGTTTGTGAGTATATTCTTTTGTCATTTTTAATAAATTCCTTTTTATCACGGTAATGCACGCGCAGAGTGTGCCCCTTTTTTTTTTTGCTTTCTTCCACTAATATCAAGATTCCCCGATCTTTAGAGGGCTGCACCTCAGCGAGTAACTGTTACTGTGTTCCTGGGATGCTCACAGACTTGAGCGCTGGTTCTGCTTTTTTTTCTCTTCACATTAAACACTTTACTGTGTTGAGAGCACACTCCCTGCGATTATGAGCTTTCTGATCATGTGACTGCTGTGACTGCCAATCACAGTGGTCACATGATCGGAATACCTGCCTCTGCCTTCTGGCATTTAAATCCCCTTAAAGGGCTGAGGAGCGGTGGGAAGGGGTTGATGAAAAGGTTATGCCCACTTTCGTATTGCTTTCGGTACAGCCTGTGTGTGTGTGTGTAGATATGTGTGTGTAGATATATGTGTGTGTGTATATGAATAGATTGTGTGTGTGTGTATGTAGATATGTGTGTGTGTGTGTATATAGATGTGTGTGTATAGATATGTGTGTGTGTGTGTGTGTGTGTGTGTGTGTGTGTGTGTGTATGTATATATATATAGATCTGTGTGTGTATAGATATAGATATATATATGTGTGTGTGTATATGTGTATATATATACATACATACACATAAATGTATATATTCGTATGTATGTACATATATATATATATATATATATATATATATATATATATACATACACACACAATCTATCACGCAGAGAGCAGTGGAGAATGGGTTCTGCTTCTGATGACAGGTATGTAAACCCGATCCATCAAATCTCAAATACATTCAAACATGTTAATGTGTTTTTTGTTTTTTTTTAAATCTGCAGCTTTTTAGAAAATACATGGTCATCTTGCCAGTGACGATCTTTGATCTGGCTCTTGCTGTTGTAGGGTGACGACACTCAGTCCCACGAAAACGTACATATTCGCCAGCACACCATGGATCTCCAGTGTGGTCCACAAAGATTTTTATTGCAAAAAGATCACGTCACAAAAGAAAGTGCAACGTTTTGGAACCGCGCAGGACCCCTTCATCAGGCATGTGATAAGGGTGCAACAGTGACTAAACAATATATATACATAAACCACCAATCAAAACCAAGAACATATCACCATCCCCATCATCTGACGTCATAATCCCGCCAAAATATGATTCTAAAGAGTCTCAGTGCTGTGTGTATAAACCTCCATGTGCCAAAAATGAGCTTATGCCAAGCGCAGCAGTTGTGGTACTAATATATGTTGTTGCTCGTTTTCCTTTGTGGTTCTTTTTTCTGTTTTCCAATTTTTGGCCATTTTATTTTCACCTTTGTTTCCAGTTTTTTTTTTTTACTGCATTGTCCCTGGTGTCTATTCAGCTCCCTCTTCGGAGGTGAGCCTGGCCCTGGCCAGACGAGCAGACAGACGTCATGTGTTTCCGCCACTAAATACCTGTTTGCGCATGCGCCACTCGCAGCATACCTGGATTGGTGGCCATACCCGGATCTGCAGATTGAGCATAATGGATCGGAGTCCGACAAAGTCCGATCCATTATGCTCCCCAATCCGCAGATCCGATCCATCTTGCGGGGATCGTCGGCTTGCTTTAAAACTTTCCTTTTCGTGGAGCTCGTGGAGAGATCAGTTAACCCCGTATAGGTTGCAAGCCGACGAGCCTCACAGGAAGGATGGGATCTGCGGATTGGGGAGCATAATGGATCGGACTCTGATCCGTTATGCTCAATCCGCAGATCCGATCCATTCTGCGGGGATCGTCGGAGGGGTGACACCAAGTGTTACCGCACCAGGTGACGCCAATCCTAGGGACACCCCTGGCTGCAGGCAATATGTGCTGATATGCAATCAAAAAATTATGAGAAACACATTTTATAATAAAAAATAAAACTAAAGCAAACCGTAGCAATTGTTTGATACAAGTGCTTTAGTAAATTAAATCCTTTAGCTGGGGTTTACATCTACTTTAATGTTTGCTGCTTTTCCTGTCCACTGTGTGGACCCGTGATAATGAGATTTCTTGACTTGGACACATACATCCTTTGTGCCCGTTGCTTTATTTTTTGGCAGGCGGTGATATTTTTATAATGTGTCCTCCATAAGACCTCCTCCTCTCCAGCATGGGACTTCTGTTCTTGTTTCCAGTGATCTTTACTGAGAATTTTAAAAGAACAATTATAAGAACAAAGTTTCCTCTTGTACTCATTAGGCACTTCCTATGGAGTATTTCCTGGTAACATCTGTTATATAACATTTGCATGTTAAAGACAAAGTATACAGGAACCCAGTTATATAGGTCAGGGGTGTCAAACTATTTCATCGCGGGCCGTATCAGCATTATGGTTTCCCTCAAAGGGCCAGTTGTATCTGTAAGACTAAGTGTCCAGAGCACCCCTCCCCCCATTACGTCAGATGTCAAGAATCCCGCACCCTCCCTAACATCACCGTGCACCCCCTTTGGGGGCAGAGCTGGAAAGCAGAAGGTGCAGGATCTGGAGGAGGACCAGAGGAAGAGTGGAGTCAGTTACCAGAGTCTGCTGAATGCTTAGACCAGGGGAGGCAGAGATGAGGGGGTGCTGCAGCTGCACTGAGAGGTGCAGGATTTGGCAGAGGAGTCCTATTAACCCTCTGCTGCTGACTGCCAAGGCAAGGTGGGGGTGGAGACAAGGGTACCTGCAGGAGAGGTGCAAGGGCCACATGAAATGGCCTGGAGGGCCAGATTCGGCCCGCGGGCCTTGTGTTTGACACCTGTGCTATAGAACATCTAATTGCTGTTGCTGACTGTTCTAAATCCTTCCCTGAATCAGCTGAGTCAGGAATGACATGGACATAGAGCAGAGATGAACAATGGAAAGCAATCAGAAGAATGATTAAAGTGAAACTTAACAGCCAAACTTTTTGTTTTTACCATTTTAGATAGAGTAAGCGAGGGCTTTAACTCCTGTCAGTTGAGGGTTTTTTTTATTAGTTATCGTAGTACCCATGGGTAGATCCTCCAAAGTGAAGGAATTCCTGATTGTCATTAGAACCAATGTCCCCATTGGAAGATTTGCCCTTTGTTATTATTTTGGTGTCAACACAAAATTTGGGATTTTCTTTCATTTTCAGTCCCGGTGATATAGTTTAACAGACAAATAGAGAGGTTGGATCTCCCTAATGGGGGCACATACAGCATACAAATAAAACCTGACACGGGTTCTAGTCCCAAAAAAAAAAAAAAGTTAATTTGGGCTGATTTGGGTAGACTAAGGTTTAATAAGGGGTTGAATAGACAAATTATTTATTTATTTTAATAAATGTGTTTTTCCTCTTGTCAGGCTGCTTTAACTGACAGGATATGCAGATTGAAATTATGTGCGGTTACAGACATTTTACCGCATTGTAAAAACGTCTGTCACCGCAGGCACACAAAGGAAACAATTGTTTCCTATGTGTCCCATTCACACTGCAACGCAGCCTAGCGCTGCGCTAAAATGCAGACATGCTGCACTTTATCGCATCATACTGCATGACATTGCAGTGAATGAAGTGTACATTTTGTACATTTCAAATAAAGCTTATACAGAAACCAAAAAAAAAAGGGGGGGCAGTACAATGCGCTGATTCGCGCACCACACTATCCCCTAGGGCAGCTGGTGACAGAGAGCTTTCGCAGAAGTAAAGTGCTGCAGTAGCACTCCTTACATTGTGAATCAGCCCTAACCCCCGGTTCACACATATGCGGCCGTGCGAGCCGCGTTTTGCTCGGGCACGAGAGCCCATTCATTTGAATGGACTCCAGTGCCCGTGACACGCAGGGAAAGAAGTCCCTGCACTTCTTTGGAAAACGCAGCCCTCACGGGACCCTCGGTTCCCACTACAGTTACGTTTCCCAGTGCGGGCGGCGTGCCATTAGAACTAATGGCACCTGCCCGCGGGTCCGCAATTCTCTGTGTGGGTGGTGCGGCTGCACGGATTTTCGTGCGGATCTGCAGCGGCACCACCCGCACAGATGTGAACCTAGGGTAAGACCCCGGTCATATCATTATGACTTGTCATGGAATTTGATAGTTTCAAATCAACATGACAAGTCGCACCCTATTGTCTGCAATTGAAGCCATCAAATTGGTGCGATTCCGACTTCATCAGAGTTGCACCGATTTTGAAATCAGTGCATGCACTACTTTTTGCAAGTTCAGGGGCAACTTGTATAGCCACATGTGCCTATGCAAGTCGCACAGATTTCTTGCAAGTTGCACCTGAAGTCGCACTGACATCCAACTTTGAAATCGTGCGACTTTAAGTGAAGTTGCACGATTTCAAAGTCTGATTCGGTGTGACCGAGCACTAAAATGTAGTAGGTACAAAAGTAATACTGTTACATTGTATCTGTCTTATGTATGACTGTGAATTAGGGACTTTAGATTGTACACCCCTAGAGGGTTAGGGACTGATGTGAATGTACAATATATATGTAAAGCGCTGCGTAAATTGACAACGCTATATAAGTACCTGAAATAAATAAATAAATCTGTGTATTTTGTATCTGAGCAATGTTGATAAACGGACAGCTTTTTTTCTTTTCATTTTTAGAACCTAGAATGGCTAGCAATTGGAAGGGGGCAGAGGGATAGAAGGACTGGATGTGCTACACATGTCCTGTGTACTTTGATGATGTTTTTTTTATGGGCATGTGCAGCACGTCCAGTGTCTTCAGCTAGTTGATATATCTTAACTACTTCATCTTTCACACCCGTTCACCCCCTATGGAGAAGAGCAATTTTTATATCTCTGTTATGGACCTGTTCATTCGGCAATACCTTTTGTCATTACTTAAGATGTGATAACAAATATACAATAGTGATCCCCATGTTATTACTGTGCTCAAACAAAAAAGTATCAAAAATAATAAAAGGAAAGCAAATAAAAAAAAATATAGAAAAAATGTGAAAATAGAAAACAGTTTTGCAATTGCAGAGCTGCTACAACCTGGCAGTGCAATCACCACACATGTGAACATCATATTAACTAACGCAGCAACGCGCTCTACTATATCATCGATAACCACAATAGAAAAATACATTTAGACATCAACACTAAACAATTATGTATAAATGTTCAATTCGTAATTAAGTCCCATACACAGTCCAATATATACGTGATTTATATTCAGGGAAAAAAATCGATAATATTCTCCGTGTTCACAACAAGAAACTCTTCACCAAATTCTTGCACCGGTATACCCTCCACCGTCCCCAATTAGGTGTCTCCTTTCCTGGTGAGATAGACCTCCCTGCCAAACAGCCCTTATAATATCAGACCGCATGCAGGTTCCCGCACTCCAGTCCCCCATATGCAGGAAAAAGCAGAAGAGTTTCTTGTGGTTGGACACAGCATGAATTTGGCAACTGGTTTCAGCCAATGGTTCCAGCTAAAATCAGCTGATCAACTGTGTCCAATCACACACAGGGTTCTGTGTTTACTAAAAGAACTCTGTGTACAGGAAACACCGATATGCCTGTTTTTTATTTTTTTCCTGCAAAGCAGGGAGAAAAACAGCCATACAGTAAAGTAAATGCAGCACATATAACACACATTACACATTGTTAGGCATACAATTAGCCCCTTGATGTTAACCCTTTCTCAGCCAGCGTCATTAGTTACAGTGACAGTGTACAGAATTAGCACTGATCACTGTATTAGTGGCAATATTGATGTCAGTGTCAGTCAGTGTACCTCTCAGCCTGTGTCAGCTAGCAGCAGATTGCACGCCACATTTTTACAGTCCCACTATAAGTCGCTGATCACCGCCAATACCGGCATAGCATCATAATGTATGTGTATATATATATATGTGTGTGTGTCTGTCTTTTCTTTATATATATATATATCTGTATATGTGTGTTTATGTATGTGTGTATATATATACAGTGGGGATCGAAAGTTTGGGCACCCCAGCTAAAAATTTCTATTAATGTGCATAAAGAAGCAAGGAAAGATGGAAAAATCTCCAAAAGGCATCAAATTACAGATTAGACATTCTTATAATATGTAAAAAAAAAATAGATTTTATTTCAATCATTTACACTTTCAAAATAACAGAAAACAAAAAAATGGCGTCTGCAAAAGTTTGGGCACCCTGCAGAATTTATGGCATGCACTGCCCCCTTTGCAAAGCTGAGAGATGCCAGTGTCATGGATTGTTCTCAATCATCGTCTGGGAAGACCAGGTTATGTCAATCTCAAAGGTTTTAAATGCCCAGACTCATCTGACCTTGCCCCAACAATCAGCACCATGGGTTCTTCTAAGCAGTTGTCTAGAAAACTGAAAATAGTTGACGCTCACAAAGCTGGAGAAGGCTATAAGAAGATAGCAAAGCGTTTGCAGATGTCAATATCCTCTGTTCGGAATGTAATTAAGAAATGGCAGTCATCAGGAACAGTGGAAGTTAAAGCAAGATCTGGAAGACCAAGAAAAATATCAGACAGAACAGCTCACAGGATTGTGAGAAAAACAATTCAAAACCCACGTTTGACTGCACGATCCCTCCAGAAAGATCTGGCAGACACTGGAGTTGTGGTACACTATTCAAATATAAAGAGATACTTGTACAAATATGGTCTTCATGGAAGAGTCATCAGAAGAAAACCTCTTCTACGTCCTCACCACAAAAATCATCGTTTGAACTTTGCAAATGAACATATAGACAAGCCTGATGCATTTTGGAAACAAGTTCTGTGGACCGATGAGGTTAAAATTGAACTTTTTGGCCGGAATGAGCAAAGGTACGTTTGGAGAAGAAGGGGCACAGAATTTAATGAAAAGAACCTCTGTCCAACTGTTAAGCATGGGGTTGGATCAATCATGCTTTGGGGTTGTGTTGCAGCCAGTGGCACAGGGAACATCTCACGAGTAGAAGGAAAAATGGATTCAATAAAATTTCAGCAAATTTTGGATGGTAACTTGATGCCATCTGTGAAAAAGCTAAAGTTAAAGAGAGGATGGCTTCTACAAATGGATAATGATCCTAAACACACCTCGAAATCCATGGGGGATTACATCAAGAGGTGTAAACTGAAGGTTTTGCCATGGCCTTCACAATCTCCTGACCTCAACATAATTGAAAATCTATGGATAGACCTTAAAAGAGCAGTGCGTGACAGACAGCCCAGAAATCTCAAAGAACTGGAAGACTTTTGTAAGGAAGAATGGGCAAAGATACCTCAAACAAGAATTGAAAGACTCTTGGCTGGCTACAAAAAGCGTTTACAAGCTGTGATACTTGCCAAAGGGGGCAGTACAAGATATTAACTCTGCAGGGTGCCCAAACTTTTGCAGACGCCATTTTTTTGTTTTCTGTTATTTTGAAAGTGTAAATGATGGAAATAAAATCTAACTTTTGTTGACATATTATAAGAATGTCTAATCTGTAATTTGATGCCTTTTGGAGATTTTTCCATCTTTCCTTGGCTTCTTTATGCACATTAATAGAAATTTTTAGCTGGGGTGCCCAAACTTTCGATCCCCACTGTATATATCTGTATATGTGTGTGTCGTTTTTTTATTTTTTTATGTGTTTATGTATGTGTGTGTATATATATATATATATATATATATACAGTGGGGCAAAAAAGTATTTAGTCAGCCACCAATTGTGCAAGTTCTCCCACTTACAAAGATGAGAGAGGCCTGTAATTGGCATCATAGGTAGACCTCAACTATGAGAGACAAAATGAGAAAAAAAATCCACACAATCACATTGGCTGATTTGGAAAGAATTTATTTGCAAATTATGGTGGAAAATAAGTATTTGGTCACCTACAATCAAGCAAGATTTCTGGCTCTCACAGACCTGTACCTTCTTAAGAGGCTCCTCTATCCTGCACTCATTACCTGTATCAATGGCACCTGTTTGAGGTTGTGGACAGGTGTCTTTTATACTGATAACAAGTTCAAACAGTCACGCTCCAAACTCCACTATGGTGAAGACTAAAGAGCTGTCGAAGGACACCAAAAATAAAATTGTAGACCTGCACCAGGCTGGGAAGACTGAATCTGCAATAGGCAAGCAGCTTGGTGTGAACAAATCAACTGTGGGAGCAATAATTAAAAAATGGAAGACATACAAAACCACTGATAATCTCCCTCGATCTGGGGCTCCACGCAAGATCTCACCCCGTGGGGTCAAAATGATCACAAGAACGGTGAGCAAAAATCCCAGGACCACACGGGGGGACCTAGTGAATGACCTGCAGAGAGCTGGGACCAACGTAACAAAGGCTACCATCAGTAACACACTACGCCTCCAGAGACTCAGATCCTGTAGTGCCAGACGTGTACCCCTGCTTAAGCCAGTACATGTCTGGGCCCGTCTGAAGTTTGCTAGAGAGCATTTGGATGATCCAGAAGAGGATTGGGAGAATGTCATATGGTCAGATAAAACCAAAATAGAACTGTTTGGTAGAAACACAACTCGTCGTGTTTGGAGGAGAGAGAATGGTGAGTTGCATCCAAAGAACACCATACCTACTGTGAAGCATGGGGGTGGCAACATCATGCTTTGGGGCTGTTTCTCCGCAAAGGGACCAGGACGACTGATCCATGTACAGGACAGAATGAATGGGGCCATGTATCGCGAGATTTTGATGCAAACCTCCTTCCATCAGCAAGGGCATTGAAGATGAAACGTGGCTGGGTCTTCCAACATGACAATGATCCCAAACACACCGCCCGGGCAACGAAGGAGTGGCTTCGTAAGAAGCATTTCAAGGTCCTGGAGTGGCCTAGCCAGTCTCCAGATCTCAACCCCATAGAAAATCTTTGTAGGGAGTTTAAAGTCCGTGTTGCCCAGCGACAGCCCCAAAACAGTGCTCTAGAGGAGATCTGCATGGAGGAATGGGCCAACATACCAGCAGCAGTGTGTGCCAACCTTGTGAAGACTTACAGGAAACGTTTGACCTCTGTCATTGCCAACAAAGGATATATAACAAACTATTGAGATGAACTTTTGATATTGACCAAATACTTATTTTCCACCATAATTTGCAAATAAATTCTTTCCAAATCAGCCAATGTGATTGTGTGGATTTTTTTTCTCATGTTGTCTCTCATAGTTGAGGCCTACCTATGATGCCAATTACAGGCCTCTCTCATCTTTTTAGTGGGAGAACTTGCACAATTGGTGACTGACTAAATACTTTTTTGCCCCACTGTATATATATATATATATATATATATATATAATTTGCACTTGGGATTTTTTTTCTTTACCAAAGACATGTAGCAGAATACATTTTGGCCTAAATTTATGAAGAAATTTAGTTTAAAAAAAAATACTGAATATGTTTTATCACAGAAAGGTATTTTGAAAATGTTTGGTCTTTAATTTTTGATCTTTTTTGGTTTGTTTATATAATAAAAAACAAAAAACCAAGTGGTGACCAAATAACTAGAGATGAGCGAATCGAAGTAGCCGAAGTGGAATTCGAGTCGAATATCGGAAAAATTTCGATTCGTGCCGAATCCGAAAAATAGCCTAATTCGGACGCGCGAATCGAAATTTTTCAGAAAATGGCGGCTGACATGTGCGGCGACGGAGCGGGGATGTCTGGGAAGGCGCGCAGACAAGGCGCGCTGACCCATAATGCATTCCTCAACGACATGTGATCGCATCAGCCAATCAGCAGCCAGCCAGCCAGCACTGTGTAATGGTCGAGCTATAAATAGCGGCCATTTTGGAATTCTTCATTTGCCTGCAGTCATTGAACAGAGGCAGACCGCTCTGTACTAGGGACAGGGACAGAGTTAGGACCACAGAAACGATACTTGGGGACAGAGAAAAGTTACTTAGGGACAGAGAACCATTACTCAGGGACACAGAATCGTTACTTAGGGACAAAGAAATGCTAGTTAGGGCCACAGAATTCATACTCAGGGACAGACAGAATTGTTACTGAGTGCCAGAGAATTGTTACTTAGGGCCACAGAAACGTTATTAGGGCCACAGAATTGTTACTCAGGGACAGACAGAATTGTTACTGAGTGCCAGAGAATTGTTACTCAGGGACAGACAGAATTGTTACTGAGTGCCAGAGAATTGTTACTTAGGGCCACAGAAACGTTATTGGGGCCACAGAATTGTTACTCAGGGACAGACAGAATTGTTACTGAGTGCCAGAGAATTGTTACTCAGGGACAGACAGAATTGTTACTGAGTGCCAGAGAATTGTTACTTAGGGCCACAGAAACGTTATTAGGGCCACAGAACTGTTACTCAGGGACAGACAGAATTGTTACTGAGTGCCAGAGAATTGTTACTCAGGGACAGACAGAATTGTTACTGAGTGCCAGAGAATTGTTACTTAGGGCCACAGAAACTTTACTTAGGGCCACAGAATTGTTACTCGCACAGACACAGAATTGTTACTCGCACAGACACAGAATTGTTACTGAGGGCCACAGAACTGTTACTTAGGGCCACAGAATTGTTACTCGCACAGACACAGAATTGTTACTCAGGGCCACAGAACTGTTACTTAGGGCCACAGAATTGTTACTCGCACAGACACAGAATTGTTACTCGCACAGACACAGAACTGTTACTGAGGGCCACAGAACTGTTACTTAGGGCCACAGAATTGTTACTCGCACAGACACAGAATTGTTACTGAGGGCCACAGAACTGTTACTTAGGGCCACAGAATTGTTACTCGCACAGACACAGAATTGTTACTCAGGGCCACAGAACTGTTACTGAGGGCCACAGAACTCTTACTTAGGGCCACAGAATTGTTACTCGCACAGACACAGAATTGTTACTCGCACAGACACAGAACTGTTACTGAGGGCCACAGAACTGTTACTTAGGGCCACAGAATTGTTACTCGCACAGACACAGAATTGTTACTTGCACAGACACAGAATTGTTACTGAGGGCCACAGAACTGTTACTTAGGGCCACAGAATTGTTACTCGCACAGACACAGAATTGTTACTCAGGGCCACAGAACTGTTACTGAGGGCCACAGAACTGTTACTTAGGGCCACAGAATTGTTACTCGCACAGACACAGAATTGTTACTCGCACAGACACAGAACTGTTACTGAGGGCCACAGAACTGTTACTTAGGGCCACAGAATTGTTACTCGCACAGACACAGAATTGTTACTCAGGGCCACAGAACTGTTACTGAGGGCCACAGAATTGTTACTCGCACAGACACAGAATTGTTACTCGCACAGACACAGAACTGTTACTGAGGGCCACAGAACTGTTACTTAGGGCCACAGAATTGTTACTCGCACAGACACAGAATTGTTACTCGCACAGACACAGAATTGTTACTGAGGGCCACAGAACTGTTACTTAGGGCCACAGAATTGTTACTCGCACAGACACAGAACTGTTACTGAGGGCCACAGAACTGTTACTTAGGGCCACAGAATTGTTACTCGCACAGACACAGAATTGTTACTCAGGGCCACAGAACTGTTACTGAGGGCCACAGAATTGTTACTCGCACAGACACAGAATTGTTACTCGCACAGACACAGAACTGTTACTGAGGGCCACAGAACTGTTACTTAGGGCCACAGAATTGTTACTCGCACAGACACAGAATTGTTACTCGCACAGACACAGAATTGTTACTGAGGGCCACAGAACTGTTACTTAGGGCCACAGAATTGTTACTCGCACAGACACAGAATTGTTACTTGCACAGACACAGAATTGTTACTGAGGGCCACAGAACTGTTACTTAGGGCCACAGAATTGTTACTCGCACAGACACAGAATTGTTACTCAGGGCCACAGAACTGTTACTGAGGGCCACAGAACTGTTACTTAGGGCCACAGAATTGTTACTCGCACAGACACAGAATTGTTACTCGCACAGACACAGAACTGTTACTGAGGGCCACAGAACTGTTACTTAGGGCCACAGAATTGTTACTCGCACAGACACAGAATTGTTACTCAGGGACACAGAATTGTTACTGAGGGCCACAGAACCGTTACTTAGGGCCACATAAACGTTAATCAGGGACACAGAATTGTTACTGAGGGCCACAGAACCGTTACTTGGGGCCACAGAAACGTTAATCAGGGACACAGAATTGTTACTGAGGGCCACAGAACCGTTACTTAGGGCCACATAAACGTTAATCAGGGACACAGAATTGTTACTGAGGGCCACAGAACCGTTACTTGGGGCCACAGAAACGTTAATCAGGGACACAATTGTTACTGAGGGCCACAGAACCGTTACTTGGGGCCACAGAAACGTTAATCAGGGACACAGAATTGTTACTGAGGGCCACAGAATTGTTACTCAGGGCCACAGAACTGTTACTGAGGGCCACAGAACTGTTACTTAGGGCCACAGAATTGTTACTCGCACAGACACAGAATTGTTACTGAGGGCCACAGAACTGTTACTTAGGGCCACAGAATTGTTACTCGCACAGACACAGAATTGTTACTCAGGGCCACAGAACTGTTACTGAGGGCCACAGAACTGTTACTTAGGGCCACAGAATTGTTACTCGCACAGACACAGAATTGTTACTCAGGGCCACAGAACTGTTACTGAGGGCCACAGAACTGTTACTTAGGGCCACAGAATTGTTACTCGCACAGACACAGAATTGTTACTGAGGGCCACAGAACTGTTACTTAGGGCCACAGAATTGTTACTCGCACAGACACAGAATTGTTACTCAGGGCCACAGAACTGTTACTGAGGGCCACAGAACTCTTACTTAGGGCCACAGAATTGTTACTCGCACAGACACAGAATTGTTACTCGCACAGACACAGAACTGTTACTGAGGGCCACAGAACTGTTACTTAGGGCCACAGAATTGTTACTTGCACAGACACAGAATTGTTACTCAGGGCCACAGAACTGTTACTGAGGGCCACAGAACTGTTACTTAGGGCCACAGAATTGTTACTCGCACAGACACAGAATTGTTACTGAGGGCCACAGAACTGTTACTTAGGGCCACAGAATTGTTACTCGCACAGACACAGAATTGTTACTCAGGGCCACAGAACTGTTACTGAGGGCCACAGAACTGTTACTTAGGGCCACAGAATTGTTACTCGCACAGACACAGAATTGTTACTCGCACAGACACAGAATTGTTACTGAGGGCCACAGAACTGTTACTTAGGGCCACAGAATTGTTACTCGCACAGACACAGAACTGTTACTCAGGGCCACAGAACTGTTACTGAGGGCCACAGAACTGTTACTTAGGGCCACAGAATTGTTACTCGCACAGACACAGAATTGTTACTCGCACAGACACAGAACTGTTACTGAGGGCCACAGATCTGTTACTTAGGGCCACAGAATTGTTACTCGCACAGACACAGAATTGTTACTCAGGGACACAGAATTGTTACTCAGGGACACATAATCGTTGAATTAAAGAGTATGTCAGACAACATGCAGAGGAGTGGCAGAGGAGGCAATGTTTTAGGAGGGACAGACGTGGCAGCAGAGGAAGGGGTCGAGGCAGCAGTATTCGCAGCCAGAGGCCAGTGCTCCCGGTGTCATCCAGCGGTCGTGTCTCCACCGACAACCCTGCCGTCATTGATTGGTTGGCTCGGTCGTCTTCCTCTTCCCAGGTCACCTCTGACACCTACAGCCAACGGTCGGTGGGTACGTCAGACACAACCGTTAGTTGGCATGGCCCGGGAGCAAGCCCACTGAAATCACATGTCCTCTACCTGCCCCTGTCCTTTGCTGTTCCCTCACCAAGCGAAGTATCGCATGCTGTGGGCTCAGCCCCACTGTACAGTGAGGAAGAGCTAACAGAGGGCGGTCAGGAACGGGGGGAGACATCGGCCTTTTCAGCAGCCAGGCGAACAAGTACTGGCGAGGAGAGTGGCTCGGTAGCCGGTCTAGAGACAGGTCTGTCTCCTGACCCAGACGCAGCCGAGGGGGCTAGTAGTGAGGCGGAGACCGTACTTGATGATGAGGAGGTTGATCGCACTTGGCTGCCTCGTCGTCATCAGGCAATTTCTTCCGCATCATCAGGAGAAGAGGGTGCCAGCTTGGCAGCGAGCGAAACAGTCGGTGGGTTGCCCAGGAGGCAGCAGGGTCGCATCAGTGTCAGTGGAGCCAAACGTCCACGGAGTAGAGCACCAGCTCCACTGCAGCCTACCACCACGGCCAGTAGTGGTGCCGGTGCGCACGGAGGAAGTAGCAGTCAGCCAGTGAGGAGTAGCGGGGGCAAAGTTTCCTACTCGGTGGTGTGGCAATTTTTCGTCAAGCCGCCCGAGGAAGTAAACGTAGCCGTATGTCGACTATGTGGCCAGAAATGCAAGCGTGGCCAGGGGGCCCATGTTGGGACTACAGCGTTGTGTCAGCATATGCAGCGTCACCATTCGGTGGCCTGGGAAAACCGTGATAAAGATACGGCGGTTCTGCCTGCCCCAGCCCCCGCTCCATCACCCGCTCCGTTACTTGCTCCGTCACCCGACGTCGTCAATCACCCTCTATCAGCCAGTCAAGGCTCCAACACCTCTGCTGAGGGGAGTTGTCGCTCGTTGGCATCTTCCGCTCGTTCAGATGCTCCTTCTCCTGCTACTCCTCTTCTCGGATTCCGTCAACAGTCTTTCTTGGAATCCGTTTCCAAGAGACAACAGTTTGCGAGCACGCACCCAATGGTGCAAAAGCTGAACGTCCTCCTGTCCAAGTTGCTGGTGCTGCAGTCCCTCCCTTTCCAACTGGTGGACTCAGCACCTTTCCGAGAATTGATGGCTTGTGCCGCGCCGCGGTGGAGAGTGCCAAGCCGTCATTTCTTTGCCCAAAAGGCAGTGCCAGCCCTGCATTCACATGTAGAAGAGATAGTGGGCCAGTCTTTGAGCATGTCGGTCTCTGCCAAAGTGCACGGCAGCGCCGACGTGTGGAGCTGTAACTACGGTCAGGGACAGTACATGTCATTTACGGCCCACTGGGTGAACGTGGTGCCGGCACAGCCGCACCAGCAACTTGGACAGGTCACGACGCTTTTGCCTCCACGTTTGCACGTCCTTGGTCCAGCAAACATGTCCGCCTCTACCACCTCTTTTTCCGCCGTGTCCTCAGCCGCCACCCCCGTGCCAAGTCCCATTACCCGACCGGCATATCACATGTGCAGGGCGCAACGGTGTCACGCTGTGCTGCACCTGGTATGCCTTGGCGAACGTAGTCACACAGGGGAGGAACTTCTGAGTGTAATGAACAGAGAAATCGACAGATGGCTGTCTCCGCGCAAACTGAAAATCGGAACCATGTTGACCGACAACAGAAAGAACATGGTGTCTGCTCTGCGTCAAGGAAGGTTGTGCCATGCGCCATGCATGGCTCACGTGTTCAATCTGGTTGTCAAGCGGTTCCTAAAATCCACCATCCCACTGCAAGACATCCTTAAAATGTCACGTAAACTGTGCATGCATTTCAGCCATTCCTACACCGCAAAGAACACCCTCATTGAGCTGCAGCGGCAGAACGGAATTCCACAGCATCGCCTGATTTGCGACGTTGCAACAAGGTGGAATTCAACCCTACACATGTTAGACCGCCTTTACGAGCAGCGAAAGGCCATCACCGATTTCCTGATGTTACAAGCGGATAAAGGTACTCCCCTGTGTAACTTAGATGTCAGCCATTGGCAGCTCATGCGTGACACCTGCCGCTTGCTCAGGCCCTTTGAGGAGGCCACGCTATTCGTGAGTCGGCAGGACTATGGGATGAACGACGTCATTCCTCTGTTGCACGTCCTGGAACAAATGCTGTTAACAATGGCTGGTCAGGGTGCGGTAGACGTGGCGCACAGATCTCAACGCCACATGACCCCTGTGGGGGCAGGACAGGAAGAAGAGGAGGAGGTAGAGGAGGACATTTGTGCTCAGGAATTATTGAGTGAAATGGGTGGTTTTTCCACTCAGCGGACAGGAGTGGAGGAGCAGGAGCATCTGGTAGAGGAGGAGGAGACAGAGGACCCAGACGCACCGTGGCAGTATGCTGTGGAGATGGAGGCAGGGAGTCCCTCGCATTCCTTGGCACAAATGGCCCATAGCATGCTCGGTTGCTTGCGTAGCGACAGCCGAATAATAACCATCAGACAGAGGGATGACTTTTGGCTGTCCACCTTGTTGGACCCTCGCTACCGGTCCAAAATGGTGGCCTTTTTCACACCTGCTGAGAGGGAGGCCAAAATTACGTACTATAAAACCACCTATGTAGTCAGTTGGTCTCTGCCTTTGTGCGCCAACGTCCATCCTCAGACACTGTGGGCCCTGTGCGCTCGCGTTCCGCTGGCATGGCAGCAGGGGAGGGGTGGGGTGGTAGGAGCAGTGGCAGCTCCACCAGCAGCGGCTGCCTCAGTCTGCAGTCGATGATGAGTAGCTTTCTTCACCAGCGCAGTGAGGAAACTACTAACCAGCCGCAGCAGCAGCAGCAGCAGCAGCATCAGGTGGACCTGGAGCAGGAGCTCAAACAACAGGCTTGGGCCTACTTGGACAGCACCCTGCCAACCGAGGTAGACAATCCCCTTGACTACTGGGCAACGAAACTTGACCTTTGACTCCAACTAGCTGAATTTGCCCTTGAAAGGCTGTCATGCCCGGCCAGTAGCGTGGCATCGGAGAGCGTGTTTAGTGCGGCAGGAGGTATTGTAACTCCGCGGAGGACACGACTGTCCACCCAAAGTGTGGAGAGACTCACGTTTGTGAAAATGAATCAGGCGTGGATTAGTCTGGATTTCAAACCACCAGTTCCTGACACAACTGACTAAATCCGCCATGAATCATGCCTCAAACATGTGCCACTTTCAGGTCTCCTCACACTACTGGTGTGTTGAATTTTTTGACATAGGGTGCTGGCAGATTACGGGCCTCCTATAGCTGCTGCCAGGCCCCTAATCTGCCATAAGCCCCTATATACCACCTCCTCCTGCTGCTGCCAGGTCCAGAGTCTCTCATGGGTCCCTGTACGGCCTCCCATTGCTGCTGTCTCCATCGCCACACTCTGCCATGTGCCACTTTCAGGTCTCCTCACACTGCTGGTGTGTTGAATTTTTTGACATAGGGTGCTGGCAGATTACGGGCCTCCCATAGCTGCTGCCAGGCCCCTAATCTGCCATGGGCCCCTATATACCGCCTCCTCATGCTGCTGCCAGGTCCAGAGTCTCTCATGGGTCCCTGTACGGCCTCCCATTGCTGCTGTCTCCATCGCCACACTCTGCCATGTGCCACTTTCAGGTCTCCTCACACACTGCTGTTGTGTTGAATTTTTTGACATAGGGTGCTGGCAGATAACGGGCCTCCTATAGCTGCTGCCAGGCCCCTAATCTGCCATAGGCCCCTATATACCGCCTCCTCATGCTGCTGCTAGGTCCAGAGTCTCTCATGGGTCCCTGTACGGCCTCCCATTGCTGCTGTCTCCATCGCCACACTCTGCCATGTGCCACATTCAGGTCTCTTCACACTGCTGGTGTGTTGAATTTTTTGACATAGGGTGCTGGCAGATTACGGGCCTCCTATAGCTGCTGCCAGGCCCCTAATCTGCCATAGGCCCCTATATACCGCCTCCTCATGCTGCTGCTAGGTCCAGAGTCTCTCATGGGTCCCTGTACGGCCTCCCATTGCTGCTGTCTCCATCGCCACACTCTGCCATGTGCCACATTCAGGTCTCTTCACACTGCTGGTGTGTTGAATTTTTTGACATAGGCTGCTGGCAGATTACGGGCCTCCTATAGCTGCTGCCAGGCCCCTAATCTGCCATGGGCCCCTATATACCGCCTCCTCATGCTGCTGCCAGGTCCAGAGTCTCTCATGGGTCCCTGTACGGCCTCCCATTGCTGCTGTCTCCATCGCCACACTCTGCCATGTGCCACTTTCAGGTCTCCTCACACACTGCTGTTGTGTTGAATTTTTTGACATAGGGTGCTGGCAGATAACGGGCCTCCTATAGCTGCTGCCAGGCCCCTAATCTGCCATAGGCCCCTATATACCGCCTCCTCATGCTGCTGCTAGGTCCAGAGTCTCTCATGGGTCCCTGTACGGCCTCCCATTGCTGCTGTCTCCATCGCCACACTCTGCCATGTGCCACATTCAGGTCTCTTCACACTGCTGGTGTGTTGAATTTTTTGACATAGGGTGCTGGCAGATTACGGGCCTCCTATAGCTGCTGCCAGGCCCCTAATCTGCCATAGGCCCCTATATACCGCCTCCTCATGCTGCTGCTAGGTCCAGAGTCTCTCATGGGTCCCTGTACGGCCTCCCATTGCTGCTGTCTCCATCGCCACACTCTGCCATGTGCCACTTTCAGGTCTCCTCACACTGCTGGTGTGTTGAATTTTTTGACATAGGCTGCTGGCAGATTACGGGCCTCCTATAGCTGCTGCCAGGCCCCTAATCTGCCATAGGCCCCTATATACCGCCTCCTCATGCTGCTGCCAGGTCCAGAGTCTCTCATGGGTCCCTGTACGGCCTCCCATTGCTGCTGTCTCCATCGCCACACTCTGCCATGTGCCACATTCAGGTCTCTTCACACTGCTGGTGTGTTGAATTTTTTGACATAGGGTGCTGGCAGATTACGGGCCTCCTATAGCTGCTGCCAGGCCCCTAATCTGCCATGGGCCCCTATATACCGCCTCCTCATGCTGCTGCTAGGTCCAGAGTCTCTCATGGGTCCCTGTACGGCCTCCCATTGCTGCTGTCTCCATTGCCACACTCTGTCATGTGCCACTTTCAGGTCTCCTCACACTGCTGGTGTGTTGAATTTTTTGACATAGGGTGCTGGCAGATTACGGGCCTCCCATAGCTGCTGCCAGGCCCCTAATCTGCCATGGGCCCCTATATACCGCCTCCTCATGCTGCTGCCAAGTCCAGAGTCTCTCATGGGTCCCTGTACGGCCTCCCATTGCTGCTGTCTCCATCGCCACACTCTGCCATGTGCCACATTCAGGTCTCTTCACACTGCTGTTGTGTTGAATTTTTTGACATAGGGTGCTGGCAGATTACGGGCCTCCCATTGCTGCTGCCAGGCCCGTAATCTGCCATGGGCCCCTGTACCGCCTCTTCATGCTGCTGCCAGGTCCAGAGTGTCTCATGGGTCCCTGTACGGCCTCCCATTGCTGCTGCCAGGAGGCAGCAGGGTCGCAGCAGTGTCAGTGGAGGCAAACGGCCACGGAGTAGAGCACCAGCTCCACTGCAGCCTACCACCACGGCCAGTAGTGGTGCCGGTGTGCACGGAGGAAGTAGCAGTCAGCCAGTGAGGAGTAGCGGAGGCAAAGTTTCCTACTCTGCGGTGTGGCAATTTTTCGTCAAGCCGCCCGAGGAAGTAAACGTAGCCGTATGTCGACTATGTGTTCCATTTTGTCATAGGGTGCTGGCAGATTACGGGCCTCCCATAGGTGCCGCCAGGCCCCAAATCGGCCATGGGCCCCCGTACCGCCTGGTCACGCTGCTGCTGAGCCCACAGTGTGACCTGGGTCCCTGTACGGCCTCCCATTGCTTCCACTCTGCCATGTGCCACTTTGAGGTCTCCTCACACTCCTGCGGTTTTCCATTTTGTCATAGGTTGCTGGCAGATTAGCGGCCTTCCATAGGTGCCGCCAGGCCCCATATCGGCCATGGGCCCCCGCACCGCCTGGTCACGCTGCTGCTGAGCCCACAGTGTGACCTGGGTCCCTGTACGGCCTCCCATTGCTCCCACTCTGCCATGTGCCACTTTGAGGTCTCCTCACACTCCTGCGGTTTTCCATTTTGTCATAGGTTGCTGGCAGATTAGCGGCCTTCCATAGGTGCCGCCAGGCCCCATATCGGCCATGGGCCCCCGTACCGCCTGGTCACGCTGCTGCTGGTCCCACAGTGTGACCTGGGTCCCTGTACGGCCTCCCATTGCTTCCACTCTGCCATGTGCCACTTTGAGGTCTCCTCACACTCCTGCGGTTGTCCATTTTGTCATAGGTTGCTGGCAGATTAGCGGCCTTCCATAGGTGCCGCCAGGCCCCATATCGGCCATGGGCCCCCGTACCGCCTGGTCACGCTGCTGCTGAGCCCACAGTGTGACCTGGGTCCCTGTACGGCCTCCCATTGCTTCCACTCTGCCATGTGCCACTTTGAGGTCTCCTCACACTCTGCGGTTTTCCATTTTGTCATAGGTTGCTGGCAGATTAGCGGCCTTCCATAGGTGCCGCCAGGCCCCATATCGGCCATGGGCCCCCGTACCGCCTGGTCACGCTGCTGCTGAGCCCACAGTGTGACCTGGGTCCCTGTACGGCCTCCCATTGCTTCCACTCTGCCATGTGCCACTTTGAGGTCTCCTCACACTCCTGCGGTTTTCCATTTTGTCATAGGTTGCTGGCAGATTAGCGGCCTTCCATAGGTGCCGCCAGGCCCCATATCGGCCATGGGCCCCCGTACCGCCTGGTCACGCTGCTGCTGAGCCCACAGTGTGACCTGGGTCCCTGTATGGCCTCCCATTGCTTCCACTCTGCCATGTGCCACTTTGAAATCTCCTCACACTCCTGCGGTTGTCCATTTTGTCATAGGTTGCTGGCAGATTAGCGGCCTTCCATAGGTGCCGCCAGGCCCCATATCGGCCATGGGCCCCCGTACCGCCTGGTCACGCTGCTGCTGGTCCCACAGTGTGACCTGGGTCCCTGTACGGCCTCCCATTGCTTCCACTCTGCCATGTGCCACTTTGAAATCTCCTCACACTCCTGCGGTTGTCCATTTTGTCATAGGTTGCTAGCAGATTACAGGCCTTCCATTGGTGCCGCCAGGCCCCATATCGGCCATGGGCCCCCGTACCGCCTGGTCACGCTGCTGCTGAGCCCACAGTGTGACCTGGGTCCCTGTACGGCCTCCCATTGCTTCCACTCTGCCATGTGCCACTTTGAAATCTCCTCACACTCCTGCGGTTGTCCATTTTGTCATAGGTTGCTGGCAGATTAGCGGCCTTCCATAGGTGCCGCCAGGCCCCATATCGGCCATGGGCCCCCGTACCGCCTGGTCACGCTGCTTGCTGGTCCCACAGTGTGACCTGGGTCCCTGTACGGCCTCCCATTGCTTCCACTCTGCCATGTGCCACTTTGAGGTCTCCTCACACTCCTGCGGTTTTCCATTTTGTCATAGGTTGCTGGCAGATTACAGGCCTTCCATAGGTTCCGCCAGGCCCCATATCGGCCATGGGCCCCCGTACCTCCTGGTCACGCTGCTGCTGGGCCCACAGTGTGACCTGGGTCCCTGTACGGCCTCCCATTGCTTCCACTCTGCCATGTGCCACTTTGAGGTCTCCTCACACTGCTGGTGTGTTCAATTTTTTGACATAGGGTGCTGGCAGATTACGGGCCTCCCATTGCTGCTGCCAGGCACGTAATCTGCCATGGGCCCCCGTACCGACTCCTCATGCTGTGACGTTGCAAACAAGGTGTAATTCAACCCTACATATGTTAGACCGCCTTTACGAACAGCTAAAGGCCATCACAGATTTCCTGATGTTAAAAGCGGATAAAGGTACTCCCTGTGTAACTTAGATGTCAGCCATTGTCAGCTCATGCGTGACACCTGTGCTTGCTCAGGCCCTTTGAGGAGGCCACGCTATTCGTGAGTCGGCAGGACTATGGGATGAATGAGGTCAAATCGGCCATGGGCCCCCGTACCGCCTGTTCACGCTGATGCTGGTCCCACAGTGTGACCTGGCCCTGTACGGCCTCCCATTGCTTCCACTCTGCCATGTGCCACTTTGAAATCTCCTCACACTCCTGCGGTTGTCCATTTTGTCATAGGTTGCTGGCAGATTACAGGCCTTCCATTGGTGCCGCCAGGCCCCATATCGGCCATGGGCCCCCCGTACCGCCTGGTCACGCTGCTGCTGAGCCCACAGTGTGACCTGGGTCCCTGTACGGCCTCCCATTGCTTCCACTCTGCCATGTGCCACTTTGAGGTCTCCTTACACTCCTGCGGTTTTCCATTTTGTCATAGGTTGCTGGCAGATTAGCGGCCTTCCATAGGTGCCGCCAGGCCCCATATCGGCCATGGGCCCCCGTACCTCCTGGTCACGCTGCTGCTGGTCCCACAGTGTGACCTGGGTCCCTGTACGGCCTCCCATTGCTTCCACTCTGCCATGTGCCACTTTGAAATCTCCTCACACTCCTGCGGTTGTCCATTTTGTCATAGGTTGCTGGCAGATTACAGGCCTTCCATTGGTGCCGCCAGGCCCCATATCGGCCATGGGCCCCCGTACCGCCTGGTCACACTGCTGCTGGTCCCACAGTGTGACCTGGGTCCCTGTACGGCCTCCCATTGCTTCCACTCTGCCATGTGCCACTTTGAGGTCTCCTCACACTCCTGCGGTTTTCCATTTTGTCATAGGTTGCTGGCAGATTACAGGCCTTCCATAGGTTCCGCCAGGCCCATATCGGCCATGGGCCCCCGTACCTCCTGGTCACGCTGCTGCTGGGCCCACAGTGTGACCTGGGTCCCTGTACGGCCTCCCATTGCTTCCACTCTGCCATGTGCCACTTTGAGGTCTCCTCACACTGCTGGTGTGTTCAATTTTTTGACATAGGGTGCTGGCAGATTACGGGCCTCCCATTGCTGCTGCCAGGCACGTAATCTGCCATGGGCCCCCGTACCGACTCCTCATGCTGTGACGTTGCAACAAGGTGTAATTCAACCCTACATATGTTAGACCGCCTTTACGAACAGCTAAAGGCCATCACAGATTTCCTGATGTTAAAAGCGGATAAAGGTACTCCCTGTGTAACTTAGATGTCAGCCATTGTCAGCTCATGCGTGACACCTGTGCTTGCTCAGGCCCTTTGAGGAGGCCACGCTATTCGTGAGTCGGCAGGACTATGGGATGAATGAGGTCAAATCGGCCATGGGCCCCCGTACCGCCTGTTCACGCTGATGCTGGTCCCACAGTGTGACCTGGGTCCCTGTACGGCCTCCCATTGCTTCCACTCTGCCATGTGCCACTTTGAAATCTCCTCACACTCCTGCGGTTGTCCATTTTGTCATAGGTTGCTGGCAGATTACAGGCCTTCCATTGGTGCCGCCAGGCCCCATATCGGCCATGGGCCCCCGTACCGCCTGGTCACGCTGCTGCTGAGCCCACAGTGTGACCTGGGTCCCTGTACGGCCTCCCATTGCTTCCACTCTGCCATGTGCCACTTTGAGGTCTCCTTACACTCCTGCGGTTTTCCATTTTGTCATAGGTTGCTGGCAGATTAGCGGCCTTCCATAGGTGCCGCCAGGCCCCATATCGGCCATGGGCCCCCGTACCTCCTGGTCACGCTGCTGCTGGTCCCACAGTGTGACCTGGGTCCCTGTACGGCCTCCCATTGCTTCCACTCTGCCATGTGCCACTTTGAAATCTCCTCACACTCCTGCGGTTGTCCATTTTGTCATAGGTTGCTGGCAGATTACAGGCCTTCCATTGGTGCCGCCAGGCCCCATATCGGCCATGGGCCCCCGTACCGCCTGGTCACGCTGCTGCTGGTCCCACAGTGTGACCTGGGTCCCTGTACGGCCTCCCATTGCTTCCACTCTGCCATGTGCCACTTTGAAATCTCCTCACACTCCTGCGGTTGTCCATTTTGTCATAGTTGCTGGCAGATTAGCGGCCTCCCATAGGTGCCGCCAGGCCCCATATCGGCCATGGGCCCCCGTACCGCCTGGTCACGCTGCTGCTGGGCCCACAGTGTGACCTGGGTCCCTGTACGGCCTCCCATTGCTGCTGCCAGGAGGCAGCAGGGTCGCAGCTGTGTCAGTGGAGGCAAACGGCCACGGAGTAGAGCAGCAGCTCCACTGCAGCCTACCACCACAGCCAGTAGTGGTGCCGGTGTGCACGGAGGAAGTAGCAGTCAGCCAGTGAGGAGTAGCGGGTGCAAAGTTTCCTACTCGGCGGTGTGGCAAGTTTTCGTCAAGCCGCCCGAGGAAGTAAACGTAGCCTAATGTCGACTATGTGGCCAGAAAGTCAAGGCGTGGCCAGGGGGCCCATGGCCGATATGGTGGGCACCGTATGACAAAAGGATACGGCCTGGGTCTGGGGCGTGAAAAACGTGATAAAGATACGGCGGTTCTGCCTGCCCCAGCCCAGGGTTCCATTTTGTCATAGGGTGCTGGCAGATTAGCGGCCTTCCATAGGTTACGCCAGGCCCCATATCGGCCATGGGCCCCCGTACCTCCTGGTCACGCTGCTGCTGGTCCCACAGTGTGTCCTGGGTCCCTGTACGGCCTCCCATTGCTTCCACTCTGCCATGTGCCACTTTGAGGTCTCCTTACACTCCTGCGGTTTTCCATTTTGTCATAGGTTGCTGGCAGATTAGCGGCCTTCCATAGGTGCCGCCAGGCCCCATATCGGCCAGGGGCCCCCGTACCGCCTGGTCACGCTGCTGCTGAGCCCACAGTGTGACCTGGGTCCCTGTACGGCCTCCTATTGCTTCCACTCTGCCATGTGCCACTTTGAAATCTCCTCACACTCCTGCGGTTGTCCATTTTGTCATAGGTTGCTGGCAGATTACAGGCCTCCCATAGGTGCCGCCAGGCCCCAAATCGGCCATGGGCCCCCGTACCGCCTGGTCACGCTGCTGCTGGGCCCACAGTGTGACCTGGGTCCCTGTACGGCCTCCCATTGCTCCCACTCTGCCATGTGCCACTTTCAGGTCTCCTCACACTCCTGCTGGGTTCCATTTTGTCATAGGTTGCTGTATGGCCTCCCATTGCTGCTGCCTCCACCGCCACACTGTGGCTCCAAACACTGGTTTTGGCCCCGTGACTGGCCAAATGAGTGAAGTGTGCAGTGATTCTAAGATCGACGGCACTCATCTGCATGTCATACTGACTGACAGTATTATTTCTCTTCCCCAGCAGACTCCAAGGGCATTTAAATTAAAGGTACAGTGTTCTGCACTAATATTAAGTCTCTCTGAAGCCTAGAAACACCCTTTTTTAAGTTAAATTCACAGCGAATTTATTCGACTCGAATCGAATATTGTCCACGAATTCGCCGAATCAGTCG
The DNA here is from genome assembly GCF_062004578.1 of Staurois parvus. Taxonomy (NCBI): domain Eukaryota; kingdom Metazoa; phylum Chordata; class Amphibia; order Anura; family Ranidae; genus Staurois; species Staurois parvus. The sequence continues at coordinate 648,531 of NW_028317935.1, read as the reverse complement.
AATCGAATTTTTCATTTCTTCGCTCATCTCTACAAATAACACCCAAAGAAAGCTCTATTTGTGTGAAAAAAATGATATAAATTTGATTTTCATACAGTTATGCATGAAAGTGCAATTGTCAGTTAAAGTAGCGCAGTGCCGAATAGCAAAAAATGGCCTGGTCATAAATGAGGGCAAAACCTTCCGGATCTCAAGTAGTTAAAATGACACTAAAGTTAGGTGGGCCATACATGGGTCGAATTCTGAATTCATTTTCCTTAGAAAATCAGAAATTTTGTTCTTTTTGTAATCCGATGGTGCCACCATTCATTTCGAAATTCGACCAACCAAGCCATCAGTTTCACTTCATGTTGCTACAGAAAAGAATTTTCATGGCTGGGAATCTGCTTTCCTTCCAGGTCACGGTTCACGCTCATTTCTTTTTTTATTATATTTCTCGCATGATTCTCCCATCAGTGATTGGAAATTCATTTGTTTTTCAAAAAAAATTTCAACATGCCCGGTCACTCAAATTTGATGGCTGCATGAAAATCGGCTAATTCTGCAGCCCACTAATGGTGTGAAATTCAATGAAAATTCTGCATTATGATTCTGGTACAAAGCATTGCAACATTGTTTACAAGTTAAATAATGTGTTTTTTGTTTTTTCAATTTTGTGCTTTTTTAAATGGTAAATGTGTAAACATACAATCACCGGCCCCTTTATTAGGTACACCTGTTCAGTTGCTTTGTAACACAAATTGCTAATCATCCAATCACATGGCAGCAACAGATGACTTACGAGCCTCAGAATGGAGAAGAAAGGGGATTTAAGTGACTTTGAACGTGGCATAGTTTTTGGTGCCAGACGGGCTGGTCTGAATAATTCAAAAACTGCTGATCTACTGGGATTTTCATGCACAACCATCTCTAGGGTTTACAGAGAATGGTCCGGAAAAGAGAAAATATCCAGTGAGTGGCAGTTGTGTGGATGAAAATGCCTTGTTTATGTCAGAGGAGAATGGGCAGACTGGTTCAAGATGATAGAAAGGCATCAGTAACTAAAATATCCGCTCATTACAACCAAAATATGCAGAGTGCCATCTCTGAACGCACAACACATTGAACCTTGAAGCAGATGGGCTACAGCAGCAGAAGACCACATCAGGTGCCACTTCTGTCAGCTAAGAACAGGGAACAGAGGCTACAATTCACACAGGATCACCAAAATTGGATAATAGAAGATTGGAAAAGCGTTGCCTGGTTTGATGAGTCTCGATCTCAGCTGCGACATTCAGATGGTAGGGTCAGAATTTGGAGTGAACAACATGAAAGCATGGATCCATGCTGCCTTGTATCAATGGTTCAGGGTGGTGGTGTAATGGGGTGGGGGAGATTTTCTTGGCACTAGGAAGGTGTACCCAATAAAGTGGCCGGCGAGTGTATATTAAATGTGTAAAAAGATTAACCTTTAAAAACAAATATTTCAATATTAATAGTTATTGAAATAGAAACAAAAATTCAGCAGGCAAGTAATAGTTTAAGGGAGAAGGAGACTAAGCAGTTAATTGGGGCTGATTAGAGTAAATAAGGGTTAATAAGGGGTTACAAAGAGGAACATTTTATTTATTTACTTTTGTTTTACTTGTCACGTTGTTTTAACTGACATCCCTTTTGATCTGCAGATGAATGAACAGAATGATACAAAAGTAACAAAATGTTACTTTGTATCTTTGTATAATCACAGATTGAGGCTCTGTGCACTCTAGGGCGACTCCAAAGTCACGTGATTTAAAATGTGTCTTTGTTGGGCGACTTTTATGCGGCTTTAAATTCGCTGGCACTCAAGTCACAAGAAAGTGTCATCAAAGTAGTGCAGGAACCTTTTCAAAGTTACTGCGACTTTAGGTCACATAGAATGGAATGGGTGCCGTTCAATCGATGGGCTGCGACTTGTGACACAACTATCTGTATCCTGACCGGCATGACAGGTCACGCTAGAGTCAACGGAGTTTTATTCAGAACGCTTTTTTGGCAGCTACAGCCGCCAACACCTTCTATGAACTCTGATTAATCCAAGCCATCGATTTCTGAAAACTAGTGTGGGGGGAGGGTCCTACAAACAGAGTAGAGAGACTGGACGTGCTACACATGTTCTGTGTACAATGATGATGGGGTTTTTGTGTGGTTTTTTTTTTTTTTTGGGACGTGTGTAGCATGCCCAAAGTCAGTAACTAGTTAAAGCGACCCTGTCAGGTCCTTGAAAAATAGAGCTGAAAGTTCCCTGCAAGAGAAGAGGTAGCAATCCCACCTCTCTGTTGACCCGTATCTCCAACTTCGCCTCTGTTCCGGGAAATGCAACCTCCTCCAGGCCCTCTAGCATTTGGTACTGCTTGGACCTTGAAGTAGGGGACATACCCCGAAAGCTTGTCATGAAAATTGGATGTTATTGCAAATAAAAAAAAGTATCACGGACAGTACTCAATTGTTTCTGTACTTCCCGGAGAGTCCGATACCAGTACTCACTGTGTGCTGTGGTTCCATTCTCTGACCTCCTAAATGACTGCTGTGTAGTAAGGTGGCAAAGGGGTCAGAGAATGAAATCACAGCATGCAGCAGGTCCACTGGTACCCCAACACTCCCTGAACAGTCCCTGAAGGGCTTGTAAATGGCTGCAGCAAGGAGGCAAGAGACATGGACTGCTGCCAAGGTGAGTATGCTACTTCTTCTTTTGTTTTTTTTGTTATGTTTGTTTTATTTCTTTTTTTGTTTTTTTATTTTTGTTTTTGGAGAAAAAAGTGAAATGATTCTTTTAGGGCTGGTTCACACTAGATGCAGTCCAGTGCGTTTTTTTCTTTTTTCTGCATCAAAAATGCATGCACAGTGTTTTCCGTGTTTTCCAATGGTCCTAGTTCACACCAGTGCAGTCAGTTCCCTGTGCAGAATAAAAAATAGAACAGTCTGAATTTTTTTCTGCACAGAACCATACTGGACCTGCATCAGAACTGCACCGGAACGGAGAGCGGTGTGAACTGCAAGCAAAAAGGTATCCAGAATGCATTCAGAGTGCGTTTTTGTGGTTTGAACCAGGGGCGGAATGACAACTCATGGGGCCCCCGGGCAATTTGGTGGATCATGGGGCCCCTGTGTCCTTGCCCAAACTCAAAAAAGCCTATGAAAAAGGTACCAGGGGCATCTCATGGGCTCCCTACTGACCTCGGGCAGTGCCGAGTTTCCAAATGGTAAGTCCGCCCCTGGTGTGAACTGTCCCTTAAAGTGGACCTATCCTTTAACTTATGAGCTCGCTCCGCATTTTGGTTCCAAGGATTTCATCGCTCTGCCCCCGCCTACTGTAAAAGCAGCGGAACAGATGTGTTCATTTCTATTAATAATGATCAGGTTTTATTTTTTTGTTGATTCCATACGATTTTCCAGCAAAAAGATGGCATCACAGATGACACTGATTAATACGGCTCTGACATGTAATGAATGAAAAGTGGCGGCTCGCTGCATCATGTGAATCAGATGTGTCGCTGGGCTTTATTACGTGACATCTGAAGCCAACGCTCTCTTCCCTGTATGATGTCTGACGCTCTCACAGACATCTGAAAAACATTTTTCAGATTTAATAAAACACATGTTGTTTTGTAGAAGACAGTATGCTGAAAAAAAGTGGCAGTTGGGTTAGGAACTGCACTTTTATTAGCTTGTGGAGCGCCAGCCAGTTATTGGACAGATTTTAAAGCGATATTAACCACTTCCAGTCCGGACACTTTCACCCCCTTCCCATCCAGGCCAATTTTCAGCTTTCAGCGCTATCACACTTTGAATGACAGTTGCGCGGTCATGCAACACTGTACCCATATGAATTTTTTAGCATTTTTTTTTAGACAGATAAAACTTTATTTTGGTGGTATTTATTCACCACTGGGAGTTTTATTTTTTTTTGCTATATAAATGAAAAAGTCCAAAAATTTAAAAAAAAAGTGTTTTTCTTATAAAATTGTGCAAATAATCTTTCTTCATAAATCTTGGCCAAAATGCATTCAATTATCTTTTTAGTAAAAAAAAAAAAAATAACCCAAATTAGTTTATAACCAAAAATTATAATTTTTTAAAAAAAAATTGTTTACACTTTATTTTATTTTTTTTTATATTATTATTTATTTTTTTTAACATACTGTCACCCTAGAGGTACAGTGTCACCATAGTGACATGGTACAAGGCTGTTGTGAATAGCCTTGTGCCATGTGACCTCTGTGATCATTCACAGATTTCACACATAGTAAGCAATGATGTCAGAAGTGCTTACTACTATTCATGTGATCACTGATTGGCCAATCAGTGATCACGTGATCGGGACCTCACACAGAGGTCCCGTACAGCGATCGGATTGCGGTGCCGCTCGCTCCCAGGGAGCACGCACAGTCCAAAAGGAAGGGCGCCGTTTATGAACAGCAACCCGCCCCTGCACTGCCACTGTCCGGCATTTTATATACATGGGCCGGAAGGGAAGTGGTTAAACCCAAAACCAAAAATGTAATATATTGCCACTTACCAATAATTAGATGTGTCAGCTGCATTAAGTTTTCTTTTTTGGGGCTTTCCCCCCCCCTCTGCTTTCACCTGGCGATCTGGCCAGTAACGCACCACCTGTATTAGAGAGCCCCCACTCTGGGTGAAGGAGCACCGGGGGCATAGCACACAGAAACATTGTCAGTCTAAGGCAGCATTTCTCAACCTTTTTTCAGTCAAGGCACTCTTTAAAATTGTGGGCAGTCCCAAAGTACCTGTCCTCCATCACTGAGCTAATGTGGCCCCGGCATTGATGAAGAGGGGCAGGGAAGGGTCAAACTAGGATGCTGTGCAGGCAGGGGCGTCCCTAGAGTTGGTGTCACCCGGTGCGGTAACACTTGGTGGCACCCCCTCCGACGATTCCCGCAGAATGGATCGGATCTGCGGATTGAGCATAATGGATCAGAGCCATTGCTCCCCAATCCGCAGATCCGATCCATCCTGTGGGGATCGTCGGCATGCAACCTATACGGGGTGACACCGGACCCGCTCCACGAAAAGGTAAGTTCCGACCTTCTAACCGCCGGCGTCCTGACAACCAATGACAACATCAGTTGATAAGGAGGATGTCAACTGCCTGCACACAGGGACATCCCTAGGCAGGTGCAGGGAGTGCGCGCCACACCGGGTGACACCTACCACACAGGGTGACACCGGACCCGCTCCTCAAAAAGGTAAGTTGTCCATCCTGCGGGGATCTTCGGCTTGCTTTACAACTTACCTTTTTTGTGGAGAAGGTCCGGTGTCACCTTGTGCGGTTGGTGTCACCCGGTGCGTTGCGCATCCCCCCCACCTGCTTAGGGACGCCCCTGTGTGCAGGCAGTGGACATCCTCCTTATCAGCTGATGATGTCATTGACAGTTAGGACATCGGAGGCTAGAAGGTCGGAATGGTGCACAATAAAAATCCTGTGACTTTGTGTAACTAAAAGGCAGGTTTGTTCCCCCCACTGGACATTTTGCAAAGGTACCCCTGAAGAAACCTCAAGGCACCCCAGTGTGCCTGGGCACCCTGGTTGAGAAAGGCTAGTCTAGAGGGAGGGGAGTGTTTGATGTACTAGCAGATTTAGATACACTAACAAGCCAAACTCCAGCTCACACTTTACAGTTACAGCAACATTTTTTTTTTTCTTTTGGGAAAGAATTTACATACATAACAGCTGATGGTTGCAAGCACCCCTGTCAGTGGTAAATGGTTTGTCTCAACACTTTTAACTGATGCATTTGCAGACAGCTTGTTCTGTTGAAAAAGAACAGACTTACTGGCTGGATCACCAAGTGAAAGTAAAAGAAAAAAACCCGAAAAAAGCAAACTAAAGCAGCCATCACATCTAAGGATTTGGTGAGCTACAATATAGTAAATGTTTGCTTTTGGGTTTAATACCGCTTTAATTGTCTTCATTCCCATTGGGAGCACAGAAGTAAAGGGGCATCCCAGTGGGGGAAGAGACCGTAAAATAATCCAATCAGATTTTTGTGCTCAGATGTGTGCAGTGTGGTTCCCGGGTACTTTTGTTATTGGTTTATTGGCAAAGTGATTAAAGCCGGACTCCAGGCATTCAAGTGATCATTTTCTCCCCTACCCCGGGGCAATGTACCTTATCTTGTATCTTACATTTCTAGCTAGATAATTTTTTAAAGACTTTACTGGAGCAGTCGCATGACCAGTCCAGTCCCATTTTTCTCCTTCCTGTGGTGTGGAGGCAGGCAGGGAGCAGTGGCAGTACAGGAACTACTTGTCCCAGAAAATCTGTATGGTTCAAGCCGCGGGGGCGGGGGGCATTGATGCTTTGCTGTTTGGGCCAATATTAAAGACTTCTGACTGCTGGGGCTGCATCATTACATCACCCCTAGTACTGAGAGCTATAGACAAGGGTGTTAAAATAAAAGCTGGCTATGACAAGAAGTGGCAGCTAAAGCTCGCTGTCGTGTAACCGGACGTTTCCACAAAGCTATCGCCAAAGGAGAGTGCAACAAATGTGCCCTGCATAGAAAACATTGATTTCAATTGTAGCCAGCAGATGGAGATTTAGACATTTTAACTGGTTTTCCAGGGGCTTTGTTTTTTAAAAGTCTGTTTGCAGAGCTCAATAGCTGAAGCTAAAATTTACACACAGAGACTGAGTTAAAATTGCGACTCTTTCCCTTCTCCACAAATTACTCTCTTTGAGGAGACCACTTTTGTCTGTTTCTTCTGCTATGTTCGTCTCTTTAAGATAACTTTTAGCACTCTGGGAATCCATTGTCTGGCATTCAATTAATTTTTGTAAAACAAAGGTTTTATATATACAGTCAGGTCCATAAATATTGGGACATCGACACAATTCTAACATTTTTGGCTCTATACACCACCACAATGGATTTGAAATGAAATAAAGATGTGCTTTAACTGCAGACTGTCAGCTTTAATTTGAGGGTATTTACATCCAAATCAGGTGAACGGTGTAGGAATTACAACAGTTTGCATATGTGCCTCCCACTTGTTAACTAGTTGCCGACCGCAGATAGCCGAATGACGGCTGCACTGCGGCCGGCCAGTTCTGGGTGGACGTCATATGACGTCCTCCTAGAACGCGCTCTCCTGCGCGCCCCAGGGGGCGCGCACCCGGTGATCTCCGTGATCACTGTGTCCTACGGACACAGCTGATCACGTGATGTGGTAAAAGGCCAATCACAGCGGCCTTTTACCACGTGATCAGCGGTGTCCAATGACACGCTGATCAGAGGGAAATGCAAGTGCCGATTCTCGGCTGCACTTTCCTCACGCTGTCAGATCGTGAGGAAAGTACTGCAGAGAACCGGCAGTTGTCAGAGCGGGGATCGGCACCGATCATCAGGGCACTGATGATCAGTGCCCTGATGATCGGTGCCCAGCAGTGCCACCCGCAAGTTATGCCCACCTGTGCCCAGCAGTGCGCCCACTAGCTCCGCCCACCTGTGCCCAGCAGATCACCCACCTGTGCCCAGCAGTGCACCCACCTGTGCCCCCACCTGTGCCACTCTGCAGTGTCACACACCTGTGCCCAGAAGTGCCACCTACCTGTGCCCAGCAGTGCCACCCACCTGTGCCCACCAGTGCCACCCACCTGTGCCCACCCACCAGTGCAGCCCAGCAGTGCTGCCAGTCAGTGCCACCAGTCAGTGCCCAGCAGTGATGCCAGTCAGTGCCGTCTATCAGTACCCATCATCAGTGTCACCTATCAGTGTCGCCTATCAGTGCTGCATATTAGTGCCGCCTATCCGTGACACCTCATTAGTGCTGTCTATCAGTGCTGCCTATCCGTGCCACCTCATTAGTACTGCCTATCAGTGCCCTTTAGTGCTGCCTATCAGTGCCGCCTATCAGTGTCCATCAGTGCTGCCTCATCAACGCACATCAGTGAAGGAGAAAAATTACCTGTTTGAAAAATTTTATAATAGAAACAAAGAAACTTTTTTTTTTCAAATTTTTTGCACTTTTTTTATTTATAGTGCAAAAAGTAAAGCGCCCAGTGGCGATTAAATACCACCAAAAGAAAGCTCTATTTGTGAGAAAAAAATGATCAAAATTTCATATGGGTACAATGTTGCATGACCGCGCAATTGTCAATCAAAGTGCGGCAGCGCTGAAAGCTGAAAATTGGCCTGGTAAATAAGGGGGTATAAGTGCCTGGTAGGCAAGTGGTTAAGGGACCAGAAGTAATGGGACAGAATAATAATCATAAATCACACTTTCACTTTTTAATACTTGGTTGCAAATCCTTTGCAGTCAATTACAGCCTGAAGTCTGGAACGCATAGACATCACCAGACGCTGGGTTTCATCCCTGGTGATGCTCTGCCAGGCCTCTACTGCAACTGTCTTCAGTTCCTGCCTGTTCTTGGAGCATTTTCCCTTCAGTTTTGTCTTCAGCAAGTGAAATGCATGCTCAATCGGATTCAGGTCAGGTGATTGACTTGGCCATTGCATAACATTCCACTTCTTTCCCTTAAAAAACTTTTTGGTTGCTTTTGCAGTCTGCTTTGGGTCATTGTCCATCTGCACTGTGAAGCGGCGTCCAATGAGTTGTGAAGCATTTGGCTGAATATGAGCAGATATCATTGCCTGAAACATTTCAGAATTCATCCTCCTGCTTTTGTCAGCAGTCACATCAATAAATACAAGAGAAGCAGTTCCATTGGCAGCCATACATGCCCACGCCATGACACTACCACCACCATGCTTCACTGATGAGGTGGTATGCTTAGGATCATGAGCAGTTCCTTTCCTTCTCCATACTCTTCTCTTCCCATCATTCTGGTACAAGTTGATCTTGGTCTCATCTGTCCATAGGATGTTGTTCCAGAACTGTGAAGGCTTTTTTAGATGTCATTTGGCAAACTCTAATCTGGCCTTCCTGTTTGAGGCTCACCAATGGTTTACATCTTGTGGTGAACCCTCTGTATTCACTCTGGTGAAGTCTTCTCTTGATTGTTGACTTTGACACACATACACCTACCTCCTGGAGAGTGTTCTTGATCTGGCCAACTGTTGTGAAGGGCGTTTTCTTCACCAGGGAAAGAATTCTTCGGTCATCCACCACAGTTGTTTTCCGTGGTCTTCCGGGTCTTTTGGTGTTGCTGAGCTCCCCGGTGCGTTCCTTCTTTTTATGAATGTTCCAAACAGTTGTTTTGGCCACGCCTAATGTTTTTGCTATCTCTCTGATGGGTTTGTATTTTTTTTTTCAGCCTAATGATGGCTTGCTTCACTGATAGTGACAGCTCTTTGGATCTCATCTTGAGAGTTGACAGCAACAGATTCCAAATGCAAATAGCACACTTGAAATGAACTCTGGACCTTTTATCTGCTCATTGTAATTGGGATAATGAGGGAATAACACACACCTGGCCATGGAACAGCTGAGAAGCCAATTGTCCCATTACATTTGGTCCCTTAACAAGTGGGAGGCACATATGCAAACTGTTGTAATTCCTACACCGTTCACCTGATTTGGATGTAAATACCCTCAAATTAAAGCTGACAGTCTGCAGTTAAAGCACATCTTGTTTGTTTCATTTCAAATCTATTGTGGTGGTGTATAGAGCCAAAAATGTTAGAATTGTGTCGATGTCCCAATATTTATGGACCTGACTGTATATGTGTTTTGCAGTGTCAAATACAGTTTGGATTTGATACAGGTGATCTCCTCACTGCTGCCCCGTGCTATGCACCAATGTTTACACCCTATGTGACTTGCAACGGCACGGGGGTGTACACAGGAAATTCTCAATGGGCCTGTACTCTCAGGGGATTGCAGAGCAATACTGCAGTGAGGACATGACGGAGCCATGGCATGTTCTTGAAAGGACTAACACACGACAAGCGTGCCATAAACGGGACATGTGCTGGTGATGTCAAGTGAACAGCAACAAATTGCAAGAAACGTAAGCAGATGACAAGAGATCTAGAGGCAGCAATATATAAAGTATGTGTTGATTATTAAAATGGGGAAAATGTAATAGGGAGAGTTTACTACCACTTTAATAAAGGAGATTCTCAGGGTTTGCAGCTGTCCAGATCATCTTCTAATCGCCAGAGTTCAGCTTTAATTACGCATCTGTTTTGCATGGAATCTCTCCAGTGATCACTTTGATTATGCTTCTTAGGCAGAGGATTTGTCTGTGAACAACACCCCCCCCCCCCCCTTCCCAATTTCACTTGATTTTTAAATAATTACATTTCTTTGTTTTTCCCAGGTGTACAACCCTCACACATCCCAAATGCGTAGCGGCAATCCAACAGACCAGCTTCAGCCGGGATAGCAGTACTCTCATAGCTGTATGTGACGATGCCACCATTTGGCGCTGGGATAGACTCCGGTGAATTCTCTTCTTGTGAAGAGACCTCCATATTCGGTGTAATGTACTATTCGCGTTTTGCGACCCGCGTTTTGTAGTAGGCCTGACGGCCATAGTCAAGTTTAGTGATCTGGTTCTTCTCTGTACTGTTCCCTCTCTACAATTTCAGCTGCTTTTAATAAAAATTTATTTTTGTACAGCTTTCTGTAACGTCTGTTTTTATGGATTTTGATGTATTTACTGTCTACTGTATCTGCCGTTTGTATGATTGTGTAATATGGGCATGTTGGAAACCAGAAGGAGTATGTTCTATGTATGTAAATATCTTGTCTGGCCTTTTTAAAGAAGTTAATTTAAGATATCGTATTGTGGCAGTTACTTGATGTTATGAATCGGTGACTTAAAATACGAACTGCTCACACGATGCTGAACTGAAATTTTCACGAAGCGTCTTTGTGAACCAATAAAATGAAATTAACAACAAAACCAAAATCTGGCTGTTTTATTTCAAATATACATTTTTAAAGAGCTGTAAACTCCTGTACTTGTGTTGATGATGCAAAATTTTGTTTATAGGTCATAGATTGCGTTCCAAGTTGTGTAGTTAGGTTGAAAAAAGACAAATTCGTAGCTCAACCAAAAAATATACAGAAAAGATGAGTGCTCAGTGCATGTACCACCTAAAGGTAATAAGTTGAAGCAAGACTAGGAAAAATTCAGGGGTAGACAACCCTGGAGTGGTGGAAATCTACCAGAAAATGAGAGTCATAAAAATCACCAGGGTGCTGCATGGTCATTGTGTGGCTTCTTCTTTTTTTTTTTAAATATAGGATTCCCACTGCAGTTTTAACAGGTCGTCCCTCCTGGTGGATGCCATATGACGTCCTTTCATAATTGTGTATTGCGCATGCCCGCAGGGCCTCACTGCGGCGCAATCTGTCACCGGCCTTGTACCTCAGACACGGCCGATGATGGATCTGTGTACCAGCCCTGTTGCCAGTACCATGTGACCTGCTGTGACCAATCACAGCAGATCACATGACAGTTGTATACAATGGATGGCTTCCTTTCATGCCATCCATTGTATACAAGTGTGTCTAGCTGTGAATGGTCACAGCGATCACATGCACAAGCTGGGCCAATCACAGCCCAGCTGTGTCATGTGATCAGCTGTGGCCAAATCACAGCTAAGTACAAAAAAAAACCCCTGAAAGAATCTATTTCATTCAGGTAAATGCTTGCTTATAGCAAAGTAATTCTTTGCTATAAGCAAATTGTGTACAAAAAAAAAAGAAAAATCCTCATCACTTCCCCAAAGTAGTACAATATTACTATGGTAACATTATACTACTTTGGTCATAGTGAAATATGAAAAAAAAATGTAATAAACATTTTATTTTTTTTCCGTACTGTCACCAGTGTCCCTGATCATCGTCATGCCAGTTATTTGATGACGCTGTACTGCACTAGTGACAGTATGTAACAAAAACTCTGGGTGGGGCTTCAGATCAATTATTTCCAAAGTTTTGACAAAACTGTATCCAGGACACGTTTCTAGTTCTGCCAGTGTTGGACAACGAAATAGAAAACCTTGAATCCTCAGCCAGCTACAAAGAATTGGAGGTTGAGGTTGCAGAACCCACAGCACCACCTTCAGCAGGGCAACTGCAGTCAAACAAGAAACTGAAAATCCTATAGAGTGTTAAGCTGACCATGCATGGTACACATTCCAGGGTTGGAATTGGAAAATAGGAACATTGGGCAGAATGAATGTAACAGAGAGTGGAGAGTGAGCTGTATTGCAGTACTGTACCTTTAAGGAGTCTGAGAGGAGTAAGAGATACTGCGGAAGGGAGTATATATGACATCTTTTCCTGTGATGAGAAAGTATCCTTAAGGATCATACTATTAATACCACTCCAAACCACTGACAATATACTACATAAATAAATAAATATACCCCAGTAGCATAAATCCACCTTCACCCTTGAAGTTGTCAAATTGATAATCAAAAAATGCCACTCAATATAAATAATAAATCAAAAACATACAAAATCCCAAAAAAACAAAAATCAAAATATGTCCAAAATTCTAAAGTCCAAAACTATAACCCCAGTGTTTGTAGTTGTCAAATATGTGATTCCACACAGTAATCTCAATATTAGAGCCTCCCACAGGCTTGCAAGATCAAAATCACCTCAAAGAGAAAGAAAAAACATAGTGCATTATCCTTTTACATAAATAAACTTTGAGTGAATGCACTCCACAAAAAACACACTTGCGAATCCTCTATGGTGATTAGAGTGCAAGTGTATAAGTGCAACATGCGTTGTGCCACACAGGTGAAAAACCGTGTTCACTTCTATTAAAGTAAGGAATAAATACCCTTACCAGAGCAACAAAATAACTGGATTTCGTCATCGTTTCGTCATCCAACTTAGTCAAAGGATCACTAAGTCAGATGACGAAACGCGTCAAAGGGAAGTGACGTCAGATGCACACGAGAACTGGAAGTGAGGCAGCAGCCATTTTAGTAGTGGCAAAAGCACACCAAACTATCTGGAGATTGCAGAGGATTGTTAAAAGGTCTGATATTACTGGATCAATGCGGTTTTAAGGAGTGCATATTGTGAGTACACTGAATAAAGACATTAAATGGTACAGTGGCGGTATTACACTATTATAATCCCCATATATTTTGGCAATTTGGTGGAGTATGGTGTAAGGAGGAGTATGGAGCTGACTTGCTGATGGATCCTGAGGATAGAAGGAGAGAGGGATAACCATAAGGATCCCCTTTCGAGGGCTATAGAACTTCCATTGCTATTTGGATAAGGCTTAGTTATTTTGTTGCTCTGTGTGACTTTTGGGGGTGGGGGGACCGCTTGGTCAGCTCATGTCCCCCTCATTATGTTTAACCCACCCTGTGCCTGTTAAGGGGTACAGGGTGTGTATGTGAATGTCTGAGTCTTGTGTATAGTGTGTGTTCCTTTGTTCTCGGCCACATGGCTGTCCAATGTTTGTTTGCCATGTGCTACCCCCCATTGTGCTGTGCCTTGCTGGCCAGCCAACTATTATGGGATGTACTGTTTGTGTATTGGTGTGGGGGTTGGTCAATGTCCTTTGCCATGTGCTTCATCCCATTGTTCTGTGTCTTGGTTGGATGGGGAGGGGTGATGAGGTGTTTCCTGCAGCCTCCCACTGATGGGGCGGGCTGATGATGTAGTTCCTGTTCCTGGTTGTGTTTCCCCGCCCTCTGTATATATTCTGTGTTTTGTGTTAAAATAAAGAGTTGGCTTTCTGTCTTAAGAAGAGCTGGGTGCTGTCTAATTCCTGAGGGATTTCAAGGGTGTGGTCCGTGGATGGCGTTCGGACAGGGGAAGCTGTGGTATAACGGAAAAACTCAGTGCGGTCTGGGTTCCGGTTCCGTTACATTGGTGGCAGCAGTGGGATTGTGCTTCCAGCTGTAAACACATCCAAACCACCACCGGGATTCAAGAGCAGGAAAAGACGTCAGTCACCCCAGTGGAGCTATGGACCTGGCATCAGAGTTCCCAGGGCTGCTGCAGATCATCCTTGCAACATACCCCAGGACTGTGTCTACGGATCAGTACCTGGAGCTCAGGCAGCGGATTTGGGAGGTGCTTTGGAGAGGAGCGGTCCAGGCTGCTGGTATGGACAAAGGCAAGTGCTACCCAACCCCAGGGGAATGGGCCAGGGACCATCGGAAGTCACGGGCTCTGCGGTGGTACGCAGAGCAGGAATATTTAGGGGTGTCAACAGAGTGCTCTCCTGAGGGACTTGACTTTGGTGGGCCTGGATTGCTGTGGGAGAGCCTTACAGATCTTTTTGTGTTTGGCGATAGAGGAGAACCTACTCTGAAGGAGTTACGAGAAGGCAGAGAGGCTATGTTCGGTCTCACAGGGGTCTCAGAACTTAAACCAGATCTGGAATACCTGCTGAAAAAAGAACTGGATCTAGAAAGGGCATACAGGCAACTGCTAGGACATGTTCGGCAGCATGCCCAAGAATCAGCAGTGGAAATTCCAGAGACTGGGGATCTGATAGACCTCTCGGCTGAGGAGGAACCAGCAGTAGACCTGGCAACAGGGCCAAACAGTACTGAACTCTGCCCAGCACTGGTAATGTCTCCTGAGTTCCACGGACAGGAGATGGTGAGCCCCGATCCCCAAACACCAATTCCAGAGACCAGGGATCTGATACACTTCTCGGCTGAGGAGGAACCAGCAGTAGACCTGGCAACAGGGCCAAATGGTACTGACCTCTGCCCCACACCTGTGGTAGTTTCAGAGGCCCAGGGTGAAAAGGGAGAGGAGGTTGTTGTCCTCTCTCCCCCACAGTCAGCCAGAGTAGAGGAAACTGTTTTCCCTCCCAAGCCAGGATCTGTGCACCAGGGGGACAGTGACAGCGGAATTCCATCCCAGCAGCAGATCCACAGTCTGGGAGGGGAGGAAGCCGACCTCCCTCCCCTACGGTTAGCCGGAGCAGATGTGGGGTCCCCAGCAGAAGTGCTGGCAACAGGGCAGAGCACCGCTGGCCTCTGCCTAGCAACTACAGCCACCACCTGGATACCCCAGGGATGCTGGGCAGTCGGCCCAGATCCCCCACAGAAGGATAAAGGCGGCCCAGCCACCCTGTCTTCTCTCCAGCGGCTGAGAGGATTTCCGGGAGAAGGACCAGTCTGTACTTCTCCCCAGCGGCGCGGAATGTTCTACGGGAGAGGCAGAGGTTGGCTGGGTGAGTAACGCTTGGTGTGGGACAATTTGCATGGGGTACTGTGCGGGTGCTGGCATTGAGAGACTGGAGGTGCAGAGTACGCTGGGATCTACTCCTGCTTTACTCTCCTGCCGAAAGGGGAGATATGTGACGGGAGTGACTTTTGGGGGTGGGGGGACCGCTTGGTCAGCTCATATCCCCCTCATTATGTTTAACCCACCCTGTGCCTGTTAAGGGGTACAGGGTGTGTATGTGAATGTCTGAGTCTTGTGTACAGTGTGTGTTCCTTTGTTCTTGGCCACATGGCTGTCCATTGTTTGTTTGCCATATGCTACCCCCCATTGTGCTGTGCCTTGCTGGCCAGCCAACTATTATGGCATGTACTGTTTGTGTATTGGTGTGGGGGTTGGTCAATGTCCTTTGCCATGTGCTTCATCCCATTGTTCTGTGTCTTGGTTGGATGGGGAGGGGTGATGAGGTGTTTCCTGCAGCCTCCCACTGATGGGGCGGGCTGATGATGTAGTTCCTGTTCCTGGTTGTGTTTCCCCGCCCTCTGTATATATTCTGTGCTTTGTGTTAAAATAAAGAGTTGGCTTTCTGTCTTAAGAAGAGCTGGGTGCTGTCTATTTCCTGAGGGATTTCAAGGGTGTGGTCCGTGGATGGCGTTCGGACAGGGGAAGCTGTGGTATAACGGAAAAACTCAGTGCGGTCTGGGTTCCGGTTCCGTTACACTCTGGTAAGGGTATTTATTCCTTTAATAGAAGTGAACACGGTTTTTCACCTGTGTGGCACAACGCATGTTTCACTTATACACTTGCACTCTAATCACCATAGAGGATTCACAAGTGTGTTTTTTGTGGAGTGCATTCACTCAAAGTTTATGTAAAAGGATAATGCACTATGTTTTTTTCTTTTCTTCGAGATGATTTTGATTGTGCAAGCCTGTGGGAGGCTCTAATATTGAGATTACTGTGTGGAATCACATATTTGACAACTACAAACACTGGGGTTATAGTTTTGGACTTTAGAATTTTGGACATATTTTGATTTTTGTTTTTTTTTGGATTTTCTACGTTTTTGATTTATTATTTATATTGAGTGGCATTTTTTGATGATCAATCCTTAAGGATCGTTGGGGTGATCCTAAAAGGCGAGTTGGCCCCTAGGGCCAAGGTTTGGAGGTGAGCGAGTATTTCTGCTGTTCTGAGGATTTGGCACTAGAATGGAGACCACCAGTTCACTTCATCACCTGCATGATTTTTGTGGGTTTTTTTGAAGATCACGAATATATGTTCATTGGCCTTTTTATGAGAGTTTGTTCATTTGATATATGTATGGTTAAGCACAAGAAAACATTTTTTAGTATTTGATATTTGCTTTAGTAAGGCACCGAACACTATTCATATATTTTCCCTTTGTTATAAGGGACCACGATTAAGATATCACCATGTTTATCCTGATAAGGATTTAAAAAAGGAGGATTTGTTTTCACGAAGTGTTACCACAAGTGATTCCTGTGCTTAGCACAAGTTTTGCACTTTATTGGATCCATTTGGGATCAGAGCACTGTGTGTTTACATATTGGTTTGTCACTTAAAAATATTATCAGTGTCATATCACTACTATATTATTATTATTCATTTGTATCATTAATTTGAGTAGTAGAGCACTGTTTTGTTATCATTTAATATCATATGTTGATTTGTTAATTATTAGCGCTTCACTATTTATATTGATATTCCAGATCAGTATAGATATCCAGCATGATATTTTTTCCCCATTGAGAACTGATGTGTTTTCAAAGTGTTCCTTTCATTTTTTTATTTTTTTGAGTAGAGTACTTTTGGTTCCAGGTTTGGAGGCTTCAAATACAACCATTATCCAATTTCCCATTCAATTGTACCTCCAGACATGTAAAATCACCATTATTAGATACTCATTAAAGTAGACCTAGCATCAGATTATTTCATGTGAATTGCATGCACGGTAAGTAATGTGTAAGTGTAACAATTTTTATAACCTCTGACAGAGATCACAGTAGTCCCTTTTGACAATGTTGTCATCTGCTGTTCTCTTCTGAAGGATGTAGCCATTTTTGTTCAGCCATGAGACAGAGTCACCACAAGTGTTGATATCAGGCATGATTGGACACAGGTCTGAACCTGCCTGAGCTATCCCACTTGGAAGGTGTCAAAGCTGACATCCAATCATAGGTGATTTTGGCAAGCCCTGCCGTGAAGCTACACATATACTCTTGGGGGTCATAGGCAGCATTCCTCCTTCTCCAAACACGGCGAGTTGAGTTGATGCCAAAGAGCTGGATTTTGGTCTCATCTGACCACAACACTTTCAACCAGTCCTCCTCTGCATTCAAATGTTCAGTGGCAAACTTCAGACGGGCCTGGACATGTGCTTTCTTGAGCAGAGGGACCTTGCAGGCACTGCAGGATTTCAATCCTTATCGGCGTAGTGTGTTAACAATTGTTTTCTTGGTGACTGTGGTCCCAGCTGCCTGGAGATCATTGACAAGATCCTCACGTGTAGTTCTGGGATGATTCTTTACTGTTCTCATGATCATTGACACTCCACGAGGTGAGATCTTGCACGGTGCACCAGACCTAGGGAAACTGACAGCTGTTTTGTGTTTCTTCCATTTGTGAATGATTGCACCAACTGTTGTCACCTTCTCACCAAGCTGCTTGGTGATAGTTTGGTAGCCCAGTCCAGCCTTGTATAGGTCTACAATCTTGTCCCTGACATCCTTGGACAGCTCTTTGGGCTTTGCCATGGTGGAGAGTTTGGAATCTGATTGATTGCTCCTGTGGACAGGTGTCTTTTATACAGGTAACAAAATGAGATTAGAAGCAGTCTCTTAAACGGAGTGCTGCTAATCTCAGCTTCTTACCTGTATGAAAGACACCTGGTAGCCAGAAATCCTGCTGAATAATAGGGGCTCAAATACGTATTTCCCTCATGAACATGCAAATCAGTACATCATTTGTTAGATATGCATTTCTGCTGCATTTTTTGTTGCTATTCTGTCTCATTGTTACAATACACCGAACATTCGATTTTTAGACCGATCATTTCTTTGTGAGTGGGCAAACATTCAAAATCAGCAGGGGATCAAATACGCATTTCCTTCACTGTATATAATCAAGCACCTAGGCATGCAGACTGCTTCTACAAACATTTGTGAAAGAATGGGTCGATCTCAGTGAATTCAAGCGTGGTCCAGTGATAGCTTCCACCTGTGCAATAAGTCCATCCATGACATTTCCTAAGTATTCCACGGTCAACTGTTAGTGGTATTATAAGTGGAAACAACTGGGAACAAAAGTAACTCAGCCCCAAAGTGGTAGGCCATGTAAAATGACAGAGCGGGGTCAGCGCATGCTGCAGCGCACAGAAGTGTGCGTATGCGTTTGAGGCGTGGATGTCAGCCCAAGCTGCCCTTGACCGCTTGATGACATTGATGGCTGAACAAAGACGCTTCTTTACAAAACTAGCAGTTTTTTGAAGAGGGGGAAAAAACAGGATGACATTCCTAAATTGGTACATTTCCATCAGCATTCTCCTAGCATTGGTGCCATCATAACTAAACGTAGTTCTGTTGTTAATACTCCCAAATTAGTTCTTGCAGAGCTGGCACGATTCTTTGAGGACCTGTATGGTTTGCATTCAACCTGCTCCGATGTTGAACTGATAAGCCATCTACAGCAGGTTCCCCTCCCTACCCTCTCGGCCAAGCACCAAGGTCTCCTAGAGGCACCCCTCACCACTGAGGAACTTCAGAGTGCGGTTAGCTCCTTTCTTTCCAAAGCCCCCGGGGATGATGGTATACCGATGGAAGTATATGCCAGTTACGGTGAACAACTCTTATCCTGTTTGTTGGAGGTATTTAATAGGGCCCGCGATGCCCAATGTTGCCCAGTGTCTTCCACCATCTATGTCCAGAGCCCAACTTATTCGTCTGTTAAAACCTGGCAGGGACTCTCTAGACTCCAGTTCCTACAGACCCATATCATTGCTAGTCTGATATTACAATTTTAGCAATAGCTTTAGCCCTCCAGTTAGATATATAATCTTATTTATCACTCATTCTGATCAAGCGGGTTCTATACCCCATAAATCCACAGCGATTAAATCTTCGTTGGTTATATATGAATATGCAACCCCAGCAGATAACTCAGGACAGAGGACTCTGGTGTCTTTGAATGCTAACAAAGCCTTCAATAGCGTGGATTGGCGGTACCTTTGGGCGGTGATGGACAGGTTCCAATTTGGGAAGGTGGTCACCTCTTGGGTCCGTTTGCTGTACAGCCAACCTCAGGCCAGCATTCATGTGGAGGGCAGAGTATCTACCCTTTTTAAATTGGGCAGGGGGAGCAGGCAAGGGTGCCCCCTATCGCCACTCCTCTATTACTATTGTGAAGAGTTCTGGCCGCTATTGTACGCTCTAACCCTGGTAGTGCAGGTTTTTGTTACGGACATCTTCATGAAAAGATTATGCTGTATTCCGACGACATGCTTCTATTGTTAGGTGGCACGTCCATATCCTTGGAAGTGGCAATGGATACCATAACCCAAATTGGGACCTTCTTGGGGTTAATGACCAATTGTGTGAAATCTGAATTGCTGCTGCTGGATGGGAACAGGAGCCAGCCCATGACTCCGTCCTGCCCTATTCCATTAACTACCCACTTTAAATATCTCAACACCTCATAGGCTGCATGTTTTCTATCACGACCCCCAACTCCATTAGCTATGACCCCCTCTGCACAAATCACTCTTACATACACATGAAATACCTCTATCTCTGAGGCAATTGAATCGCAAGCATTTAGCAAAGCCAAGAGATGCTTCCCTACATATAACCTAATGCTGAAAGTTTGAAATAAAACTAGGTACCTGCAAGGAATACAGGGTTTCACCACATACAGTGTGATTTGGTGCAATGTCTCCTATGTTGAGCTGGCTACACTGCAACAGGGCCCGAGATGGAAGAGCTATGGAATTACTCACCTCTTCCAAATTTTGAAGGATGGTGCTTTGGTACCCTTCCAAGATTTACAAGGATGGTGCTTTGGTACCCTTCCCAGATTTACAAAGATAATTTTCCTTGCCTTCATCGATGCACTTCTACTATCTACAACTCCAACATGCCATTAACTCCTTCATGCCGTCGCCTCCCAGCCCATTAAGGGTTCCAAATGCCGGGAGGCGGGGTTTAGTGAACGGCGGTCACATGATTGGGAAAGATCCCGATCGAAAGAGGAGATCGGGACCTTTCCATGAGTACCGGACATGTGTGCTGGGAGTGTGCAGGGCGCACGGTCTCTGCACACATGTCCTTTTTTAATAGAACGCAAATGTGCTGCCGCTCGGCGTCTAGGCCCAGACGCCGGGAGGCGGTACATTTGTGTGCGGCCGGCGTGAAGAGGTGAAAGCCCATGGCCCCTCTTGTGACTGGCATTTATCCCCTTCCCCGTTCTTTAATCACTTCTGTCAAAACCTCTAAAGGGTTTATATCGCAGGGATACTCTATGCTACTGACTAGATTCTTTAGGCAATACCCCATGCAAGTCCTTTCATATGGGGAGGATTTAGGCCAGACCTCAGGTGACCAATGGGAGGAAGCATTTGCAGCTATTACAACTTGCTCACTCAATATGGCGCAGAGGCTTTCCCAATTGTATATTTTGCATCGGGTTCATTATACACTGCATAAAATGGGTATCCGGCCGACCCCTGCTCTATTAAGTGTTTAGGTGGAGAAGGTCTCCACCGTCATGTACTCTGGAGATACCCCAAGCTTCACCTATATTGGAAAGGCGTGCTTGACATTATTCAGTTTTTCAATCCTCTGTCCCTCTAGATCCCAAGTGCTACCTGCTTAATGTTTTTGGTGAAGCCATTACCTCTGATTTCACTCGAGAAGCTATTTCAAGGGCCTTATGGGCCACAAATAAATTCATTTTAACCCATTGGAACATAGAGGATGCCCACACAAATTTGACAAGCTATGGGCTCCCTGGCTGGATACCCCTGGCTTCGGCCCGCTGGAGTTGGTCCAGATGCAAATGTTGCGCAGCCCTATGAGTTAATATATAACCCCCCCTAAGCTACTCTCATATAATGAATGGTCTGTTTGCTACTCCACCCGCAGGGACTTATGAACAGGCATTGCTAACGCCTTTAACACCGCAACACCATAGAAATGTAAGAGCCGTGTCTGTAATTGTTGTATTCATCTTTTTCTTCCTTATTCAACTGCTGTACAATTTGCTTACTGTACGTGTCGGAGACTATTTTCAATAAACCCTTTCTGATTTTTGAATTTTCATTTCCATCAAACGATGGGACATCCTTTATCGACCTGCAGAGGACTGAATTCAAAGACACCCCGAAAATCAAAGTGAAAAAATGATGCAGCAAGGTAGTCCATTTTGCTAAAATTTTATTACAGCAACTCAAAATGGTACTCGGTAGTGTGAGGGAAGGAAAATAGAACAGACATTTTATTTTTATATATTTATATACCGGTCCTGTTGATGGGTTAAGAACCTTCTATGGCCCTGTTCAGCTCTCCTAGAGTAACTGCCTTTCTCCTGGAATCTCCTCCATGCTCTTGAGACTATGCTGGGAGACAGCAAACCTTCTGGCAATGACAGGTATTGATGTGCCATCCTGGAGGAGTTGGACTGCCTGTGCAACCTCTGTAGGGTCCAGGTATCACCTCATGCTACCAGTAGTGACACTGACCCTAACCAAATGCAAAATGATAATTATTATACAGGAATTATATTGCACCAACAATTTCCGCAGCGCTTTACAAAATAAAGGGAGACATTACAGTTACTATACAATTTGGTACAAGAGGTCCTACTCATGAGAGCTGACAATCTAGGAGGAAGGGTTCAGTGATACAAAAGGTAACAGCAGTGGGGGGATGAGCTGACGGAGGAAATAAATGTGCTAGGTAGAAGCAGGATTAGCTGCTATAGTCAGAGTTGGGTAGCATCCAGCGCAAGCCGAACCCGGTGCCTGGCTGCATCTAGTGCGAGCCGGACCCGGTGCCTGGCTGCATCTAGTGCGAGCCGGACCCGGTGCCTGGCTGCATCTAGTGCGAGCCGGACCCGGTGCCTGGCTGCATCTAGTGCGAGCCGGACCCGGTGCCTTGCTGCATCTAGTGCGAGCCGGACCCGGTGCCTGGATGCATCTAGTGCAGGCCAAGTCCGGTGCCTGGCTGCATCTAGTGCAGGCCAAGTCCGGTGCCTGGCTGCATCTAGTGCGAACCGGACACGGTGCCTGGCTGCTTCTAGTGCGAGCCGGACCCGGTACCTGGCTGCATCTAGTGCAGGCCAAGCCCGGTGCCTGGCTGCATCTAGTGCAGGCCAAGCCCGGTGCATGGCTGCATCTAGTGAAGTCCAAGCCCGGTGCATGGCTGCATCTACTGCAGGCCTAGTCCGGTGCCTGGCTGCATCTAGTGCAGGACAAGTCCGGTGCCTGGCTGCATCTAGTGCAGGACAAGTCCGGTGCCTGGCTGCATCTAGTGCAGGACAAGTCCGGTGCCTGGCTACATATAGTGCAGGCCAAGTCCGGTGCCTGGCTGCATCTAGTGCAGGCCAAGTCCGGTGCCTGGTTGCATCTAGTGCAGGCCAAGTCCGGTGCCTGGCTGCATCTAGTGCAGGCCAAGTCCGGTGCCTGGCTCCATCTAGTGCAGGCCAAGTCTGGTGCCTGGCTGCATCTAGTTCGAGCCGGACCCGGTGCCTGGCTGCATCTAGTGCAGGCCAAGTCTGGTGCCTGGCTGCATCTAGTTCGAGCCGGACCCGGTGCCTGGCTGCATCTAGTGCAGGCAAAGCCCGGTGCCTGGCTGCATCTAGTGCAGGCCAAGTCCGGTGCCTGGCTGCATCTAGTGCAGGCCAAGTCCGGTGCCTGGCTGCATCTAGTGCAGGCCGGACCCGGTGCCTGGCTGCATCTAGTGCAGGCCAAGTCCGGTGCCTGGCTGCATCTAGTGCGAGCCGGGCCCGGTGCCTGGCTGCACCTAGTGCGAGCCGGGCCCGGTGCCTGGCTGCACCTAGTGCGAGCCGGGCCCGGTGCCTGGCTGCACCTAGTGCGAGCCGGGCCCGGTGCCTGGCTGCAGATAGTGCGAGCCGGGCCCGGTGCCTGGCTGCACCTAGTGCGAGCCGGGCCCGGAGCCTGGCAGCACCTAGTGCGAGCCTGGCCCGGAACCTGGCTGCACCTAGTGCGAGCCGGGACGGGTGCCTGGCTGCACCTAGTGCGAGCCCGGACGGGTGCCTGGCTGCACCTAGTGCAAGCCGGGACGGGTGCCTGGCTGCACCTAGTGCGAGCCGGGACGGGTGCCTGGCTGCACCTAGTGCGAGCCGGGACGGGTGCCTGGCTGCACCTAGTGCGAGCAGGGACGGGTGCCTGGCTGCACCTAGTGCGAGCCGGGACGGGTGCCTGGCTGCATCTAGTGCGAACCGGACCCGGTGCCTGGCTGTATCTAGTGCGAGCCGGACCCGGTGCCTGGCTGCATCTAGTGCGAGCCGAACCCGGTGCCTGGCTGCATCTAGTGCGAGCCGGACCCGGTGCCTGGCTGCATCTAGTGCGAGCCGGACCCGGTGCTTGGCTGCATCTAGTGCGATCCGGACCCGGTGCCTGGCTGCATCTAGTGCGAGCCGGACCCGGTGCCTGGCTGCATCTAGTGCGAGCCGGACCCGGTGCCTGGCTGCATCTAGTGCGAGCCGCACCCGGTGCCTGGCTGAATCTAGTGCAGGCCAAGTCCGGTGCCTGGCTGCATCTAGTGCAGGCCAAGTCCGGTGCCTGGCTGCATCTAGTGCAGGACAAGTCCGATGCCTGGCTGCATCTAGTGCAGGCCAAGTCCGGTGCCTGGCTGCATCTAGTGCAGGCCAAGTCCGGTGCCTGGCTGCATCTAGTGCAGGCCAAGTCCGGTGCCTGGCTGCATCTAGTGCAGGCCAAGTCCGGTGCCTGGCTGCATCTAGTGCAGGCCAAGTCCGGTGCCTGGCTCCATCTAGTGCAGGCCAAGTCTGGTGCCTGGCTGCATCTAGTTCGAGCCGGACCCGGTGCCTGGCTGCATCTAGTGCAGGCAAAGCCCAGTGCCTGGCTGCATCTAGTGCAGGCCAAGTCCGGTGCCTGGCTGCATCTAGTGCAGGCCAAGTCCGGTGCCTGGCTGCATCTAGTGCAGGCCAAGTCCGGTGCCTGGCTGCATCTAGTGCAGGCCGGACCCGGTGCCTGGCTGCATCTAGTGCAGGCCAAGTCCGGTGCCTGGCTGCATCTAGTGCAAGCCGGACCCAGTTCCTGGCTGCATCTAGTGCGAGCCGGACCCGTTGCCGGCTGCATCTAGTGCGAGCCGAACCCGATGCCGTCTGCATCTAGTGCGAGCCGGACCCGGTGCCTGGCTGCATCTAGTGCAGGCCAAGTCCGGTGCCTGGCTGCATCTAGTGCAGGCCAAGTCCGGTGCCTGGCTGCATCTAGTGCAGGCCAAGTCCGGTGCCTGGCTGCATCTAGTGCAAGCCAAGTCCGGTGCCTGGCTGCATCTAGTGCAGGCCAAGTCCGGTGCTTGGCTGAATCTAGTGCAGGCCAAGTCCGGTGCCTGGCTGCATCTAGGGCAGGCAAAGTCCGGTGCCTGGCTGCACCTAGTGCGAGCCGGGCCCGGTTCCTGGCTGCACCTAGTGCGAGCCGGACCCGGTGCCTGGCTGCACCTAGTGCGAGCCGGGCCCGGTGCCTGGCTGCACCTAGTGCGAGCCGCGCCCGGTGCCTGGCTGTACCTAGTGCGAGCCGGGCCCGGTGCCTGGCTGCACCTAGTGCGAGCCGGGCCCGGTGCCTGGCTGCACCTAGTGCGAGTCGGGACGGGTGCCTGGCTGTACCTAGTGCGAGCCGGGCCCGGTGCCTGGCTGCACCTAGTGCGAGCCGGGCCCGGTGCCTGGCTGCACCTAGTGCGAGCCGGGCCCGGTGCCTGGCTGCACCTAGTGCGAGCCGGGCCCGGTGCCTGGCTGCACCTAGTGCGAGCCGGGCCCGGAGCCTGGCTGTACCTAGTGCGAGCCGGGCCCGGTGCCTGGCTGCACCTAGTGCGAGCCGGGACGGGTGCCTGGCTGCACCTAGTGCGAGCCGGGACGGGTGCCTGGCTGCACCTAGTGCGAGCCGGGACGGGTGCCTGGCTGCACCTAGTGCGAGCCGGGACGGGTGCCTGGCTGCATCTAGTGAGAGCCAAGACGGGTGCCTGGCTGCACCTAGTGCGAGCCGGGCCCGGTGCCTGGCTGCACCTAGTGCGAGCCGGACCTGGTGCCTGGCTGCACCTAGTGCGAGCCGGGACGGGTGCCTGGCTGCACCTAGTGTGAGCCGGGACGGGTGCCTGGCTGCACCTAGTGCGACCCGGGACGGGTGCCTGTCTGCACCTAGTGCGAGCCAAGACGGGTGCCTG
This sequence comes from Staurois parvus, assembly GCF_062004578.1. NCBI lineage: Eukaryota > Metazoa > Chordata > Amphibia > Anura > Ranidae > Staurois > Staurois parvus. The sequence continues at coordinate 622,978 of NW_028317935.1, read as the reverse complement.
GCTGCACCTAGTGCGAGCCGGGCCCGGTGCCTGGCTGCACCTAGTGCGAGCCGGGCTCGGTGCCTGGCTGCACCTAGTGCGAGCCGGGACGGGTGCCTGGCTGCACCTAGTGCGAGCCGGGACGGGTGCCTGGCTGCACCTAGTGCGAGCCGGGACGGTTGCCTGGCTGCATCTAGTGCGAGCCAAGACGGGTGCCTGGCTGCACCTAGTGCGAGCTGGGACGGGTGCCTGGCAGCACCTAGTGCGAGCCTGGCCCTGAGCCTGGCTGCACCTAGTGCGAGCCGGGCTCGGTGCCTGGCTGCACCTAGTGCGAGCTGGGCCCGGTGCCTGGCTGCACCTAGTGCGAGCCGGGACGGGTGCCTGGCTGCACCTAGTGCGAGCCGGGACGGGTGCCTGGCTGCAGCTAGTGCGAGCCGGGACGGGTGCCTGGCTGCACCTAGTGTGAGCCGGGACGGGTGCCTGGCTGCACCTAGTGCGAGCCGGGACGGGTGCCTGGCTGCACCTAGTGCGAGCCGGGACGGGTGCCTGGCTGCAGCTAGTGCGAGCCGGGCCCGGTGCCTGGCTGCAGCTAGTGCGAGCCGGGCCCGGTGCCTGGCTGCAGCTAGTGCGAGCCGGGACGGGTGCCTGGCTGCAGCTAGTGCGAGCCGGGACGGGTGCCTGGCTGCACCTAGTGCGAGCCGGGACGGGTGCCTGGCTGCACCTAGTGCGAGCCGGGACGGGTGCCTGGCTGCACCTAGTGCGAGCTGTGCCCGGCCGCATCTAGTGTATATTGAGTCCAGTGTCTTGTTGTATACAGTGTACATCGTGTCCACTTTCATGCTGTACAGTGTATACCGTGTCCATTGTCTGGCTGTACACAATGTATACCGTGTCCAGTGTCTGGCTGTACACAGTGTATACCGTGTCCAGTGTCTGGCTGTATACAGTGTATACCGTGTCCAGCTGTATATAGCGTATACAGTGTACACCATGCCCGATGTCTGCCTGTATATAGTGTACACAGTGTACACCATGTTGAAGGGAAAAAACAACAACCCATTGATTACACTAAGCGCCACCTCTTCCTTCCAGGTTCCTCTTCCTTGTGTCAGAATGGAGAGCAGGGAAGAAGCCATTAAATATGTAATTTACTTGTCCCTTCCATTCCAAAATGAACAGTGAGTGATCAGTACTGATCGCGCCTTTTTCCATTCATCACTGAGGCATAGTAAACGGTCAGGCCTATTGCTGTCAACGGGATGTGTATATTCTTTATTACAGCAATAAAAGTTTTTTGTTTTTTTATAAAAGATAGTACTAAAAAAAAAAAAAAAATTAAAGTATGCTTGTGAATCTAAAGTGGTAACCTGTGAAGCCTTTTAAACCGTCGCTTATAGGCATTGTCCATAGCTATGGACAGTAAAAGGTACGTCGTTTTTCGCCACTGCACAGGACATACCCAATTTTAAAGTGTGACGTTTGTTATCTATTTGCTCGACGTAAAGTCATCTTTTATAATTTACAGAAAAAAAAATTGAGTCGTGTGGGGGGGGGGAGGTTGCATTAAAATTTAAAGTGTAATTTTTTTTGGGGGGAAAAAAAAATTGCGGTTGAAAAATAGTGTAACATAAAAAAAAAATTATTGCAAATCCCACCAATTTTTTGGCTAGGGCTTCGGCTTGAATACAAAATGTAATGTTGGGGGGGGGGGTGTCAGTAAATTTATATTTAAAAAAAATATATATACGTGGATAAAAAAAGGACAGAAAAAGCCTGGACCTGAATTGGTTAATTTCTATAAAAAAAAAAAGGGGGGGGGGCACAGTACAGTCAGTGGGAGTGAACCGTCACCTGCAGTCATGGGTCTCCGGAGTAAAAATAGAAGCTCTAATACAGACCTTATTGCACTCATCAGATACTAATTAAATCCTAATAATTACACATAATAATAATACCGCACAATCAGAGAATCTACGTCTCTGTACACACGGAGAATGCGGAGCTCACACAAACACATCCACCCTCTATAGTGCTCTGGCGCCGAGTGATCTTCCTGGATTGCGAATTCAAACTGTTACAAAGCGTTTTGACGTCATACGCAAGACGTCCTTCACGGGGCGCTTCTTTTAGACGTCCTTATCATTGCCTGCTTGTGACAGTTTTTAGGTGTCTAAATCTATGCCTGCAGCAACTGTGATCTCTCCGGTATACTTCCTCTGAGCGTGTTCATTTCTGTTTAAGGAAGGATACTAATACATGCGATACTGAAAGGGGGTGTGACCTGACCGCTTCTTCTGAGGGGCGTGTACGGAGATAAGCCGGCGGGGCTTCATGATGTACTGCAGTGGCAGGGCCTCTTTATAGTTTCAGTATCGCACAGTGGCTGCTTTATTTCAGCACACGTAAACTTTCACAGGAAATAAATACAAATATTTTGATTTGAGAAGCCGCATTTACTCTCTAATAAGGAAAGCGCTGCTATTAATTTAACGAACTACATTTCCCAGCATGCTTCATCGGCACTTCCTCCCTTTCTCAACGGCGGTGAAGTTTCCAAGTGTCTCGCTTACGGGGCCCATTTTGTCATAGTCCACGCGTAGCATTGCTATGAAGCTTGGGATTCTTAAATATGGCCGCTGCAGGGATTTATGGATAAGTCGGTGTGGAGACCGAGGTGATATGAAGTCCTGCTGAAGGTTGTCAGGAGGCAGGGCCGGTGAGATGTGGAGGGGGTGTCCCCAGATAAGTGAGAAGGGGACACATGGGGCTGGTGTCAGAGGTCAGTCATGTGTCTGCTCACACACTGTGCATCATACCAGGACACAGGTCAGTCACCCCTGACCTCTGGGTGTTGTGTGTCTGCAGAACTGCAGATCTGACCATACACGATGCAATCTGGTTGTATGATCTCCTTGTCACCTGTACACTGAGCTCTACGGAGATCGTACAATCAGATTACAGCTCCCCATACAGGATACAGTCTGGTTGTATGATCTTCTATAGATATAAAAGTATGTAGTGCAAGATCCCGCCTGATTGGATATTAACTGGATTGTTCAGACACCCCCAGATACACATTTCCCAAGAGCTCTTCCCTGCACATCCACAGATCTACATCCCAAGAGTAATTTCTATAATTCCCCCCCAGAACTACATCTTATAAGAACCCTTTCCCTACACACCCCCAGATCTACATCTCCCAAGAACCCTTTCCCTCCACATCTTTAGATCTACATCTCCCAAGAGCCTTTTCCCTACTCACCCTCAGATCTAGGTCTCCCAAGAGCCCTTTCCCTTCTCACCCTCAGATCTACGTCTCCCAAGAGCCCTTTCCCTACTCACCCTCAGATCTATGTCTCCCAAGAGCCCTTTCCCTACTCACCCTCAGATCTACGTCTCCCAAGAGCCCTTTCCCTACTCACCTCAGATCTACAACTCCCAAGAGCCCTTTCCCTACTCACCCTCAGATCTACGTCTCCCAAGAGCCCTTTCCCTACTCACCTTCATATCTACAGTTGCAAGAAAAAATTTGTGAACCCAATGGGATTACGTGGAGTTTTGCATGAATTGGGCATAAAATGTGCTCTGAACGTCATCTAAGTCACAACAATAGAAGAACGCAGTCTGCTGAACATAATACTACACAAACATTAGATGTTGCCATGGTTTAATTGCACATAACATGTAAACATTCACAGTGCAGGGAGGAAAAAGTATGTGAGGCCCTAGCTTAATGACTTCTCCCAGAGCTAATTGGAGCCAGGAGTGAGCCAACCTTGACTCCAATCAGTGTGATGATATTGGATGTGTTGCTGACAGCTGTCCTGCCCTTAAAAAACACACACCTGTTTTGGGTTTACTGGTTTCAAGAAGCACTGTCTGATGTGAACCATGCCTCACAGAAAAGAGCTCTCAGAAGACCTACGATCAAGAATTGTTGACTTGCATGAAGCTGGAAAGGGTTACAAAAGTATCTCCAAAAGCCTTGATGTTCATGTGTTCACGGTAAGACAGACTGTCTACAAATGGAGAAAGTTTAGCACTGTTGCTACTCTCCCTAGGCGTGGTCTTCCTGTAAAAATGACTGCAAGAGCACAGCGCAGAATGCTGTATGAGGTAAAGAAGAATCCCAGAGTGTCAGCTAAAGACCTACAGAAATCTCTGGCACATGCTAACATTTTTGTTCACACATCTACAATAAGGAAAACATTAAACAAGAATGGAGTACATGGGAGGACACCACGGAGGAAGCCATTTCTGTCCAGAAAGAATATTGCAGCACGTTTGAAGTTTGCAAAAGAGCACCTGGATGTTCCACAGCACTACTGGCAAAATATACTGTGGACAGATGAAACCAAGATTGAGTTGTTTGGGAAGAACACACAACACTATGTGTGGAGAAAAAAAGGCACAGCACACCAACATCAAACCCTCATCCCCACTGTAAAACATGGCGGAGGGAGCATCATGGTTTGGGGCTGCTTTGCTGCCTCAGGGCCTGGACAGATTGTTGTCATTGATGGGAAAATGAATTCCAGAGTTTATCAAGACATTTTGCAGGAAAACATACGACCATCTGTCCGCCAACTGAAGGTCCGCAGAGGATGGGTGATGCAACAGGACAATGACCCAAAGCATACAAGTAATTCAACAAAACAATGGCTGCAACAGCACAAAATACGCCTTCTGGAGTGGCCCAGTCAGAGTCCTGACCTCAACCCGATTGAAATGCTGTGGCATGACCTTAAGAGAGCGATTCGCACCAGACACCCCAAGAATATTGCTACACTTTAACAGTTTTGTGAAGAGGAGTGGTCCAAAATGACTCCAGATCGTTGTGCAGGTCTGATCTGCAACTACAGGAAACGTTTGGTTGAGGTTATTGCTGCCAAAGGAGGGTTGTAAAATATCGTATTGTCTCGATATTTTATTAACTTGTATTGATGAGAAATGTTCAGATAGAAAGTCCTTCCACTTCTTGCATAAACTCAAAAAGATGATTTAATAATAATGTTGCATAAAATTAGAAATAAAATATTGGCATACAGAATGTTTAAATAATGTCCAAAAAATATAGTTAAGTTCTTGATAATAAGATTGTATATATGTGTGTGTGTGTAGTGTGTAACGCTTCAAGGCTTCTAGCAAAGTGTCCTTAAAAAGTCTTTGTTCTGCTCTTAAAAGAGCAATCCAGCCCCCACCATCTCCTAAAAATGGGCTGATCTCTTGTGTTCCTTGTAGTCCCACCAAGATAATTGGAAACAGATGTATATATAACAAACCTCCAGTCTACTTCTCCTAAAGTCTGAGTGTAACCTAAGAAGGCCTAGACATTCCATCAATCAGAGTAAATTAGATGTATTACACACACACATATATATATATATATATATATATATATATATATTCTCCTAAAAATGATCTTAACAAGAGTTATCTCATATATAAATATCGCAATCAAGAAATATTACAGTACAAATCTTGTAAACCCAAACATGTATGAAATAGATTTTTACAATTCTCTAGTTAGTGAAACATAATCCCTTACATAGATAGGGGAGGATGGATAGACCAATTGCTACCACATGTGTGGCTTGAATGTAAAGAAAACCCAAGATATATGTTCATATGTATATTCACAGACTATGAAGTCAAATTACTTACTTTTCCCAATCTAGAACAAATAGAAATATAATAACTCAATTATTCTATTAAGATCCAACTCATCCATACATATTAGTACTGTTAATAAGCAAATATTAGATATTGGGTTAAGGAAAGCTTCTAACAAGGGACAATCAGTTATTAAGTCCAAAGGTTCACATACTTTTTCCTCCCTGCACTGTGAATGTTTACATGTTATTTGCAATTAAACCATGGCAACATCTAATGTTTGTGTAGTATTATGTTCAGCAGACTGTGTTCTATTGTTGTGACTTAGATGACGTTCAGAGCACATTTTATGCCCAATTCATGCAAAACTCCACGTAATCCCAAGGGGTTCACATACTTTTTCTTGCAACTGTAGTAACCCTCATCCATACCAGGGTGGCTGGTAGAGTGGGCCTCATAACTAAAATCCTGCTGGTATCAGTGACAATGACCACTGTGCGTGGCATGGTCACCCAAGAGGTCAGAGTGGTACTCAACTTGATACATAATAGTATAGTGGTGCAGGACTGCCTTTTTGTGGAACAGTGAAGCCATGTGAGCAGAGGACTGCCTGCAAAGAGTGACCTTTCTGTCACCTTTGAAGGACTAGACATGGCGACTCTTGAAAATAGCAATAATTTGACACCTGTGGTAGATGATCTACAGTCTAAGGAGACCCGATCATGTTTGAGGAGGATGTGGAGGGAACTTCCCCGCTACAGGTTATGGCTGTGGAGGAGGAGGGGAAAGGTTCCTCTAGCCCAGCGCATTCTGACCTGGAAGTGTCAAGAGGTGCATTTGGTGCCTCCCAATTGCAGAACCCAACAATATAAATTGCCAGAGAACAAGTTACAGTGGTTAGTGGAATATCACATTTGCTGGAGGTCAAAAAAAGTGATTTGCTGTACCTAGTAACCAAAGGCCAGGGTGAAGTGGTCAACTAGTTATTGGTCTCCCAGCTTTTTGAGGCAGGTTACTCTACTTGAGTCACAATGATACAATTGGAAGGTCACCTGGGGGTGCAAAAACCCAAAGCATGGATAACAGATTGGTTCTACTGGCCTGGAGTTACAGCTGAGGTGAAAATATATTTTAATTCATGCCCTATTTGTCAGATAACTACTCCAGTATCACATCTTATGAACCCCTTGGTGCCTCTGCCTCTTATCAAGGTAGCATTTGAGCATATTGCAGTAGAGCTGATGGGCCCCTGGTGAAATTAGCTCGGAGATACCAATACATCCTGGTGGTACTCTATTATGCAACAACTATCCAGAGGCAGTCCCTCTGAGGTAGACCTTCTCCTAAGCGATTGTTTAAGAGTTGTTTAACATGTTCTTAAGTACTGGTTTCCCTAAATAGATCTTGATGGGCCAAAACACACAGTTCATGTTAAAGGTGATGGTAGACCAAGTTGTTCCAGATTAAACAATTGCATACCTTGGTATATCATTCCTAGATGGATGGGCTAGTTGAAAGGTTCAATAAGATCCTAAAGTCCTTGCTCAAGGGGGTGGTACAAAAAGATGGAAAAGAGTGTGACAGCTTACTCCCCATGCTCGTGTTTTGATCAGAGGGATTCTGGGATAGTATTTTTCTGATTTTTTTAAGGGACAATAAAGACTGTTTTACTTTTAAAAACAGTTGGTTGGTGATGCCGGGTTCCTCATATTACAATTGTCATGTTTCACATGACTGTCATATGCCTTTAAATGTTCTTTGAATTTTGTCTCTGCTCCTCCCTTTCCTTTGGTTGAGTTCTTGCTGTATAGAGAACCCCACCCTTTTTCCCAGTAATGCATTTCAGCTTCAAACCTCATGTCTTATTGAAGCAGATCACATTATGATCTTTTGACCTATCTGATGTTCATTGTTGTAAGATTCTCCAGTTTATGGAATAAACTTCACAAGATCTGCAAGGTGTCGTCTGGATCGAGTCACTGCCTGTGTTATTCAACTAAGATTGGAGTTATCGCTATCTCATCACAACTGTAGTTACAGAGATCAAACTTTAAATGCTTAGATTGGAGAGACAGAACAATATTCTTTAAACAATATGTTTTATCGGTGCATGTCCCTAAGATCTGACACACAGTCACAATTTGGACATTACCTGTCAGGGCTCCCAGGTGTGACCAGAGATGTGTGACTGACGCAGGGAAACGCAGACTTCAGATATGTGATAAACAATGTAATTTATTAACACTAACAATACAAACATAAACGCAGTGCAATACTAAAACATAATACAGTGCAAACAAACCCAACCAACCACCCACAGATAACAGTACATACAAGCAAGCGTCGTCAGGCAGGCCGGGTCAATATCAATAGGGCAGGTAGGTACAGGGGGAGCAAGCGGAGATGGTCGGGGTCACAGGCCAGGTTCAGCAGGTAGCAAGCAGCGTAGTACAGAGGGTCAGGCAGAGGGATGGTCAAGGTCACAAGCCAGGGATCAGAACAGATAGCAAGCAGCGTGGTACAGAGGGTCAGGCAGAGGGATGGTCAGGGTCACAAGCCAGGGATCAGAACAGGGTCAGCAGAGAATCAGACAGGAACAGAGAGCAGGAACAGGAACAGGATACAGGATGCAGGACAGATACAGGGCCCAGGACAAACACAACACCAAGGCAGAGTCTGTGGGTCTGGCCATCCCTTAAATACCCCAGCATAATCAGTTCCAGGTGTTAGCTGGCTGCAAAGTTGAGTCTCTGATTGCTGGGAGCACCCGCTGTCCCACCATTGCTGGCCAGTCCATTCCTGACAGTACCCCCCCCCCTCAAGGAGCAGCCTCAGGACGCTCCAAACAGTCCTAGCTGGGAAAAATGTTCCACCGCCCGGGTCTGGTAACTGGCGGGATATCAAAGACTGGCACACTGGGCAGGACTCCGGGCAGCGGTACACCGGGCAGAGGCACATCGGGCTGGACTCCGGGCAGAGGCACATCGGGCTAGACTCCGGGCAGAGGCACACCGGGCAGAGGCACACCGGGCAGAGGCACACCGGGCTGGACTCCGGGCAGAGGCACATCGGGCTGGACTCCGGGCAGAGGCACATCGGGCTGGACTCCGGGCAGAGGCACATCGGGCTGGACTCCGGGCAGAGGCACATCGGGCTGGACTCCGGGCAGAGGCACATCGGGCTGGACTCCGGGCAGAGGCACATCGGGCTGGACTCCGGGCAGAGGCACATCGGGCAGGACTCCGGGCAGAGGCACATCGGGCCCCCGGGCGGGGCAGCAGGCACCGGGCCCCCGGGCGGAGCGGCAGGCAGCGGGCCCCCGAGCGGAGCGGCGGGCCCCCAGGCGGGGCGACCGGCCTCGAGCCCCCAGGCGGGGCGACAGGCCTCGGGCCCCCAGGCGGGGCGACAGGCCTCGGGCCCCCAGGCGGGGCGACAGGCCTCGGGCCCCCAGGCGGAGCGGCGGGCGCCGGACCCCCAGGCGGAGCTACAGGTCTCGGGCCCTCAGGCGGAGCGGCGGGCGCCGGACCCCCAGGCGGAGCTACAGGTCTCGGGCCCTCAGGCGGAGCGGCGGGCGCCGGACCCCCAGATGGAGCGACAGGTCTCGGGCCCCCAGGAGGGGCGACAGGCGTCGGGCCCCCAGGCGGGGTGACAGGCATCGGGCCCCCAGGTGGGGCGACAGGCATCGGGCCCCCAGGCGGGGCAGCAGGCACCGGGCCCCCGGGCGGAGCGGCAGGCAGCGGGCCCCCGAGCGGAGCGGCGGGCGCCGCGCCCCCAGGCGGGGCGACAGGCACCGGGCCCCCGGGCGGGGCAGCAGGCACCGGGCCCCCGGGCGGAGCAGCAGGCAGCGGGCCCCCGAGCGGAGCGGCGGGCGCCGGGCCCCCAAGCGGGGCGACCGGCATCGGGCCCCCAGGCGGGGCGACAGGCCTCGGGCCCCCAGGCGGGCGACAGGCCTCGGGCCCCCAGGCGGGCGACAGGCCTCGGGCCCCCAGGCGGCATGACAAGCCTCGGGCCCCCAGGCGGGGCGACAGGCCTCGGGCCCCCAGGCGGGGAGACAGGCATCGGGCCCCCAGGCGGAGCGGCGGGCGCCGGACCCCCAGGCGGAGCTACAGGTCTCGGGCCCTCAGGCGGAGCGGCGGGCGCCAGACCCCCAGGCGGAGCTACAGGTCTCGGGCCCTCAGGCGGAGCGGCGGGCGCCGGACCCCCAGATGGAGCGACAGGTCTCGGGCCCCCAGGAGGGGCGACAGGCGTCGGGCCCCCAGGCGGGGTGACAGGCATCGGGCCCCCAGGTGGGGCGACAGGCATCGGGCCCCCAGGCGGGGCAACAGGCATCGGGCCCCCAGGTGGGGCAACAGGCATCGGGCCCCCAGGCGGGGCGGCTGGCATCGGGCCCCCAGGCAGAGCTACAGGTCTCGGGCCCTCAGGCGGAGCGGCGGGCGCCGGACCCCCAGATGGAGCGACAGGTCTCGGGCCCCCAGGCGGGGCGGCGGGCGCCGGACTCCCAGGCGGAGCTACAGGTCTCGGGCCCCCAGGCGGGGCGACAGGCATCGGGCCCCCAGGCGGGGCGACAGGCACCGGGCCCCCAGGCGGGGCGGCGGGCGCCGGACCCCCAGATGGAGCGACAGGTCTCGGGCCCTCAGGCGGAGCGGCGGGCGCCGGACCCCCAGATGGAGCGACAGGTCTCGGGCCCTCAGGCGGAGCGGCGGGCGCCGAACCCCCAGGCGGAGCTACAGGTCTCGGGCCCCCAGGCGGGGCAGCAGGCATCGGGCCCTCAGGCGGGGCGGCGGGCGCCGGACCCCCAGGCGGAGCAACAGGTCTCGGGCCCCCAGGCGGAGCAACAGGTCTCGGGCCCCCAGGCACGACAGAGGGCTCCGAGTCGACTGGCATGACCGCTGGCACTGGGTCAGACATTGGATCGTCTGGCTGGACAGCGGGCATCGGGTCACCAGGCATCAAGTCATTTGGCTCGACAGCGAGCACCGCGTCATCTGGCAAGGCAGTGGGCTCCGAGTCAACTGGCATGACCGCGGGCACTGGGGCAGACATTGAATCGTCTGGCTGGACAGCGGGCATCGGGTCACCAGGCATCAGGTCATTTGGCTCGACAGCGGGCACCGCGTCATCTGGCAAGGCAGTGGGCTCCGAGTCAACAGGCACGACAGTGGGCACTGGGTCATCAGGTATCGGATTGTCTGGCTCGACAGCGGGCATCGGGTCACCAGGTATGACAGCGGGCACTGGGTCACCAGGCATCAGGTCATTTGGCTTGCCAACGGGCACCACGTCATCTGGCAAAGCAGTGGGCACCGAGTCACCAGGTACGACAGCGGGCTCTGGGTCAATTGGCACGACAGCGGGCACCGGATCAGGTACCGGATCATCTGGATCAACAGCGGGCATCAGGTCAACTGGCCCAATAGGATCGTCAGGCTGGATCAGTTCATCATGCTGGGTAGAGGCATCAGGCTGAATGCCGGCGTCCGGCTGAGTAGAGGCTTCAGGCTGAGTAGAGGCTTCAGGCCGAGCAGAGGCTTCAGGCCGAGCAGAGGCCTCAGGCCGAGCAGAGGCCTCAGGCCGAGCAGAGGCTTCAGGCCGAAGAGAGGCATCAGGCTGCGTAGAGGATTCAGGCTGAGTAGAGGCTTCAGGCTGAGTAGAGGCTTCAGGCTGAGTAGAGGCTTCAGGCTGAGTAGAGGCATCAGGCTGAAGAGTGGCATCAGGCTGAGTAGAGGCATCAGGCCGAGTACAGGCATCAGGCCGAGTACAGGCATCAGGCCGAGTAGAGGCATCAGGCTGCGTACAGGCATCAGACTGAGTAGAGGATTCAGGCTGAGTAGAGGCTTCAGGCTGAGTAGAGGCACCAGGCTGAACCACGGAAGGCAGGTTCTCAGACGGCAGGCTCACCGGTTTGGATACTGGCAGGATGGTATTGGTTGGAAAGAATTTTCGCTTTTTTCTGGTTTTAACTACTGGAGCACTGCAAGTAAACGCAGGTCTGCAAACGAATGGAGCAGCTGGAGACAGAGAAGAACTGGAGGATGGAACAGGGGAGGGAACAGTTGCTACAGAGGGCTTCTTTACAGGGTTAAAGGCAGAATAGGTGCAGCGAGTGGGAACAGGGTACTGACATGCGGTAGATAGCAGGGCAGGAGGAGCTGTTGGGAATGCAGGAATAGAGCTTTGAGGAAATAGGTTAGAAGCAGGACTGGGTCTTTGTAAGCTGACTGAGGCTGGGTGCAACAAGTCTGTCCATGTCTGCAGTAGGGGTTGAACAAAGCTGAGCTTACACAAAGCCTGTCTGGTCAATGACTGCACTGCGTTTATACAATCTCTTAGTGTCTGTGGTGAACATGTGGAATAACGCTCCAGAAAGTAACACACATCATCCTCTAATAACCATACCAGGGACTCTACCTGGTCGGCACTAAATGGTGGCAAAAATTCATCCCTGCATTCGGGGGTACCAGATGAAACCAACTCAGCACAAACCTCAATCAAAGGCTGCACCTCAGAGAACTCTGTGCCCTGATCTACTAGAACATGAGCGAGCCGTATACATTCTAGCAGTTCATCCCGGGTATACTCCTTTAGAGTCTGATAAGCATACTCCCTGTCATCACACACTAGCAGACATAAATACACAACCTCATCCAGATCCATCCTTCCCATCAACAAGCCAAGATGGCTTCCCTGTGCAGCCACTTCTGGTCAGGATTGGCCTTGGTGTAATGTCGGGGCTCCCAGGTGTGACCAGAGATGTGTGACTGACGCAGGGAAACGCAGACTTCAGATATGTGATAAACAATGTAATTTATTAACACTAACAATACAAACATAAACGCAGTGCAATACTAAAACATAATACAGTGCAAACAAACCAAACCAACCACCCACAGATAACAGTACAAACAAGCAAGCATCGTCAGGCAGGCCGGGTCAATATCAATAGGGCAGGTAGGTACAGGGGGAGCAAGCGGAGATGGTCGGGGTCACAGGCCAGGTTCAGCAGGTAGCAAGCAGCGTAGTACAGAGGGTCAGGCAGAGGGATGGTCAAGGTCACAAGCCAGGGATCAGAACAGGTAGCAAGCAGCGTGGTACAGAGGGTCAGGCAGAGGGATGGTCAGGGTCACAAGCCAGGGATCAGAACAGGGTCAGCAGAGAATCAGACAGAAACAGAGAGCAGGAACAGGAACAGGATACAGGATGCAGGACAGATACAGGGCCCAGGACAAACACAACACCAAGGCAGAGTCTGTGGGTCTGGCCATCCCTTAAATACCCCAGCATAATCAGTTCCAGGTGTTAGCTGGCTGCAAAGTTGAGTCTCTGATTGCTGGGAGCACCCGCTGGCCAGCCCTGGTACTGCAGATCAAAAGGCAGGTGAGTCCCACCATTGCTGGCCAGTCCATTCCTGACATTACCACTGTACCCATAATACCCTCTCCTTGTTAAAATAGTTAGATCTACCTCCATGTGAAGGCAAGTGACTACTGCCTTCAGTATAATCTCCTACCAAAGAAACCAAGGGCTTCTTTTCAGTGCTCCATGTACTGTTGTGCCATTGAGGTACACATTTTACAAAGGAAGATCATGAAGAAGTTAAAGAACTTGCAATATTTAAGGAATAATAAAGAACTTGCTATCAGCTCTCTGCTGGTCATGGTAGTGTTTACTCCACACTGCACCTGCATTTTATTAAAATACATTCCGCATAATGCTGCAGAGAACATTTTGTGCTTCGGCAGGTCATGTTCCAGACTGTTCTTCTCTCAGTACTATTAATTAAAATGAAAGGACTTTTCTTACTTCAAAGCCTTGAAGCCCTGATGTGCTCCATAAATGTGCCTAATTTTTTTTTTTTAAAGTAGGCATATGTCTGCGGTAAGACGGGGTCAGCATGACAGCCAGGAAAGTAGAATTTTCATTCCACAGGATATAAAACTTTTGCTTGTAACATTTTTACTGGCAGTATCTTTGAGATGTAGATTCATAGTAGAGTTCGAAAAGCAGCCCTACCAGTTTATATGGGAAAGGGAAACACCTTACCTGCCCACTACTTCTGTTTGGGACAAGTAACTCAATATTTACTCTTGAAGTGGCTCCTCCTCCTCGCTGCGAGGATTAACTGCTCATTATGCAGGTGAAGATGAATAGGGGGATACAGGATATCTTATCTGGCAAGGGGTGCGCAAAATTACGTATATATACGTGATTTCGCATTTCCAGGTAGGAGGCACGCGCACGCCGCCATTCGCGGCCACAGCTGTCAATCACTGGGTCCCGGCCGGTAATTACTCGCCGGCGCCCGATGATTTCCGACGATCACCGATGGGGAGAAGGGCTGTTTTGTTTACTAACAGTCCTCCTCCCTGTCGACTCGCGCACACTGCTCTGGATGGCTGTGCAAAGCACAGCCATCCAGAGCAGTGTGATTACAGTAAATCACACACACACACACTGCCCCCCAGTAAAACATTTCCTGCACACAGTTAACCCTTTAATCGCCCCTAATGTTAACCCCATCCTGCCCAGTGCCATTAGTACAGTGTCAGTGCTTTTTTTTTTTTTAGCACTGATCACTGTATTGGTGTCACTGGGGATGTCAGTGACACCAAGTCAGTTCCCCCCAGTCTCAGAATGTCCGCCGCAGTCCCGCTATAAGTTGCCGATCGCCGCCATTACTAGTAAAAACTTTAAAAAAATTAAAATTCCAGTATCTATACCGCCATTTGTAAACTCTATATCTTTCACGTAGGCCAATTCATTGACATGTATTGGGATTTTTTTTATAGCAAAGACGTAGCAGAATACAGTTTGGTGTAAATTTATGACAAACTGATTCTTAACATTTTTTTACTGGACATGTTTTATAGCAAAAAATCAAAAATATAGTTTTGTTTCTCAAAATTGTCAGGCTTTTTTTTTTATAGCACACAAAATGAAAACCACACAGGCGATCAAATACCACCGAAAGAAAGCTCAATTTGTGGGGAAAAAAAGGACATAAATTTCATTTGGGTGCAGTGTTACATGACTGCGCAATTGTCAGTTAAAGTAACGCAGCGCCATAACGCAAAAAAATGGCTTGGTCATGAAGGGGGGTAAATCCTCAGGAGGGGCAAGTTGTTAAAGGAGATATTAGGGGTCTATAAAACCCCTAATGTATTATTTATAATCCACTGAAGCTAATCAAGTACAGATTGTGCTTGACCAGCTTCTTCCTCTGCCACAGCAGCCAGGTAAGGACAGTGCTAAAACCGTAAATGATTAGATGTTTGTCGCTTCTGGCATCTTTCACTTTGCTGATCATCCTTTGTTCTCCCCAGTGACGTGACAACCAAAATGGCCATCCAGGACACCCAGGAGTGGCAGCAGTCCCTAAGAGAAATAGCAGAAGGGGATCAGGCAGGGAAAGGGGGGTGGCATTGTACTAAGTGTGGCAGCTAACTACTAGTTTTACAGTCATTCAAATTACTTCCATGAGACCACTGACAGTCAACTGAAGAAGTATAAACAGACTCCTGGCTGCTATAGCAGCTGATAGTCATTTCACAAGCCGGAGCTGCCACTGATCTAGCCACTGATTCAATATAGTAATCACTGATTCAATATAGTAATAAATTGTAAGATGTTAGACAGGACAAAGAAATTATAAAATGAAAATGGTTGCTATATATTTATTTGTCAAACGTTTGAATTTTCTCATATACCTTCTTCCTATCTCCTATCCATCTCCATCGTATTCAACATTTCGCAATCTATTAATACATTCAATCAGCAGCTGGATTGGTGCATTACATTATTAAATGATTGACTTTACAAGTTATGGAACTACAATAATTAATTTCCATTGGAGTAACTGTATGATGTGGAGATTTTAACCGCTAGCCTACAGGGCACTTATACCCCCTTCCTGCTCAGGCCAATTTTCAGCTTTCAGCGCTGTTGCACTTTGAATGACAATTGCGCGGTCAAACAACACTATACCCATATGAAAGTTTTATCATTTTTTTTGTGACAGATAGAGCTTTAATTTGATGGTATTTAATCACCTCTGGGTTTTTTATTTTTTCTTAAACCAAAAACCACTGAAAAGTTTGAAAAAAAAAGTTTTTTCTTAGTTTTTGTTATAAAATTTTGTAAATAAGTGATTTTTCACCTTCACTGATGTGCGCTAATGAGGCTGCACTGATGGGCACTGATAGGCTGCACTGATGGACACTGATAGGTGGCACTGATGGGCACTGATGAGGAGGCACTGATAGGTGGCACTGATTGGCATTGACAGGCATCACTGATACATGGCACTGTTAGGCGGCACTGACGGGCACTGTTAGGCGGCACTGACTGGCACTGTTAAGCGGCACTGATGCGCACTGATAGGGGGCACTGATGTGAACTGATAGGCAGCACTGATTGGCAGCACTGATGGGTGACACTAAAAGGCAGCTCAGATGGGCACTGATATGTGGCATTAATGTGCACTGGCAGGCACTGATATGTGGCACTGATGGGCACTGGCACGAGGCACTGATGAGCACTGACAGGTGGCACTGCTGGGGCTACACTGATCATCAGGGCACACTGATCATCAGTGCCCTGATGATCAGTGTACATGTCCCCTCCGCGGAAAGCCAATTACCAGCTCTCCTCTCGAACCGTCAGAGTGACAGCTCGAGAGGAGAGAAATACCGATAACCGGCATTTCCCTGTTTACATGTGATCAGCTGTGATTGGACACAGCTGATCACATGACCGAGCCGACATCTTCGGCTTTTTCGGTGATCCGCTATGTCCGAGGGACACAGTGCACCGCCGACCGCCATGCTGCGCGCTCCCTGAGCTGCGCATGCGCAGTGAGAATGGGAGGACGTCATATGACATCCTCCCAGAACGAGAGAACCACCTTGCGCCCGTCATATTACTATATAGCGGGCGGGAGGTGGTTAAAGCACCTTTTAAGAAAATTGTAACAATACTTCTATATACAGACACAATTTTCACATAATATATATGAATATGTATAACTTTTATATGAAGGTTCTTTGAATACATCGTTGATAACAAGAAGTTCTCAGCATGGGTCCCCATGACTTTATGTAATTGATTGAAATACTAAATAAGTACTATACTATTTCTTATACAGTACATGAAGTGGAAATACACTTGTGAAAAAAAAGGGGGCCCTAATGAGTTTTTAATAATGTGCTAATATGCACAGCAGACTCACCTTGAAAGCAATCTCCTCTAGCGCTGCCTTGTCAGATGCTTCTATCGTCTGCTGGTCTTCCTTCTGGGTTTGGACTTTTTTTTTGGCCCATTTGATTGTCAGGACCGGGGTGATGTAACTCCCACGCATGAACATGCGCAGCTCAGTGTACAGAATTACTGACAGGCAAGGAGAACGATCTACAGTTGCAAGAAACAGTATGTGAACCCCTTGGGATTACGTGGAGTTTTGCATGAATTGGGCATAAAATGTGCTCTGAACGTCATCTAAGTCACAACAATAGAAGAACGCAGTCTGCTGAACATAATACTACACAAACATTAGATGTTGCCATGGTTTAATTGCACATAACATGTAAACATTCACAGTGCAGGGAGGAAAAAGTATGTGAGGCCCTAGCTTAATGACTTCTCCCAGAGCTAATTGGAGCCAGGAGTGAGCCAACTTTGACTCCAATCAGTGTGATGATATTGGATGTGTTGCTGACAGCTGTCCTGCCCTTAAAAAACACACACCTGTTTTGGGTTTACTGGTTTCAAGAAGCACTGTCTGATGTGAACCATGCCTCGCAGAAAAGAGCTCTCAGAAGACCTACGATCAAGAATTGTTGACTTGCATGAAGCTGGAAAGGGTTACAAAAGTATCTCCAAAAGCCTTGATGTTCATGTGTCCACGGTAAGCAGACTGTCTACAAATGGAGAAAGTTTAGCACTGTTGCTACTCTCCCTAGGTGCGGTTGTCCTGTAAAAATGACTGCAAGAGCACAGCGCAGAATGCTGCATGAGGTAAAGAAGAATCCCAGAGTGTCAGCTAAAGACCTACAGAAATCTCTGGCACATGCTAACATTTTTGTTGACACATCTACAATAAGGAAAACATTAAACAAGAATGGAGTACATGGGAGGACACCACAGAGGAAGCCATTGCTGTCCAAAAAGAATATTGCAGCACGTTTGAAGTTTGCAAAAGAGCACCTGGATGTTCCACAGCACTACTGGCAAAATATACTGTGAACAGATGAAACCAAGATTGAGTTGTTTGGGAAGAACACACAACACTATGTGTGGAGAAAAAAAGGCACAGCACACCAACATCAAAACCTCATCCCCACTGTAAAACATGGCGGAGGGAGCATCATGGTTTGGGGCTGCTTTGCTGCCTCAGGGCCTGGACGGATTGTTGTCATTGATGGGAAAATGAATTCCAGAGTTTATCAAGACATTTTGCAGGAAAACATACGACCATCTGTCCGCCAACTGAAGCTCCGCAGAGGATGGGTGATGCAACAGGACAATGACCCAAAGCATACAAGTAATTCAACAAAACAATGGCTGCAACAGCACAGAATATGCCTTCTGGAGTGGCCCAGTCAGAGTCCTGACCTCAACCCGATTGAAATGCTGTGGCATGACCTTAAGAGAGAGATTCACACCAGACATCCCAAAAATATTGCAGTTTTGTGAAGAGGAGTGGTCCAAAATGACTCCAGATCGTTGTGCAGGTCTGATCTGCAACTACAGGAAACGTTTGGTTGAGGTTATTGCTGCCAAAGGAGGGTCAACCAGTTATTAAGTCCAAAGGTTGACATACGTTTTCCTCCCTGCATTGTGAATGTTTACATGTTATGTGCAATTAAACTATGGCAACATCTAATGTTTGTGTAGTATTATGTTCAGCAGACTGTGTTCTTCTATTGTTGTGACTTAGATGACTTTCAGAGCACATTTTATTCCCAATTCATGCAAAACTCCACGTAATCCCAAGGGGTTCACATACTTTTTCTTGCAACTGTAGGGATGGTTTACACCAGATGCTTTCCAGGGCATTTTTAAACCGTATCTGGTACACATGTACAGTAATTTCCATGTATTCCAATGGCCCTAGTTCACACCAATGTGGTCAGTTTTAGTGTTTTCAACAAAAGTACAACCTGCTGCAGTTTTTTTACCTGGAATGCATCAAAACGTGTCCAAATGCATGTACACACACTACAAACCACATAACCATTGTTCCAAGATTTGTCAAGTGCCAAAATAGAAAAAGAAAAAAATACACTGGAATGCATAGAAAATTCATAAAAAATACATCTAAACACACATGCAAAAAGAGTGCTAAAAGTGTGGTGTGAACTAGCCTAATGACAGAAGAAACCAATAGGGTCTTTTCTGTCATAAAAAATTTACCTATTTGTGTTTTTTAATGTTTCGGTTTAGTTTCACTCTAATATCCCACATGGAAGAAAAATATATTTTAAATATATTTTAAAAATATTTTTAAAATATATTTTAAATATATTTTAAAAATATTTTTCTCAAATATATTGACATATATTTGAAATACAATTTATATATTGTATGTTGAAATGTGTTTTTTTTATATATATTACAAAATACTGTACAGTATATGAAAAATATTTTTAAAAATATATTTTTTTTTAAATACATTCTTCAGATTTTTTTTTTAACATATAAAAAAAAGTCATTTTAACATATATTTTTACATATATTTGTAAATGCATTCCAGAAATATTAGATTAAGTGTATTTTAAAGACATACAGTATATTTGAAAATGTATTTTTAAAAATATTTTTCAAATATTTTGTAATATAAAAAAAACGCATTTCAACATCCAGTATATATATATATATATATATATATATATATATATATATATATATATATATATATAAATAAACATTTTTTTAAAATATATTGAATACGGACAAAATTGTAGTATTTCAAATATATGTCAATATACAGTATGTGGGAAGAATGTTTTTAACATATATTTAAAATATATTTCTGTTCCATGTGGGATGTGTTTTAGAAGCTGTATAGCTTTGGTGTGGAAACTGCATGGATTGCTAACCTGTTTTATCCTATAGTTTTCTCTCAGTTCATGTTTATTTCATACGAGCAATCAATAAAGTTGTATAATGCTTGAATATCTTTTGGTAGGTGACTATATTTGTTTTTTAGAACTATTCAACACAAATAGTATTTATGAAGTCTTTAGTCTTCATAAATTCTGTAAACCAGAATAATAATCGAAGGTTTATGTCACAGGTCATATCAAACTAAGCCATCACATAACACGCAATCATAAATGGTTCAATTTTCACTGAGCTAATTATTATCCTTACAGGTTATAGTGGTTAAGGATTTTTTTTTATTAAATACACTGATTTGAAGAACCAGAAAACTCAAATACTTGGCATACACCACCATAAGTAGCATAAGTAGCAAGTTGTAAACATTTATTTTTTTATTTTCCCTTAAAGATGTTGACATTCAAAAATAAAAAATAAAAAAATCCAGACATTTGAATTATTAATTCAATTAAAAGAAAACAAAACAACAGCACATTAATAGAATTTCCACGCAGAAAGACCATTCCTGAGATTATATATTTTAGCTTGAAAGAAAAGATGCCCTTTCCTAAATACAAGTTGGATGGATAATCGATGCAATACTTTTGTCACAAATGTTAACATAGCAATTTCTTTCTTTAAAGCCCCATTCCAGCATAAAACCATACCATGATCTATACAAAAAAAAATAGCCCCATCTAAAAGCCTTTTTTACTTACCTGTAGCCACAGTCACGTGACGATCTAGCCCGAGACTTCTCCTATTGTGTTTACTGCCTGGTTTGGGTCTGTCTT
Organism: Staurois parvus; assembly: GCF_062004578.1. NCBI lineage: Eukaryota > Metazoa > Chordata > Amphibia > Anura > Ranidae > Staurois > Staurois parvus. The sequence continues at coordinate 602,498 of NW_028317935.1, read as the reverse complement.
CAGGTGTCATGTCTCTGCCTGCCTGACCTGGACACTTTCTATTGGATTGGCTGCAGTGAGATCCTCTCATGATCCAGAAGAGGATAGAGATATCAGAGGGGACAGCAGGGGACCGGAGGGGGGTACTAGAGCACTGGATCAGCAGTCCCCCCCCTACCCAGAAACAGTGCCAGTTTGGGACCTTAATGGGGTGCTGTTAGTATATCACAAGGCAAAATTGAAAAGAAGACTGTTAGTATGGGTTAGAGGAGGGTGAAAGGAAGGGCTAGGAAAAAATAGTTTTATCCCCTAATGGGACTTCAGGTACAACATTTTAAAAAGAAAAAAAATTATCTTACTGCATGCCTAAAGTGCAGGCAGCTTCTGCTTTCACATCTTTTCGCATTTTGTAAAAGTGGCCACCCAACCCCCAGCCTTCCAAATGGACATTGTAGAGCATGGGTGTCAAACTGGCAGCCCTCCAGCTGTTGCCAAACTACAAGTCCCATGAAGCATTGCAAGATTGACAGTTACAAGCAAAACTCCCAAAGGCAGAAGCATGATGGGACTTGTAGTTTTGCAACAGCTGGAGGGCCACCAGTGTGACACCCCTGGTGTAGATAGTGCAGAGGACTTTGATGATTGGACCTATTGATCCATCACTGTGATGCACAACCTCATTGTCAAATAGAAACAGGTGATGGGTAGGAACAGGGTGCTATCAGTACATTTTGAGGCTGGCCAGGGTATCAAGTGACCAACAGTGCTTTTACAGAGTGCTGAAGATAAGTGCAGGTGTATGGAAGCATAGAGGTTTGCAAACACATTTTTTTTGGGGGGGGGGGGGGGGGGGGTGTTGTCTTTTAAAAGAACAGGGCTTACAGTTAAATATACAATTGAAATACCTATACATGAACAGTTTTGCCTACCAAATTATTTGAAGTTCTGTTCAGGTAGTCTTGTGATCCAGACAACACAGCTGGATTATATACCTACCTTCAGCCTGGGTTCACATATATGCGGTACGGTATATCGCATGTGATTCACACAGGAACCGCACCGCATTCCTGTGCAAATCACATGCGATTTGTGTGCGGTGCAATTGGAGCCATACATTTTGTATGGCTCTAATCGCACCGTACCAAAAAGGTGCAGGACCCTTTTTTTGGTCCGCACTAGAATCGGATCGCATGGATATTCACACCCATGCGATCCGATTATGCGTTTTGCGGACCGCTTTTGGGGTGTTGTTAATACACACCCACAGCGGTTTGAATGAACGGGGTGCAATTCTGATGCGGTGCGGAATTCGCACAAAAAACGCTGCGAATTTCACACCGCATCAGTGTGAACCAGGGCTCAGACTATATTGCAGTTAAGCAATACAGTCTGGTTCAAAACCCAAAGCCAGATAGATAGCAAAGGAGACGCTCTCTCCTACTCCAGATATGTTCACAATTTTAGTCTGAAAGCACTGCGTGAAGCAATAATGCTGCCTGGTTAGCACAGAGGGGGTTATTTACTTAGGGCCAATTCATACTGATTTGCGCTTTTTTTTTTTTGTACAATTCCATCTATTTTAGTCATGCGTAAACATCCATTTGATATACATTTTGAAATCTGTTGACATGCATTTTAGCACACGTTAAAGTGTACTGGATTTTCACTGGACATCTGCTTACATCCATTGCATTAAAATGCATACGTTTGCATTTTAGCGCAACTCAGGTCAATGCAGCATTATGATGTGAATAGGACACATTGGAAATTATTGTTTTTCAGTTTTCCTTCCATTGATCTGCAATTTACAGCTGCGCTAAATCTCAGTTCAATGCACTGATGTGAATTGACCCTAAAACTGCATGGCGCAAAATCTGGTGCAGCTCTGCATAAGCCAATCAGCTTCCAGGTTTAAGGGCCAATTCACACTGACTTGTGCTAAAATGTATGGAAAATGGATGTACATTTCCATCCACTTTGTCGCGTGCTGACGTACGTTGACATACATTTTAGTGCACGTTAAAATACACTGCATTTTCACAGGATATCTTGTGCACTTTATTGACATCCGCTTACATCCACTGCATTGCGCTAAAATGCTAAATATATACAATGCAGGTCAACGTAGCATTATGGTGTGAATAGGACAGATTGGAAATTATTATTTTTTAGATGTCCTTCTGTTGATCTACGTTTTACAGCTGCAATAAAACACAGATCAACGCACTGGTGTGAATTGGCCCTTATTGTCAAAGCCTAATTAAACAAGCTGAAGTTAGAAGCTGATTGGCTACCATGAAAAGTTGCACCAGATTCTGAGTGCTCCAGTTTTAGTAAATCTCCTCCTGCATGTTTTGCCACCTGCATTGCAGAGAACTGCAGGGAATTAATATGAGAGACTACAATCTTCAATATTCTGAGTCATCATCCTGAAACAAATATGCAGGTAAGGATTTATGCCCCCTCGTTTCTGTTAGAAAAGATTAGTTCACCTTTACCAAAAAACTGTCTATGCAGGT